>NW_024609868.1:78908773-79522352 GCF_016920785.2 Ixodes scapularis
TCAATAAAGGCAACGTGGGCGTTATTTTGTTTACATGCCACTACTAGAAGCTCGTTACATGGCACGTAAACAGCGTCTCGGTAAGGATCATGGCCCGCGCCCGAAGAGGGGGGGAGGGGAGCTCTGTCCCCCCCCCCCCCCCCCCCCCCCCTTCGCCTTTTCTGATCTCACCAGGGGAATGGACTTCCAGTTCTGTCAACACCCCCGCTTGCGAGACATTAAGATATTTTGCCGTAAACGAAATTGCTTTTGCATTTTTTTTTTTTTTTTTTTTTTTTTGTTCTGAAATGCGATTGTATAATTCAGCGTCGTGGATAGAGCGCACAGGTATGAGGGGCCTAAAGCTCGACTTACATGGCGCTATTTTTTCGTGCAATTTTTCGTGCGACTTTGGAGTTGCGACGCTCAACACCCCAGCCTCCAGCACGCTTTTTCCTGCGGCACGAGAGACGTTACACCTGCGAAATTGCACGCAAGAACGAACCAGGTTAGCCGGCCATCACTCGCAAACTTAAACAAAAACAAAGAAATGTATGTACTGCGCGACACTGTTGGCGCGCGAACAGGCAACCGCCGATCTTTTCTCTTCTCCTCCTAAAACCCTAAGCCGCGAGTGAAAGATAGACTCGTCATTCTGACTAATAGCGAGTTCGTTTCACACGCACTGGCACCGTTTGAGTTCTCTCCCAGAATGCATCGCACTCGCAGGGTGTTGCACGGAGAACTGGACTCAAACGAACACGCCAAATGCACCGAGTGCAGAAGACTGATGCTGCCGCCATCTATGTTGTAGAAAAGGTACCGACCTCAAACCAAAACTAGCGCCTTTCTGTTCGGAGTGATGGGTGGGAATGCTAGAGTGCAGTCGCTACCAACGTTTACCTAAAAACGTTGGTCGCTGCAACCTGTAGTTCATAGTTGCGACGACTTCGAGCAACTCGGCTGTCGTAGAGATAGTTACAGACGGGGTAAATTTCCGCGACCAGCTGTCTACAAAGCAGCTGGTTACGATCTTTTATTTCTTATAACCATTTACACTGAAGAAAACTGATGAGGTTGTCCGAGCAGAGGCTTGATCCGTTTGAGCAGAGTATTTTGCGTGAACCACTGAAAGGTTACGGCTTAAAACTAGACTGTTGGAATATCCAGCGAAACTTTTCGTGGGACTTTCGATGTCGATCGTCATTACAGGTGGATCAGATAATTAGCCTTGGCGAGGGCGTCGAGAACGAGAGCTTTTTCGGAGAAAATACGACGGGGCAAGTTAGCTGACGTAGGTAAATGTTAAACATGATAATGTTGCCCAAGCCTCGGGTAAAGCCACCAAGTTTAGCTTTCTCTGACGCATATTGGGCAGTCAGAGGTTTCTGCTTGGGGAGTTTTGTCGACAAATGTTCAATTTTTCACCCGCACACGGATGGTGATAAACATCTCGGGGCCGCTGATGCGTTTGTTCTGAGCATTTCTTTACACACTGGGATATTTCCGCGTCTGTACGGCAACAGAGCGACTTCAAACCACCAAGTAAAGCACGGTTTGTCAATTTCTTCCTTCATGAAATAGCAGACGCTCACAATTCAGGCTCGCGTTTTATTCCGTTGCCCGCGGGACGCGACTTCCATCAAAAAATCTACTTTTTTTTTTTTTTTTTTTGGTTTTGCGACACACCGTAGCAGACGAACCCTCGTCGTCTGCTTCCGCTCCTCGCCGGCCTCGCCGGAGCGAGGCATGACGGGATTGCATTCTGCAGCGCACTCTCGATTTTCTCGGTGCAGCGTGTGCATGCACGCGTGGGGTGCCGCCGCTGAAACGAACTCGGAGAGTGCAACCACTCGTGGAGTGCCGGCCGAAACGAACTCGCTTTACGCCGCGAGTGGGCACGCGTGGACACGAGTAGGGATGCCGCGAACTTTTTTCGAATCGAAGTTTCGATGATCGAATCAAGCGGTTCGAAAGGTTCGAAAGATTTCGATTTTTCGAATTTTCTGCATCGTAAAATTCGACAGAAGTCGAATTTTCGAACTTGTTGAGCTAAGAAGTTCGACGCTTTTCGAACCGTCGAACTTATTACGCTAAGATATTCGATCTTTTTCGAACTCTCGAACTTATTGCGCTGCAAAGTTCGATGCTTGTCGAACTTCCAAACTTGAGTGACCAAAAAATTCGATTAATTTCGAACTTTCGAACTTATTTATCAAGAAAATTCGAAAAGTTTCGAACTTTCGAATCCTGAAAAGTCAGAATTTCGACGAACTTCGAACTTTGAGGGTAAAAGTTCGACGCTCGTCGAACTTCGAAAGACCAGCGGACGGTTTCATTTGAATTCAAGTAGTGAGGTACATTCGTAGTTTTTTTTTTCTCGAACTTTTACACGCGGTGCTGCGTTCCTTACGAAAGACAATGACGTTTGTTTCAATGTTCTGGCATGCTTAGTTTTAAAGAAATAAATTTCTGAAGGGGCGAGGAAGGACGACGGGTTTTTGATGATTATCGTTTGTGCCAGATTTGAAGCGCGCTGTAGCCGAAGCTATTTGTGGTAGAGATGTTATACTTTTTTTAAGGATGATCTATGTATAGCCTAGGTAAGTGCCGTCTTAAGATGTGATTATTGTTATTCAACGTGAGTTTCGAAGAAATGTCCAAACATGTATCTACATGCAATTATGCCCTAAACTTGATATTTATTTTCATCTAAGTTGTTTGAGGTATCGCATTTAAATTAACATCACAGACAGTGCGTATCATTGCCATCTGCAGAATACAAAATAATGTATTTATTGTTTTTTCACGTTAAGGAATAAATTAACTCATGGGAGAAGATTTCTAATAGTGTTCAAGTTCAGCACGTCATTAAAAGAAAACTTTTTTTTTTTTTTCGCTTCACGATCCTGGGACGTGTTTCTTTTAGCCTGTACAAATTTAGGAAAAGAAACTTGTTTTGAAGTTCTGAACCTCTGAATGCGCAAGAATACAACACTTCCGGCGAATTCTTTATAGTTTTTATTTTCTCCAGCTTTTTATCCCCGCATTTATTCTCTCTTTTTTTTTTTTTTTTTTTTACTATTGGCACAGGTTGAAAAAAAAACGTAACTTTGAACTTCCGAACCACTAAGCATGTGACGAGTAGTGCCTTCTGACAACGAGTTTCTAACAATGACCATCTACGCAATCTTTTATGCAGTGAAGAGCGACAGTAGCTATACATATGCATAAATAATTTCAGATTAAAATAAGCTCGACCACGCCCTCTTTCCCCGTATTGTTTTCTTTAACAGTCCGAAATATCTGGAAGGGGGGAAGAAAACTGAAGCACCCCCCCCCCCCCCCCCCCGCTACCCTCTTACCCCCCGTTTTTCCTCTTTCGACGCCACTTGTAGGGTAGAACGCTTCTCGACCTCGAGTTGTGTCGGCTTTTTGCGAGGCGATTCCTCCGTCCCAGAAAATAAACCTCCAGGACAATTACAAACTTAACTTACTATATGCCAGCGTCACTCGGGCGGCGTTTGATCGGATTACTATCGGCGTGCAAGGGGTGGCGAGGTAGTTTGCCAGGTCGCTTCCAGGTTTTTCTGAGCCTCAACCTCCTGCTCGTCCCTGGCCGTTTCGAACTGGATGAGTCTCGTAAAACAGTGTGTTCGTGTGATCACTACTGCGTGATGCAGGTTAAAGACCCCCCCCCCCCCCCCGAGCTGGCGGTCACAATTACTGATCCATGGTCACACGTCACTCTGCACTGGCAAATATTCCAGCACATCCGGGACACTCTTCGTCTCATTTAATTGCCTGACCAACTTCGCAGAATCTAGATATCACACCCTAACTTTTCTAAACTTGATTCTGTGAAAACCAGTGAGTCGTGAAAACGTTATTTGAAACAAGCTGTGGAGGAACTTGAAAACCGGACTTCGAACTTTGAAAATTTGGACTAAAAAGAAATTCAAAATCTTCAAAGTTTTTTTTTTTTTTTTTCGAATTTAGCGTTAAAAGAGAATCGAAACCTTCGAACTTTTCGAACTTTATGCAGAAAGAAATTCGAAATCTTCGAATTGTTCGAACTTCATGTCTATAAAAATTCGAAGCGTTCGAAGTTGGCGAATTTTGTTTCCAAAGAATTTCGAAATCTTCGAATTTATCGAACCTGAAGTAAAAAAATATTCGAAATATTCGAATTCGAAATTTTAGAAACCGTGAAAGCTTCGACCTTTTCGAATTCGAAACTCCACTGTGATCGAAAGTTGCGAATTTTTCGAATTCGAACCTAGGTCGGTACGAAAATATCGAAATTTTTCGAAATCGAACCTCAGTTCGCTTCGAAAATATCGAAACCTTTCGAAATCGAACTTGGGGTGGTTCGCGACATCCCTAGACACGAGTGCCGTGAAACGGACTCGCTATAAGTTTGGCACGAAGATCCGGTGTAATCGGGTTTGATTAGATACGAGTTCGTTTCACACGCACTGGCACCGTTCGAGTTCTCTCCCAGAATGCATCGCACTCACAGAGTGTTGCACGGAAAACTGGACTCAAACGAGCTCGCCAAATGCACCGAGTGCAGAAGACTGATGCTGCCGCCATCTATGTTGTAGAAAAGGTACCGACTTCAAACCGAAACTAGCGCCTTTCTGTTCGGAGTGATGCGTGGGAATGCGAGAATGCAGTCGCTAACATCGTTTATCTACAAACGTTGGTCGCTGCAACCTGTAGTTCATAGTTGCGATGACTTCAAGCAGCTAGGCTGCCGTAGAGATAATTAGAGACTGCGTAAATTTCCGCAACCAGCTGTCTACAAAGCAAGTGGTTGCGATCTTTCAATTCTTATTACCGTTTACACTGAAGAAAACTGATGATGCAGTCCGAGCAGAAGCTTGATCCGTTTGAGCATGGTATTATGCGTGAACCACTGAAAGGGTACGGCTTAAAACTAGCCTGTTGGAATATCCAGCAAAACTGGGACTTTCGATTTGGGTTGTCATTATAGGTGGATTATATATTAGCCTTGGTGAGGGCGTCGAGAACGAGAGCTTTCTCGAACAAAATACGACGGGGCAAGTTAGCTGACGTAGGTAAATGTTAAACATGATGATGTTGCCCAATCCTCGGGTAAAGTCTCCATCTTTAGCTTTCTCTGATGCTTATTGGGCAGTCAGAGGTTTCTGCTGGGGGAGTTTTGTCGACAAATGTTAAATTTTTCACCCGCACACAGATGGTGATAGACATCTCGGGGGCCGCTGTTGGGTTTGTTCTGAGCATTTCTTTACACACTGGTGTATTTCAGCATTTGTACGGCAACAGAGCGATTTAAAACCTGCAAATAAATCACGGGTTGTCAATTGCTTCCTTCGTGAAATAGCAGACGCTCACAATTCAAGCTCGCGTTTGATTTTGTTGCCCGCGGAACGCGATTTCTATCAGAAAATCTACTTTTTTTTCCGTTCGGTTCCGCGACACATCGTAGCAGACGAACCCTTGTCGTCTGCTTCCGCTCCTCGCCGGCCCCACCGCCCCACCGGAGCGAGGCATGACGGGATTGCATTTTGGCGCACTCCCGATTTTCTCGGTGCAGCGAGTGCATGCACGCGTGGGGTGTCAGCGCTGAAACGAACTCGGAGAGTGCAACCACTCGTGGAGTGCCGGCCGAAACGAACCCGTTCCACGCTGCGAGTGGGCACGCGTGGGCACGAGTGCCGTGAAACGAACTCGCTATTAGATACGAGCTTGAGTGGCCACGATGTGTCACGTGTGTAAGTTGCCATTAAAGAAAGAGATAAAAGGGCCCGAGAAAGAGGAGTGTGGGGCTTTTGTTTTGGGGAAGGTGGGGGAGGAACGGCATGGCATGGTGGAACTATCGATACTGGACGGAACAAAGCGTCTCAAACAACTGGTGGAACTCTCCGGACTGGACGGAATAAAGTGGCTCAAACAACCGTGAAGATCCTCGTCACAGTTGTTCGAGGCACCTTGTTCCGTCCAGTCTGGATAGTTCCACCATGTCGTTCGTCCCCGCCACCCCAAAGCAAAAGCCCCCACGCTCCTCTTTTTCGGGCCCTTTTGTCTCCTTCTTTAATCGCAACCCACACACATGACACTTTGTGGCCACTCGAACTCGTATCTAATCAAATTCGATTACACCCGACCGCCATGCCAAACTTGCTTAGCTAAGCATGACACCGCCGCTGACACACAGCTAGTACATTACACAAACGACAGCGTGCAGACAGTAGAGAGTTTTAGGGAACCGTGTTTTCACATCCGAAACGGTACGATATGGGACCTCCGGTACGACCTGCGCATGTGCGAGCCTTCTGCGGTACCACATGCGCAGTTCCTACCGGAGGGCCCTTCGTAGCGTATCGGATGTGCAGAAACGATTCCCTAAAACTATTGCCTCAGGGGGGTTTTCTCTTGCAGCGTGACGGCGCATTGGTCGTACAAAAACTGCCTACAAACGTGTTTGAAGCAATGCAGGAAGCTCTTCGAAAATGCTCGAGGCCTGTCCGCAAATAATCCTGTCATTATGTTTGCAGCGAATAAAGTGTCTTTCGTACATTGTATAACAAGCAGTGCGACTGTGGCTTTATACTACTGTCATTCAAACTACTATGGTGGTGAAAAGTGCTCACTTAGTGCACTCACCTAAAAGGTGAAACATAATGCTCCCGACAACACCCTTTCGAAAGAAAAAAAAAATCACAGATGTCGTATTAGCGTTTACAGTGTCGTGCAGTGTACGATGCCGCACACAATGGACACCATTACGTCTCCCGTAAATGGGGATTTGGGTCTTGAGGTTTCCTTAATTAATTTAATTTTGTCGTCGGACAAATTCCCTCCCTCAAGCGTCGCGTTGCGCAGATCACCGTGATGACCTCTTTCCGTGCGTGGAGACTATTAAAAACAGATCAGACGATCGTTATATCCCCTCGCAGGTGCAGTTCCGAGTTTGCACTCCACGTGCCCTTGGACGCAAAATGGATCCTTCGTTGTCTCGTTCCTCGTTCGCACTGTGCTGTACAGCAGTGCATTATTGTAAGCTTCGTTTCCTCTCCCTCTCCCGCCCCCCCCCCCCCTTTTTTTTATTTTGCTATTAATTTTGTTGAGCTGACGATGGATGCATTCTGAATCGGGGCATAATTTCGGCCCCAGTCAGTTCTCGACGCAGCGACTCAGAGCTGACCGTTAGGCGACCCACGATCGATCAGCCTTTAATTGTAATCTAATGCAGCTGACCGTTCGTCGTCTCCGACCGGCCAGACACCTCGAAGCATCCGGGTCTCTGTTGTATCGTTTTTGGCGCTTGAGATTTGTTGGACTTGTGCGCGCGCTTGACGTCTTTTATTTTGTTCGCTTATTTTTTCGCTGAACGTCGCGTGATGCGCGAAGACAGGCTCGTGATCGGGAGGTTGCACCTCGCACTTCCGCTTCATTTCTCGTCAGATGTCGACAGTCAATAAAACTCGCCGAAATAAAAAAAAAAAAAAAGTTGTTGCGATAGAAACCAGTTTGGCACACGGAGAGGACCCCTGGATGCAGTCGGATATGTTGACTGCCACGGTGCACCTGGTGCCGCAATGTGTAAACCCATCAAGTTGATTTATCCAACTGGATACGTACGGTAAACAGGACCTGTTTGGTGTGGGAGGCATACAGCTTATCTATTCAGTGGAGATCACTGCTCATCGCTACCCTTGTGGTGTGTCTCGCACGCTACATTTCATAGAGCGCTATGTACTGACAACAACAACGACACACTTTACTAAATTGCTGCCTTTTTGTAGTCCCTTTAAAGCTAGAATTGCATGAGGCGTGCAGCGTCATCACTCAAAGGGTCAGCAAGCGACGTATTAGTTGTGTTGTACCGCGTCCCTTTGTGTGCGTATAGTCCTTGTATCGTTTTACACCCCTTCGATGTGGTTTTGTGGTGGCAGGTTTATGTCCACTGCCTTGCCCGCAATCTGAACCCACCAGTATATATATAAAAGAAAAGTAAGTACAAAAAGTGAGATATATTTTTGGCATGAGATCCTTAAAGCGTTTACTGCAGGATACATTTTGCCCGTATATTATAGCCGCACCGTACCGTGAGACGACATGCCGCTCCGTGGAGATTGCGCACGCTTGGTTATAGAGCAGCGCTGAGAAACACTGGACCCAGTTTGTCTTTGATGCTCGCCGGCCGACACTTGGCAGAGTGCGACACCCCGTTCACTTTCCTGACCTCATACACAGAATCGATGGAGAAAAGAAAAAAAAAAGTTATTCCTCGCCCTGACCTTTACGTTGAATGAAGACCGATCGGTAGCGGTAACCATGGCTGCCGTAGGTCTGTTGTGTCTGTTGATGAAACGCCCATTGTCTGCCGTGCACGACCGTTGCGCCGTCTCGCGCACTTGCGATTGTTTCGTTGTTTTGTTGTTTTTTTTTTGACGCGACACTGCTTGGTTTTGTGTTCAGTGTATGATCTATGGCAGTCGACTAATTCGATATGATTGTCCTTTTATGAGTCGTTTAATGATTGCGATGGATAGGGTCGGGGCGCATTATGTCTTGGGAAACTGCGGGGCTTCGGCTTGCGTTTCATCTGCGAGAGGCGTGAACTTAGGGGCTAATCTTGATTTCGTGTAATAATAATAATAATAATAATAACGATAAAGCTCTCTTCTAAACAGGTATTCCATTTGCTAACTCGTAGCGTCATGTGGAGATGAATAGCATCCCCTCAAGCAATTACCATAGTTATTCGTGTATGCCGAAGTGAAATCCTCTATGTCAAAATAGGACGTGATTTGTGACAAAGGGGGGGGGAGGGGGGGGGGGGGGGGGGGGGGCACCGGAGGCCCTGTTAAGCGCTGATTTGTGGGGCACCTGAAAGCTTAAAATGACTGCAATAATGAGTTTGTGACTGCCTTTCTGCCCCCTCGTTTGATCACATTCAATATATTTTGTTTCTTTTGATACCTGGTTCGATACCAGGACCGGGCGGATGTTTTCGGTGGCGCACCGGTCACCTAGCTTTGTTTGGAGATTTGTGCTTGTCCTTTGTCCCCTTTCTCCGGGGATATTTTCGTCATCCTTGTCCAGCTCGCTTGCACCTTTGCATTAATTGCATTATCATCATAACCTTAAAATACAGGCCGTTCACCCTTCTGTTAGACTGGTGGCAGCTGATAAAACCCGTTTGCTCTGCTCTTGGTTAGCTCAGTTGGTAGAGCGCTCCACTGTAAATGGAGAGGTCCCTGGCTCGATACCAGGACCAGGCGTACTTTTTCGGGCGCTGATCAGTCACCTAGCTGTGTTTGGAGACTTGTGGTTTTCCTTTGTTCCCCTTTTCCAGTGATCATTTTCGTCGTTCGCTATTTTGTTTGTTCTTGAACCACGTATTGATCTACCAGCTAACCTCTATGGGATTTCTTCGTTTTTCATTCTTGTATATCTATTTCTGCCCTGTTGATACTTCACTAAGACCGTGAAACGTGGTTTGAATACTTTTACTCGCCGCCGGATTACACTTTCGTCCCCGCGAATGTGCGCCGACACGACGAACCAGTTGGAACTTGGGAGAAGCGCCTCCCCCTACGCTCCCTCCTAGGGAGGCTGTAGTGAGGGTGGGCGCAACTCAAAACCTGGAGAGCGTTTGCAATTTAATGGCGGCGCCAGAGGGAGAGGATTCGAGAAAGGATATGCGCCAGTGTTGCCTGCACGAGAGCAGGCGCCCGCTCTGTTGCAACTCTGTTGCTCCATGCGCCTTTCCTCCTCTCGCCTCCCATTGCAAGCAACGAGCGCCTTGGCGCAGCCTCTCTCGCTTTCTTCTCGCTCCGAGAATTGCAAACGTCGAGCGGAGAAAGCAAAGTTGCCAGACAAGCAGCAACGTCCAGGATGGCGGAATTTACCATTTTTCGCGTTAAAAAAATACTTAACCTATCGCAACAAAACTGGTGGCTATGGAAAAGTAATCATTTATACCTTGTGTAAATTATTCAAGCACCTTAATGGGCTTTTATGACCCGAGTTAGGAAAGAAAACGACCCTTTGCCCCATAGACTCCCAGCAAAATTTAGCAATTAAATGGCGTCCATGTCCCGTGATCGCCGATCTAGCAGTTGCACCCACCCTCACTTGAGCCTCCCTACTCCCTCCAAGCGATCGCAGCTCACCAAGCGGTGACGGCCCGCGGCGGGGCGCGCGGAGCAACTTCCCTTTCACTCGCCGCCGGCGCGGTAGCGGGCATCATCAGTGGCGCGAACGCGGCGGCACGCACGCACTCCTCGCACTGACTCATCGTGCGTCAAGCTGGCAAGCCGTCCGTCGTGAACGTGCTTCCCTAGCGGTGCGCGCTTCATCTGGTGACGTTACTTCGACCACCGGATTATCGGGACCCGGATCACGGCGCTAGGAGCCCGGGGTTAGTGCCTCGGGTCTCAAACTTGGATTACGGCCTGGCATGCTGGGAGACGGCCCAGCGCTGCGATGGCATCGGTGAGTACGGCGCCGCGCCGCCGGCTTTTGCGTCGCGGGAGGCGTAAAGAGTCAGCTGCCGCCGCTGTCGATTTGACGTTCGCTGGCCTTTATTTCTCTGCGTACTCGGCGGCTGGAGCCTGGAGGGAAAACAAGAATATCCGTGGCGACGTCTCGACGTGTGCAATCGCGAAATGGAGTGATTTAGTGGTCCAACTTAGGTAAATGTTTTTTTTTTCTCTCCTTTATTTTTTTTTTTTACGTTTTTTTTTTGTTTAGTTTTCCGATTGGATGGCGACACTCATCCGTGTGATTAGGGTCAAAAGTTCCCTTAACGTTTTGTGTATTTATTTATTTATTTATTTTTTCATTGTGGCGCGATTGAGGGCGTGTTAAGTTCCTTTCGTTCAATTCAATCGTCGAATGGGACCAGAACTGCATGATTCTTCATCCCCTGATCTCGGGCTTTCTCAATGTTGGTCACGCCTTTTTTTGCTTTTGAGCTTGTAGAAACTTTGCTTTCGATGATGCAAGTCCTATTTGCAGCAGATTTTTCTTCTTTTTTTTTTTTCGCAGAGTGTACCGGCCTTTCACGATATGTCGTTCTCCTCGCAATCGCTTAGTTTGTGACGACTTCAAAAATATCGCGGAAAATTGATCCCGCGAATACATATATCACCCCGTGGAAACGACTACATAGCATATATTCTCTCTATTATCGCAAAATGTTGTGCCCGCGAAATACTTCTGAAACCCATGGGCCATGGTTCACAAAATTCGCGAAATATTGAGCCTTCAAAAATAAAGTCTTTTACATTTCTTTTTTTTTTTTTTTTTTTTATTCGCGGTTTGCCCGTCATGATCTGACATCTTCGCTGAAAGTAACCGCAGCAGCGATCGCACGAGTTGAAGCTTCGTTGACCGCGCCCCGCACCGACCCCTCGCGTCGTTGCAGACGATTACGCAAAACTTGCGGGCTGATGGATCAGAAAATAAGATCACCGGCCGTCCTTGAGACGTTATACTGAACTGCCGGCATCACTAATTAGTTCTCTGGTCGCGACGACTCCCATCGCTGAATCAGACGGGAGATGTACGGTGTACGTGATATCGCGACACACTGGCGCTTGTCCTAGCAGGTCCGTTTTCAGGGCGACACCCACAGTCAACAAAGGGAGCTTCCTTTCACAACACAGCGGGTGTGAAGAGCGCGGGAGCGCTAGAAAAACGTGACCATTTGACGTAAGAAGCTGCTTGCGATGGGGGGACAAATTTTGTGCCCCGTCACGTTCGCCAACAAGAAGCGACAGCTCTGGGTCGCACGACGGGACAATAGGCAGGTTGCTCGCGCGTCGTTTTGTTTACACGAGCCGGCGAGTGTTGATTGTTCTTTGCCCGGGAGCGCCATCCGCTGGAAGATGAGGCGCTGACAGGGACGCGCTTGGGTGTGTTGACTTGCCGGTTGGACATTTTGTGACGCACTCACAACCTCATAGCATGGTCTAGCGAGCAGTGTCATGCAACGGTTCGTGATGCGACGACGTTTTAGAGTGAATTGTTCTTGGCAAGCTATTGCTTTGGAGAAAGAAAAAAAAATACATCGGGACATTTTTATTTGGGATCTGACTCATTCAGGCATTGTCTGTGACCTTCCTTTCTTTTCAACGCGGAAAAGCAGCTCTTTCGGGGGTCACGAACGCGTCATGAGTGGACACGTGCATTCGCGTGGAAACTAAACCGAAATGTTTGATAAGGCCAGCTTAGATCTTGGGCCGGGGCCACGCGGGAAGGAGCCTCAATTTTCTTCTGTCCCGCCTGTCCCCGAGCTGGACATTTCGTTCAGTTTTACCGAGGCAATATCCACGAGCATTTTAACCTTCCCTTTATCGTCTCTACTGGAATCCACCCTTCCATCTTCCCCGGCGTAACCCAGGGCCCTAGGTAAAGCTGGCAACATCGAGTCGGCCGCCAGGGTGGCTGACTCGATGTTGCCAGTCGTGACTTCTTTTGTACAAGTAATATTGTTGGCAACATTCTGGAGATGCGAACACGCGATTCTGTTACAAATAACCGGCTTCGAGGACTTGGTCGTTGCCTTCCGCCGTGCTTTGGTTTCCTGTGCACGCTCCAGGCTCATGAGACGCCGATATTAGGCTTGCTCCGGAGGCGGGACTGCTGAAACTCCTCCCCTCTGGCGCTGCTCATCTTCGAACCGAAGAATAGGGTCGTCTGGAGCCACGAGATAATCCGTCGTTGAATGCCCCATCGTCCCTTTGTACGATGTGACGTTGGCAATATCGTGCCCCCCCCCCCACCCCCCCCCCCCCCCCCCCCACCCCCGCTTTGTTTCCGGGCAAAGCTCAACGGAACCACCCGGCGGCGACGCTCAAAGCCGTGCACCTGTGGCGGTCGGACTGGTCCTCTCCCTCAACAGCGAAATGCAAAATGAAGGGATCGGCTTGTGGGGTTGAAACGGCCCCGCCATCGCGCAGGAGTCGCGCGCGTTGCCAACTCGGCCAATATTTGGGGGCCAGTTTTGACTTCCGCGGTATTCAATCGATTTCTGGCGTTCCCTCGATAGCCTTTCGAGCACTCGAGGCTGCAGGCGTAACTCTAGAGGCGACGGCGTGTCTGTTCGTTGCGCCGCTTGGCGTCGCGGCATTGATAACGCCAACGAAGAGACGTTTTCCCTTCGAACTTTCAGGTTATCAGTATACCGCGAGTCACGGGAATCAAAACATGCCCCATACACGCCGTCAATCACAATGTCCCGCTTGTAACGGATTCCGCAACGAATGTAAACAGGACGATCTTGCCCCGACCCTACTTAGAATTGACCTTTATGCGCCTCTGTGATGACATCGCGGTCAACGCTGCCGAATGATTTTTTTTTCCCGCCACTGTCACGATGCAACGTGATTGTTTTGCGTCGCGGTAAACCAGGATCGATCGCGTTGCGAAACGTGTTTTCGTAATCCGCTCGACCCAGAGGGGAACAGGAAATGTCGTCGAACAATGGTCCTTCCTCCCCTTTACATACCTTATTGAATCTCTAGATCGCTGCCTTGTGTCGGCCCGTCTCCTTGGAGGAAAGCGACATCGACGGCAGCGCCTGCTTGCCCCGCACAAGCTCGTTGCAATGGGACCCGGCAGGGTAGTATTATGTATATAACAACTGTATCGCGGTACTCGCAACACGCCGCGCACTAATTACTCGGTTCTGTAAATGGAACTTGGCCAGGGACTGCACTGTTGACACATTTACACCAGGCATGTAGCCAAGGGGGGTGGGGGGGGGGGGGGGGGGCATGGTCCCCCCCCCCCTCCCCGAAATCTTCCATTTTGCTAGGACCTTCTTTCCCCCCCTCTCATACATCATTTTGTCATGGGCGGGCTCCCCCCGAAACAAAATCCTGGCTACGTGCCTGATTTACACCCATAAAAGTGTTCCGAAGTGTATATGACCCGCGCTCCCCTTACCCAACAAAGAAAAAAAAAAAAAAGGAAAGCTGGCATTGAAACAGTCAGCATTATCATTATAAACAGAGTAATTGTGTTGTTTGTAAGTTTAGGCACGGGTGGTTAGTCAGCCCCGGCGGGCGTCTGGTCTCTGGTGTCTCTATATTGTTGTAGACGAGAAATTTAACCATTGCGGTACCACCGCTAGCCTGAAACCTTTAACGTACGTCGCGCAGTGGCGATTCACGACCGAGCACGCCGGTGCAGGCTCATTCGGATCAAAACGGTGCAGGGTTGGCGGATCAAAACCAGCACCCCTGTGTCCTGCATCGTGCTTCGAGCGGCGCTGAGTTGACACACTCTGCCGCCGATCCCCTCCAATTAATTACTGTACTGCGAGCCTCAAGCGCCCATACTTGTCATTGTCGACGTACTTCGCGCCTCGTGGCTATTCACTATTTCGATGTTTACAAACTCGGCTTATAGTGATCTCCACAGCTCAGCACGCTCGTGTGCGTCGGTCGCTTGAGAATGTCGGCAGAGCGCCCGCGAAAACGTTGGAAATGGCTTTGACCCGAACAAGTGCTTTACGGTGTTCTGCGCAGCGTTCTACAACGACGCTTCTAGCAGCTGCCGGATTTTGTGCGTTGTTGCGTTTAGCGCTTTCCAGAGCTCGCACGAACAACTGGAATGCGTTATGGCCGCGTGGTCGTGGTTATGGCTAGCGATTTCGCGAACTTTTGTAGGTCCTCGACGGAATCGGGCGAAGTTTTCAACGTGTAGAAACGTTCGACGAAGTTTGACTTTTGAGCAAATTTGCCCGACTTTTACACAAAGCTCTCAAATTTTTGAGAGGCCACTAATTTACTTAAATTTATATTTCGTAAAAGGATTTCTCATGTTTACGGAATATAAGAGCTTAGATAGGTGCTTTTAATTCCTTATAAAGTTATACTGTAAACGACTTCAGTTTCCCGGGCTCATAATTTCGCGAATTTCGGTAAGTAAATTTCAAGAAATATTTCACCCACACAAAATTCCGCGATTGGGAGTGGTATCATATATGTTATTGGTTACCGAGGAGCGATATGTTCGCGTGAACAATATTTCGCCATATTTTTTTCAGGTAGCGAAATTCGCCAAACATTAAGTCTTCGCATAAGTTAACTCATTAGCAGTATTTCGTGTATTAATGTGGAACACTATGCTCAAGAAATATTGCACTTTTCCCCCGCCGAGTGTCGGAGGAAGATGTTTCGACTTTCGCGCATGCGCATATTAGTCGAACTTTGCGTTAAAAAGGTCGAAAAAGTCGAACCTGGTCGAAAGCGACCTTCGGGCAGGTTCGGGAGATCCCTCGTTTATCCACCAGTTCAAACCTCAGGCTACGGTTGCCTGGATTGCGTCTCAGAGTGGTGTGTGTTCAGCGTCCTATGCTGGCAATACAATAAAAGCTGTTCCGAACTTGGCAACAAATGGCGTCACACAAGCCGGAGCGTCACGCTGTCGGACGTCACGATCCTGGCGGTTGGTCGTAGAAATGCTGTCGAAAAGCACGAGTTAAGGCCTGTCCAAACAGGATACTACAAAACTCACGACTCCGACAAATCGTGCCGCGCTCCGCTTCCGGCCTTCGGGGGGAAATTTCCCTCCGTCAAAGCCTGCCGGGGGGAAGCTTCCCCCCGTCAAATCTCCCCCTCGCTTCCTCCACGGCGGCCTTGCTCTGCTCATCACGTGGGTCCGGAAAGCCACTCACACGCTCTGTTGGCTGTCGGTCAATCGCTCAAGGCCTCCGCCGTTTTTCAAGTCCCGAAAACGGGAAAGGGACGATTAGAGTGTGAGGGCAAGCACGCGTGAGGGCCAGGCGAGCGCGCGTATTATCCAAGGTCGTGTCATCTTCCAGCAGTTCTGTGGATTGGATTGGATTCCCGCGGCTCTTGTTCCTAACGTACCTTGTATAGACAAACAAACCTGGTTGGTTTGGAGTTTAATAAAATAAATGATATATTCTTAAGTTCTCAGTGTTTCTACATACAACTAAAAGTCTCACTGTTGCGCACTTTATTTATTTATTTATTTTTTTGTTTTCGAACCAAGAACGTGGATTTCGACAAAGAAAGCTGAGCCAGGGCGGCCGAAACGCATCCTTCGACGCAGGAATGTCCCAAATCCACCCGAAGCCTTGGCCTTCGAGCCGAGGCGACGGCGGTACGCGAGGGCGTTGGCGAGGTGAGC
This sequence comes from Ixodes scapularis, assembly GCF_016920785.2. Taxonomy (NCBI): domain Eukaryota; kingdom Metazoa; phylum Arthropoda; class Arachnida; order Ixodida; family Ixodidae; genus Ixodes; species Ixodes scapularis. Next base: position 78,924,920 of record NW_024609868.1, read on the forward strand.
CAGACGAAGGTGGCGTGTGACGTCAAATCTGACGAGCACCGACGTCAGAGAAAAGTGGAGGAGGCGAGGACAGCAGTCGTGATCGTAAAAATTTTCATGACTCCTGCAAACATTCTCACGACTCCGACAAATCGTAAAACTAGAAGCGTCCGCTTCAATTTTCACGATTGGTCGGAGTGGTGCGTTTTGTAGTGTCCTGTTTGAACACCCCTTGAATGGGAGTGTCGCTGTCGTTGCGGCGTCCCAACTTCCCGGCTGCCGAAGCTTTCGTGGTCTGTCAAGCTGGAGAGCGACCTGCAGCAGAACATGCAGGCGTCCGTCACGGCCACCACCGCTGCTGTAGACACCGCTAGGATCGCCGCCGGCGACAGCGTGACACTTCTATAAAACCATCAATCAAAAATCGCAAAAAAAAAATTTTTTTTTGTTACAGCGGAGCTTTTAAGGGTTAGTTTCCCCAGGATCGTGTCCGGTACCAAACAAATGTCGACATCCGTGGCCGACACAACACTCTGGTTGCCGCCGTCGCTCATAGATGGCGGTAGCTGTCCAGAGTGTTGTGTTTGCCGGTTGTCTGCTTGCCGCCGTCGCTCATAGATGGCGGCAACATTTCTTCGGAAGAGCGGGAACGGAACGAGCGGCGATGTGCGCAGCAGCGCGAATGGTTTTGGCAACCGCCGCGAGGCCGCTATCGAATCTGGGTTTGCGCACGCGCAGAAATGACTTGTTTGTTGTAAACAACGCCTTGGTGTATAGCAACTTTTTTTTCTTTTTAACAATGGAAGGGTTATGTGTTCCATTGTTGAAAACTAGCGCTATTTTTCAACAATGGAAGGACTTTAACGAGAGTGAAGCACCAATGGACTTCTTCCAAAACCGACGCGCCCCAACGCGGCGAAATACCACGCAGTGCACTCTGGGAACTAGTTGGCCACTCAGTTTCGGTTTCGACTGAGCAGCTTCATCTCATGCTATCACGCCACGACCGAACGCGCTGCTTGCGTTTTCGATTAATCTGACTTTTCACGAACGTACAATACACTCATTCTCGAGCGATACAAAATGAAGACCGGGGCACTTTCCTTGGTCCCCGAAACACCGGATATTGTGCGTGCGTATGCAAACGTAGTAAGTCGTTTCTTAGTCACCTCACCCCACGAGTGCATGTCCGAGCTCAATTTCAATAATCCCGTCTAGTACCAGTCAACTAGAACTGAAATTTGTTCATCTGGAGCGTTACACGTATTTTTTTTGCCAAACGTCCGCTTCTTACTTGATTGGGCGAAAAGCAAGCCGCATCCTTACAGGGTATCAAAGTTGAGCCCAGCGTTTACGCATGAACTTTTAAGGAAACGCAATAAATTCGACCTCACTACTGAACAAAAGTTACTATGATGTCTTCCTCGTGTCATCACATAACTCACACTCAAATTTTATGCTGATAGAAGATTAACTTTTCGCAAACGCTGAGATCGGCTAGCTACGATAGAGGCCCTAACAAACGTCCCCTACTCCTCGCTAAGCCTCTTTGGACGAGCTTTTACTGACGCCCAAGATCTGTGCCTGAACGGTGTGTCTGAAATTATCTCGGCATACTCAGGCAGGAAGAAAGCAAACACATAACAAATATTATAGCCATTAGCAACCGTCAAATGCGCTTTGAATTCTTTCGTTTGGCGCACTGCATAGGGGTTCATGCCCGTCCGGCGCACTTCCGGTGAACGGTGCGACATTCTTCACACAAGTGCTCGACTTTTGCTTTCTTAAAACGGTCTGTATGTGCGAATTTGCCTTTATGATTGCAGGATAACTTTATGCGCATACGCGATGTTGAATATAAGTGGAATGGAAGCGGGTGGGGACCACTTTGTACAGTGCTGCGGGTCACTACAGATAAGAGATAAGAAGTGTGTTAAAATTGAGCTTTTCAATGGCGCCTCCGAGTTTTACCTCGCATACTCAGGCATATAAAGAAAACCAGTAATTGCAAAAAGTAATATTTCGTCTATGAGAGCACGAAAAAAAAAAAAAAAAAAAAAAACTTTCTGATAAACAACATTAATGTAAAGGCGCGAGCTCGATGTATGCATACTTATTGGTTGCCACAGCTTGTTCATTCGCACACAAGCAAGATCCCCGAGCTTCGCAGCGTCGAGACTCCCAGCACTGGCTCGTCCACATACCTCGATTGGAACGCTAACAGGAAGGCTCAAGTACAAAAATACAACAAGCATCTGTTAAGACAAGCTATACGTCTCAGGCTTGTGCTAAAGCTTCGAGGTCTGGCCATTTAGGTTAGTTTAGAGACCACAAATGACGCGCTCGGGACCAGAAAACATGAGAACACGCTGTGTGTATAATCTCTTGTCGACGTGTCGATCGAAACCGAAACCGTGCCACCCTCCTCCCTGGCCAACTAGTTCCCAGAGTGCAACGCGCGCCGTGTTGCATGCAGGGCTTTATGGAAGTAGTCTATAGCCGGATTGTTTCAATTTCTGTTTGGTTCTTTCGTTCGGTTAATTAATTCGATAGAGCAAAGTGTATACACCCGAGATCTTTTTTTCTTCTCGCTTGTCTTTTAAAGGTGCAGTCACAGTGGTCTTCCATAGTACAAAAGACACGTAGCGTTCACTGCAGACATCAGGAGCGAATTAATTATGTTCGAAACATACTTTCTTCCCTTCATACGTGTCTGCCGACTGCAGTGATGGAAGTGTTGCGCCATGAACGAAAGTCTGCTATATCTTGCGCCGAACTACCACGTTTGCTCGAAATTTCGCGAGACCTACGCCAAAATTAAACTTAAATAAACAATACAAAACAAAAGCAAAAAAAAAAAAAACGCTCGATGTTTGAATTTAATATTTTGAGTAGTTGGCGGGAAGGAAGATGGTACGAATATGTACTGTTAAAAAGCCCTTTATTTTCACCGCTCCTATTTTTCGCGAATCGGCCACAGAGTACATAACCGCGGCCACTAAATTTCGGGAATTCCAGGCGCCTGCATTGAAACTCTTAAGGATAGAAATTTTCACGTACCCGTAAATTTCCCGAATTTTTCAGTTCGCGAAATTCGCGAAAATGAAGGGCTCGCGAACATTACGTATTTCGCAGCCTCTCTATACCCACCGTATAGTTCGTCCGATCTCCTATCAGGGAGGGCACGACTGAATAGGCTCAAACACACTCGACCACGAACACTCGTATCTGAAAAAAAGAAAAAATAGTTACGGCTAAGCTAATCGGCTAAGCCAGCCAGTCGGGCGCTGCGCTTGATTGGCGCTTGATTGGCTTAGCCGATGAATGAACACCTACAAGAAGGTGACGAATGCCGTAATCTGGCGCTTTCGACGCCGTTTGATCGGTTCCGTTGGCTCGTAGCGTCGGCTGCGCGTTGACTTCGGGTGAAACCGGGCGAAACTAAGTATCGAGATTGCTCCTCAGCTGCGCTGGCAACTTCGTCATCTGAACTTCCAGACGACCACTGCGATGTCGGGAGCTAGAAGATGCGAGAAACAAAATTGCGAAATGATACGATGGCGGCTACTGTGGTAAAGCAGAGCCGGGGTCTTTTACTCCCGATGAAATTGCTTTACTGTCATGTCTGCCACTTGCCTCTATACCGTGGCCTGTGGCTATAGGGTGTATTCACTGGACGCCATATTTGTGGGTGCTGTTTAGAGCGCATGCTCAGAACGAGCTCACATCAATAGGCTGTTAAGACCGGCACACTTGATGGTGCACAATGCACTTTGCAAAAGTACTGTGGAAGCTCGCCATCAGCACGCGCTCAGCATTCGCGCACACAGCTATGGCCGCCAGTGAATACTCCTCATACGGTGCACCGTGGCACTTGCTCCACTCGCGTCATCCTTCCCCGCCTCGCACCACCGCATATGAAGCTTCACCGCTTTGCAGTGTCGGGTGTGCGTCGAGCTTCACGGCTTTGCACCGGTGTGCTAGGAGCAGCGGTTGACTTGGGGGGAAGCGGGTGAGTTCGCGCGGTTGGCTCGGAAATTACGCTCGGCACTATTACAGGTCGACCTTCTTTGGTCTTGATTGTAAGTTGACTTCTAATGGTCTTGATTGTAAGTTGACCTCTAATCTAAGAAAGGTGTGCCGGAGAAAAAAAAAAACACAAAAAAAAAAAACGCGGATTGTAAGTTGACCTCTAATCCAAGAAAGGTGTGCCGGAGGAAAACAAAACAAAACAAAAAAACGCGGATGTATATTTTAATAAATACGGTAGTCGAGGTAATTCTCGTGCAGCAATCGATTAAAGGGACAGCGAACTTTGTCTCAACACTGTTCCAACGCCGCTAAAGCGCAGTGTCACTTTTAAAACACAAAATTTAAAGATTTCTTTCTAATTTCGTAGGTTTATAAAACTTGGTGGACGTTTTTTAATTGATGCTAAGCTATGAAACCGACTGCCGCATGCCACAATAGGGAATATGGCAGTCCACTCCAGCTCCCCCCCCCCCCTTTTTTTTTCTTGTTTTGCGTATTTGGGGTTCCTTGCAAGGTTTTTGTGTCGCCCCAGCCGTAACCCCGCTGAGCCAGCTCATTTTATCGCACGCTGTACAAAAACTCGCGTACAAAAAAAAAAAAAACTTTTTTTGTTTGTTTGAAGTTTATACTGGCTGTGACGGTAGCCGTACGACAACTCGTGTCCTTGCAAGTAGGCCTCGATGGGTTCGAGGTCTGTTCCCAGGTGGTCGGATCAAATTGGGGCAAATGAGCCTTTAGTGCGAGTCTAACGAATGCTTGTCGGGCTCGATTGAGACAGCGTAGCCGAGGCTTCGAGTGCAGGGAATGTCCCTCTAACTTGCCCAAATTAAATGCTGGACCCTTCACTCGGGATGTCCCGTATATTTTTGGTTGGTGACGCAGATCCCAGAAGTTTCATTGCTAGGTATTTCGAAATGCAGTCGAGAAACGAACTCGTGTGCAGTGCCGGGATTGAAGGCAGAACCTCGTTTTTCCATAATATTTCGGTGGCCTTAATTTAGCTTTCTTGTTTTGTTTTCTACTTCGCTCGGGTTTATTCGGAAGCCTCGTGAGCTATAGCTTTTTCCTAGTGGAGTGTATTGCAAGGAGTGTACGTTGAAGTAGACAAACTATTGACTCGAAGATAATCGTCGGGGACAACCTCCATAAGTCTGCGTAGATAGATTCAAAGCGAATCAGGTCAGAAGATAAATTGTAAAGCCAGCAGGAGGGACAACCACACCCTGCAGAAACCCCGAAATACACCGTATCTCGTCTAGCTGCGCATATGGTTGTTTCCAAAACCATCCGAAAACGAAAAAAACCGGTTCCCCCCCATCCCCCCCCCCCCCAAAAAAAAAAACAAAAAAACTTGAAAATGTGCGAATAAATGGTTCATCCTCGAGCCCATGCAGAGAGCGTCAACCTCGTTGCATCCAAATCCCTCGGCAAAGTGCTTCGACTCACTCAAGGCAGTCAATGACCGACGCGGATCACTTGGGCGCAAAGCCCTTGCACGCTTCGTTCTGAATTGTGAAAAGGCCGCTTGGGCAGTTCAAGAAGAAATCTTTGGGCAATATTCGAGCCTGATACAGAATAGTTAGCGAGCCATTGAGGTGTGAGCTTATCTCGCGCGCCGAATCTTTTATTCGAGTCGTCAATCACTCCAGCCGCTGCATGGACGGAGTCGATTGCTCGATGGTCGACTCGTGATGGCACCCGATCGCTCCCGATCTATTGGTACTTTTTTTTCTCCCCTCGCATATTTGATGCGTTCGATAGATGATGCTCATCTTTATTCTCAACAGCATTGTGGAGCTGGCTATCTTTCGTTCAATTTTAGAAAGCTTGCGAAAATATTTGTTCCATTACAGCTCGCGATCCTTTTCAACGAGAAACCGTGCTGTGGTTGCAAATTTCATCTTTTTCTTCTTTTTTTTTTCGTGCGTTTACCTGGCCTTTTTTTAAGTAGGGTTTTCCTATTTGCTGGGGATAAGCGATAGAAGAGTCCAGGAACTAGAGGAATTTTCGATAGATCGTTTATGCGCACCGATAACGATACCCGTTAACGATACGATCTGTATGCGCAAAGGCAGCATGCATGTCTCAACGCGACGACCTAGTGAGTCTTCCATAAATACTGTAAAGAAACAACGTAACGAACGAGTCTCCACAGATCGAGCGCAAGAACGGTCTGCTTAAACCCATCTTAAAATTCGCGGCCGCACTGCTTAGACATTGTACAAAAGCGGTTTACGTTTCAACACGTTTAAAGCATGTTTACTTCATACATACATACATGCATGCTGCGATCCTGTCTGCAGGCTGTTTTTGCATGACCAAATTGTCGGAACAAATTATCGGAACCGTGATCCAGGGAAGGAAGCACGCTCCAGACAGTGTCTACAGGCCGTATTTTGTGCGATGTGTTATGACCGCGGCCGATCGCGGGAGCCGAGGAGGTGGTTGCGCGCTGCCCTCGTAGGATAAGAGGCGACATTTCTCTTTCTCTCCGAGATAGAGCCCGTCGTGGCCGCAGGCTGAGTCCGATTAAAGAGCGAGAGTGCCGGATTGTCACCCGGCACGGCTGAGACGACAGAGCGCACCAGTCTGGCGGCGCCAAGACCGTCGGATTTCCGCCTAGGCCTTGTTCTTCGTGCAGCTGCGAGCCAGCTGTATCAAGGGCGAAACATTGCGTGCCTCCAGAGCTCATGCTCTGGCCTCTGCTAGCATCGGCAGCGCTGCGCCTGGCTGCTCTCTCTCTCTCTAGTTCGTTCACGGGATTGGCTTGGATTGGCTCTTTTCCTCTTTCTCTCTCATTCTCTGTCTCTCTCACTCTGGCGTGCACGTACCTTTTTCCTTCAGCTTCCCGCGATGTCCACATGTTAGCGCGGTGTTTTTTGTTCTTGTTTTCTTTTTCTGGCTGTCCGCGTTTGCTTTTTATTTTTTTCTCTTTCGTACGACCGCTTTTTTACCGCTATCCCGGATTCACGCTCTGATAACTGTAGGTGTTCCCGTGCTGTTGCGCTCGCTGCTACTGTGCTCGCGCGTGTACACGCTCACGAAAAAATAAAAACAAAAAGACACACAAAAGAAAAAAAGGCGAGAGCGATGCTAAGAATGAGGGGAAAAGAGCGAACTTGCATCAGGAATTTGGGTGGATCGGGAGAGAGAGAGAGTGGGCACGCCGCCGCATATACACTTTAGCGGCAGTTGCGTACTCGCGAAATAAACACAAATACAAAAAAAAAAAAGAGCAAATACTTTTCTCACACTCCCAACTTTTTCTCTCGTTTGCGAAGCGGCGAAATCTCGCGAGCAGACGCGTCCCAAACACGAGCAAGGCGCGGCTGGATCTTAGTTGGCTTTGTGCGCTGATCTCCGACCGGAGCTTTCGTCCGCGTGCGTGCGTGTTTGTGTGCGCGGGTGTTGGGTGTCTCGTGGTGGTGGTGCCGACATCGTTGCGGAGAGCAAGCGGCGTTCTTCTCTCCTGCATCGAGGATGACAGCGCTGCGACCCGAGGAAAAGCGTCGCAATTCGGAGAAGTGACACCGTCGTCGTGGCAGAAATGGGGTAATGGGTTCCCTGGCGGCGGGAACAAAACGTACCGTCGCCTTTACCCCTTTTTTTTTTTACCTTTCACTTCTCCGTTTCGTTTCGTCAGGCGATGTGTGTGCTTGTGCGCATTTTTGATGTCTCGGCAGTCTTGACTCGACGGCCATCGTGATGTTTTTTTCCCTCGTTCTTTTTGTCCCTTGAAGCGCGCAATGTTGTCTTATGGCTTCGCTCGCGCGAGTTATCGAGGAATATGCAAACGCATATTGCGGGCGTGGGGGATCGGTGGCCGAGTGGGTTAGCACACACCCCACCCCTGCCCGTTTCGATCTGGATGAGCATTGTACCGGCGTGCGGTCGTGTATCACTACTGCGTGATGCACATTAAAGACCGCACTGGCTAAATTGCTCATCTACAGCTGAGACACCAGACGCCCTCTGAGGCAGACTAACTTCCGGCTGTATAAACGTACAACAATTTGCTTTGCTTTGCGGGCGTGAACCTGCACGGTGTGATGCGGCTAGACGGGTCTTGGCTGTGCACTTGCCTCCTTCGTTGAAATCATGTTCAGACAACCTGTATTTTTTTTCATAGGGTGCATGTTATACCGACGCGGTGTCATGTCTCCGCAGCCACGGGTCCTACGTTCTGCTGTAAGGCCCAGTCTTCGGAATATGTCGCGATCAGAGGAAGTCCGGTTGCTTATTTCTTCAACGTGACATAATTGGCAAGCGGTTGCCCAATAACAGCACAAACGCGCCGGGCGTCTTATGAATAGCACAACATCGTATAACCAAACAAAAATAACTGAAATCTGTCGCAACGCGACACCACTAAGCGGCGTACTGACGCCATTTCTCTGAATACTGTGGTGGAACCTCCCGTGCAGTTTTCATGTTGCACACAATTTCGTTGTCACATGGGGCAAAGTATAAGGTGGGTGAGCCACAGCGGTGTCGTTGAATCTAGTGGAAGGCGGCAAGAGTAGTATATCACTTGTCGTACTCCGCTATGACCGACTTAGTGACGACCTCCAACTCGTCTGTCGCTTCGATTTGTCTAAGCGTTACACGGCTTGCCCTTCGCTGCACCGCACTCGTGTATCCGATAAACTGATCCGGAAAACCAAGTCATCTACGGCGTGATGGATTTCACTCGCCCAGCCTACCGATTGCCAATGGATCGGGATCGAGCGAGGCAGTCCGCGGATCGACCCAAAAACGGGGGCGCGAAAGCGCCGTTCGTTTTCCCTTTGTCCCCGCTCGAATCTCTCCCAGCCAGGAAGTGAATAAACACTTGCACGGCGATCTTTTGTCTGGCCCCGGTCACGTTTTCATTGTCCCCGCAGGACTCCGTTTGCTCTTGGCCGAGGAGGTTAATAAGACAATGGACACGCATTTAAAGTCTCTCTGTGCATTACCTCGGCACTTAGCGGTTTTGCCGAACGTCCCCGCCGCCGCCGGGGCGAGACGATGATGCCGAGACCATTGTGTTTTCTCCGCCGATGGCTCTGTCGCGCCGATTTGTATCGATGTTCACGCGGTGATCTCCTACGTGCTGGCCGCTCCGTTGTGTGGCCCCTCGTGGCTTCCGTTACATTCGGATCGGCGCTACCGTCTTGCCGATGTTCTTTAGCCCATGTGCTAGCTTTGCTTCGGGCGTGGTTTGTCGACCGAAGCACGGCGGGGATTGTCAACGAGATTACATCTTCAGCGAGAGAAAGTTGCCAGGACTACCGCCGTGTTTCTAGTTGTCCGTGCTAGTTGTTTCATGCACTTCAATAAGAAGTCACTTTCGACCGGGGGGGGGGGGGGGGGGGGGGGGGAATGACGGCGCGAGCTAATACTTATGTTTCTCGGTTCTTTTTCTTTTACGTGAAACGTTATTTTTTTTATACCCGTTTTCGCTTCAAGAGCCATACTAAAAAAAGTCCGGCCTCTCGCTGAGCATTAGTGATACGCCCCTTTATGTAGAGAATTAAGATATATGTAGGTGAATTGTAGATTAGATATATGCTCTCTTATTAAGACATACATATGAACAATGCGCAAAAACTTGTTTCTTTCTTGAGCTGAAAACAGGTATATTTGTTCGGCATTTCGTGAATCCTGATAAACGTGGCCGCGAAGCTCGATACTGATTGGTTAACGGGGGAGGTCCTGTGAGCAGACGAGTAGGCGATGAGGAGTGAGGTAGGCGCGGAGGAGCTCGACCGCCTGTGCGCACTGAGCGAGAAGAGCTCGAGAGTATGGAAGGCTCTGGAAGATAGCCAGATTTATCAGCCCGGTTAGCGGTAGTATCGCTTCATTCTAAGATCAACTGTCAAGTGTACACATGGTTAGGCGTTAAACTGTCTGTTGAAGTGAGCCGTGAGAGTGTCGCTAAACGTTTGTCATGCTAGAGCGTTTCACGTATGCAAGACAATGCGGAAAGCAAGTCGTCTGCTTCTTGCTCAGGAGTGGCGGTGACGTCAGAACGACGCCAAACTCTTATTAACTGACTGAAAAAAAAAAAAAAATAGTGGGTAGATCTCAAGGCATCTAGCGTTAAGGTCTGCCTACTATATTTTTTTTAATAAACCAATAAGAGCTCGGCGTCGTTCTGACGTCACCCCAACTCCTGAGCAAGAAGCAGACGACTTTCTGTCCGCATTGCGATCGGCCACACACCTTTTTTTTAATCGGAAATACAGCTTTTTGCCTTTCATGCTGGACCCCGGTCACAACAATCCATCCTGCGGTGTGATGCTATACGGAGAAAAACTGAGGAAGAGGGGCAGGTGAGAGTGCGCGGGGACCAGAGCTCTGATTGGATTGATTAGTGGGTATAGACGCAAAGCCCAGCTGACTTCGTCTCTACTCACTGTTGGAACACGTTCGAACGCGGGACAGGGAGCAGACGACGCTCTTGTTGACACTGTTTGGATAAGACAACGGGTAAGGACAAATTGATATAGCGTTTGCGTCTACCCACTTATCATTTCAATCAGAGCTCAGCGGACTGACGTCCCCGCCCTGATCTCCTTCTCTCTCTCAATTTCTCTCCGTGTACTCTTTGGTTTGTGTAATAGCGCCGAGATGTTTCGGAGGCGCCCTCTTATGGTTTCCATCCGTGACGTCACGACTGGGATTTGCCTCGCCGTGACGTCACCAGTTGTTATCCTGGCTACTTACCATCAGGTGCGACGACGAGTTCAATGGTGTGTTTAAAAAGCACAGTGGAAGCTAGGAGCCATCGCAATCCGAAACTAAGACCGTCAAAGTTGACAATCTGACAATTCTCATATGCCCATGGTTTGGCCAATCGTGGAAAGCTGACCGCAGCGACGCTTTTGGTCGCGCACATCGCTAACAGTCGCTGATGAGGACGGAAGGGCGTCTCCTTCGGCACGCGCGGGCTGCTTGCCTTCCGTCGTGCATCGGCTCCACGTGCACGCTGGAAACTCACGAGACGCCGCAGTATCTTTGAAGCTATGTAGCTTGCGCTGTAAGCGGGACTATTGAAGGACGTCCCTGCCCTTCTCGTCCAGCAAGTGATTATATACTTGTTAGTAGTAGGCGGATACCAGCGGTTCGAGCGATTTCTAGATTCGTGGAAGTTTAAAAGAGACCGCGAGCTTGATCGGGGGTGGGGAATGCCAGTGCGGGTCTGTGCCCTGCCTGTCGTAACCTACACGGGTGGAAACCGGAGACAGATCATCGACACGCTGCAATCAAAATGTAAATGGGAGACGCGGGAGAGTGATGGCTGCGTCCTGGATACGGACGCGTGCAATTGCGTATCCCGCGCGTCAGTGACCTCCAACACAGACATTCTAATCAAATTATACTGTCCCGAGTGCTCCCAGATTTTTTTTTTTTTTTTCGGCGTTGCTAGGTTACTATTTGCCTCACGAGCCATGGATCGTGTACGTAGCTGCTGGCCCTTTCATGAAACGTTTTGATAGTCATCGAGGCTCGTAGTTTCGCAAGCTTCTCTGTCGCCGTCACAGTAGGAATGGGTACGAATTTCATATATTGGTTGACCTCAGTAGCGGGGCCGCATGCGGATAAGGTCCCGGCACGCACGGGTGGTTGCCAGCAACGATATACGTCTGTACCGCTGTTTCTCTACCGCCCACTCTTCGACCCAGTCGCGTATCGGGGATGGCGGGCCGTGTTCTGAGGCTGACCTTGCCCGTCCATTGTGCGCTTTGATTTGCGTAGGGGGGACTTCCATGTTTTGGAGAACGATCCGTCAGCGCCGCGTGGCGAAAGCGCTTTCAGGGTGGTCGCGTGGGCGACCTGCTCTGGAGTCAACCCTCTTGCTCCTCGACCGCGCTTACCTCTGGGCGTGTGCCCGTGAATATTTAACGCCTCGTTGATTGTACTTTTTCGTGTCAGCTGGATCCCCGTCGGTTACGTTGAGTTTAATCTCCTTCGCCTTTATTTCCTCTTTACGCCCACTGGTTTGGGTTGGGTATAGCTTTAAAGGATGGCTTGCGTGCTCCGTTTGTGTACCTCGATTGTTCGCTGCTTCTCCGTGCACATTAAGAGTCGCAACACGATTTCTGTAGAGGAGTGTTTCAATGTACCACCCGAGAAACGTGATACATTGGCAAAGAGACAATAATAAAAAAAATATTTGTGTATAGGGCGGCGTCTTATTCTGACAAGGGCTCGGTGTGGTGACGCCCCCATCTCGATGTTACTCGCATCTTAAAGGTTTAGTGCACTCGTAATTCACTTCGATGGAACAACTTTCTGCAGCAAGTGGCTACGGCCGGACTGATATCTCCTTACAGTTTTCGTTGGTTTTTCAGCGTCCGGACAACTACGACATCGTCAGAAACGCGGGGCGGGGCGAAGCTCGAGGCTGTTATTATGTCTCCGTAGCCAATCACATTGCGGCACTCGCCGATACGAGCGCCAGGGAACGAATCGCGACGCTCCTGCGTTTATTACACATTGACCATGGACAGAAACAAAGATTTCGGAGATGTGCGGAAGAACACATATCCGTCGGAAACGCGTTCTCTTTTCTACGCATCGCTCGATGGCGATCGAGCGACTCGGAGCAAGTACACAGTACTCGTGGCTGCTGCATCCATAATATACGATCGCCTGTCGTGCCCGCGCCGTAAACGCTGCGACTTTCTTTCGCCGAACGTCGAACGGATCGAGGACGCGATCACGAACTTCACGCCTGCACATCCGTTTATTCGCGTCATGTATACGGCAAGCGTGTTCGTCGCGGCGCCCGCGGTTTTTACGACCCAAGGGCCCAAGAAGACTCGGAGCGGACACCTGGTTTCGGCTCCTCCGTTAGCGCGCCTGCGCGTGTCTTCGTTTATGTCTCTGAGGAGACGCGCAACAAGTTGCCCGAGGCGTCTATTTTTGCGCCTCGCGTAGCTTGTAGCTCTTAGGGGGCATACGGATATGGAACGTTACAGAGCTGATCAATCGGGCGAAAAATGCTGAGTCACTGAGCTGTGAACGCGTGCGCAGCGTCTGATATGCCACACAACAGCGTATGCTCAGAAGGCGTTCCACAGCCCAGCAGACAAAGATGGCAGCGTGCACAAGGCGATCTTTGCAAAGAGGGCGCGTCTGCTTTCCCGCAGAGCAATCAGGAGAGCCAATCGCCGCAAGCTTCGGCTCGGTCAATGACGAGGCTGAAATAATGTTCATGAAAACAGTCTGCGCCGTGATGCATGGCCATGGCGAAACGCTACGCTCAATGTTACAACGCGCATCTTTTTTTAGAGCGCAGCTCTTAGGGGCCCGTTCCCGGCTTGAGCGGCGTCGCCGTCGGCGTCGCCGTCGCCGTCGGCGTCGGCGTAACCGCAACCCTCGTAACCCTCGTGAGGGTTACGAGGGTTACGAGGGTTAATCTCATGAGGGTTGCCCTCACGAGGATCACGAGGGCCACGAGGGTTACTTACCCTCGTAACCCTCACGAGGGTTACGAGGGTTTTTACCCTCAGAAGGGTTACCTTCACAAGGGTTACCCTCACGAGGGTTACTTACCCTTGTAACCCTCACGAGGGTTACGAGGGTTAGTAACCCTCGTGAGGGTAACCCTCGTGAAGGTAACCCTTTTGAGGGTTACGAGGGTGAGTAACCCTCGTGAGGGTAACCTTCACGAGGGTTACCCTCACGAGGGTTATGAGAGTTACCCTCACGAGGGTTACTTACCCTCGTAACCCTCACGAGGGTTACGAGGGTTAGTAACCCTCGTGAGGGTAACCTTCACGAGGGTTACCCTCACGAGGGTCACGAGGGTTATGAGAGTTACCCTCACGAGGGTCACGAGAGTTACCCTCACGAGGGTCATGAGAGTTACCCTCACGAGGGTCACGAGAGTTGCCCTCACAAGGGTTACTAGGGTTACCCTCACGAGGGTCACGATGTTACCCAGGTCAAGTGACCCCCCCTGGGGTCACGTGACCTGGGGATACCCCCCGAGGTCACGTGACCCCCATTGACGTCATAGCCACTGATGACGTCATCAGTGACGTCACTGATGACGTCACCGGCATCCGCATCGTCATCGTCATCATCGCTGATGACGTCATCAGTGACGTCACTGATGACGTCACCGGCATCCGCATCGTCATCATCATCACTGATGGCGTCATCAGTGACGCTACTGATGACGTCATCGGTATCGTCACGTGACCCCCCGACGTCACGTGACGCCCCAAGGTCACGTGACTCCCACAAGGTCACGTGACCCCCAAGGTCACGTGACCCCCCGCCCCCCGAGGTCACTTGACCCCCCCCCCCAGTACCCTTCCCTCCTCCTCCTCAAGAGCTGCGCTCTAATTCGGCGTTACAGGGAGTTGTAAACGGCTTTCATTTTTCTTCTTTTTTCCCCCTTTTAGGCTTAGATATATTGTAGACGGCTTTGGTCGTTCCAATAATAATCGCCTTTTGCGTGTTGCGCGTTGCGTTGCATGAGTACTGGGCTCTGGAAAGCGTTCTGAGCATGCGCTGTTGTGTGCCGCCGAAGGTCGGAGGCCTCGTATGCGTCCACAGCCGAGTGACTCGGTATTTTTGGCCCTGAGCCCTAAAGCTCGTAAAACACAGGGTTGGAGCCGAAGGTTCGCGGAGCGCGCCGTTGGACGTTGTTGACAAAAGCGTCACGTCATTGTCGTGATAGTCCAGTCGGCGCGCTCCGTGAACTTCGGCCTAACTTCGTGCTTGACGTGTCTGGACAACACCATCTACGCAGAAGGCCTCCGCACACGTCATCACACTGCAATCAGATCGATGGAGGCGTGAGGTTGGGCACGAGTGCTGTGTCAGTGTTCGTCTGGGGTTCGTGACCAATCAGCGCTTCGCAAGTCGGGCTCGGGCCCAATAGCTGAATTAGCGCGATCCGACTCTGATGACGTTTCACGAAGGGAGGGGAGGCCATGTGGCGGCTTTCGTTATTCTATGTGGTGGAGGTCTGGAGCCCCTAAAAGATAGGTGCTAGGAATGTGTACATACACTTTTCGTTTGGGAGGGCAAAGATAGCGCAGGTTATTGGGAAGTTAGTGAAGTATTTTATGGCTCGTTCTCCTAAAGGACCGGTTAGCGAGAGATTTGTTGGGGATTTTTTTATTACTCCCGTAAGGCGACCGATCCCCTCTTATATGTTCAATAGCACAACATAAGGACCTCGCTGAATTCCCAACTTCGTGATTTCCGTAGAACTTCATCGTCCCAGGAATTCTGACATCAGGGAGTCTCTGGGCAGCGAAGAGACGGCTCGTGTTGATAAAGAGAAAAAAGGGTCGTTCAATGTGGCGGCGATGAACGCACGTAGACACGCGCACGTACGCGAGGCACGTTGATGCCTTCGTACATTTCTCATAAACAGTATATTTGCGACATCTCCGTCCTTCCCGTAGTCCTCGCTATTTCGCGGGAAGATGGAGTCGCCCCCTTTTTTCTTCCGCGTAATGCGCGTTGGCTGATGCCGAAGAAGTCAGTCTCGAAGGCGAGGCCGCTGCTAGGGACGCGCAGGTTAGCGAGCGAGTCGGTTCCGCCGAGTTGAACCGCACGCTCTGAAGCGTGCGGGCTTGGGTTTCTTTTTCGTTTATGTCTGTTTATTTGTGTGTGTGTGTTTTATTTTATTTTATTTTATTTTATTTGGGGTGTCTGCCCATTCTTGCCGTTCCTTGTCTGTCTTGTGAATCTTGGTGGAAGGTTGCGCGGGGCGCCGTTAGCGCGGGACGTTGGCGTTGGCTCCGTGCCGTGATTCCCGCTGTGACCTAGCTGTTTAACGGCACATGGACGCACGCTGTGCACTGGCTGAGGAGGCGGCGAGCATGTGCGGCCGCGGCGTTGGTTGGTGACGACGCGTGCGCCAAGCTTAACGGGCGTGTGTTGCTTTGTTTGCAAAGTATACGACGAATCGAATTACCGTCGTATACTTTGCTATAGAGCTGCGAACCGTGAACACGTTCTAAAAAAAATAAATAAAATGAAAGAGATGTATTTGCGCTTTGCCAAACTCTTGTGACCGGAGAATCTGTCTAGACGAACACTCGTCTCGAGATACTCGGTAATCTGGAGACGAGTGACCTGACATAACGTCGTCACATCAGGTGACACCGTGGCGTCATGTGGTCTCTGATGTGCGCTCCGTCCGTAACGTTCGAGCTCTCTTCAAAATAATTCCCCGAACAAAAAAAAAACCCCTTCGTTGAAATAAACGCGTTGTCGCTTATGCGCGCGTCGAATGATCCATCAGTCAGTCTCTCTGACGTTTGAATCTGTTTGCTGTTGCGGAAAAAATAGGGCCAGCGAAGTATTGGGTTAGGATTAACTCCGTGCAGTGTTTTCATGTATATAACGACGCACATACCTTTCTTTATATCCCCGCCGGCCCCTTGTGAGAAAGCTAAGAGCCGCTGAAAGTATCCTTGGCTCTTTCAGTTTGTTTGTCTCGTAGATAAGGAAACAGACAACAATGTCGAGTGTTTGAAGAGAAAGAAAAACGTCGGATTGGAACGTTCCGTGTATCATCGAGTCGCGTTCGCACGCTGTATTGTGGCCGCGGCGTTTACGCAGGGCCACACGCGTTATGCGAGAAAACTGTTTGTGCACGTAAGCATACCGACTCGTTGGGAGTCCGTATATACAGGTATCTCTAGGTCTCTCACGTTAGGTTCTCTGTCGCTGGAGTCTGGTCAGTCTTGTTATCGTGGTTCTCCGTACACTCGCCTCGGTTGCGGAGGCAGCGTTGACCCAGACAAAAACAATCTTCCGCTCCTCCCTCACTGGCGCATACCTGCGATAAGCAGTGGCTCGTTATCACGGGCCTAGCAACGCTCATCGGCAGTGGAAAAGCGGGGCCTCGTACTAGACTCCAGAAAGCGTTCTGCAAACAGCGAAACACCTGGGTAAGCGAGAGACCGCAGCAACAGTGTTGTCTGCGCGTGTGTTGGTATTTGTGCGCTAGCGTCTACAGTCAATTTGATTAATGAAGGTGATTGTTGATACTCGTGCACCCGATCGAGGAACGGCAGCTCGATTGTTCGAGGTCTTGGGCCGGTATATAATTGTTTCCCCGCTTGTGAGCAAACGCTGCTCGCCTTAACGCAAACCTGTCTCTAGTTGACGACCTTTATGTCTATCAAGTCCACCGACAGCAATAAGAAAATGTTTATGTATGCAGGCCTTACCGCCGAAGACCAGTGGGTCGCTAAAACGGTGTTTGTGTTGTGTTGCAGGAAAGTATTGCTTGCTTCTCCGCGCCTGATGTGAACCGAGATGAAATCCACAGCTTTCAACCGACTAGAGGTGACGGGCTGGTACGGTTGCGAAACAGTCTTTGTCGTGTTGGCAAGAAGCGCTGTTTGTTTGTCCTCCTAGATGTTATGTGACTAACCGTAAAGGCCCGTTCACACACTTGCGTTTGACTATACGACCGACTTCGAAACGAACGGTTTTTAAGCCTCTATACGCAGCAGCGTGTCCGGTCGTGAGCCGTCGCAAAGCAAGAGGCTTAAAAACAGGTCTTGTCTTAGTCGGTCGTATTGTTGGTCGTAGAATGCGAAGTAGAAGTAGAATGCGCTCGTATTTTGTTTTGCGCTGTCGCGTTCGCGCTGCAGGCTCAGGTCATTAGCTCAAATCTTGCTCTCTCAGGTTTTGTTTTGGACAGTAGTTTTAGCAGAGTGCACTCGTATACAATCACTAGTGCGTGATGCACGCGTCAATGAAAAAAAAAAGTGTTGAGTCCCGTTGCCTCTTGCAGGGAAGGCGCAATAAGTCGCCACTTTGCAAGACAGGCATACTTGTCGCATACTAAACAATCGCACTCCATTGAGTTTGTTCTCCCGCTGTGAAGTCGAACGCCGGACTGATTCTCTCCTCAGACGCCATGAAGTGGCCAAAAGGCGGAACTTGCACATTCCTCTTTTTGCGTATCGCCCAGGCCACGACGGCCATAAAAAGTGTCAATCAAATCCCAGGCTCCAAGAGCTCCGCGTCGTTCATCCCGGGTTATCGCTTTGTTTACGTTCAGGTGTCGGAGCAACGCGGCCGTGCGCGCTGCCTAGGCTAAGGGCCTCGATGGTCTTTTTCGACGCTGCGCACCCTTTTGAAGTGGCGACACGCAGGTGAAGTCCTTGTGCGGCATAGTATAAAGTAATTTCTGTTCATCGCAACCGGCGTGGTCTTGAATAAACCCCATTCTTAAGTGCGCCCCCTAGTGGGACCTCTGAAATAAGGTTACACAAGTAAGGGTATCATAAGTAGCGTGAGTTGGAAAGTTGTATTTGTTTTATTTAGGTACTTTATATAGGAACAAGTTCGGATTCTGCTTCCGTGTTTGCCTATATTCACTGATCGAATGAGAACGGCAGGGCCTGTCTTTCGAGCGCCCGACTCTCGGCACCCGCCCCGTGCCTTCCACCGTGCTTTGGATGCGAGGTGCACGAGACGCCAAAGCGTCGTCGAGGGTGGGCAGCTCCTGAGGGACACCTGAAGCTCCTCCCTGTCGTTCTCACCGCGTCATTGACTGTATAGACTCTTTTGTGTTTACTATGCACGTCCTTCGTTCCATCTTCATTGTGCTCCTATATGTCTTTGATGCATATAGCCATAGTTGCTGCTGCACCGCAAAAACTTCAGTCAACCATCAGGTTGCTCTTCTACGTGCGTGTTTGAGCGAGTTCTTTGTCAGTGAAGCTAGACGATGCCATCGCGCCTATGAATGACCTTCGGAAATGCTTCAGTGGCGCCCGCGTTAACAGTTTGCTCCTTATGTGCCCACCCGTTCAACGCGAGAGACAGTCGCAGAGCTAGATCGTTACGACGTGTACAACTTCAGCGAGGCGTGGAAAGGTCTCTAAACCGTACAGCCTCGTTACACGAGGGAAAATTATACCTCGTGCCGACATGAAGACCTTGACGGCCAACTGGAAAGCGAACTAAAATTAGCCGACCTTGGATAGGGGGGATTGGTCTCACTTTCTTCGTGGTATGCAGCATGCGCAATTTCCAGCCATTGTTCTTTTTTCTTTTTTTTTCCTTTTTATTCGCCTCGATTTGAACGACCCTAATTGTAGTAGCAATTGAAAGAAATACTCAATATCAATTATACTACAGTACACGCCTGATCCGACTTCACAAGTAATGAACCAAAACGTCTGCAATGCCCCTGTGAGACGCGAAAATCGTTGTATCCAGCGAATGTGATTCCAATTACAAACGACATTAATCTTGAACCGTGCCGCATGCAGTGTTTTCATGTAATTTAACGTTATGATAATATGCTAATAGACCCTTTTGCAAAGTCCGCACCATTGCCTGTACGCTACTGCTTGATCACGTACTCTGAGCATATGTAATTTGGGTACACGGTCGGCGTTCGGCGTGAACTCGACTCAGCTCGGTATTAAAAACGAGCTCTGAGTCAGCGCTCGGCGAGTACTCGGTTCCAATCACGCGCATCGTGTCCATGGATGGATGGATGGTAATGGCTATACCCTTTGTAACGGGCGCCAGCTTGCGCCACCTAGTCCAAGGAATGGCGACCGCCAGTGTTGCTTGACGGACTTTTTTAAAAAGGTCTATTGACTATAAGTCAACTGTTTGTTGACTAAGTACGGTATTTGGATACGTTATTCGAAAAAAGAAGACGTGGCTTAAAGGTCGGGAAAACCTGGTTGAGAGGTAGCGAATACGCGGATGATAAGATTATCATCCGCGTTCTCGCACCGCTAGCTTTTTGCCCTCTGCACGAGCGGTAACTGTAGCACGTCATCGCACTTCCCATACACGTGCTTGGAGTGTCTTAAAAGTGACTGATTTAGTGGTTGTGAACGCCCTGTATATTCAGTTTTATCGTGTAGGTTCTTTGTTCCGAAAGGAAAATTAACATAGACGTGTTATAACATTTAAGCAATCACTTTCAGGAACTCGCTAACGATGGCCTACCTGCTATCGGCATGCAGTCACGTCTATCGGGGGTGTGGTGGTTCGGCTCCGACAGTTTCAGCCGACGACTTCACGGGGTCAGTGTCGTTGCGTGTCGTCAACTAGAGCGAAGCGTTACACGGCAGATGAACGCGATAGTGATCGCGTGGACGCCTAGATTCAATTACAATGTGATCCTCGTAGGAGAGCGAAACTCGTCGTGATCCCGACTGCCGCGCAATACGAGGCTTCGATTGCGTGCCGACTGTCGCGCCCTGGGAGCCTCGTATTGCGTGTAACCGTTGTATCGCTATACTTAGAAGTTAGCAGTATTAATCGGTTCGTAGTCGACGCTGCGAGCAGATGGGACCAATCAGACAGCGACAAAAGTGCGTCATGGTGTGTTCGCCATGTTTCTGTACGTGTTAACTATGTGCAGGAAAGCTCCAGTGACTCGCTGTTTTAGTGTGCGTGTTCGTGGTTGTATCTGTTCGTGCCTTCGACTGCTCTCGGTCATACACACTGATCTCTATGACAATGGACCTTTTGGCGAATATGTGCTGCCACCTATGGGGCGATGGACGAACCTGAGGCGCACTAGGTTGGAGAGTATTTGCAATGAAAACAACGTCCACGTTAAGCTTCTTGTGTGATACCGGTTCGTTTTCTTTTTGCTGCTCTTGGTTTTCTTTCGCTGCTCGCATTTATACACCGGCCAAACTGGCCGATGTATGAATGATAGAGCAAGGGAGCACGCAGCCTCGGTGAGAAGCACATCAGCAGGACATTTGTCAGCTCATTGCCAGACCTGTGGATGCGATGCCGAGCTCACCAGCATAACCGTCCTTCATAGGAACAAGAACTCCTTCGCGCGTGAAGTGCTGGAGGCCTTGGCCATCGAAGAAAAAAGAGAAGATTGCGGTCTGCCACACCCCGTTGAATATTAGGCTAAAAGTTTTTTTATAAGTGTTTATTCTGCCGTTAGACGAAGAAAAAGAAAGAAAAAAGGGCCTAGGCCGGGAAGAAGACAAAGTGAAATTCAGTTGATAGTCAGCGTTGTCTTTGTCCAGTTCTTTCCTTCGTGTCCTTGTTTTTTCGTGTTCAGCTTACCTGATTGCCAACAAAAGGTTTTCACCTTGGGTTGATGATCTGGAGGACCAGCGTTGAAACCGACCGAGGGCTGACGGCCGTGGACGCGATTAGCTAAACAGTGTAGGGACATAGTCCGGGTGTGCCTTGTCTAACGCCGGCTGTGATCATCACCGCACTTCGCAAAGCTCTATCGCTTGCAAAAATTACAAGTCAACTTACCTGTAATAAAATGGGCGCTACATAGTCTGGACAGCTGACTCGGCTTCTAGTTCTTCGAGGGGTCGAACTTGTCAACTCTCCTGACGGCACGAATCCAGGCTGCCCGCTTAACGGGATGAAGCTTAGCTCACGGGAAGCGAAAAAAGCTAGTTTCACAACCCGGGCGATAATAGTTCCGACAGCCGAAGGCTACACAGTTCACCGGCATGATGGCGGTGCACGTCGTAATCTAGAACGGGCGTCGTCAGTACGATGACTCGTGTTCGCCTTGTTCGCAACATCAAAACTTGAGTCTCGATGGTCTCCAAGGCGCGCAAAGGCGAGAAAAGCAAGATGGCGGATTGTTTAGAACTAGATACTCTCGAACCCAGGCGCATCAAATACTCCGCGCATGCGCACCGCGTATTTCTACAAAAGGTCCATTGCTGGATCGCGTTTGCCCGCTCCGCGAATGCGGTCACTGGCGGCCATCTTTTTGGTAGAGTTATATTACCTCTAGCCAATGTAAGCTGCTGCAGCCACTATCATTCATCTAGGGCAGACAGCGTTGTGGTAGTTGTGGTGGCAGGCTGCCATCAAAATAGCGTGGGTAATATTTCGTGCTTGATTCAAATTGTTTGACGAAACATATTTTTGAAACCCGGCGTGAGCGGTAGCCCGATCTTTAAGGACCCGGTGAAAGTTTCACGAAATCGCAGCACCCGGGAAAAGCGGCAGAGCAGGCGTCGAAAGTCGCATCGAAAGTCGCATCGAAAGAAGCATCGAAAGAAGCATCGAAAGCAGACGCCGGTACGGAGTCTGCTTTCGATGCGAGCTGCGCTGCTTTCCCCCGGTGCTCCGCTTTCGTAGAACTTTCGCCGGGTCCTCGAAGATGAGACTACCGTTCACGCCGGGTTTCAAGAATCTGCTTCGTCGAAGAACTTCAATCAAGCACGAAGGAATATCACCCACGGTACAGTGTACATAGATCCACGGCTATTTTATGGCAGCCTGCCGCCATTGCGCTCTCCGCCATGTTACTATGATGGCTAGAGATAATACAACTATACTCCGTTCCACCTTCAGTCCGAGCGCAGTGGACGCCACGAGCCATCCCAGCCGATCCAGCGCCGGGAGAAAGTCGCGTGACCTGCCGGTGGGGCGGGGCGACGCAGGGAGCTCAAGGTCGCATGACACTCCCTCAACGCCGCATTGGCTGGGATGGCTCCTAGCGTCCGCTGTGCTCGCACGGAAGGTGAAACGGAGTATACCAAAAAGATGGCCGACCGTGGCCGCATTCCCGTCCATAGGTGGAGCTGGCCAAACGCGATCCAGCAAATAGACATAGAGATCAGTGGTCATGCATATCATGAAACGAAGTATGGCAGCCGCGTTTGCTGAGTATTGGTGAGGCCGAATGTGTTAGCACACCGGAGCTGGGAGCACGTGGAGCGAAACCTCGGGCTATGGAACCCAGGGATCCTACGTTTTGTTCTGGATGAGCATCGTCTGCCGGCGGTGCGGTTGTGTATCACTACTGGCTGATGCAAGTTAAAGACCCCAGACTAGCAGTGGCACTGCTCTGGCTAAATTCCTCGTCCACATAGAAGAGACACCAGAAGGTCACAGGAGGGGACTGACCAACTTCCCGCAGACTAAACAAAGACAGACTTTTTTCATCTCCTTTCGCAGCTTCATATTTGGGCCATTGGGTAATTAATAATGTTTTTGGGGATTTCACTTTCCCCTAGCCCTAATGTCCGTCCCTGTACAATTCGCGCGTTTCGCCCTCCCGTCTCTCCGCCAACTTTCTATAAAACGGGGACGAAACCTTAAACGGCAAAATTTCAGTAGGTATACGGCAAGGCGAGGCAAACGCTCCAGATTTTGCTTCGTTCGTTCACTTTCAAGCGAACCAATTAACTGTCCAGAAAGATGGCGAAGGGAAGACAAATTTCAGAATTATTGGGTACATCGTCTTCACATAAAAACCACCCGAAAAAACAAACAAACAAACAGACACAACAGCAGTCGTTTTGCATCGTTTGTCATCCTTTTTAAAGGTGCCATACATTATTTATCTTAGAAAGAAAGAGAGAGGGAGGCAAACGTAGGAGAGGAGAAGTAGAAAGGGGGGATGGGAATATTTATTTCTCCGGAACGGGAGTTTGTCCGCGGTCCGCTGCTTCTTCCAGGGTGCTCGTCTCGGCTGCTTCGTTGTGAATTTCGGCCGTGCTGAGCGGGTACAAGTGTCGCGTACCGCTTGAGCTCATTTGCAGCGTATAGCACGGTGCTGCAGCTGCCATCCTCATGCGCTGTCTCGAGTCTACACCGTGCCGCGGCGACGGGTCGCGTTCCTCGTTGCCACCGTACGCTCGAACGCAACGTGCGACAAGGCCTACACGTAAAACAGCAGAGGTTACGTCTTACCGTGGCCCCGATTTTCTGAATCCCGCGTTCCTCCACCGAACGAAAGAAGAAAGAAAATAAGGCTCGCCGAATCTTGAAGCTGTCTGGCGTCGCAGCCAACACCTGTGCAATCAGGGTCGCCATTAACGAAGCGTCCCTAGCCATTGTGAGCGCTCAGCGGTAGCGAAGTCAGCGGTGCGCGTGGGGCGAGGGCGGGCTTGGGTTGTCACCCGCTCGGCACTGATCCCTTTTCAAACTCGTCCTGCTGAAAGAAGTACCTCTTTCTTTTTATTTCTTTTCTTGCCCCCCTAACTAGGTTTTCAAGGGAGCACTCGACGCGTGTGCGAGGTTTGCAACTTTCCATTTTATTTTGTTGCAGCTTGCGTTTTGAAATGGGAATCCGTACGACGGTACGATGGCATCCTGGTTGAGCCGCTTCTTCCACTTGGCAGTAGGAATAACGGCTCGTCGGGCGTATGCACATCAAAGTAGCGGTGACATACTGGCTCGAATAAACGAAAAAAAAAAGTCTGTCGTCTTTTTTTAGGGCCCCCGCATATGCTGGTGGGGACATCGGCCGACAGATGTCAGGGTGATGACAGCCTCGAGAAAATTGTCTGTTCTTATTCCTCGTAGTCTATGGTGATTTTTTTCCTGGCGGCCTTTTCATCGCGTACGTTCAAAGCATTTCTTGCCAAGGCCGAATGGGACACCGTTATTATTTCGAAATCCGACTCGAGCTCCTTTCTCAAACCTCCTTGGAAGCAGTGGCACGCGTCGCCACTTTTGAAAGAGCGTTTGCTATGTGAGAATGGGTATACCGTCGGGCCACAGTCGTGCCGCGTTGGCACCCCGTCTCTCTGTGTATGCTTGTCTCATGGGGTACATCTTTTAGCAGCCATACAAGCGGTTCGCTTGGACGGCGTCATTCGTGGTAGTGGGCAGTGGTGCAGCGAGCGACACGCTCGGGAACGAACCTCTGCAATGGGGTTGGCCTTTTTGTTCCCCGCTGTCCTTTGATCTCGCCGAGGGTCGCTTTTGAATTGATCCGGCGACGCCCTTCAGGGAACGGACATCCAGCGATGGAGGACGCTGTTGTGTTTTGACGCATGTTTAATTTCCCCGCGCCTACTCCTCTCCGTTCTTTTTTTTTTTTTTGTTCTTGTTTTTGTGTTGTGTTTTGTGGTTTGAATTTAATAGCGCCGTGTCGTCCCTATTCCTTCAACACCGTTGAAAGAACCGGTTGTCATGGTTTTTCTTTTCTTCCTTTTCTTGCATTACGGAGCCTATGAATGACGTGACGCTATTCGATGCGAACCACTAAGACCTTTGCAAAAACAGCTCGCTGGCCGCCGCCATTTTGCGACTCGAGCGACCCCTATCAGCCAAAAATTTCTGCCACCCGCCTGAGCTGTGGAAACCCGGTCAGCGCGACTCCCCACCTGCATTGTGTTTTCGGAGTTTGCCGGCTTTCCTTGAAAGTGTTTACTCTATTTGCCTGTTCAGGATGCTTGCGTGTTTTTGTAATCTTCCACTGTGAGAACCAGGGAATACCAGGGCTCGTAGCCTGCTGGACCTTCGCAGGAAACGAACGAAGAGAGCGAGTGAAGAGAGCGAACGTCGAGCAGCCCGCGACGTTCTTCGACGTACTTCGAGGATTATTTCCGTGGAGATAATCTCCGAAAAGCCTTCCTGGCTATGTTCCCGGTCTTGGCGAGAAGTAGCTGATAGAGTCCGGGGTATGGGAACTGAATAGAATTGACACGTTCGTTCATTCGCTTTAGTGCTATGTAAAAAAACATCTCTTCAAAACGTACCCCAAGACAAGCCGGATTCCGTCCGATCGTCATGAAGTGACTATCGTCGACACTGTATTTTGGATATGCTGTGTTATTCGAGACCTTTCTCAAATCCTGTTCGGATAACGCGGCACCGCGGGGTACGTACGATATATGTTGTTCGATTGATGAGACTTGTTGAATTTCATATAGTGAGCGGGGAATACCCATGCAGTTCGGCTATCCTCTGGTGTGGTCAAATATGTTAGGAAGTTAAGATCTTTGTAGATTGACGCGGCTGAGTGTATGGTGCCGTTAAAAAGATCAGCATAAAATGAAACAAACATCTCAGTTGCATTTGTTCTGTCGCGCACGGACTCGCCGAAAACAGCTTTCATTTGTTTGCTTTTGTTCTCAAAAATAGTTCAACGCTTTCTTAATAACTTCGAGAAATTCTCTTCGCCATAGAACACAAAAGAAAAAATAAAGCGAGGTGATTTTGCCGCCACCAGTGTTCGAAATTGCTCCTAAGCAGGCTGCCACAGCCTACTGACGAGAAAACGCACAGCTCAGCGCAGTCGGGCAACACTGACGTACACTCTCAAAACCAGGGATGCGCGCTAGAAATCGCTTCGTTCGAGACTGCCGCATGTGTAACGCGCATGTTGGGAAATAGCGCCTCATTATTGTTTGCAAAACCAGAACTTCAATAATTATTTTTTTGAAAATGAATCACGCGCTGAGCACCAATAATGCGGTAGAGGGATGAGAGGATAAACAGACGAAATCTTCCAAATCGAGTGGCAGCTCACTCACGTAAAGGTAATTTTTTTTTTGTATGCTTTACAAGTTTACACTATGCCCATACGGAGCGCGCGCGCGCGCGCACGCACGCACGCACGCACGCACGCACGCACGCACGCACGCACGCACGCACGCACGCACGCACGCACGCACGCACGCACGCACGCACGCACGCACACACACACACACACACACACACACACACACACACACACACACACACACACACACACACACACACACACACACACACACACACACACACACACACACACGCAAAAAAAGAAACGGTAGCTTGTTTTGTTCCTTATAATGCGGCTGAAAAAAAAAACGACCTTGGGCTGGATCCTTTGTATCGGGCGGTGGGTTATATCATGGTATGTAACGTGCCACGGAATGTGCAACGTTCAGGCAAAGAGGCTGCTCTAAGAAGCAAATGTTTTCATCATTACTATTACTATCATTAATGTATGTGCCTTACTACCAAACGATTTGGGTGGTCATGACTCTGGAGTTTCGTTGCTCACTTCGCTGTTGTCTCTGCTCTCGAACCTGGCCAAGGAGGCGACCGAGACAGCTCGACAACCGTCCACGGCTGTCTGTGTGAGACGGACTGTTGTTCGCACTCCGACGTGGAGAGATATGCGGTTCCGAATACGGAGCCGTAATGTGAAGGGGCATTTCATTTCACCCAGCGCCCTCCACTTTCCTCTCCTGGCGCACGACCCACTTTACGGGACGTGCAGTGAACCTATACTTACAGCTGGAAACGCGCAGAGCGCCGTTGAAGCAGGTGCCCCTTTTTTAAAGTGCCGCTATCTCGTTCTCCTTGATTCTGAAAGCCCGGCACTCCGACGTATTCAGAGTTCCATCCTTTTTTTTTTTTTTTTATGTAGTTTGATTTATGCTCATTCATTTTGGGCAGTGTTCGTTTAGCGCGAGGCTGCGTTAAAAACTTTTCGGAATAAGCTTTTCTTTTATAATCAAGTTATCGCGCGGAAGGATCGTCTTATTTAAAGTATGTCCAAGGTCTCGAGGGAACTGCGCAAGCGCGTTTTATTAACGGGGCGGCGAATTCGAGGTAGCCGTCGAAGTTTTGCTTGACGTTTAGCTTGACGGATTCGGTTCGTGATTCCAACGATGGACGAGCAGATATCGTAGAGTGTTCCGTTTAAACGCTTAAGCAGACCATTCGACGACGCAACCACAAATCCTACGCCGAAAAAAAAAGGGGGGGGGGGGGCGGTGAAGGTTAAACCGTTTCAGAATCTTCTGCTGACTAAAATTACCGTGATTGAGCACCATTCCTAATTCATAAATTTATTACGCAAATCAGTTTGCATATCAGACGGAGCTAGTGCGCCATTTAGCATTTGTCCTTTGTAAGACCCGATTGTAGTTATATTTTAATAACTTCCTCCGGCGGACCCGCGATCCTACGGCTGAAGTGTCCGCACTCTGACGGAAGCTTATAGCAACGCTGTGACAGATTTCAATTGCGTCCCAATTCCTCAGTCATCTGGCACGATGGGGTGTGCCAAACGTACGCAATTGTTTATTTTTACGGACATCCGGGCTTTGCTGCCTCTTTTTATATACGTGGCTCGCATGTTAACACACTAGTACTGTGACATCATTTCAACGGTCATTGTTGTGACCTTGTAGCTGAAATGCTACTGGTGCTTGTTCAGGACCGTTGTAGGAATGGTGCACGGATAACAGCACATGGACAAATACATGGTCAAAAAATGCGAACAATCCACAAAGTGCCATAAATAACATGTGTAATGAATGTATAGCAAAATCAAATGTGGGAAAAAAATAAGACATACAAGCAATACAAAGCTAGTCTTTACTCGACGTCAAGGTGTTCTTTTGCGCTGTCCAGCGCAAAAGGACACCTACGTCATCGCACCACCAGCGTGGTGCGATGACGTAGAATATTCAAGT
The DNA here is from genome assembly GCF_016920785.2 of Ixodes scapularis. Classification (NCBI taxonomy): domain Eukaryota; kingdom Metazoa; phylum Arthropoda; class Arachnida; order Ixodida; family Ixodidae; genus Ixodes; species Ixodes scapularis. The sequence goes on from NW_024609868.1 coordinate 78,953,092, forward strand.
GACACGGATGGTTATGATAAACCATTTTTTATGGCAAATATCCGGCGCTTGAGACGGGTTATTACTACCGGATTCTGAGGCCTTCTCAAATTACAGATATGGACTAGCGGCCAAAACGCGTAATGCCCAAGTCCCACTAGAGCGACAAACAGAAACAACCGGCACCGACAAGCCACAAACACGTGCAGCATGCACACGAAGGTAGCTTTGAAAGGCTTTCGATCACTCCTGCTTACTTCACTAGCACAGAGACTGCAAGCCTGCCAAAGGTACTGCGCGTGCATACGGCACGTGTGCGAGGCTTGTCGGTGTCGGTTGTTTCTGTTTGTCGCTCCAGTGCAGCGCTCTCTAGGCCAACGCGCTGTTTCCGCGCGAGGTGTGGGCACTGTGCGTGCGCAAGAATGCGTCAAGGTCTGCGCGGTTACATAGTACTTTCAGGCAGCTGTGTATGAACGCCGACATAACCGATTTTCAATTTTTTGTTTCCACTTATTCCGTTCGCTTCACTTCATCATTGCCACAGAAGGACAGGTTACTGCCACTTTAGGGGCTACTGTGTCCTTCTCCCTAGCATAGGCCTTTGTGGAGTCTCGTCAACGCCCGCTTCAGTGGCTCAGCATCTCGCTAAGACAAGAGAAGGTCGGCAATGGCGGTCATAGACAGTCTCGATTTCCCGAAGTTCACGCATGCCATATTTCTGCCCTTGAAATGACTTGTCCGACTTGCAACTTTTTTTGTTTTTCTTTCTTTCTTGCGCATTCCATTTGTCTGGTTTTGGCAGCCGTTCGTGGGCAGTCAGGCGAGACTCCTCACGCCCAAGGACTTTGCGTAACGCGCCTCGAAGTTGCGCGAGGTTAGGGAACAAAAACCGGCGCGAGATGACTGCCTGCGTTTGGTTTCCGGGAAACAATTGGACGTCCGCGAACAATAGCCGGCTGGCTCAATCGTCTGCTGTCGGGGAAACGTCACTCGAACAGGAGCGACGGCATCCAGCACCGGTTTCGATGCTGCTGATAACTTCGGCATGGCTGTGTGCACGCACTCGTTCAGCTCCTGAGCTCCTGTACATACAGCTTCTCAACATACAGCTGTGAACATATATGAATGTATTTACAAGCGGCAACAGTGCATACAATTCGTGTGTTCACAAGCGTGGTCAGATAATACACTATGTTTGCGAATCACACGAAAACCACACAGATGGACGCTTTTAAGAGCTAGGAAACAGTCCAGATACATCACACATTATAGTTGTACTTAGAGCTAATAAATACTCGTACTAGCTGTTATTGGCCAGGACACACAAGACGCTCATGCCAACACCAAGGGCTATGCACTGAATCTCCTGCATCATCGAGCTCCATCGAGCTCGATCGAGCCATCGAGGACAGTGTACATAATACATAGCTTGTAAGTGTCGTCATTGGATGGGTACTGATGGTTATTTCTACTTTCTTCGACCTACAACTTCTACGGTATTAAGCTAACACGGCAAACCGAACGCTTGCGACGTATAAAATGCTAGCATGGCCGCAAATGACGTCACATGCAAGCTTGTTTCCGCTGCCCGCAATGTTCTTCGCAACCCGCTACGAGATCCGGGACTCTACAGGCAAGGCTAGCGCCGCGCATGCGCAGTAGTGGTGTCTTAGTTCCGGAGAGCATAGCGGAGGCTGGAAAACGGTCATTCCCTATGTCGAGCGCAAGTTGGTCTGCTTCTTATACGGGAATTACGGTTGTGTCAAAACGCCGAGCTCTTATTGGCTTATTTAAAAAAAAACAAAAAAAAACAAAACAAATGTGGGTACACCTTAAGCAACGAGATAGAGGGGCTTAGAGCGATAAACTGGTATCAAGTTCACCTGGCAAAAGTGACCCCCCGCTTGACTGCCGCCATGTTGTGCAATTTTGGCCACTAGACTCGTGACCGTATACCAAATCCTGAGGCTTTTACGCAAAACTAGGCCGAGATTTGTATTGCGATCGCTGTAAAAAACATGATGGACTATTTTTTTCAATACTGTTAGCCCCAAAAATTAATGTCTAGCACAGATTAAAAAAAAAAAAAAAAAAATACAGCATCGCGGTTGACGGCATAGCGGAGGCATTGCGAAGCTGCCCGAGTTTTTGTCCTAAAAGCCCATTTTGGACTTAAAACAAACGAAACATAACTTATCTCGTCGGTAATGTTATAAACGATCAATAAACAGTTATTTGTGCGCGGTACTTCGTTAAAATCTAGACACAAAACTATAAGGTCAGGTGTCTAGTGGTCAAAAATGTGCACCATGGCGGCGGCCAATTGGGGGTCACTTTCAGGTACCAGTTTATCGCTCTAAGACCCTCGTTGACCTCAAGGCATCTAGCATTGAGGTCTATCATTTCAATCAAAGTTAATCGGAGCCCGGCGTCGTCCCGCTCACGAAGCAGACGACTTGCCCTCCGCATTGAACACGAGTGCTGCGCGAGCGTTAGGCTGGGATTCGTGCTCATTCTGTGAGATCGCTAGTCGGCCAGTGAACGCTGACGCGGCACTCGTGTTCATAGTGTGCCTTGCGCTGACCTATTGTAGGCGGCGTGTGAAATCCAGGACTGCGGCATGTTGTTTAGGCAGTGGTTGTCTGTGCCCTGCGCTCGATCGAGACAGATGACGGAAGATCCAGTGCGCGGGACTTGCCGTCTATGTGGTGTTGCACTTAAACCGTCGCGTAGGAAGAGGCGAAAACCCATTATAAGTCCCTGGAAAGTTTCCCGGAGATTTCGTCGAACGCCGTTTCGTCGAACGCCGTCGATTTTTTTCGAAAGCGCGGTTCAAGGGCATCTGGAGGGAATTTAGGCTTAACTGGCCCGCGCTCATTATCTTGATATCCCCATATCCTCGAACCGCGAAAACTCAGTATTTTGATAACCCCGTATCTTCGGACCGCGAATTTTTAAAACTGTTCATTACTGCCGGCCGTTAAATCGAACGCGTTATGATTTAAAAATCCCAACGTAATTTTAAAACGTGTTTCGTTTCGAATCCTGGTAGTTTCAATTTTGTTTGTTGCTCCTTTCCGTTTTACTTTGTCGATTGTTCCGGCGTCTATCGATTTTCGTGTTTTGAAGACACAAAAGAGGAAGATGAAATGTGGAAACACAATCGAAGTGGAAAAGGAAAAAGACAGCTGGCGTGTGGGCGGCGTCAGGCCCGCACCAGGCGCTCGAGCTCTGGCATTCTGGTCGACCCGATCATGCACTTCCGGCAGCGCGGCTGGCGAGGCCCTCTTCCCTTGTTCTGCTGTCAGCCGCCAGCGATAGTTTGCGGCAGCTGCCTGGTGAGCTGGTGCCGGTTCGTTCGCGCCCGTCGCCGAGACCGAACATGCGAGGTCGCGCCACTTGTCCAGCTTAATCGCCGAGGTCCAACGCCGAGGTCCGTGGGCCTCGGCTTACCTTTTGTCGCCGTTAACTTAGCTTTAGTTTTGATTCCAACGTTGTGTGGATTCCAGGAACAGTGTTCGCAACGTCGTTTGCCGTGGGGGCAGTGTCCATAGTGATTGGTCCTGACATGTGTTACCGCGAGTTCTAGGGGGAAAAGAAGTATTTTAGTGACTTTCTTTTATAGACTCTTGTTTAATAGTATATGGTAGCTGCAGTGGATCTTACGCCGTAAAACGAGCCGGGTAAATCGGCACCTGTACGTAGAAAGATAAACTTTCTCCAAATGTGCATTGAGGTTTGCCTTGTGAAATATTAAGGCGCACTTTTTTACATCTAAAGAATGATACCAACAAAGCTGCAAAGTCAATGGCGGACATGTTCACAGCGATGCATGCAATACATGTAACTTGCGGCGCCATCTTTTGAAAATCGCAGCGAGCACATGACAAACAAATATATAAGTTACATTAGAAGAAAAATGTATGTGAGAAGATGCTGCAGGTCTAATTAGAATATAGCACCATTTATTTCCGGGCCAACAAAATCCACGGTTGCCAACTTTCGGCAAATATTGGCAGCTTGTCTTTTGTGTATTGGCGACTACAGAAAGTTTCTTGCTCGATGCAAGCTCAAGTACCCATTTTAGTTGTTAAAAAAAAAAAAAAAAACACTAATTTAATCTGTGTTAATATTTCTTTCTTTTTTTTTTCGTAACTCGATGCAAACATAAAGAGTATTGAAGTTCTGTTATGTCTTGCATAACTGGCGAAGCTTCGGTACCATAGAAATTTTGTTTATAGACATCGGTACAAAAACTAATATCGACAGAAATTTACAGAAGTCACTTTTGCACCAAGGGTTTGGGACTGTTCACGATTAATGAGCAGAGGTAATAGGCCTCTACTTTCTGAAGCATGTCTTTTATATGATAGCAAAGAGTTATCTCGAAATATTGTCAAAACTCAGAGGTCCTAGTGGTGGTGCTTGGAAGATCCTCAGCTTATTGCTGCTTCTGTTCTTTCTAATTGCAGTGTAAAGAAACCAGGATGGACGATCTTGGAGGAGTGGGAGGGGAAACGTCAGCTGGTACCGGCATGTGCCTGTCCTCAGCCAAGTCGAGCCCTGACCTGTCTGTTCCAGGGCCCATCTTCTTCTTGATCAAGGAACAAGCCAAGTCCTTACTTGCCATCAAGGTGACACATTAGGCTCTTTTTTACTGAGTGAATGGAACCTGGGGAACCTTGAAGATGGTGGCATCCATTTTTCCAAAAGACGTCACTGTTTTGTTTTATTTGACTTGTTGGGAAACTGCCTCTAAATGAAGCATCAAAGCAGGTGGTGCGGTGCTCAAGTACCCCTTTCACTTCTGTCTTAGCTGCAGTCCTTGTTTGCAGACTAGTAGCAACTTTTTGTTATAAAAATTAGGTTAACTCTAGAGCTAAATACATAAGAGCAGATAATATAGACGTGTCAAAACTTAGGCTGTTTATAATAGTGACTGTATTAATCTAATAATGAACGTGTGCCATTCACTTAGTATATTTTTTATAATGTACTGTGGTGGTATTCATAGCCGTTAATAAACTGGTATTTTGTTTTCTGAACTTTCAGGAACTACAAGACCGGGTTCAGGCTCTGGAGGGCTTTCGCAATGACATCTTCTTTGCTATTCAAGACATTCAGCAGACAATGCATCATCCTGCGAGACAACCACAGATAAAAGTTCCTCCTGACAGCGTCCCGGTCAGCAGTGCTTCAGGGGCCTCTGGTGAGGAGTGTGTGTCTCCAAGCAGCTCAAATTTCAAGTCATGGACCTTGAACCCAAAGCCTAGGCGACACAAAGACACGGTTTTGACTTCGGCTTGTGCTAGGACCAAAGTAAAGGACGGCAGTGCCTGCGAGCTCAGCAGCCGGAGTGCACTCAAGCCTCCAGCCACTAGTCTTTCATCACAGGTTGCCTCAACGTCAACCAAGGGGGACACCACGTCCACCATCTTGGAGAGCGACAAACAGGACAGTGGCCTCGACTCAGATTGTCGAGAGCATGGCTCACAGGAATCGATCCTTGCGCCCAAGGACGAACTCTTACTGCTTCTGGAAATGATTGGCGAGCGCGGAGTGCAACTTCAAGAGAAGGTTCAAGAGATGGAACAGGCACAGGCGAGCATGGGGCAAGGCAGGGACTGTGCCCCAAGGAGCCACAGCGAGCTGCTCGAGTTCCACGGAAAGGAGCTCCAGGCACGACTCAGCGAGATGGAAGTTGAGCGTGCTAACTATAGGACAATGGTGCGTCAGCTGCAGTCAACAATTCACAGGCTGGAAGGTGAGAAGATGGCCTGCGAACACAAGCTGCAGGCCACTCTCATAGAGAAGAAGCAGCTGGAAAAGAAAGTCCACAGCCTGCATTTGCAATACGTTCGGGGAGAACCGAGCTCTGTGCCCTTTTTGAAGGCAGAGAGCTGGCCCACGGCCCATTCTCAAGATGCACAAAGCCTAGGTGGTCTGGAAAGGTTGAGAAGGGAAGTGAAGGGCATCAAGTCAGAAGAAGGCAAGGCAAAAGTGTCGACGATTTTGAGAGAGTCTAACCCCATCGAGCTGAAGAAACTGTTGTTATTGTACACACTCGAGAACCAGGCTCTCCAGGAGAAGGCCGAAGAGAAAGAGCAGAAATGGTATAATAATCTGTCTGAGTGGAAAACTACAGAAGCTTCCCTCCGAACAGACATTCAGAACTTGATCCAGGAGCGTGACGAGTGTGTCGAGGCCCTCAGAAGACATCAGACGGAAGTGAGGACGCTGCAGGCCAAATACAAAGTGCTGGAGATGACGGTACTGGCATTCAACAACTTGGAGCGTAGCGACGACCGCCATGGGGAGCAGTGTTGTGCTAGTCCATTGCCGTACGGTCCTAACCAAAGGCTAGCACGGTCGTACCATTCGGAGCTTGCCTACGGAGAGCCATGCTACAGGACACAAAGCCTTCCGCCTGTCCTGCTTACGCAAGCCGAGAATGGACCGTTGCTTCGGTGTCAAAATGCGACTGCGCTCCACTGCGCCGGCAGCTCTTTGACAGAAAACTCTTTCGAAGAAGCTGCCTTCAACAATGAAGGAATGGCATATGAACTGGAGGATCAAGTGCACGAACGGCCTCTTGCATTCACAGATTCTCCACTGTCCTCGCCTAAGAAGTTGTTCCGTCCGTTGTGGCAGCATCGGCACACGGGACCTTCGGGAACTGTGAGTGACGCCGTCCGGCTGATGAACCTCGACGAAGAGCACAGGGAGCTCAAGTCAGGACCGCAGTCAGACATTGATATGATCTGCAGCGAGTTTGATCCTCTTGTGAAAGTGGAAACTCCTCCAGCAAGGGATAGAGATCCTAACACCAAGCCATTGGACTTTGTGGACTCGCTCGACCTTTCCATTCCTTTGAAGCCAACAAAGACTGCGATGTTAAGTGCTACTAGGCCCGCTCGAGCCCGCCTTGAACTCAAGTACCTTCCGACACCCATTTACAGTGCACGGCCTGTGGTGAGCCAGAAGCACAGGACATTCTCCAAGTCTTCGGATTAGGTTGCCAATAGTTTGTTTTATGGGTGCACTATAGAGATTTGTAAAAAAAAAAAGAAATAGTAGTTGTTTTTACGGTCGTCCGGCGAAGCAAATTTGTAGCCTTTATTTTTTCCTTAAGAAGCAGCAGTCACCATCTTCAATATGGGAGTGCCAGAGTTCTTTTGGTGAATGTAAACATAGAAAGTGCAGCAAAGCAAGCTTTTAGTGCTCATGTAAATATGTATTATAATATGGTTTTCAGTTAGCAAAGCTTTAAGATCAAGAAAGTTAGGCGTCAAGTTGTGTTTTTTTGGATGCTCTTAAAATGAAATTGTTGAAGCATATTGCAGTTCTAAGATAGAAAAGCACACGTTTATAGAAGGATAGAGTATTTACAGATGTACCCCTCTAAATCTCGCCTCTTTTCAGGTCGAATGGGTTACTGCTCATCATATTTGTGTTTAGCAAATGCCATGATCATGATGCAACAATCGCACAAATTTAATTTAAAGTTTGAGGAGGCAGTCATTATAAGCCAGTGAAGAGGGATATTTTCCGTTATGCTGTATCCAACTCTGAATGGCCAAGCAATAGGAAATTAAACAAGCCCCTTCACATCAGTCACATTCTTTGTTTCATCACTCACTCAAATCAAACTTCTGGAATTATTGTTTTTAACAGTACAATCTTTCTCGGTGGCTATTTGTCTTTGAAGGTCCTAGTGACGAGAATGAAATGCACTGTCTTCGTTTTGTCAAATGAACCAAGATCGTGGTGATTACTCCAGCACCTCTTAAACCAGCTATTATTCCACTGAATTATCTTCGACCCCCAAATTTCAAAATGCTTGCTTCAATAGACCGATCTCGCCAACCAGTCTGGATACGCTACCGCTGCCGTGATGCATGGAAGGAACTTTAGTCTTTCTGCGCGTGCGAGAACATCGCTGCAGCTTTGTTGCACGTGCTGAGCACGAGACGGCTCAAGTCGTCTCGGGCACTGCCGCCTGCTTCCTGCGAACTAAAGTTATTGCGATGTCACGTATGTATCGATCGCCTGGTGAGATCGGTCTATTTGAAAACCCTTTGCAATGTTTCTACAGATGTGTTTGCAAGGTCGGTGTAATGACAGGCTGACTCAGTTGGTCAAAGAAAGCCAGAATGAAAGAAACTGTTCAACGGCATCGTTTTTACAAATTGAAAAGTATAAAAAAAAATCATTTTTATATGAATGTTTAAACAACGGAAAGGTTGTTTTTTTCTTTTGTAAGTTATGTGGCAGACGTTAAGACAATATAATTAGAGGAATTGTACATCAAGGGACCAATCGAGGTTGACATTCTGTGTAACACCAAAGATACTTTTATCCCGTTGCTCTAGGTTTTGATAAAGCCTTGATGACTGATTGCATCCGTTTTCTCCAAAATTGTAGTTCATGTGCTTTCTTTTTTTTTTTTTTTTTTTGTGGGGTGTGTGCATTAGTTGGTGTTCTTGATAGCTTTACAGCATGTGTTGCTTCATTTGTTCACATTTGCCTTGTAAAGAACAAAAAGAAATGGACATGATGCGTCATCCGAACGTAGGTAAAACAAGCTTTTACATTCTTTCAGCACCGTCTTATCTGGCTCCACCCCGACGTTCAAGTGCAATTCCAGCCAGAGGAACGAAGCAAAAAAATCCAGCTTTCAGAGTTGCAGTGCCTTGATCAAAACCATCCATGCAACGAGCTTTTCTGCGGAGTATATCATCATACATGACCACTTTTCAGAAAGTATGCGGTGGATCGTCTAGTGATACTACGTCATGCGCATCATGGAAAAATCGCACCTACCAAAGTCAGTTCCGCGAACTATGGCAGTTTGAGTGTACTTGTATATTTCCCATAATTGACTAAATAAATGCTGCCTCTTTGCTATTGTTTTAAATAAAGGTATATGTGATTACTTGATTCGGCGCCCATCTCCCTAAGTGTCTGGTTCTTCGTGCCTGGCTCCCTCAGCCATGGACACGCCACAGGTAAGACGGACACCAGGTACAGTCCAGGGAATGGGAATCGTGATGCTCCGGAATATAATTCTAGTTTCAAATTGGGTATGTGTGTATCATATGCTCACTGTCAGGATGAGAACTGCAGGGAGGTCTCGGTTGTCCCGCTTTCAGCGTGAGCTCTTTGGTAACACTCGGGCGTTGAGTGAGCTTTGAGCGCGCACGCGCAGTAAGAAACCAACACGTGCTGGAAGCCGGCCGTCTGAAGCAGACGCTCTGCCGTTTTCATTCTGTCAGTAGTGTATGTATCGCTCTATCATCCAGTAGATTGTTCCAAGTCCACAGTCCAGCACGCGTATGTTCGTTGCTTCGGAAACAGAAAGAGAGAGAGAAAAAACTTTTATTGGCGGAATATGAGAATTCCTTAGAGGGTGCGGTCCTCGTTGTGGCGGCGACCTCCTTAGCCCTTTCCACCAAGGCGCTTTGCACCTCTGGGTCGGAGCTTCGGAGCGAGGTCTCCCACTCATCATGGGATGGGATTGAAGGAAAAGGGTCTTGTGGTCAAGCCCATATTATGTGGGGCAGAGTGGCTTTGTCTCCACATAGGGTGCATTCCGAGGTGGGGTACATTGAGGGGAAGATGTGGGTGAGGATAGGGGGGTTAGGAAAAGTGCCCGTCTGGAGTTGGCGCCAACTATGGGCCTGCTCCAGAGTAAGGGACTTGTCGGCTGGCGGATAGACCTGACGGGAGAGGAGGTAGTGTGTGGTGATTTCATGGAAGCTGGATGGACGGTCCCTGGCGGATCTGGCCCCGTGATAGGGATGGAGGCTAGGACCTGCCCGGATAGTGTATCCTCGGGCTTGTTCATGGGCCGCCTCGTTTCCCTCGAGACCAGCGTGCGCGGGTGTCCAGACTAGTCTGACGGGGGTCTGGGGCGGGTTTCTGTGAAGAATTTTGAGCGCTGGCTTGGAAATGCGGCCAGCTGCGAAATTTTGAAGGGCGGTTTTAGAATCCGTGATGATCACTGGGGGCGGCGGGGGGGGGGGGGGGGGGCGTCACTGTGAAGACGAGGGCTATGGCTACTTCTCCGCCGTTTTGGGTCAGTGGTCAGGACGGTGACAGCGTCGATGGGGGAGTGTAAGTTGTCAGTCACCGCCGCCGTGAAAGCCCCATGGTGCCTGTATTCTGCCGCGTCGACATATAGGACACCCGGGTTATCCCCGTAGGTTCTTTGCAGGGAAATAGCGCGTTGTCTCCTGCGAGCAAGGTTGTGGGTGGGGTGGACGTTTCGAGGTAGCGGATTTGCTATAATTTTGTTGTGGATGTTGGGCCTGATGGGGGATTTGTCTTGGTGGAGCTTGTAACATCCAATGTTTAGGCTGGCGAGTATGTGCCTACCAGTGGGGGTGCGGGAGAGTCTAGTCAGTTGGGCAGCACGATGTGCTTCTGTTAGTTCGTCCAGGTGATTATGCAAACCAAGTCCTTCCAGTTTGGCAGTTGGAGTGCTAGGCGGTAGGCGCAGTGCTATTTTGTAGGCCTTGCGGATCAAGGTATTAACCTTATTGGTGAAGGTCGGCGTGAGGCGTAGCTATGGGGCCGAGTATGTTAGCCGGCTTAGGACGAATGCCTGTAGGATGCGTATGCGATCCTGTTCGTTGAGGCCTTTATGTTTATTTGTCACCCTTTTCAGTAGGCCTATTGTTTGATTAATCTGACTTTCTATTCGCTCAAGGAATTTGTTATTGAGCCTATTCGCCTGGATCTGCAGTCCCAAGATTTTGAGCTCCTAGACCACTGGGATTGGCCTGCCATTGATGTGTAGTTCGATGTCAGCGTTGTTTTGTTTCCTAGTGCTGGGAGGCCGAAGTAGTATTAGTTCCGATTTCGCCGGAGAACAAGCGAGACCTGCTCTCTCTGCTTCCTCCGCTACTATGTCAAACCCTTGTTGTAGTGTTTCTTCTATATGGGCGTCACTCCCTCTGCCGATCCAGAGGGTGATGTCGTCCGCATAAAGACTGTGTCGGAGTTGGGGAATTTGGCCTAGCCTTTTGGGGATGTTGATGACTGCCAGATTAATAGAAAATGGGCGAAAGCACAGCCCCTTGCGGGGTTCCCCTGCTGCCAATTGGGTAGTGTCTGACGTGAGGTCGCCAACGCTGATTACGGCAGTTCTCCCGAAAAGGAAAGCTTTGATGTAGTTGTACGTCCTCTCTCTCCGGGGTTTACTGACCCCAGACCCCCCAGGATGGATTCATGGGTGACATTGTCGAATGCCTTTGTGAGGTCTAGGGCCAGGATGGCTGCCGTGTCGAGGTTACCTGTGGATTTGATAATTTGTTCAGAGAGCTGTAATAATATGTCCTGCGTGGATAGCCCAGCCCTGAAGCCAACCATGGTGTGCGGGAACAGGTCTGCGTCATTCACGTGGTTGGTCAGCCTATCTAGGATTATGTGTTCCATTAGTTTACCCAAGCAGGATGTTAGAGAAATAGGTCTTAGGTGTTCTAGGGTGAGGGGTTTCCCTGGCTTGGGGATTAAAATAACTTTTGCGTGTTTCCACGACTCGGAATCTTCCCCTCTCTCCAACATGTCTTGATGTAGTCGGTGATGTCTGTAATGGATGAGTCATCAAGGTTGCAGAGGGTGCGGTTGGTTATTCCGTCCGGTTTTGGCGCCGAGTTGGGTTTGAGTTTGGATATTGCCAACCTCACCTCCGCCTCTGCGATTTCTCGGTCCATGTTGGTGTTTTGCTGCCCAGGGTACGGAGGGAGTGCATTTTGGGGCCCGGTCGGTAGGTATTTTTGGGTAGCTTGATCGAGCAAATCTTGATCCGAGCCTGGGAAATTTTGTACAAGTTTAGTCATGCGATTCTTTTGTTTCGATTTGCCTTGATCCGGATCAAGGAGGTGTCGTAAGAGGATCCAGGTCTTTTTCAGCCCAAGGTTACCGCGCATTTGATCGCAGATCTGTCCCCATTGGTCTTGCACCAGGGAACTCGCGTGTGAGCTGATTTGTCTCTCCAACTGGGACAGTTTGGTTTTCAGTTTACGGTTGTGTTTGTTCTTTCTTCCTCCACCTTTTTAGAATGCTACTGTAGGCTTCCCATAGATGTTGTAGGTGGGAGTCTACCGTTTCCGATGGAATACTCGGGTCTAGCTCTTTGGTGGCTCCTCTGACATCCCTCAGCAGCTGATTAGTCCACTGAATGATATCGTCGATCTGTTCGTGTCTGCTTCTGTTTTCTGTTTCGTTGGACTCTCTGACTGCTCTGAAGCTTTCCCATTCAACCAGGGTGCTTTGCCTGAGGGTGCGAGTAAGCCTCATGTTGGGGGAGAGTGTTGTGCTTATGATGAGATGATCACTGCCTAGGCTGTGTTCAGTGACCGTGCTCGTGAGCCGGTTGATGCGTGATGAGAGGGTGAGATCTGGTGTTGTGTCTCTTTGAACACTGTTGCCTATGCGTGTGGGTGCTGTTGGATTGGTCTCTAATGTGAGGTGATGTGATTGTATCTGTAGCCAGAGGTCTCTGCCCTTGGGACTGCAGTTCTAATAGCCCCACGCGGTGTGCGCGGCATTAAAGTCTCCAACTATTAGGAGAGCGTGTGGGCCCGCTTCTTTTCTTGCGAGCGAGAATAGCTGGTTGAATCGGTGTGTCCTACCCTGCTTATTTGGTGAGCTGTATACGTTTAAGACACATACCTTAGTCCCACCTCGCTTCGGGGGATAGACTGTTACTAAATCATGAGGGATGTCTAAGCTGTCGAATTGGTGCCGCGACGCGGGGATGTTTCTGTGCACCAGGACGGCGGTCTTGCCATTTTCTTTCCCTTGGTAAGCTTTATACCCCGGTAACTTGACCTGAGTTTCCACTTCCTGGAGTGCGATTATATCCGGGGGAGTTTCGGCGTTTTGTACTAAAATCTGCAGATTCGCTCGTTTCCGTTTGTAACCTCTGCAGTTCCACTGCCGAACTGTGACTCCTTTGTGATTAGTATGTGCCATGGTGCGGTTGTTAGTGCGGGGTCCGCCGTGTAGGTGGTTGTATACGTTGGGCTGGGGTGCGTGAGTTCATGCTGGGGAACTCCAGGGGAGGCGTTCCTTGATCTGGAGCCGCGTATCGCATCCCTGTACGCCTTTGCCACTCTGCTTTCAAATTCTTTTAGGAGGCCACTAAGCGAACTTTGCATCGCGGTTTGTATCGCGTTGGCAATTTTGTTGTCAATGTTTGCCTCCAGGTTAACGCATCCTTCCCTGATCAAGAAGATGTCCTGCTCCATCTTGGAGTATTTGCTGTCGGGCTCCCCGTTGGATCGAGAGGTGTCAGGAATAGTGTCTTCATCTTGTCGCGGCCCTCTTTTTTGAGGCTGGGGGCACGACGGGGGATTGTGTGTGCATGCTAGCCTTAAGGTTCTAATTTTCTTGTCTCATTGCCTGTATCTCGTGTCTAGAGGCCTTAAGTTCTCTAAGGAGGTTTTGATTCTCTCTCTGAAGCGCCGCCTTCTCAGCTCTGAACTTAGCGAGCTCTGCCGCTATCTCTTGTGGGATTTGGGATGGGGGTGGTGCGTGGGGCGAGTGGGTATGGGAGGGTTGAGAGTGGGTTGACCTCTACCCCGAAGCTTACCATTTTAGAGGTGTCCCGCGCCTTGGGACGGTGCCTGGAGCTCGGTCTCCTAGTGTTTCTTGCCGGTACAAGGCATGGGCCATATGCATGGGTGCTTAGTAGTCGCCGAGTGTGACTGGTTTGCCCTGATAGTGAGGGGTTTTCGATATGTGTCTCAATGCATTGTAGTGTCGATTAATACAGACTAAGCGAAACTTTAACCTTGTTGCGATGTCCTTCGTTTATGCCGACATTCAGTATACCGGGTGTTTTTGCGAAGACTTTCAGAAATCCTAAAAATTAGGGCGTTTGAAAAAAGAAGAAACTCTTCGGGAACAAACTAGTACCAGCCACGGCGGACGTCAGGGATTGTCAAAAACATACTAATTAGCCAGCTAATTCATTAAAATTTGTCAATTAACTTTTTAATTAGGCGAAATAGACATATGGTTCCAGTTAGAAAGTTGCTGAGCGTTATTGAAAACCACTAAATCAGTCATTTTCAGAAAGACTGAGCGCGTGAGAACAGTAGTACCGCACTAAAGTTACCACTCGTGGAGCAGGTACAAAGCTAGCGGTTGAGGTAAGGCGCCCGCGCGATTTTTCCGCCTCTTATCTAGCCCCAGCCTTGTACCTGCTCCACGATTGGTAACTTTAGTGCGCTACTACTCTTCTCACGCGCTCAAAGTCTTTTTGAAAAGGACTGATTTAGTGGTTTTCGATAACGCTCAGCAGCTTTCTAGTTGGAACCATATGTCTATTTCCACTAATTAAAAAGTTAACAACTTAATTCATTAGTTGGCTAATTACTATGTTTTTGGCAATTCCTGACGTCTGCCGTGGCTGGTAGTTTGTTCCCGAAGACAAGTTTCTTTTTTTTTTTTAAACGCCCTAATTTTTAGGACCGGGTGTTTAATTTTGATTCGAACAGATATATTACAAAACATTCGTAAAAGATGCACTAATACGGTTTCTGTAGGTGAGTTATACGGCCAGGGGGACATTATGTGGGTGGCTAATCTTTGCGATAAGTCGGATAATTAACTAAACTTCCTTAATTAACTTTGTAATTACTAAAAATAATCATATGGCTTCAATTAGAAACATGCTGAGCATAATCAAAAACCACTATATCAGTCAATTTTAGAACGACTTGAAGGTCGTGGGAAACTCGGGGGCGCACCAAAGTTACCACTCGTGCCGCAGTCGCAAAGCTAGCAGTGGCGGAACACGGATGATTAGATTATCATCCATGTTCCGCCACTGCTAGCTTTGCGACTGCTGCACGAGTGGTAACGTTGGTGCGCCCCCGAGTTTCCCATGAGCTTCAAGTCGTTCTAAAATTGACTGATATAGTGGTTTTCGATTATGCTCAGCATGTTTCTAATTGAAGCCATATGATTATTTTACTAATTAAAGAGTTAATTAAGGAAGTTTAGTATAACTCACCTACACAAACCGTATTAGTGCATTTTTTACGAATGTTTTGTGATGTATCTGTTCGAATCAAAATGGAAAACCCGGTGTATATGTACCGGAGAGATCGCTGATCGCTTCAGTTCACCGGAAATCGGATAATCCGCTTTCAACTAAATTCAGTTTATCTACGTCTTTTTATTTAATATTATTGCATCTCACACAACGCTTATGCGCTCAAGTACATGGAGGTTTTTGTAGGGGTATAGTGGGCCTATAACTTTACGTGAGAACTGAGTGACAAGTGACATGAACATCAGTAAATGGTTATCTTGGGCATAGAACTCGAGGTAAACTAAATAGAATTCCACTGAAATATTGTTAGAATAATTGTTAAGTACTCAACTGCATCTTTTGTATAAGCACTGAAAGTTGCAATCAAACTGCAATTTGTATTCAATAGATAAATAAAGCACACCATTTGGCATTCGATAATTCAAACCATGTCGGCATGAGAGATAGCGCAGCGCTCAAATAAAACTTACACTGTATAAAAGAAAAAAGAGTTTTCGACGATTTTGTTTTACAGCATACACGCGCTTGTCAGGTCACCAGTGCATAAGGGGCAGGAGCGGATCCAGACCTCCATTTTAGGGGGGGCATTTCCTCGGTGTAAAACGGCGGGGGGGGGGGGGGGGGGGAGGGAGGGCATGTTTTTTTAGGAGTTATCGTTTTTACTAAACTCTGATAACATAATATAGATCTTGAGAGCTTTTGTATCTGTTTACCTGTCGGGGATGAACTCTTTGAATTAAAACCTTTCGGGTGACCACGCTAGAGGTAAGTATCTAAAAAATTGTGGTGGCACTATCCTTTCTGAACACCATAACGCAAGGAATTTTGTAGTTCATAGAAAACGAGATTACTCCATTGGCGTGGCAGTGCGCTAGAAATAGAAAAAGAAGTTTAACAACTGGGGATGAATGTTTGGTGCTATAGCGGCTGTGACAATTGCAGACAGTGTAACTTGATGGCTCAGATATCCCCAGCGGGGCTACAACTTTCGAGCTTCTTTTGCTTGAATATTTATATATTCTTGTTACTTTCGCAGTGCATGTACGGAGAGCCAACCTTTGCCGAACGTTATACGGAGGAAGCTCATGCAGCTAATGACAGTGCGAAAAACGTTTTAATCTAAAACTCGGCTGTTCTTTGAGATTAAGCTTGGCATAGTAGCTAGAACTTTATATTCAGTGCCAAAATGCAGAACGTGGTTTTAAAACATACTTTTCATTGTCGCCGGTTGCTTCAATGGAGCGAGTACGTTGCAAGCAAGCGACAAAAATGGCCCGGCGGCTTCGACGCTGCTCGCGGCGTCAAAACACTGTTGACGCAGCGAGCGAAACGAACGCTGCCAGGCAAGTTCGTCGGTTGTTCGCCGTATATTTGAAATGTCCAGAGTGCAGCACATGCGGCATTGCCAACCCAAGCTCGTGTTTTCACGTGTTCTGGATGCAACTCGAGGGAACGAAAGCGAATAATTGTTGCAGATTTTTGAAAGCATGTTGCAGTTCGGCAACTATAACTTCTAAACTTAGACGAGACTTAAGACCAGCAATGGATTCTTCCAAATTATATTCAATTGCACTTCGTCTGGATATTTTTTGTATGAAAGGTACACTTACCTGTTTCTGGGTAGTTAGCTCATTCGTCAGGGTCGAGAGGACAGGTGCAGAGATATGATGGGGCAGAGCGGTTGTCCGGTCGGCGAATCTCAACTGGGCTAAAGACCGATCACGACTGCAGCATGGATGTTTGGGAGTCGGTGTTCACTCGAACGGGCACAGGCAGTGGCTATTTAATTTAGTCGCATCTTTGAAAGGGCTCGTTTTCCCCAAGTCCCTAGGTAGGAAATTCGAAGCCGCAGTTGCAAACCAGCAAGCCCCGCCCTCTGTTCCGTTCGACACACACATATTCGCTCCTGCAGAGCCGCGCGAAAGCTCTGCCGTCAATCCACAGAAGCCGCGTTTAACTCGAAAAGTAGAGATGGCGCCAAGGGGAGGCAAGGGGTAGCGGGCGCCTTTCATAAAATATGTCCCGCCACCCTAAGTTGAAACGGCATTGTATACAAATAAATGCCTACGGCGTCGGCTTGAGGACCCCTTGTAAGCAGCCTCCAGCCTTTAGAGTGCTCGTACCGTTTATCTTTCTTTTATTAGCTTCCCGCCACGAGAAGTCGTACCGCAGGCACTATGAAGCCCATTAGAGGAAACATCTCCCCCTTCTGCCGCTCGTCGGCTTCTTTCTGTATTCCGCGCTGCGGCGCTGATCCTCAGTGAGGGATGGAGGCGAGGACGAAAGCGGCCTTATGTTTAAGCCAAGGTCGTGGGGAAGTCCGGAGCGTCTTCAGGAGGAGCTCAGACCCGGACTACATTGTACCCAGAGCATTTGCTTCCTCTCTCAGTTGGGAAGAAAAGCAATTGGTCACCTGATTGTACAAGCTGCATCGCCCCCCTCCCCCTGGAACGTCTCCTCCTGGTACGTCCCCTCCGCACTTCCCTTGACAATGAGCACACCGTGCCAATAAGATACCTTTAGTGAGCCCGTGTGCGACAGCATCTCAAAGCAAGCCAAAGAAGACATGCCAAAAGACAAGCCCAGAACCAGAAGAAACCATCAAACGAAAGGTGATGAAAAGGCGGCCGCTAGAGAGGAAGGATAATCCGCTGTGTATAGGATCGTACCCTTGAGAAAGGCTGCTTGGCGTCTGCGTTTGGGAGCTTTCAGGGCACAAATTTTTCGCAGACAACCTCCAAAGAGAAAGAGGGAGACAGAGAGAGAGAGAGAGAGAGAGAAAAAAAAGGGGACTAGATATGTTGAAGGTATTTTCCCCCCGTGCTCGACGTGCTGGCCTTGTTTGGAAGTGTGCCTGCAGTCGAGGACCCTGATATTTGGTGCGCCTCCCCACTGTCTCTCCACTTCGAAACTCCTAGCGCCGTCCCTGTCGGGAAGACGTACCGTGACCTTGACGGAGATAAACCCCACCTTGGAAGCGCCCAGCAGGCGCGTCCACCCACCGCTGTTTTAATCTTTTGTCTTTCGCGTTGATTGCTTACGTTTTTTTCTTCGAGCTGACAAAGAACCCGGGGGGGGGGGGGGGGGGGGGGGGGGGTTGCCTGGCGAGGCGTTTGGGGGGGCGATCGCCCCCACCGCCCCCCCCCCCCCCCCCCCGCTTGGATCCGCCACTGACTAAGGGGAGATAAAATGTGGAAGAACGCGATTGTTTCTCAAAACACATATCTGCCAAATGACCTAACATAGCCAAAATTTGAATGGTTCGAGAAACCGAGAACCGATCCCTTTGCTCAAGAGATTCATTGGGATGGGTCGGACCCCCACTTCGATGCAGAAGATAGAAAAATTCATAGGCTCCTTGCCGCATCCTGCAGATGACTGAGCAGCTGTGGCCGTTGTGTTTTAAGATGCACCATACATTCGCGGTGTGATAGAAGGAATCCTACTACTGAGTTTGAAACGCGAAGAAATGCGTCCCGCTAAATTAGACGAGAAGCGCCAAGTGACAAAATGTCTTTATCCGTCCATCCATCTAAAAAACCGTGAGTTCGCGAAGAGTGTGCACTGAAGCTGAGAGCCCTCAACATTTGTTTGGAAGCGCCGCGCGATCGTACGCCCAGTCAGTTATATCCCCCCCCCCCCCCCCCCCCCCAAACACCTACAGAAGTGCGCGAACTTATGGTCCCGCTTGGAACCCCTCTTAGAAATTTGCAACACTCCCTAGATTGACAACCCTGAGAAACGTCTCTGTGCGCCTCCTCCTCTCCTATTAACCTCCCCCACCTATGTTGCCAACTTTGAGGTTTGAGGGCCCTTCGGGAGGCGTCACGTAATGCATTTTTTAAAACTGTCACTGGCAGGAAAAGGACGGCCGGGAGGACTTGCTGTTCCAGCGCGAACCTTCTACGTTAGAAAACACTTTGGCGTCTTATGAGCGAGCATGCTCATCTAAAACACGGCGCAAGGCAATGAGCGCGTGCTTAAAGGCTAGACATCCGAAAAAAACATCCCGCACTTCTTGTCCTTTCAGTGGCTACAGCGGATTTCTTAGTTGCCTAATCAAAATTCTGACTTGACGAGCGTGTTTGGAGCTTTGAACATAAACCCGAGAACACTAATTCGAAGGTAAAAAAAAACACACCAGAGTTGTCCTACATTTTGAGTTTCCTGGGTTCGAGCCCCACCCCTGCCCGTTTCGATCTGGATGAGAATCGTACCGGCGTGCGGTCGTGTATCACTACTGCGTGACGCACGTTAAAGACCCCAGGCTAGCGGCTGTACCGCACTGGCTAAATTTCTCATCTACAGCTGGGAGACTCGTCGCCCCTGTGAGGC
This sequence comes from Ixodes scapularis, assembly GCF_016920785.2. Taxonomy (NCBI): domain Eukaryota; kingdom Metazoa; phylum Arthropoda; class Arachnida; order Ixodida; family Ixodidae; genus Ixodes; species Ixodes scapularis. The sequence goes on from NW_024609868.1 coordinate 78,972,476, forward strand.
AGACCAAGTTCTAGGCTGTATAAACACACACACAACCCAATTTTTTTACATTTTGAGTTTGAAAATATAAATAAAAACCAATAATCTAGACTTCGTTATTTATTTTTTTTTTAAATTAAAACTAGAGCTGTCACATAAGTTACTATTCACCAATTTCTTCTTTTCTTCTTTTTTTTTTTTTTGTCAAATATGTGCGTACTTTATCCCACTCTAAAGATGTGCTTTTCTCCATAGCACGCGGCTACGCTGCGGCAAAGTGAGATATGCAGGATCGCGATGTCGACTATAGCTGGTGTCAGTTCTCCACAGTGCATTGGTGTTTGCTGAGAAGCAAACTCAACGAACAAACCCGCCTGAACAACTGTCCGTGTTCGATACGAACACCAAATAGAATAGCAAGTTATTGAAAGCGAAAACCAAAATTTTATCTTTTTTTGTTTAAAAAAAAAAGTTGCACAGATCAGGTTCAGATAACAGGGGTTGCGTTCCAAAATTTATTCGATCCAACTACGGAGTAAAGGTTTCGTACAGTGGCGTCTCAAAACTTACTCGCGCTTATTTGACGACTTCAGAACTAGCGTTCCACAAGCGGGTTGTTTGCTCCAGAGTATGGATGTGCCAACAGTGGTTCCAATCGAATAGCGCAGCGTCATTCCCAGCATCGACCCTGCAAAAAGAACCGCTAGATCTTGGTTTCTTCTAGCGCTGTGAAGGCTACAAATGACGCAGCGCTATTCGATTCGAACCACTATTCGCACACCCCTACTCCAGAGTAATTACTCTCTCTACCCTCCTCTGATTGGTGGGTAACGTCGGATAAAATCGAGTAAATACGTCACGTGAACTGTTCGCGGTGTGCTAGTCGTCTGCTTTCTGCACCCACAGCCGTCAAAGCTCGTCTGCTTCGTTGGCTTTGGTGGCAGACGTTCGAAATGACAGAAAGAGGGGCAGCCATTTATATGTGGTTATGTGGAGAGCATGTCGTCTGCTTCTTGCGCAGGGGTTGCGGTGACGTCAGAACGACGCCGAGCTCTGATTGGCTTTGACCGAAAGGACAGTGGGCAGGTAAGAGCTCGGCGTTCCGACATCAGCGCAACGCCTGCGCAAAAAGCAGACGACTTGCTCTCCGCGTTGCGCGTTGTTGTTTCCAATGCACGAATGGACCTTTTCCGAGAAGCGTTCTGCGCACGCGCGAGCGCCCGATGCCAAGCGGCGGAAGTCGGAACGAAAAATCGAGGAAATTCGGAAGGAGGCTGTATATCAGCGAGTAGAACACGTAACTGCAGCATATATATAATTGTGTTACACAAAAAAAGAACGTCGACGGAAAGGACAACACAACGTTTGGGTGGACGCCACGGATGCCCCTCTTTAAAGTCGCGTTGGGCAGGCGCCGCTGCTCAGAGAGCGAAGAAACTGGTAGCGTAGCCATTATCGATTGGTAGCGCAGGTAGGTCACTTCCTCGATTTTTAGTTCGTGCAGCCACCGCCTGGTGCCGTCGGTATGTGGAAAAGGTCCATTGAGTGTGCACTACATTCAGACCGCGCATTTTCCGCAGAAAGGTATACCTGTTGTTATTATCAGAGTGCGAGCGTAGATAGGAGCTTATCCGCATCCTCATCCTCGGCGTTGGAGTGAACTGCGTATTTTACGTTCAAGGCTGAACATGTTAGAACGCAGTAGATGATGTGGAAGGCATTTTTCCCCCAGACTGTGCGTAATGAGAGGATCTCAGGATTATGCTAGTAAAGCAATGAAGGCTTCAAATATTTTATGTATCCCACCCCCTCCCCCTCACCCCAGAATTGCCTATAGTGGTTTGGAAGTTCTCTCTGTGATTTTCTAATTATCTTCGATATTGAAGTGCGCTACGCAGTCACCTTGCCACACACGGGCCATTACGCTCGGACGCTGCTCAAGTTTGACCTACTGGACTACAGTCATATGGCACAACTCGCTCACCTGGCGCCTTGGAGCATGACCACGTCAGTGTCGGATTGGTCGTCAAACTATGAGCTATGGCACAATTTTATTTTCGCCATTCAGAAGGAATGGCGAGTCTCTGTGAGCTCATCGAGACGAAAGCGTTCACCATAGATAACTTCAGACATCATGAAAGCCGCCCGGCTCAAGCGAGCACTTTTCGCGGCGGGCGCGCATGTTCCCAGTGTCCTACTGCACTGCAGCTGGCGAAGACCCACCAGCAAGCTTTGAAGGTCGCTATTTATTGTGCTCATCAACAGTATGTTGATGAGCACAATAAATGATCGTTCAATCAATGATGAATGCTTGATGATCAACAGTTTGTTGATGATCAACAGTATGTATGCTTCGCAGCGAAAACCAAAAGTGACCCCAAGGTATTTTGTGGCTATACGCGAACCGCCTACGCTCAACGTCGCAGCGACCCTGCTTCAGTGCGAACGAACGTGTTGTTGACTCGCCCCGGGATGTCGCCAATCAGTTCGCTGACCACTTCTCGGTTATCAACGGTTCCTGTTCCGTTTAGCACCCCCCCCCCCCCTTATTTTTTTTTAGCGCCATCTGTCCGACGATTACTATAGCTACGTCGACTGCGCAACTGCCGACCACGGGAGCAAGTGGTGACGACAGCCAGCCCGAACTTTCTTCGGTGACCTTCACCACTAAAGCACTACAAGAAGGCTTCCCCATGACAATCAAGAACTCCCGGTATGTTGGGCCAGATGGTATTGCCCCTATAAGGGCCGCTTCACACATACAGCGGAGCGCTAAGTTAGCGCTACGTGAGCGCTCGAAGGAGCGCTCATGTGGCGCTTCCTGGCGCGTGATGTAGCGCTCTGTTAGCGCTTTAGAAGCGCTGTGTTAGCGCTCTATTAGCGCTACAGAAGCGCTCTGTCAGCGCTACAGAAGCGCTCTGTTAGCGCTACAGAAGCGCTCTGTTAGCGCTACAGAAGCGCTCTGTTAGCGCTCTCACGCCCCTTGTTCCGTGCTTGCTGCTGCGGAATAGCGCGTGCACGGCGATTCCTTGGTTGTTGTTTTTCCTTTGGCATTGAAAGAAGAGGAAGTAAAATAGCCGCTCTCCAAGCAAAGGGTCCGGCAGGCGACCCAGAGTCATGGCCTCTGAGCGACTAATTGATTGGGTACGACCTCATAGCTTTCTATTCGACACGTGTGACGCTGATTTCAAGGACACGCAGGTAAAAATAATCGCCTTCAAAAGAGCTCTGTGTCTCGGTCCCTCAGCCTAGGAACAAGGTTCGCCGGGTATACCCGTCGGTATCTCGGTAGCGAAAGATTACGCGCACCCAGAAGGCTCTTCTAGGAGTTAAGCCGTCCACACAGATATGCACTAATCGCGTACTAAGAGCACTTGTCGCATTTCTATTTCAGCATCCCACATGTCCGCCATGGTGCTGCTGATGCGCACCCAACCACAGGAACCGAAACCGCAGTGCACCTGCTAATCCGCAGTATACCGCGGTACAAGAAGCGCTAATGACGCGCTAACACGGCGCTACTGAAGCGCTAACAAGGCGCTACTGGAGCGCTAACAAGGCGCTACTGGAGCGCTAACAAGGCGCTACTGGAACGCTAACAAAGCGCTTCTAAAGCGCTAACCACGCGCCATATTAGAACGAAGTCACGCGCTGGAAGCGCCACATGAGCGCTCCTTGGAGCGCTCACGTAGCGCTAACTTAGCGCTCCGCAGTATGTGTGAACAGGCCTTAATGGTTAAGGTGCTAGACACGCATGTGTTGCCAACAGCGTCCAGATTGCTGCAGGACCTTTTTTAATAGCTGAGCTGTCCCGCGGGTGTAGTGCTGAGCTCTAAAACATACACCCCTGCACAGGGGGAGGGGGAACCCTTCGATGAGCCAAAGCATTACCGTCGTTTCCATCACCTCGATTTTGTCCCGCACGTTCGAGCGTGTAATCAACAACCAGCTTTACGAATTTTTGGAGAGATTTTATCCGATTCTCAACATGGTTTCCGCCGAAACCGCAGTTGCGGAACGGCCCTTGCCACCGTGACACATTTTGTGAGCTCGAGGTCTTTAGATAAGTCCGTCAAAAAGTACCGCGTGGTCCGTTTCACCAACAGAAAAAAGAACGACATTGTCCTTACACACTCGCTGGTTCCCCACTTGCTGTCTTGGATTCCATCAACATTCTGGGCGTCACACGTGCAAGTTATCTGGACTTTTCTGCCCATATTTCGGATATCGTCTCCAGGGCCCGACGGACGCTAGGGTGTATAACGCGTGTGACCAAACCGTGCGGGCCGGTAGCGCTGCGTACGCTTTACACAGCACTTGCTCACTTCACTCGGCTCGGCAATGTTGTCCCCAGCCCAACAGGACCACTGCGAGCGACTCGAGAGTGTGCAACGCGGTGCTACGCGCATCATCTGTGGCCGGTCATCCATCACCTGTCTGTCCTCTGCCAAATCGTATATGGCACACCTCTTGGAGCTCTTGGATGGCGACCCCCTGTTGAGAGGCGACGTACCTCGCGGGCACGCGCTCTTTGTCGGGTGCCATGACGCTCACTTACGTACGTAAAGACCTCCCGACCACCTAAGAAGATACTACGCATGTCAACACCCCCACGCAAGAACACGTAACCACCACCACTCTCATAGGTGACCACCGCCTTACCATCATCAATGCGTACTGGACTCCTAACCAACCCTCAACGCCCTTCCCGCCGCTACAAACCCTCCTCCCTAAGTCAAATGCTCGCAACACTGTGCTCGACGGGTCGCTTTCGAGAATCCCCTTGCCTTCTGCAGTTAGTGTGAGCAAAAGTACCGGGCAGCCTGAGCCGCTCCGCGGCAGAACCATCTGCCATAGTGAATCCCTGATCCCCGCAGCTGGCAGAGACTTCACCCGAAGCCCTCTGCCAACTTCATTCGAGGAGTCTCGGGAACTCTGCACTTTCTTCTCCCGTCGAGTGGCGTCGGGATCCTCTTGAACCATCGTCATGTAAACTGTTGCTATGCGTTCTTGTTTGTCTTTTCTTTTTTTTTTGCAATTTTTTGTTTGTTTTTTGTGTGCTTTTTTTTTAATACAGTGTATACGGCGGTCGGCTAGCAGGCGCACATGCGTAAGTGTTGTAACCTTACGTATGTGCGTTGTAAATTACAATTACAATCGCTGTTGAAAAAGCTCCGTGCACTAGCTGTACCCCTACACAGTGTGGAAGCGGATTCTTTAATTTCCGCAAAACGTAATCAGTGCAAATTACGATGCGTGGGACGTATGGCACCTGGACTAGACTTACAGCGATCGCTGATTAATAAAAATAAATTTTTTATGTCTAACTGAAAAGAGTAAGTAATTTTTATCTTAATATCCAGGCCAAAAGGAAGGTGTGTAAAGGGAGCTGGTGAAGTCACCTAAGAAAACACCGCGTCGTCACTGTCAAAGAAAAACTTCGCAGTGGTTAATATTATTGCCTCTTCGAGTGCTTCCTCCATGATCAAAAGAGATCGCCTGCTATTCTCCGTCATCGCTGGTATGTGCTTCTTTTTTTTTTTTTTTTTTTTTTTCTTTTCCGTAGTTTGAGACGAAGTCCGTGTAGCATCCAGGAGATAATCCCGGCCATTCCAAAATTGAGTCGCGGATCGTTTACAAGCCATGTCACGTGGTATTACCCGCTGACGTAGAAGACAGGTTACTCGGGTAAGATTTGGAACATACCCGGGACAACATGTACACGTCAGTCTTAATATGGCAACGTACCGCGGGCTGCCGCGGGCAACCGCGGGTAAAGTTTATCGTGTTTCGTTGGGGTCCAGCCCCTCCCCCCGGGAAATTGAAAACTTATCATCTATGATTACAATTGAAAGTGTTGGTTAATAGATATGGCCATTCTATGTTGTTGCTAAAAGAAAGATGCATCCTTTTCCCGTCCTCGTCCTCGCTGTTTTATACTTTGAAGTTTTGTATTTTGTGTCACCTATGGTTCGTGGTATCGGCCAATCGATCTTCAAGCGCCGAACATCCAGCGGTAGGAATATAAGTGCGAAAGAATCGCACGATAAACGGTTCGCGTAAGTTCGTCGTCGCCGTCGTCTGCTTCAGAAACCGGAAAAAGGAAGAAAGAACAAAAGAAAAACAACACTGTCGGGTGTAGCCACGTGACATCCGGCCATGAGCTTCCGTGCTCGTGTTTCGGGTAGTTGAGTTTTTTGGTGTTATTAAAATATACGTGATTCTGCAGCTAAATATTGTCTCCGACACCATACTAGATCGTCTGGCAAAAATAATAAAAAATAACTTTGGAGGGTGTTAGTGTGTTTTTAAAGGGTACTAACAACCCCCTCCCCCCGCCAAAAAAAATATATATTATGTTTTATTTTTTGCAAGACGATCCATTACAGTGTCCAGAAGGCTACCCAATCAACAATTCGCTGCAGTGTCACGTGTATTTTAATAAAGTAAAAAAAAAAATGAAAGCCGTTTACAACTCCCTGTAACGCCGAATTAGAGCGCAGCTCTTGAGGAGGAGGAGGGAAGGGTACTGGGGGGGTGGGTCAAGTGACCTCGGGGGGCGGGAAGTCATGTGACCTTGTGGGAGTCACGTGACATTGGGGCGTCACGTGACGTCGGGGGGTCACGTGACCTGGGGCCACGTGACGATGCCGATGACGTCATCAGTCACGTCACTGATGACGCCATCAGTGACGATGACGATGCGGATGCCGGTGACGTCATCAGTGACGTCACTAATGACGTCATCAGTGGCTATGACGTCAACGGGGGGTCACGTGACCTCGGGGGGTATCCCCAGGTCACGTGACCCCCCCCCCCCCTCCCGGGGTCACGTGACCCTCGTGAGGGTAACCCTAGTAACCCTTGTGAGGGCAACTCTCGTGACCCTCGTGAGGGTAACTCTCGTGACCCTCGTGAGGGTAACTCTCATAACCCTCGTGACCCTCGTGAGGATAACCCTCGTGAAGGTAACCCTTTTGAGGGTAACTAACCCTCGTAACCCTCGTGAGGGTTACGAGGGTAAGTAACCCTCGTGGAGGGTAACCCTCGTGGAGGGTAACCCTCGTGAAGGTAACCCTTTTGAGGGTAACTAACCCTCGTAACCCTCGTGAGGGTTACGAGGGTAAGTAACCCTCGTGAGGGTAACCCTCGTGAAGGTAACCCTCGTGAAGGTAACCCTTTTGAGGGTAGCTAACCCTCGTAACCCTCGTGAGGGTTACGAGGGTAAGTAACCCTCGTGGCCCTCGTGATCCTCGTGAGAGTAACCCTCATGAGATTGGATTAACCCTCGTAACCCTCGTAACCCTCACGAGGGTTACGAGAGTTGCGGTTACGCCGACGCCGACGGCGACGCCGACGCCGCTCAAGCCGGGAACGGGCCCCTAAGAGCTGCGCTCTAAAAAAAAAACGCAACTGCTCGAAAGCGAAACTGAACTGGGGAGGAAAAAGAAATATAGAGGAGGAGAAGGATACCGGAAATCCTAAGGCTGTGCAACTTATTATTATTTTTTTTTTAATGATCGTGTTTGCAGCTTTTTAAAAGGCACAAAAAATGAGTATCGTATTTCTGTCCATTTCTAGTACTGAGTGTGTGCCTTCGATGACCCACAACTTTGCCAAAAAAAGAAAAAGTTGCACCAAGTACTGCAAGTACATGTACTGCGTAATTCCCCACATGGCGTCGTATCGCTGGAGTCACGGGCTGGACGGATGGACGAAGCGAACTAAACGATGGCGGCGGACGACGGGTGTGGATCCTCTACTTCAGAACTGTCGTTCGCGGTACCGGCGAATCTGACTAGCTTCGAAAGAAATTTTTTTAACAGATCAAAACAATTAGGATTTAATCCCTACGACACGCCCGACCGCCAAGCTGACTCGTACGAAGGCGTTGCCGAGTCGTCGCCCCTTCTCCTAGCTGAAGACATCGTTCGTCTTACAAATTGGTAAGAATTAGCTTGAAAAACGCGCAAACGTAGCGCACGTCACTCTCGACGTTGGCGCGGTTTTCGCCTGCTTCACACAACCAAAACAGCGAAGAAAAAAAGAAAGAAAACGCGGTCGGGTGTAGCCATGGGACTTCTGGCAACTTTCTCCTCTACATTTCTCCCTCCTCCCCAGTTCACATATCGCGGCCATTACAGGAGTCATGAAACGCTTTTCCAACTTTTTCCCGTTTTAGCTTTCCTCCTCAACTCATAAGTCGCGCGTTCTACCAAACAGTTCAAGAAGACGGAAAGGGGGGAGTCCCCCTTGCCCGGAATCTCGCTTGTGTAGCAGGACACAGCCATTGTCCCCCTAAAAGATTATCCCGTCGCTCCAAATTCAGACAAAAGTTGCTTTCCTCACCCCGTTCACCCCGAAGCGGACAGTGCGGTGGAAGCTGCGTGCTCCTCGGGCCAGCCACACTTTTGCCACGTGATCACGCTCTCTCGCGCATACTGACGCGTAGAGAATGAGGCCAGGTGATGAGAGGAGGTGGCTGATTGGTCCGGCAAGCGCGTAGCTTCCATCACAATGTCAGCTTAGGGGTCACGGGATTATGTGAGGTCCGGTGCCGTGTGACGTGCGTTTGGGCTTGATGACGCGCTGCGGGGTCCGCGGGTGTATCCCAATGAAAAGGCAGAGCTTACGATGGGAAGGAGGTACGAAATAGTCCGCTGTGTTTTCAAAATTTTCGTACCGAAAGTCAGGTTTTTGACTTTCTACCTTTTTTCTTTTGGCCCACTGAACGATGTGCTATTAGTAAAATCCCAATATAAATTGATTCACTCCAGCCCGAAATTCGTTTCATGGGCCCTTTAACTCCGTGCTCATGTTTCGATTTCGGTTTCGAGCAGTTACGTTTTTTTTACTTTATTAAAAATATACGTGACTTTGTAGCAAAAACATTTATTGTGTAGTCTTCTGACACCATATTAAATCAAGGGTACTCCGGCGATCTCTTCATAGTCCCCTATTTGCTTGAAAATTTGCTAAACACACCAACTAACATCGCTGAAATAGTATCTAAAATATTAGGTCGAAATATTGTTTGTTTTGCGAAGTTATTGCATCTACAATTTTGGTCCTCAGTGTGTTTTTCGAACTGAAAGTCTCTACTGGCAACAACGAAAAAGTGACGCCAGTCGTTAGCATCCATTTATTCAGTGGAAAACATGGGTTCACTCTTTGGACTGTACAGCTTGTTCCCAACTGATTGTTATCAGTTGGGAACAAACTCTACAGTCCATGAAACTGCTTGTACAAGCAGTTTCATGGTGTCAAATGAATGCCTTGGAAGCTCGCTCTAGTACCCGCGCACCAGCAGGGAACAAAGGCTTGGCATAGAGTCATAGACCCTTTTTTAGACTGCTTGATCGTCTGTAGAAGGCAAATGCATGCCTTCAACTGACGTCACGGCACTGAAAAGTGCGGGTATATTTGGGTGTTGGCTTTTGCAAAATTTTCATTTGTCAATTTCACAATAACTTTTATGAATTTCGGAAAACCAAATAGCATACCGGAAAGGGTAAACGCCGGGGATTCAGAAAATATAGTTGGCGTACCTAAAAATATCGCTGGGTTAACCCTTTCAGGCGAGGTCGTTTAAAATTATTTAGAAGACATTAAACCGTCGTTTCGTTGAGTGAAGAACCGTATTGTTATCAAATTTCCGATACATTGAGCTTCGAAGTGACGTCAGGTTACGTGACACCAATTTTGTCGCTAAATACAGCAGGGAGACTGAATTGGTATATAGGTCACTTGACATCAATTTTCCGCTAAATTTACCGAGGAAACTAAACTGTTGTATAGATCACGTGACATCCACAGACGACCTAAACACCAATTCAGTTTCCCCACTAAATTTAGCGAGAAATACACGGACGGACGGACAGACAAAAGGCCGAAGGCCGACCAAGAAAACGGGACACGGGGTGTGGACAGTGGCGTAACCAGGAATTATTTATTGATTTATTTTTTTGTGTGTGTGTGTCGGGGGGGGGGGGGGGGGGTTGTACTATATTTGCGTGTAGTAGTCGATGTACTGTCGAATTAACAGGTACGTACACGGGCATCCTCCATTCCCCGGTTCGCTGAAAGAATTCGGTAGTCATTCAATATGTCTTCCTTTACTAAAGAAATTTACTAAGCGCGAATATTTTTTCAAGAGTCTCCGTCAGTATGTCAACATGCCTTGCAAGACGGTCCTCTCTGGTAATTTCATCTGCGTGCTGACTCAGAGGTACTGCAGCAAGCGTCTGGTATCGGACGTCAGCAGGTTGAACTGCGCAAGATAATGCGCGTGACTTCGACCTGGTAAACATGAAGGACCATTCTGAAACGGAAGGCCCCACCTACACGCACTGGCAGGGAAGCTGCCATGCCCACCTCGAACAGGTATATCTCTAGAGGGATTTCACAGTCTCGACGCTTACGTCGCAAGTTCATCCACTGGCCTTCTCAAATCATGCATGACTTGGTCACCGTAACGGTGGGAAGACCAGCCCTTCAGATCAAGAAGTCATTTTGGTGGAGCGGCTGGAAGCTCAACGAAAGCACATTAGAAGACGACACGCTTCGTGTCCAGATCAAAGACCTCATCGAGAGCAGGACTCAAGGGGTGAAGATGAGCACCGTGCTATGGGAGGATGGGAAAGCAGACATGTTGTTGGCCACGTACCGATACAGTTTCAAAAAGCGGCACGCACAAAAGCAGATAAGCGCCTCCTAACGAAGACCCTGAAAATCCTCATTGTGGAGGAATCTTTACGCAATACATCCGAGACTGCACAGTTCGCGTTTTGGAGCTGCTCGAGAAGGAGTACCGCGCGCTATGGTCAGCAGCAGAGCACTGTTTCTGGACAGGGATGAAGAGCCAAGTAAGATATTCAAAACAAAAGAGCGCCAGCACGCTTCGCTGAACAGGATTCCGACGCTGCGGGTCGGTGAAACCGACTGGCCAAAAGGATATCGAAGGTGTTTTTCTGCAGGCCTACACCAAACTGTTTACGGAAGCAGAGGACGACGAAATCTGCCGAAATGTAGGGGGCGCGCTGCCCAAGCAATTCGAAGCGGTCCAAAAACAGATGAACCAGAATATTGCGACATCAAGTGGAAGCGGTCATAAAGGATTATGCTCTACGCAAATCGCCAGGAGTCGATGGACTCGACAGCCACTTCTACAGGACGTTCGCAACCCAGATAGGTCCGATTCTGCGCGACCTTTTCGCCGGCGTACTCAAGCGAGGGCTGAGGGGGGCTATGTTGCACGTTTTGGACTCCCAGGAGACTTGGGAGAAGGAAGTGACGTCAGCGACTAGAGCAAACGCAGATTGGATGTTGACAGAAGAAAACAAAATCAACATCCAATCTGCATTTAGTGCGTTGTTGACGTCACTTCCTTCTCCCTAGTCTCCTTGAAGTCCAAAACGTACAACATAGCCCCCCAGGGGGGGGGGGGGGGGGGGGGGGGGGCTATGTTGTACGTTTGCGCCAGGCGGTCACGGTGCTCATCCCGAAGAAGAGCTCAAAGGGAGTCCCGAAGGTCGACCACTTTCGTCCCATCAGCATGCTGACGGCAGATTATAAAATCCTCGCAAAGATTGTGGCAAAGCGGCTGGAGTGAGTCCTGCGAGACGTTGTCGGAGAACATTAGGCGTACCGAATCAAGGGACGAGCAATGGACCTTTTTCCAGTAAGGAGTGCCCCATGACGGTTTCGCCGCCTACTACAAATGGAGGGCAACCGGACTCGCCTTCTCCCATAGGAACAGATTAGTGTCGCAAGAAAACAGTGCCCCCCAAAAATGGCGAAAGGGCGGTCAAGGTCAAGTGGAAAGGGTGTGCGCGTGCGCAGACGCTTACTGGAAAAAGGTCCATTGGCACAAACCTGCACTCGATGAGAATCGTGTGCGAGGCTGGATGGTTGGATGGATGGATGAATACGGCTGAGCCCTTTGGATCGGGCGGTAGCTTACGCCACCTAGCCATTTTGTTTTACCATTTAAGCTTAGAATATTTAAATGTGAAATCTATATTCACTCCGCAGTGCAAAGAAAGTGAGGCTGCAAACGTGTTAAGGGTTCCTCTGGCGGTGCTCCCGATGGACCTCAGCAAGGCCTTCGACCGGGTAGGGCACTCCTTCCTCTTCCGGCTCCTAGAAGTGTGTGGGATCGGTGAGCGCTTGCTTCGCTACGTGCAGCTCTGCTACCGTGACGTCACGACGCGCTTGCTGCTGAACGGTATCAGGACGGCCCCAATCGCAGTGACCAGATTTATTCGACAGGGCTGCCTAATGTCATCGGTACTGTTTGCATTGTACCTCTAACTCTTGTGCAGGACGATCATCAGTGACGAGAGTATTCGCGGGTTAACCCTGCCGTCGGGCTCGCTTAAAGTGCTCGTGAATGCGGACGATGTCGCGGTGATAGGCTCCTCAACGACGCAGGTGCAGGCGGTGATACAACACGTCACGGTCGTCTGTGGTGCCTCGGGTGCGTCGATGAGCTCTGACAAGTCTGTAAGAGTTTGGCTCGGATACTGGGACTTGCAACCAGGAACCTCTCTTGGAATCAACTGGATGACGAGTATGACAAACTACTTTGATATAAATTTTAACACAATACATGTACAATAAAGTGCTGGGAGCGGTGGTTTGGACATTAATCGCCTCCGAAGCAAAGTCATGGACTGGCACGCCACGTAACTTTCTTTGTTCAATCGCGCATTTATCTGTAACTCGGTGTTTTTTCCAACCGTTTGGTACGCGGCACAAGTGTTGCCGTGCTCCCAGAGTGACAATGCAAAAGTGCATCGCTTCTTTGTTACCTTTGTTCAGCGATTAATCTTTTTTACCGAAACCAATTTCCTGATACTCTTTTCGTTCAGAGTACTGGAAGTTTTCCCATACCATGACTGGAGGGAAATACGGGAGAATCCCGGTCACGTTGCTTAAAGTTTTACAGAGAAATAGCGGCGGCAAAGATGTTTTTCGAAGCTCACTTTTCGAAGGAATATCTCCAAAAGGTTAAAAGAAAAACTCTATACTGGAACACAGTACCGTAATTTTTCGGGGAGTACAGTTGTTAACTGCACTCGCCTGCCCGATTCCATCTGGATGAGCTTCGTACCGGCACGCGTTCGTGTAATCACTGCTGGGTAGTGCACGTTGAGGACCCCACGTTAAAGGGACACTGACACCCCCCAAAATTTTTTTTTAATTTTTTGCCAGGCGCTTCATTATGGTGTCGGAGGACTACCCAATTAATATTTTGCAACAGAGTAGCGTATTTTTTTAATAAAGCCAAAAGACGCAACTGCTCGAAACCGAAACCGAAACCCGACGGAGGTCGGAGAAGTGGAGAGAAGAGAGTGGAGTGGCGGAAGTCACGTGGCTACACGCAACCGTGTGTTTTTTGTTTTTTTTTTTTTTTCTCCTCCTTTCCGTAGCAGACGACATGCGGCGTACCGGAACTATTCACCGAGCGATTCTTTTGCAGTTATGTATGTTCCGCTCGTTGTTCTGTACTCCTAGATGAGTTGTTTTGTACATTGAGGAGTTGGAGATGAGTAGTGAGTGCCCGTGGGGAATTTTGATCGGCTCCGAGAAGAATACACCCAAGATGTTGCATGAAGAGCTGGCTCACATGCCCTGCGTCCGAAACAGAAGTGGCATTGTGCGACAGAGTTTCCGAAAGATCAAAGGGATCGGGACCAATGGCTGGCTGCAATTCCTGTAGACCATTTACGGGCACCTCGGAAAGCGGACGTTACCTGATTTATATGCTCCTTGCATTTTGTGGAAAGTGATTACATTGAGTTCGCAGGGGTCAAAATGTAAATCCCGTACCATTTAATTCAGCGACGTGTCGTCCACAACATTTGTTTCTTATTTTTTGTTTCTTCAGTGATAATTGTTTAAAAAGAAAAAGAAATGTAGACATCAAAAATATTAAAAAAAAAAAAAAAGTTTCACGGGGGATCGAACCCGGTCCTACCGCGTGAGAAGCGGACGTCTTTCCCACTGAGCTACTGGGGCACCCCGAATTTGGGGAATCTCTTTCCTTAGTAATAATTCAGCCGATAAACTAAGTTGGAAAGTTTGCTGCCGATTTTTCTCTAGTAAAAGCACTCCCGGGTCGAAGTCGGGATGCACCGCGCATAGGCGACATTCTCACGTAGTAAAGAAATCGTACGCGTGCATACTCAACTCGAAGTAGACACGTCGTGCTTGACGTTTGCGCGAGCGATGTCTTCAGCCACGAGAAGGGAGCGACGGCTCGGCGAGCTCTTCGTGCAAATCGGCTTGGTGATCGGGCGTGTCGTACGGGATGAATACCAGTTCTTTTGATCAGTCCCAAATTTCTCTTTTAAAGGCAGACAAAATTCGCCGGTACCGCGAACGACAGTTCTGAAATAGAGGTCCCACGCCCGTCGTCCGCTGCCATCGCCGTCCCTGCGAGTCCCACGATACGCGAAACGACGCACGCACAGATTGCTTCCGGTTGTCTGTGGAACTTTTTTTTTCAATCAACGTATTTGCAGCTTTTTAGAAGCCACAAAAAATGGGTTTCATATTTTTTTCTATTTTTAATATTGAGTGTGTGCCTTCAGTGATCCACGACTTTGATTAAATTTGGTGGTCGCATCGATACCTTAGAAAACGGCCCGTGACCGCGGAAAAGAGAGTGAGCGAGACTCGAACCGGCCAGTTCTTGATCGGCGGTTTTCGGGCGGAAAGAAACCGAATTTCGAGCCGTAAATTCTGTTCTGGGTAGTTGAGCTCTCATATGTCACGTACAACTAAAAACCTCGGCGAGCATAAATACCCTGTCAGTGTCCCTTTAACGCTTGTGCTGCACTGGCTAAATTCCTCATCTACAGCTAAGAGACAAGTCACCCGTTGGGGCGTACAGCACCAAGCTTGTCTAAACATACAAGCATCACCACTTTTTTCTCTTTTACTAAAAAAAAAAAGCGATGATTTTGGGTGAGGAGCGTGAGGGAGGTTGACTGTTGACTCCGCCAATTCACCCCTTTGCCTACGCCACTGCGAGTTGGGTGCGGAGACGGAGCGAGACATAAAGAATCTAGAAACGCACACTTTTGTGGGTCTTTTCTTTGAGTAGTTGAGTACACAAGCACCTTTCTTACCCATTCTACACGTCTTCGCGAACAAAAACTTACTTGCACGTCGAGCCACACACAGCAAGAAGCTAAAAAAAAAAAAAAAACCGCTCTTCCGCAGGTAACATTTGTATACTGCAATGACAGGGCAACAGGTACGATAAAACGGGACTGTCGTTGGACTGTCCCAGCCAAAACGGGACCTTTTCGAATGTGAGCATATGTAAATCGTAGCCATCTGTTATTCTTCCATCCACCCTGCCGCCCCCGTTCCGTTCTTTCCTTCCAAATGGACCTTTTCCACATACCGACGGCACCAGGCGGTGGCTGCACGAACTAAAAGTCGAGGAAGTGACCTACCTGCACTACCAATCGATAATGGGAGCTACGCTACCAGTTTCTTCGCTCTCTGAGAAGCGGCGCCTGCCCAACGCGATCCGTGGCGTCCACCCAAACGTCGTGTTTTCCTTTCCGTCGGCGTTCTTTTTTTGTGTAACTCAATTATATATATGCTGCAGTTACGTGTTCTACTCGCTGATATGCAGCCTCCTTCCGAATTTCCTCGATTTTTCGTTCCGACTTCCGCCGCTTGGCATCGGGCGCTCGCGCGTGCGCAGAACGCTTCTCGGGAAAGGTCCATTGCTCCCCACAACCCGAGTTCTCTAGAGCCAACGAGCCCTCGCCGTTCAAACCGACCGTCCATCTTTCTCGCCCTCAGTTCTACCCATCACCCAAATGTAAACACCAGCCAATTAAGTCGACTCTTCTCGCAAGCCCCGCAGCCGACTTCTTCGGCACAGCTGTAACCTTACCCCTTACCTCATAAACCAGCCTCGCTATCGCCCCTGCCCGCTGCCATCGCCTCAAGATACTCCAAGCCCGAGTTCTCCTCCAGTTGCTTCCGCCCGTCCCACTGACTCAGGCATACCTTCCTTTTCCGTAATAAACAGTTATCTTAATCTTTAAACTTGTTCTTTCTTCCTGGGGCCTACCATCGGCCCTCACACGAAATTCACGTGCCGATTAATAGAAGGTCGAAACCACCCTGCACGGCCCCTGTTGGCAACTGTGGAATCCCTGCACAATGGCGGACTAAACCCAGAACGCCAGGGCACACCTTATGCATTTCGTTGTATTAGAAGGCAAACACACTCCCACAGAAGGTGACGGTCGCAGGGACGTTGCACTTTCGACGCTGTTTGATTGGCTCGTCTGCTCCAAGCGTTGGCCGCGCTCCGACATCCGCTATTTTATGGGATGACTCGCACGTTCCATGACCTCAGTTCCGCCATTGTGCAGGGATTCATCTTATTGAATAAAACACCGAGACTGGGACGAGAAGCAGTGGCGTATTCAGGAAGGGGGGTGGAGGTTTATGGGGCTGCAGCCCCCGCCCCTCGAAATGCAACCGAACCTAGATTTGACCCCTCTCCCCCTTTCCGCTCCCCAAACCATGGAACAACCCCAGCCCAGCCACCCCGCCCCTTTCCTCCCCCCTTAAAATATTCCTCGCAGTGGCGTACCAACTTCTTTCTCAGTGGGGGGGGCAAACCAGACCCCCCCCCTCTCCCATTGCCTCTCTTCCCCACCCAGGGCCGGGGCCTTTGGTATCCCTTGGGCGCCGCCGGCCAGTGTTTGCCCTGCCCAGTGGCGGCTGTTTCAGGGGGTGGCAAAACACATGCCTTGCCCCCCCCCCCCCCCCCCCCCCCCCCACTCTAATAAGAACTGGGGGGCAAGCGCCCCCCCCCCCCCCCCCTTCCCCCCGGGTCGGTACGCCCATGATTCCTGGCTACGCCACTGACGAGAAGGGACGGACGAACACAAGACTTCGTGTTTGTCCGAAATCCAGCCGACACAAGATATGGCCCCTCTCCCCTTTTTCGCTCCCCAAACCATAAAACATCTTCAAAAAAAAAAAAAAAAAAAAAAAAAAATGGCGTTCGCTATTTACGAGAAGGGACGGACAACAAGACTTTGTGTGTTGTCCGTCTATTCTTGTCTCAGTCTCGGGGTTTTAGTCAATAATGTTCAAACATCACCACCTCGTTTGCGCCCTCCGGGTGCCCAAGGCTGCCCAAGGTGCCTCCTTGCTTTCCCGCCTTTTCCGCAGCCAAAAATCTTCAAATCGTTTCAAGCCCAACAAAGTCTGTAGGTCAGTGGCGCCACCAGATGTCAACAAGTAGAAGCTCAAAAATTTATGCTTTCAGCGGACAAAGTTAGCGACTTTTGCAGCCGTGTACCTTAGGTCTGGCAACCAATAGCCCCGACAACGTGCAATTTTTCGGCCTGTGTGCGTATTTCGCCGGTGAGATTCTCTGATATTCCCTTAAATTTAATTTAATATTTAGCCAGAAACACTCCTAAAATGCCACCTAAGAAGTCTAAAACAAAACCGGCAAAAAAGGACAAGCCAGAAAAGTCTGGAAAATCTCAGAATACCGAAGAGGCCGTCGGTAAGCACTTGGAAGACCTCGACTTGAATGACGGCGATGACTCCGACTCCGACTTCGAAGCTCCCAAAACCTCCAAAAACAAGTTTACCGCTCTAGAAAGTGACGGCGAGGACGAAAACAGCGACGACTCCGAGAATGAAACCAAGGGTAAAGGCGATAGAGACAGCAAAGGTGAGAAATGTTCAAACATATGACCCTCTTTTTTTGGATGTCCGTATTGGCAGCTCGACTGACATTCTGGGCCGATGTCTTTTCTTCTCTTTCTAGAGTCGGAATCCTTCGCGTCTAAAAAGATGTCACACAAGGAAAAGAAGTTAATGAAGAAGCAGGTATTGTGCTGGATCCTTCTTAACAGTACTTCCTTGACAGGGGGCTTCGTGTTTTCATGCAAGTGCGTACGCTATTTTTTTTAGTCGGAATACCAGAAGCAGATCGAGAGCCTCAACAAAGGAAAAACTGCCTCAGATGGGGAGCAGTTCACGGTGTCTCAGGCTGACAAGTCCGCCGCTCAGCAGCAACAACTTGAAAATGCTATTGACATCAAGGTAGGGAATTCGACTAGTTCGTAGAATGTTTCACCTGCGAGCTGACGTTTTCTTGACACTTGTTTTACCCGAAAGCTGCTTGAATGAATTTCTATGGACATTTGAAATTGCAGGGTTATCCTTAAACCAAATAACATTTGACAACAGATGGTGCAAGTGTGTGGGTAGCTCACTTCCATTATGCTCATGGTTTATCTGCCTTATTCACTCAACAGAAACACAATGGGTAAAATAGAGAAGAAACAAAAATGCACAAACATATTAGTTAGGCTTCATGAAAACATACGGTAATTAGGATATTTCTCGCAACTATATACTCTGTTTCATACTTAGTGTGCAACGCTCTCAAAGCTACTGGCGCGAGCATGGGGCTTGACCTCGTTGATCATTTGCACGTGTTCTCGCGCAAACAAAACCATAGATGAAGCCATGCGCTCGCGCCAGTAGCTTTGACAGTGTTGCACGCTAAGTATGAAACGGAGTATAGCTGGTATTCACTGGACGCCATATTTGAGGTGACTGCTCATAGTGCATGCTCGAGATGAGTTCTTATTTATGATCTCCCAAAGGAGACAATCTTGATGGTGTGCAATGTGCGTGTTGGAAGCGTTGTGGAAGCCTGCCGTCATCACGTGCTCAGCACCAGCGAGCTCAGCTATGGCCGCCAGTGAATACCACCTATAGACCAACACGCGGCTCTGACGTCACGACTCTGCGGTGGCTTTGTTGTCGCCATGGCGCATGTGCAGAAGCTTCACCTCACGCGAATCTGGTTTCTGCGTTCGTGCAGTGCCCACACTTGGTGTGGGTGTGGGCAAACGCAAACTTGTTTGTAAACAGTGTGTCGGTCTATAGCTGCGGCATTACTCTTGCTAGAATGCAAATATTTGACGCTACTGAGGTGTGTGGTTAAAGGGAAACTGAAGCGGTTCCGTATCTGAGGAAAAGTTCTTAAATCATCTTCATTTGGCCTCCGGGATCACAAGCATCGAGATTATTTTTAAATTTTTTGCACAGGGGCTGCCGAAGCCCCTCCTTCCCTGAGTGTGACATCATATCTCAAGTTTTTGGAATCTTCGCTCTCATGTATCTTCAGTGCCTATCAAAGCTTTGCTCGCGCACTCTTGCTACTTTCGAAAAGGTCAGAAAAAGACGTCACAAATGGAGTAGGGGAATATACCTGGCAAGCCTGCAATTGCAGGCTTTGCCCACATGAGCGACACGCGCTTGGCGGCCGAAAGGTCTGGGTATAACGTAACGACTGGTCGAAGGTTTTTAGTGTTTTCTTGCGTTTAGTTGCATCTTCGGGGAAAACAAATGTGATATTCAGATTCACGGGATAAAAATACTGTAGAATTCACCTCAAACTCGTTTATTTGAAGAACCTTTTCAGGTACCCTTTAATAATATCTGTCATCCATGCTAGATACAGTGATGCCAATCTTGTATTGATGTAAGACTTTGGTTTGAGCTTGTTGGTTCATAATAATTTAAAAGGTTAAAAGTGCAAAACAGCAAGAATGGAGAAGAAAACACACGACACAGACAGGCACTAACTTGCAACTGATTTTATCCCAATCAGTCAAACCAGTGTACGTGTGCAGACAAAGTTGCCACTCATGCCTTGAAATGTCTGATTGACTTGCATGTTGTCAGAATTTTTAGGTATGTAGACGATTGTCTGGTCTTTGTGGATGTTCCCCCGGAGAATAGCTTTGGTGACTTAGTTACAAAGATTTTCAATTTGTTTGCTGCCTTGTCTGATGGACTAAAGTTCATCTGGGAGCCTCCCAAGGACACGTGCATCCAGTTTCTGGATCTGAGGCTTGCATTTTGTGAAAGTCGCATGTGTTGGTGGCCCAAACTGCGTACAAGGAAAAGCTTTGTCATTTGACAGTGCTTATTTAAAGTCTATGAAAAGAGGCATAACTTCTTTCTGCCTTCAGGCCGCCTTGTCAAAAAGTTGGCATCACGAAGTAGCAACCAGTTTTACTCATCAGATAGAGTGCAACAACGCAGGTTACCTTGCCTGCTTGATTTCCAGTGTGTGTGAAAACATCCTTCAAAGAATCAAGCGTAGCACTAGCACAGATGGGGTTCAACAAAAGAAAGTTAAGAAATCAAAAATTCAATTGATTCTTTATTTGCCTAGGGTGTCACACAATTTGGAGAAGATAGCTGTTAAATATGAAGTTAATGTTGTTTTTCTGTGCCGTGCAAGCTGGCAAACGTTTGTTGTATGAAGACAAGGGAGAAGGATGTTGAGTGCTTGAAGAAGCACGTCACAATTTACAGCCTGTTCATCTTATGCTGTTTGCAAGATACTACTGACATGCGGGTGCATTTATGTAGTACAGACGGTGCCTTATTTTAATTAAAGGGCGCATAAGCATAGACTTGCAATTCATAATAAGTCGAGGGGCATGTTGTGGTTGCGATGTTGCAATGTGAACCCCCTTTCAGAACTAACAAAGTTTAATAAAAGAGCCCGTAACAAGACAGAAAGGGAGATAGTTGAGGCTTTTCTTTTTTATTTCAGAGCATCGGGTAACAACTGCGTCAGCATGCCGTCCATTGTTCTTAGTGACAGAGGGGTTTCTTTTCTAGACGGTTTCGTCTCGATTGTATGACTCTTAGGATTTGGATCTTAGGACACAAGTGTAGAATTGTGTAATTTGTTGTTTATATTCTGAAGTGGGTGCATGAGCTGCAACTTTGTGCGTGCATTTGCGCTGGTTTGACTGACTGAGATGAAATATCAGTTGCAAGTTAGCGCCTGTCTATGTCGTGTGTTTTTTTCTTCTTCGCCCTTGTGGTTTTGTGCTTTTAACCTTTTAAATCATTGTATTGATGATCTGCAGTCAGGTATGTAGGATCGATTTGTTAACAACTCGTGTTGCAGGTAAAAGGTGTAATTTTAAGTTTTGTGGAGCATATTGACTTGCCAATCAATCTGTAAATGGTTTGCCGAAATAACTTCATCATTGAACGCTTTTCAAGAAAGTGATGTCAACTAAATGTAACCAACAACAAAGTGTTAGTACACTTCAAGAAGTTGAATCTCAAAGATGGGCTAAACCCCTTTGAACAGTTGTTAGTAACAATTTTTGTGTCATTCATTTGTTAAGCTTCAATAGACCTTGCTGACAGTTTTTGCTCTTCCAGGTTGAAAATTTTTCTATATCGGCTCGAGGCAAGGACTTGTTTGTGAATGCCAGCCTTACAATCACTGCTGGGAGACGATATGGCTTGGTTGGCCCTAATGGGTAAGTCTATCTTTTATACTGGCATGGTTAGCGTGAAGCTTGCACATTGGTGCCTTCATTACTCAAATTCTAATTGGTTTCCAGGCATGGAAAGACGACCCTGCTGAAACACATTGCCAACCGCTCATTAAACATTCCTCCAAACATTGACGTCCTCCTCTGTGAACAGGGTATTTATAGTTGTAACCTTGGATAGATCAGTTTGTTGATTTCAGCTCTCGCTTGCCTACTTTGCGTGCTGTTTAAGACCTCTTATTTGTCTTATGACTTGACGACAGAGGTGGTTGCTGATGAGACTCCAGCTGTGGACGTGGTCCTCAAGGCAGACTTCAAGCGTACGGCACTCTTGAGCGAGCTGAAGAAACTTGAAGAAGAGTCGTCCACCGGCAACCTCAAGAACCAGGAGCGGATAACAGAAGTAAGGTGGTGACCATAATGGAGGACTGTGGCTCAAGATGACACTTAGGAGTGTTGTGCCATCAGGACATGGTTCATTGTGGGCGGTTTCTGTACATCAAGCAACTACTATTTCATTACATTCCAAGAAGACCATTTACCAGGCAACACCGTCCCTCGCTTGATTCTCACCTTGAGCTTCACCTTCAATTTCTCAAGTTTATTTGCTCACCCTTTGACCCACAGGTGCATCTAATGTTGCAGAGGGAGCTGGGCTGCATCTAATCCCATTGAACAAAGCCCTTGGGTGGGCTCATGTTGCAGAGATGAATGATGTAGTTCTTTATGTTGAGTAGCTCGTTCTTGTTTGTTGTGCAATCTCACCGTCTTTCCTATGTGTTGGGCATGCCTTCTGGCTGGCACTCATTCTTTTTTGTAAAGCATGAAATGCTTTTTAACCCTACCCCACAATCCCAAAATTTTGTCTCTCCGTCCATCCATGCATTTTCCGCTAAATTTAGTGAGGAAATTGGCATTGCATGGCGTATACACCTTGCAAAAATTGTTGGCACATGACCTATACATCAACTCAGTTTCCCCGCTAAATTTAGCGGGAAATTGATGTCACACGACCTATACACCAATTCAGTTACCCGCTAAATTTAGCAGAAAATTTACTTCTTGTGACCCAGACACCAATCGAGTTTGCCCGCTAAATTTAGTGGGGGAGTTTATTTGCTAAATATAGCGGGAAAATAGACGTCACATGACACCGATTTCCTGTAACGCATTTCATGCATTGTAGAACTTTAAAAGTGAAGGTAGCTACCACTTTTTCTTTTTTTGCCTATTGTTGATAGATTGTGGATTCAACTTTTTAGTCAGTGAATTTGCCTTGTTTGCAAGGTTTGTGAGCACTGTACTTGCATACCTCATTGTTTGTTTTGTTAAAATGATGGTCTTATTGAATTTGATGTGAATAACTTATAAGTAGGCCACAAACTGGGTGATATTACTAGAGAAGAGTAAAAATAGTCTGCCAGGATAAAAAAAATTTTCAATTGGTTAATATTGAGAAATGCTGCCTATTTGGCTAAAAAAATTTGTGGAAATGTGAAGTCAAGGAATGAAAGTTTTTCTTATTGCCAGAAGTGACAGGACCTAAAGCGATCATTAATATTTAAATTAAATTAATTATACAAAAATGTTAGGCATGGGCAAATGAAATGAATTTTAGGTTTGAATCAAATCTAAACTGAATAATAGTTTTGCTCGAATAATTTTGAATCAGTTTGGTTAACAGTGTTTTATAAACAAAGAATAGAACAGGGTAATTAATATAAAAGCTAGGGATGTAGGCTTCAAGTGCTTATTAGGCATTCAAAGCAAATAAAAAGAAGTTGCATTAATATTATTCAGTTTAATAACATATTAATATCTTAACACTACCTTTGTCTACCTCAGGCAGTTACTTGCTGCACTTCCTCTTATAAACAAAAGCTATATTTTCATTCAATCTTTTTCTGATGTCCTTTGGTTGTTAATAACTTTCACTATTAATTGCTGATTGTGCTGTTTGTGTTTTGGGAAGCTTTCAAAACATGGCAACCTTTCAAGACCAGGTGAACATTCAAAAGGATCCGCAGATAGCGCTGTACACGCAGACAAATAGTAAAAAAAGTTTTGTGGCCTACTTAGACTTGAGTAATGGGTATTTTGTTTTCTTTTTGTTTTTCCCTCTGTCTAGGTCCTTTTATCTATGTGAGCACACTAATATAATAATAATAATCTTTATTTGCAGAGGAATTTTACCCCTAGTGGCTTGTTCGTCTAGAACAGAAAGGTGAAAGCCAGTACGCTCGCACGTCTGCTAGCCAGCCACCCGGGGAAGGAGGAAAAAAAAAACGTGACAAAAACATCTCAAGAAGAACATCGTTGAAGAGCATATGAAACACTTTGATATACGCTCAAATAATTATTGCGAGAATGCGCTGCGAAGGGCTGCTACTGGGTCTGTCCGGTCAGTAGGGAGGGGGAATGAACAGACAAGGGGGCTGCTAAGAAGTACCTAAGAATGGCACGGAGTTAGTGTTGTCTGTTACATCGGAACAATGACATGGTACTTAACCCTGTGAAATTGTTTCGCCCTACAGGTTTATGAAGAGTTGCAGGTGATCGGTGCTGACTCGGCCGAGTCCCGTGCACGCCGCATCCTCGCCGGTCTGGGATTCACCCGAGAAATGCAGGACCGTCCCACCAACCACTTCTCTGGAGGCTGGAGGATGAGGGTGTCCCTCGCAAGGTGCAGTAATAACGAGTTGATTGCCATCATAGTTTGGGGGTGCAGATTGACGCATCCTCCCCTTTCTTGGCCTCTGTGCCTCCCAGACGAGTTGTCGTTCATGCCTCCGCTTCTTTGTTTCAGTATTGCACACGTTATACAGTAAAAAAAGCACAGATTCTATAATTACTCCCAACCGTTGAAAAATATTGGACTTCATTACTTGACCCTGAAAAGTAGTAGTCAAATGATTAAATTGCAAGTAACATCACTTTGATCAGTTTTCCAGATTATGTGGTTGTTGCAAGCCATCGTACCTGCTTTGTGTTCATACTACAATGACTGCAACAGTTTTAGTTGCTACATGTAGGTAGTCTACATTAGCCCCTTAAGGCCAAATTTTTTTTTTCCAAAAGTAACCTAAAAGTGCCATATCTTTTTTTATTTTGAATTGTTATTCCTCTAGTATTACACATAAAATTTGAAAAGTTTATTGCGCAAAAATCAGTGTAGGCAAAAAAAAATATTTGCCAACTAAAGCGAGTGCTGCCCATCTATGATCAGCGCCGCAAAACTACTTGGACGAGCCTTGCTCGTCCGTGGAATTGAGGGTCACCGAAAAAACCACTGGACGAGCTGAGCTCGTCCACGGCATTTTTAGCCAGAAAGTGACGGACGAGCTCAGCTCGTCCAAGGCACTTAAGGGGTTAGGCTTCCTTATTGCTGCTACTAGTATCTTTCTTTTGTGAACAGATGGTGAGCATTGTTTTAGCGCTATAGTGTTTAAAGGAACAGGTGGTTTTCATAAGTATAAATTTTTATAATTAAAACAGTGATTTAGTAGCTAGTCTGATTATGCACAATTTGAAAAATTAATTGAATGCAAGTTGTCTGTTTAGATGCATATCATGCATGTCCGCTTTAGTCAAGTATAAAACAAAGGTGCTGGCTTGCATCTTCATTTCTTTTTTATGGTTTGCATTGCTGTACCAATTTACTGCTTCGTGATCTGTAGTTCCAAGCTTGATGGTGTAAGTTTGCTTCATTGAGGGAAAATGCAATATAATTTGCATATTGTATTTTATCTGTTCCTAAAAGCATATAAAAGCTAAATGCCTCTTCTGTTTTTTTTTTTTAAGGGCACTCTTCGTGGAACCGACTTTACTCTTACTCGATGAACCGACCAACCACTTGGATCTGAATGCCGTCATTTGGCTTGACAAGTGAGTGAGCCTTGCTAATAATACAGCACTGTCGTCTTGACGTCATCCTCTCCCAAACAATGAGGGTGGCAAAGGAGTTAAAAATGGATGGAAAGTGGGAGAGTTATGAGTGGATCCCTGCATGGGCTGGACCTAAGCCCGGGCCCGAGACCTGCTTTATTTTCCAATGCTGTGGTACCTCCAGTCAGGTTGGGCTCGGGCCAGGTCGGATCAGGTAGGCATCCCATTGGGCTGCGCCGAGGTCAAGTAACACTTACATTCCTGAGCCAGGTCGGGCCTCAAAAGGTAGGCCTGTGCAGAGCTCTAGGGCTGGGATAGTAAAGGAGGAAACAGGCAGAAGTATAAAATGCAAAGTGTGTGTCAGTTTCTGAAGGGACACCGATATTTCCAAAGAATTGTTAAGTTTTTATGCAAAACATAGGACTGCGCTGTCAAGACACTACCGAAACATTCTTTTTGCTGGGAAGTCGCATATTTATTGAGAAAAGCGAAAACTAGGAGACCAGTACAATGGACAACGATGTCGAACAAAACGGGAGTCACGAGTAGTTTCTGATCATATAGACTGTGTGTGGTCAGACATTTTTTAAACCCGTGTATTTTTGTTTTTTGAGTGGTTGAACAAATTACATTTTATTAATCTTAATACTTTTATTATGAGTATGTGCCTTGTGTGGGCTAAAAGTTAAAAAAATATGCACATGTCTATGGAAAAGAAAGTGGGAGCTGACCTTAACAGACGATTCTCCACTGACAATTTTCATGCAGACGAGCTTGATCTCGAGATGCAGATATTGTCTGATGTAATCAGAAATGTGCATCAATGTGTTGTCAACCTTGCACCTTGTTCTAGTTC
Organism: Ixodes scapularis; assembly: GCF_016920785.2. NCBI lineage: Eukaryota > Metazoa > Arthropoda > Arachnida > Ixodida > Ixodidae > Ixodes > Ixodes scapularis. The sequence goes on from NW_024609868.1 coordinate 78,998,585, forward strand.
TGCTTGAAGATGTCTTAATGTTGTACGTGATTATCCCAGCTATCTGTTGTCAACCTTGCACCTTGTTTTAGTGCCGTTTGAAGATGTCTTAATGTTGTGTGGGATTATCCCAGCTATCTATTGTCAACCTTGCACCTTGTTCTAGTGCCGTTTGAAGATGTCTTAATGTTGTGTGGGATTATCCCAGCTATCTTCAAGTCTGGAAGAAGACCTTGCTGGTTGTGTCCCACGACCAGAGTTTCTTGGACAACATCTGCACTGATGTTATTCATCTGGACAATCAGAAACTGTTCTACTACCGGGGCAACTTCAGTAAGTTGGGGTGTCCCTCATCCTCTCCCTAGACAATTCAGAACAAAAATCGAGGGACACTGACTGACGTTACAAGTTTTCAATTGAAAGCCGGTTCGTGTCTTAGACATAGCAACATTTATACCCTGTTTTTATTTTATTTATCTGGTTTAATTTAGTACAGTGAAACCTCGTTGATACATTCCCGGTTTTTGCATTTTCCCGGCTTTTACGTTCGGAAGCACCGGTCCCCCGGAGCTCCCATAGGAAAACACGTTAATTTCCTGCTCAGTGCGTCCTTATGTCCAAAGAGCCGACGACACTGGCCAATTCACACGACAATCCGATTCGCGGACGGGTTGGTCTCGTGACGGCACGTTAGCGGATCGTTTTCCTCTCATGCGCATTCAGACGGAGGGAGAGACAAAATACCGAGGTTCGACCGAACCACTTAACGACTGCATAGTGGCACCACTGTCGAAGTGTTACGTTTGTCACTAAGGTTGTGGCACTATCGCATTAATACGAAAAATAGTTGTTGTGTGCTGTTGTTACATGCTGTGCATGACAGAACACCGCGAGATGCTTAGCACAAAGTGCCACTACCTTTACTAACCTTAACAGAAGTGTGGTCCGGCTCGAGGAACGTCGGAGTAGGAGTGACAAAGTCATGGGCTTGCGAAGGGGTGTTTGCCCATGTCGTTGTTCCCACACACTCGTGCGCAACACTTCAAAGCGCCACACGTGCAAAAGGGACAACCTTGTTGGGTCTTGCTCTTGCCAAATGAGGAATGGTTGGATGTGCAGGACAGAGTGCAGCGTGCTAGACGAGTTTTGACAAAAGCCTCTTGACACGGACTTGGAGAAGTACCGGAACCTGCAGTGTGTCAGCCGGGGACAGTTCCTGCAGATTTCTTCTCGCGTGGAACGGAGAATCGCACGACCAAACAAATCGACGAATGGACGGAACAGACAAAAGGAAACAAAGTGCCATCTTTATTTTGCTTGTCAGAAAAAAAAAAAGAAAAAAAATGTGTCATTGCCGAATAAGACGCTTTTTGTATCAGCGCATGTCAAAAATCCGTGGACCGAAAAAGCCAAGCGCCTTTTTACTTGCAAATTTTTTTATATCAAACACGTTTAGTCGGGCAACATTTTTCTTTTTTTTAACGAGCAACACTAAATTGGTGCATACTTGTGCTTTTTTCTGTTCTTGTTCATTTGCTGGTCCGTGTTGTTGCACGGTTCTTGGTTCCACACGCACTGCTGCTGCAGGTTCTGGTAGTGCTCCGGGTTCATGTAGAGAAGCTTCTGTCAAAATTTGTCGTGCACACCGCAATCTCCTGCATGTGTTCTACAGCCTGTCATCTGGCAAGACCTCTTTCGTGGCTTTGGTATACTGAAATGTTGCGCACAATTGTGCATGGACAAACCAACGAAGACATTGGCAAGTGCCCATCTGTAAGACCAAGACTCCGTCGCTTGCCCGCAAGTTCATATTGATGAATGTTTACACAGTTCTTTTGAATGTATTTGAGATCACGCCTACAAACTCTTACAGTATGTTTGTTTAAAGGGTAACTGCAAAGAAAAAAGTGTTTTGTTAAACAGCCTATATGGGACAAGCATGTCACAAAACAAATCTTCCGCGAAACAACAAATTTTTTCTAGCAATATTTACGCCACCGGACGTAATTTAGTCGGAGCCACAACTTCTCCATATCTGAAACTCGCGCTCTTTCGACTCGCGCGAAGTGGCTGTTATACGTCACTCCGTGACATATAGCAGCCATTTTGTGACGTGTAATACCAACTTTGTGGCGCGCGATTTCAAACGGACGAAATAGCCGCAAACTAAAATCAATCTCGCGCAATAAATATTGCTGTAAACAATTTTGTTTTTGGTGGAAAAATTGTTTTGTGACATGTTTGTCCTAATTAGGCTGTTTTAAAATGCACTTTTTTTTCTTTGCAGTTACCCTTTAAGTTTACACCTACAAATGTTATGTTTCTGTGAAATAAATTGCTTTGCAACAGTTATCTGTCTCATATCTAACACCCCACCCCCCCCCCCCCCCGAATGGCGTTCTTGTCCCTTTCGTTTTCCCGAATCATACATTTTATTTCCCCGATCCCCTGAAAAACATATCAATGAGGCTCTACTGTACCTTTATTTGCGAGGAGACACAACTCATGCAATTGCCATTTTTTTCTCATGTTTAGGCCAGTTCAAGAAGATGTATGTCCAGCGTCGAAGAGAATTGGTCAAGGAGTTTGAGAAGCAGGAGAAGAAAATAAAGCAGATGAAAATGTCTGGAGTGTCAAGCAAAGTTGCCGTGAGTCACTGTTCTCCGATGTTTTCCCACATCAGATTCATTTGTTTAATGGACCATGATATGAGTTTGCAGCTTTCACTGATTAGTAACCCAGTAAATTCTGCACTCATAAAACCCAAAACAGGAATTTGTTTTCGTTCGGGTAAATTATCTTTATATAAAGTAATAATGAAAACCTAATTAGGCTCCCCTTCTCGTTTCACCAACGAAACAAGTAACCACATGTGTTGTGACAGCTAGGACCCCAGTAGCGCATCATTGCCCTCTCTAAAAACTGTTTGGTGGTTTTTTGCCGGCTCATGCTGTCAATGTTCATCACAGTCGCACACCTGGGTTGCAAATGCTTATAGCATGCACTGTGCACGGACAATATTATAGTTTTTGTTTGCCAGTGTGGCACTAAAATGCCGCAAATGCAAACCCTAATATTTGACGGAGGACTGATTGTTACCGAGCGCAGTCTGAGTGATGCAGTGCTCATATTCACTTTGCAAGTTAGGTTCAAATGACAGGCTTCAGCCCAGCGCAGGCACCGTAGTGAGAATGCAGAAAACTTCGAAAAGGACCAAAAAGCAAAACAAAATAACATCCATCCTTATTTTTTTTAAATTCACAGCAATAATAATGACGTTTCCAGCTCCCTACCCTTATGTGGTAGTTGGAAAAGTTTGTTTACAATATCGTTTCATGGTCCCTTTAAAAATAAGTTACTTAACAGAAGATATACTCTTACACTGGTGTAAAGATCCAAAGCCACTGTTTCTGTTTCCCATACCAAATGGTAGAAAACTATTTCGTAGGGCAGGCAAGCTATGTACAGTAACTCGTGGACCAACAATCCTGACGGAGCGTTGTCTGACTGCTTTTCACTTCTAGCTGGAGCCAGCTATAGTACGCTGCAGGCACTACTTATTAGCTGGGTGTTAGGTTTATTGTGGAATCGTTTTATGGTTCTCCAGACAAAGACGACAGTCCAGGCTCTGACGAGGAAACAGCAGAAGAACAAGCAGAAGCTCCAAGGGACAGAGGAGGACAGCGGTCCACCAGATCTGATCCAGAAGCCTCGGGACTATATTGTCAAGTTCAAGTTCCCGAACCCACCACCGCTGAACCCCCCCATCCTTGGTCTTTACAGTGAGTCTTTGTGTTGTGGTGGTGTCATTGAGACAGTCCAGTAAAGCGTCCTCGGTAGAACTCCATAATGGCAACAATACTTTCAGGTGCAGACAAAGTTTTGTACAATTGGCATTTTAAGCTCAGCAGAGTTCCTTTGTCTTACTTTGCATCATGCGACCTCTAGCTATTGTCAGCATAAGTCCCGTGATGAGGGTGCTCTTTAACAAAGACACTTGTCTTGTACAATCTAGTGGGAACGGTAAAGCCCAGGCTTTACTTGCCCAGTTGCTCTTTTTTTTTTTCTAGTTTAGCTCTTTTTGTACTTGCGCTTCTAAGGTGGTTGCACCTCATTTTTTACAATCTAATCTTTTACGTGTACTTGTTGTGAAAATGTTTTTATTATTAGATAGTGATAGCAACATTCTGTTATAATTCAAAGGTCTATCCTGTCGCGTGCCTTTTTGCACTCGGAGTAAAGGCTGCGTAGCAGTTGCAGAACTCTGTCTTTTGTACGGGACAAAACGGGCGGTGCTAGCCATCCATTTGGCACCCTACTAACTCATCAGCTTGCTAGTGCTTGATGTGTGCTAGATCAATATATTCTACTCTAAGTGAAATCTACCGGCTTTCGTTGCAGACGTCGACTTCGGATACCCAGGACAGCCCCTGCTGTTCAAATCTCTTGATTTTGGTATTGACATGTCGTCCAGAGGTGAGTTGGGGTAGATAACGTGTAAAGGGGAGCAGTTCATTCTCTCCAGCTAAGCGTCAGATGCTCTATCAGCTTTCGAGTTTTCTAAAGTTAATTGGGACTTTACTCTAGAGGGAGGCAATCAATAGCATTTTACTGATGAACTTGTGATAACTTTTCTCAACTGCAAACCCACTCCTGCGGAGATATGGTCATGGTACCCTCAAGTTCCATGTGTAAAACAAAAGCTGAAAATGTGGCTATATATTGTCTTTTTGTTTTCTGCAGTTGCTGTTGTTGGACCGAACGGAGTCGGGAAAAGTACATTCCTCAAACTCCTGTGTGGCGACTTAACTCCCGTAAGTTTGCTATATGCATTGGTCTTCGGGCCTGCAGTAAAATGAGCCGGAAAAATCAGTGCTTGTGCATATAGCAAGTTAAAAGTTGAATTGAAAGTGTGTTTTAGCGGTTAGTTTTACCTTTGGAAATTTAAAGCCTGGCTTCGTTCCCGTGAAAGACGAGAACAACACACTTGAACAGTTTGGTGGCGCAGACGACAGAGTCTAGCCAACGACCAAGTTTTGGGGCCCCTGTCAAGAGACGGTTCCAACTCTCATTTATTGTCTGCCTTTATGTTAAAGCACGCCCTCGTCAAACATTGTGACGGCTGCGGTGTATAAAAATCAAGATGGTCCTTAGCTGTGTTCGATTTTCTTTCACCGGTGCAGAAAAGTGTGGGGCGGTGTACTTTTGATTGTATCTAAATACGCATTCCGGAAGTACACTGCCCTACACTTCGTAGAAAAGTATAGGTCAATGTACTTCCAGTTTTCTCGTTTGACTTAATTGGCAAGAATACTGAAACGGGCTTTCGTTTGCGCATATAACGCAGTGCCAATATACATATCCAGACTGAGCCGTGCAGTTTCACCACGCCAACCGTTCAAATATATAAATGCGAGTTGTACATGTACCAACTTCTTTTTGTAAAAACGGCAATGATACCTTTTCATGCTTCCTGCATATTCCATTGCACGTTTTTCTTTTTTTTTTTGTAAGAACCTTTTGGAAGCTTTTTGAGTTCTTATTAGCAGCTTCAACTGCCTTCATACTTTGTTAGGATTACGTCCTTTTTTATTGCGATATACCATATTTCTTGGTCTGTAAATCGTGCCTTTGTATAAGTTGCACCCCCCTACAAACGGCCATTTAAAATTTGTGTATAAGTTGCACCTTTGTATGAGTCACACTTAAAAATTTGTCATGTCGGCGCAATGAAACGGCTTCCATAAGCCCGCATGTGCACATTGGTATAGCGATACTGTATGCATAACCAGGAGCCAATTTCAATATCCTTGCATTGAATTGAATGAGCCATACAACCCTTGCGGTGAATTTGCGCAATGAGGTTCATACTTATAGAAGTCAAAAACATATAGATTGCACTGGCGGAAATTTTGTAAAACAAATGTGACTTATTCCAGCAGAAAATAGGGTAATCATACAGAGCTGATAAAATTGAATAAAATCACCAACCAAATTCTATATGGAGGTCCCAACGTTCTAAAACCAGCTCGGTTTTTAATTCGGGGGCGACTATTTACAGATAAGGAACAGCGGCTCTGTTTTCTTCTACGGTGTGTTCTCTTTTCTGACTTCTTTGCCAGGTTAGTTCGCTCACATAGGATAATGGTAGTATGCCAGTGGACCTATTGACATTTCCTTGTGTTTCGATATGCCATGACCCTAGGCTGATAGAAGTTCGTCTCAACATTTACGATGCAGGTGTTTGCAAAGTCTATGCCAGGGGTGGCCAGGCTGACCGGGCCTAAGAGCCGCAAACAAACCCACGAAGCTTCCAAGAGCTGCGGGGGGGGGGGGGGGGGGCAACATTTTTGTACAGAACAATAAACAAAGCTCGAACTACTTTCAATCCATCCTAGTCAAAAGCAGTGCAACTGTACGTGAGGTAGCAGTAGCACAAGACTACAAAACCACAACATGTCTTTCGATTTAATACATCATCCATTTCTCTGTTTGGGGAAATGCTCGTGTGACCGGGAGGAAGGTTGGGGAGTAAGGGGGGGGGGGGGGGGGGGGAGCCGCGAGCCGCACTTCAACAAGCGAAGAGCCGCGTGTGGCTCGCGAGCCGGAGTTTGGCCACCCTCGGTTTATGCGATGGTTATTGTCCTCACAGTGCTCAGCAACAGTGCCGCACTCCTGGTCAAATTTTCGTGCATCGTTTTTGTTTCGCCGATGTAGGTGGCAGGGCACTCTGCACATGGAATTGAATACACAGCACCCTGCGCTCTTTCTTCAGAGGGAATATTTCAGTCACAGCATCATACATTTAAGTCTTGATACCAGTTTGTGGGGCACCCAAATACCTTCTTTTGCCAGCGTACGTGCCAGCGCTTTGCTAGTTCCCTTTATGTAGGGAACGTACATGCGGGTGTTTGGGTGAAGCCACGTGCCATTTTGTGGCTGAAGGTGTCGGCGATTGCAATTTTGACGCCGGGCAACACGACTGACGAAACTGATGGTATAACCATTCTTCTTGAAATTGGTGATGACTGTTTCCCTTTTGTTTTTTCGATCCATCTGTGATGATTAGATGCTCCTCGCTCTGGACCGCAGGGCCGTAACCACACAAGTATTGCGACTCATTGGGTGGTTTGTGTCAAACTGGAGGTAACATCCTGTGTGAGTCGGCTTTCTGTATACTGTAAACCCCAGTCCTTCACCATACCTCTTCATAAGCACATCCGGAAACAGTAAAATGTTGTCTTTCTAACTTTCCACTGTGAATCGGATGGCCGGCTCTTTGGTGTTTAGATGTGCTAGGACGCTGTCTATTTCAAACTTCTTTAGGATACAAAAGATATCATCTTATTCAGGTCTTTCTCTTTCTCGACGGCATCTTTGGCCGTGGCGATTGCCGGGGGAGCAGGAACGCTTCAATAAAATCACGTCAAAAGACACCAGGCTCTTCTTGGCTGTGACCTTTAGTTCCCAAACGAGCCCCATGAAATGGCCAGAGTTTTGCACATACCGTAAAATACTGCAGAAGGCCCATTTCATACAAGCACCCACTATTAACATTTCCAAAACTTGGGAATTCTGCAAAGTATTTGCTAATTGTCCACTTTCTCCAAAGTGCCGGCATCAGCCGAAAATATTCACCTCGTTGCAGCAGCCATCAGACCGCCAGCGGTGATGACGGGGATATCCGCTTTCTTGCGATCGAAAGGGAAAAACTACTTGTGATGAGAGGATTCACTTATTCTGCACTGACTCAGATTTGTTTTCTGGGTTCAGTGACAATGAATAGGTACTAACTAGTTTATTCATTTTGACATGATAAAAGATGAGGGGAACCCCATCATTCATCATGTGAAAATAAATGTGCTTTCTCTGATTCCATTCACCCTTCTTACCTTCAAAGCTCTTTATTGACCGGCATATTGGTTTTTACCGACTTGACTGGACAAGTGCCCATGTCTAGATTAATTGAGTTTTCAGTGAAAGTGAGGTGGGCGCTTCCTCGGTATTTTACGGTAGGTCGGAGTTTTTCCAATGAGGGGGGAGAGAGTGTGGTGGGGGTAGTTGGAGAGTCAGGCACGTAGCCAGGATTTTGTTTCGGGGGGTGCCCGCCCATGACAAAATGCTGTATGAGGGAGGAGAGGAGGCCCCCGCAAAACGGAAGATTTCGGGGAGAGCTCAGGCCCCATGGGCCGCTCCCCTGGCTACATGCCTGTGGAGAGTGTCTGAAGCGGCGAGATAGTGAAATCTACGATGGGCCGGAGAGGAATGTTGGGCTTATGGATCTTAGGGAACCCGTAGAATCCAGATGAAGAGTTATTTCTGCAAATCAGTCGTGGGTGCAGGTTTCTCGATTTGAGATGTTTTTTTGAAGATTTCGGCCAGGATCTCGTTCTATTTTGTCTGGATCTGTGTCGTAGGGTAATTTTTTTTAGTTTTGGGTAAGCCAAGCTATTGAGGAGATTCCAAACCTTGATCTCTTAGTCATCTCAGTCTATGTGCAAAACTCCGGCCATTTCGTGGGGCTCGTCTTGGAACTCAAGGTCACTGCCGAGGAGAGACTGGTATCCTTTGACGTGATTTCATTGTTCACAAGCGTTACTGTTCCCCTGGCAATCGCCATGGCTACAAACACCCCCAAGAAAGAGAAAGACTTGAATGAAAGGACTAGCCTTAGCGTCGATGAACTGTGTCACCTCCTTGAGTTATGCGTTAGCAGCACTTACCTCAGCTTCAAAGGAGAGTTTTAAAGCCAAACCAGCGGAACTGTCACGGGTGCATTGATCTTGATCACCGCAGCAATTCTGACAATGGAGGCCATCGAGCAAAGGGTGCTGTGGTCATTCGTCACAACCCCAAAAGGGCTTTTTTGCTACATCAACAATATTTTTTGTATCAAAAAGTCTGAAGTAGGCAACGTTCTGGGGCATCTAAACACCATAGAGCCGGCCATCCAATTCACAGTGGAACATGAGAAGGACAACACCTTACCGTTTTGGGATGTGCTTATGAAGAGGCAAGGTGGACGCCTGGAGTTTACAGTATACAGAAAGCTGACTCACACAGGACGTTAACTCCAGTTTGACTGAAAACATCCAATAAGTCGCAAGGCTTCGGTGGTTACGACCCTGTTGTCCAGAGTGAGGAACACCTTCTTATCATAGACAGGCCGAAAAAACAAAGAGCAAACAGTCATCAATGATTTAAAAAAGAATGGCTACACCAGCAGTTTCTTTTGTTGTGTTGCTCGGCGTCACCGTCAGCCACAGGACAGCACGTGGCTCCGCCCAAACACCCTCATTTGCGTTTCCTACATTAAGAAAACTGGCGAAGCGCTGGCACATACGCTGGCAAAAGGTATTTAGGTGCCCCACAAACCGGTATTAACACTTGGACGTATGATGCCATGACCGAAAGATCGTCCCTCTAAAGAAAGAGCGCAAGGTGTTGTGCATTCAATTCCCTGCGCAGAGTGCCCTTCCACCTACGTCGGCAAATGATGAACCTCCCAGAAAGAATTCTACAACAGAACAGTGATGTGCGCAAATTCGGCCGTTAGCGCAGCGCTGTTGCTAGGCGCCGTGAGGACGGTGACCATCGCATCGACTTTGCAGACACCCCCATCATAAACGTTGAAGCGAACTTCCGTCAGCAACTATTTATAGACCTGTCATCTTAGCAGTTAGCTGACCGGTGGACAGGGCGCGCTGACACGTGCAGCACAATAAGGTGGCTTCAACCTGGTTGGGTTCAGTTCCAGCAGGCTCGCGTATGGGCTGGTGTGTTCTGTAGTTTTCGCCTAGTTTTGTGATATAGGTAAATGTATCCCTTGTGGTAAAGAACCAATGGTTCTGTGGTAATGGGCCATTTTGAAAGCTACGACATAGTTACATGTTTAAATTGTGTACATTTTAAGGAACGCCTTCATCTGATCATGTTCCTCATTCGGCCAGGTTCGGCGGCGAAACGCCTGAAATCATGCCAGGGGAGGGTTAGTGATTTTTATAACCGTACTGGTCGTACTAGTTGATACTAGTTTCCATAAAAATAAGCTAATGAAGAGGCTGATGCCTGGAGGCAGTGAAAAAGCGGGTCGACAGCCTGACTAACAATGTCCTGAATTGCAGAGAACAGATGAACTCACAAGTTTAGTGCTCACTGTTCGGTTTTTGAGGACACCAATTTTTTTTGGTGGAAATTGCCGACCGGAAAACTCCATTATAATGGCACATGGAATGAAAAAAAAAAAAGCAATATTGCCTCCGTTGGTCTCTTTAAAGAAATTAAGTAAATTAAGTATTCGAGAGATGCTTTGATGGTGTCTCGTAAACCATGTAGGAAATTTTTTCAACTATCAGCCCTGCTAAAGTATTTATTGGCAGCTTTTCTTATAGTTGACTTTAGGAAACTATCTGTTATACGGACATTTTCCTACAACGTATTGAGAATATGAGGTATGGGACAAACCTGTCAATTGAACTGTGGCGTCTGCCTTCCATATAAATTGCGGAATAAAAGTAAATGGTGCAAGAAAATTGACCTCCAGCAAGCTTAGTTCAAGTCAAATGCCAGGCACCACTTCATGGATTTGTGTAGACAGGTCTTTGTTTGATTGAACAGATACACTTTTTACTGTCAGCGGCGCATAGAGTAAATCCGGCATCGACAACGCTGCACTCGAGTGATTTCCATGTACTTTTCGGCTTTTAGGATTGTGTACCTCAGGCACTTTTGTCAGGCACTCGCGAGCTGTCTGTGACACATTCTTCACCTGGGGACCCCAACTCTTCGTGTCTAAACAAATTAATTAAATTAATTACCTTAAGAAACCTGAATGACTGCAGATGAGACGTAGCACAGTGTATAGTTTCTTTAAATTCATATGTAAACAGATCAAGCGAAAGTTTATACTGCAAAAAATTATTCCCCAATATAATCAAGAGTAACTGTTTTGTTATACAGGCAGAGCACGATGCTTTCACGAAACACACAGTGACTCCTTGTGTTGACTATACTTGCATTCTTCTTTAACTCTTTTCTGACTGCACCCATAGGCCATTGATCCCCGGTGATAGACAGTTTCCAAGCGCCATCAAGAAATTAAATTTAGTGTGGAGAATTACGTTCCCCAGTCTCGTGGATAGCCGAAGAACTGTAGTTTCAATTTCAACATAGGTTTAAGCTTTATCGGAACCTGGTGGGCTGTCAAAAATAGTCTTGGGAACGTTGATTGCGCTTGTCTAACAAGGAAACTGCTTGCGTCAATCTTTGTAACGAAGATGGCATTATTTACATAATTCAGCTGTATTATGGCATATTTTTTGTACCTCCAGTGCTCTGGGGACACTTTAAATGATGGTATAGGAGTAACAGATGGCTGTCAGTAATCATCACTATAATATCCAATGCTGTCCTGAGCCGGCGTGCACATTTTATGTTCCTAACAAGGGCAAAAATGCTAAATATGAAAGAACTGCAATCAAGGCTATGACGAAACGAGGGTAACACACAAAGAAATCATTTTGTTTGGGATGTGTTTCACCGATATAAGCATTCTTTCGTTGAAAAGCGCACGTATTACGGAGGCTGACTCTTTGACGAACCAAAAATAGTTAACGCCGGTAACACTAGACTAACATTCAGAAGTAGGGTAATAGCCGTGGGTGGTGGGGCACATTTTGAATGGCCTGAAATTTTTTAAATTTGTCGTTTAATTTGAATAGTTGTAAAAGTATCTGCGTTCGTATGCCTTCCACGCATACATTGTATTTTCAAACAATAAAATTTTAAAATCTGTTTTCCACATTATACCAACCTCAGTTTCGTTTGAAAGAACAACTAATTTTACTGATTTTCATATGTCATATTGCTCCTACGCAAATTAGTTAGGAAAATAAAAGCGTTTGCATGGATCCTTTGAAAATGGCTACTTTTGCTATGGTCAGGATAGAGTTAAGACTATAAATGCTTGAATATACGTTGCACTTCTTACTGCGCCACTATCACGGAGCCACTATCACTTAAGAAAATTTGTGTGCTGTCATAAATATTTGGCCTCTCAACCCTCATGTGTCTTAGAATCATCTACATACTCAATGTGTGCCAGTGCTTATACTGATTCCTTTCCTCGTCCGTATCCAGTATGCCGATGGTGCAAATAGTTAAAACGTGCTACAGTCGAATCTCATTAGTTCATACTCGAGAGGGACCAAAAGTTTGTTAGAACAAAGCAAAGTTTGAATTACCGGGAGTTTCCTCCCACAGAGACATATAGGATGGGACCTGCATGTTAGTTTAAATTATCCGCAAGCTTGAATTAACGAGATTCGACTGTATGACATCAAGTGCAGAAGTTGTGCCCATATGATGGAATGCAGTTAGGTAGGTAGTAAAAATAACTGCCGGGCAACACTTCACAAACCAAGGCAAAAAAGCGCGGTAAACTGCGACGAAAAACACAAATACAGAATACAACACATTTGCCAGGGTGCTGAGGGGAGAGAGCGATGATTTGAAGCCACCTTATGGCGGCCGCGTCACATAATTCCAAGATGGCAGCGCCGATGCAACGGAGGGTGAAAAAGTCTATAAAGTCGTGGCATAGCCAAACAACACTAAGAAATGGCAATAAATCCTCTGGCACATTACCATCATCCTATGTGAACAGACTAAGTCACTTGACAGAAAAGTAGAAAAAGAGACAATCACGAGAGAAGAAAATAAAGCTGCTGTCCCCTATTCCCCCCCTACCGAGGGGGAGGGTGGGGGGGGGCCCTGATAGGGGTCTTTCCTTGGGAGGGGGGCGAGCAGTAAATACCACGACGGTGGCGGTTGTCCGGCGCAGGGGATGCCCTCGACTGTCGTCGACCCACTGTGTCGCCCTTTAGTGCCGACGGAAAGGCAAACAGCGCACAGTAGACGGGGACTAAAGGAAGTGCAAACAGGATAAGCGCTTGTCCTATTTGCACTTCCTTTAGTCCCCATTTACTGTGCGCTGTTTGCCTTTTCGTCAGTATGAACCAACTAACCCACATCGCCACCCTTATTCCTTTAGTGCCCTTTTGCGGGGTTGGGCTGGTGTCGGGCTCTGCAAGGTCCTTCCTCCCTATCGGTCCTTCCTGGGTTGTTCATTTGGCAAGGCCCAGTTTTTTCTTCCTTCGGTTTCCAATTGGCTTTTTGGTGAAATTTCCACTTGATCCCAGGATCCAATTCGTTTATATTGAATTAGCTTTAAATCGGTTGTACCTGCAATAGAAAGGCGGTACCGATCAAGGCACTTAATTTTTCAATCATTTTACAAAGCCTCACGTTACCAAATGCTGTCCCCTATATGTGAACAGTTGCCCCTGAAGAAGAAAACCGAGCCGGTTTTGAAATGTCGGGGACTCCTAATAGGATTTGGTTGGTGATTTCATTCAATTTTCAAAGTTCTTCTGCAACCAGGCAGACCTCTGCCGAAATGTTTACGTTCAAGAGCTAGTAATCAATGATTCAATTATTGATATTTTTTTCTAATGCAACTACTGAAGTCGAATTTCACCGCCGTTTCTTTTAGCTACAAGGTGAAGCTCGGAAAAATCACAGACTGGTAAGTTTTCGCCTTCCCTTGTCTACAGGAACGGTACTGTGCTCGTGAAAAGGTTTTTTTTTTCTAATCGAGCACATTCTCTTATTTGCAGAGAATAGGCCGTTTCGACCAGCACTCGGGCGAGCATCTAAATTCTGAAGAGAGCCCAGTCGAATACCTTCAGGTAAGACGGCGCTTCATTGCATGTTTCCTTTTTTTCTAGATTAAATTTTAGTTTCATGACGCAGTTGTGCACATTGTTGTACGCATGACTTCTGAAAACGGGGGGGTCTTTGGCTACATGCTAAATGTGAATGAAGATTCGAGCAGGTTCGGGGGATCGGTGGCTGAGCGTGTTAACGCCCTGCCGAATCCAGGGACTCGATCCGCAGCTGTGCCCGTTGTGATGTGGATGAGCATTGTACCAGCGCGCAGTCGCGTGTCACCACCATGTGGCATGTGTTAAAGACTCCAGGCTAGCAGCGATAGTGCACTGGCTATTTTCTCATCTACAGTCAAGACAGCAGACGTCCGTTAGGACAACTAACTTCCTGCTGTCTGAACAAACACACGACACAAGTACTTTGCGAGCATGTGCTCTGCCGCCATCTCCAAGCTGCCTAGGGCCTCTGGCCGTCCTGTCAAGACTCATGCTCGGGTTGCTCGCTTCGTTTTTTTTGCAGAGGTTGTTCAACCTCAACTACCAGGATGCCCGCAAGCAGCTGGGCAGCTTCGGCCTGGTGAGCTACGCGCACACGATCAAGAACGGAGACCTATCCGGAGGTCAGAAGGCGAGGGTGGCCCTGGCCGAGCTTTGCCTCAAGGCTCCCGACGTCCTCATCCTGGTGAGGGCCTCTTCTTCCGTCCAAATGCAGGATAGACCCGTTGCAAAATGTGCAGCGCCATCCGCGGTGCCCTGAGGAATGCTGGGAACACCCCACTCAGAACCGGTTGTAGCGGGCAAGGGATGATATGCAGGCTACAGTCTGTTGCAAGTTAAGGATAGTGGGACAGGCTCTTCCCGTGGGGCCCCTCCACTTTTTTCGCCTTAGTAAGGTAGATGCTGAAGAGCAGGAAACCATCGGTTATGACGAGCAGAGAGCTTTGTGGAAGGGACTTGTACTGCTATATTTTGAACCTGAAACAGACTAATGGGCGAGGGTGTGCGAGGAATTGAGTTACCTCTCTCGCTCTCTTCGGTGTCGTGACATAGAGGAAGCAGAGTCCTGTATGCTTTGACGAGACCTCACGTGCTGCCTTTTGGAAGTTTTGCAAAAAGTCTATTTTGGTTGCGATCGGGGAGCAGCTGAAATTTTTGTTCCGTCCAGGAGTGGAATGTATTTGACTAACATTGTTTTTGTCCTCCCCAATGCTCTCGTCTTACAACGAACTAAGACGTGGTAGGTGTGCAGGCTGGTACGAGTAAGGAGGGGGTTTCCGGGCTAGGGTTTGTATTCTGTGGATCGAGGCAGGAGATGTGATCGGAGAATGGTTGCTTGTGGTATTGTAATGCAATGTTCGGGTCTTTCTTTTTTTTTTTTTTTTTTTCTTTATGAGTAATTTTAAGCATGTTTGCTGGCGAGACGAGCAGGCACATAGCCTCCTATATACTGACAAAGCCTGGCAGTTCACCACAAGAAGCGGTCTCCGAAATAGAAAAGGTGGAGCGGCAAACAACGGATGAGAGGAGAGCCACGTGACTGGCGCCCTGCGGCGACCGAACGCTGAAAGACACTTCTCCCGAGTGAACAAGTGTGTTTCGTGTCCTCGCCGCTGCAGAAGTTGTGCGCTGACGCCCAAGTTTTTTTGAGAAATGGTTGTTCGATGCTCTGTGCTACCAGATCCTCGCTCTCCAAATCTACGACTGGGCATGCTATGGCTTTGTCGTCAAACTGCCAGGCTTTGTGAGTACAGTGTAGACTGCATATAACGTATGTCGCGGGAGTCGCTAAAATCCGCACTATAAGCGGTACCGCATATTAACCAAAACATAAATTTTTCAGGCCAAAATACATGCCATGAGACAACTTACCTTTGTAAAATAATTTATTTTATGTTACATGAAAAATAAAGCGTAGTTTGAGGAAAGTCTTTAATTCACCAGACTAGTACACCTCTCTCTCAAGTGTGTCACACATTTTGAAAGAAATGAGCGACTTTTGCCTGGCGCAGCCTTTTAATGGCATCGCGGGTTGCGGACGGACGTTGCGAGCGTTCAGGATTGCTAACCCTAATCACTTTTCTTCTGTGATGAAAACGCGTGAAAATTCACATCTTTTATACGGTACGCACCAGTAATACTTTCAACTTTAGCACAGACATGAAATGCTCCAAATAAGAAATCCGGGCGATGTTCGAAAACACAAATGCTAAGAAAGCACCACTGTAGTCGAAGTAAACAAACACGACGGCACGGGCGTTTCTGCCGTCTTGAGAGTGCGTCCACGACATCGCCACACAAATAGATGGATCTTCCCTTCTAGTACGTGCTGGGTTATCGTAGCAACACACAACGAAAATTCACAGTGAAGGATAGCGCTTTTACGCGAACGATGAGCTTTCGCCACGCCGTCTACGTCGACAATCACAACCGACGCCATGTTTGCGGATAGAAGAAGCCGGCCCGCGACCGGCATGCTTCTCCTCAACCTGCAATTGGTCTGTCGTTGCGGTTGTCTCCAACGCAGCGGAGGGACGCACACATGTGAATGACACGTGCGTGAGTCCCTCCGCCCAGATGCCTGTCGTTGGTTTGGCACGTAAAACCCCCCCCAAATTTTTCGTCCCTCCGTCGCTATGGCAACTGAAGCCTCTTTCTTCGCTTCTCCCCGCTTCTTCGAGCAATTTCCTTGCCCCGCGAGTGCCGCTTGCGGCCAGCGCCGTTATTTAGTGTCGCACAGGGAAGCGTGCTCGCTGCACTGGTTGGTCGGCACGGTCGGTGGGCTGTTCCAGAAACTGCACTATAACTGGTATTTCCCTTTGCGCGCCCGCATTTTAAGCGGTATGTGATTACATGGAGTTCTATGGGAGGCGAACCGGTGGTTTAAGAAAGCCGCGTTATACCCAGTCCTGCACTATAAGCGGTTACGTTGTAAGTGGTCTATACTGTATAGAGGAGGCTATGGGGCTATGGGATGATGTGGTTTGAACAATTTGTTTGTTAGTAGTATGGTTTGCCTTCCCGGTGATGTTGATTTGACATGGCGGGAGATCATAATAATAATATGAAGTTTATTACCAGTTTCTTTAACAACATACATTTAATTCTGCTTCAAAAAAGCATGTGCATGCTTGTGTGTGATCCACACTAAATTAGCTATCGTCCCTCGCCTTGCTTGTTTAATCTGTCTACATAACTTAATTCCAAATTTGTCTTCATTTTTCAGGATGAACCTACAAACAACTTGGACATTGAGTCAATCGATGCCTTGGCTGAAGCCATTGGGTGCTATGAGGGTGGTAGGTTATTATATTTATCTTTTCTTCAAGGAGAACATTCTTTTCAGACCCAATGCTCGAAGGACTAGGGGCCGAGATAACTTCCATTGTCCCTTTACAAGCCCCTTTAATCGGGACTCTAATTATGAGCTTTTAATATGTTAAATAATAAATTTAGAAAGATAGCTTAATTTCACAGTTATGCCCAACGCAAGGGTACTTTGCTGGGTCAAGTAATATGTGGTCATTGCCTGTATTTTATCTTTTGTCTCTGTTTGCTGGCATTTGAATGTTTTAATCACAAACCAGCTAGCTTCACTTGCCACCTTTTTATATAATAGTTTATAAGAGTATTGCTGAATAGGAACCATTGAACCATTGATCACAATGCCTACCTTGATAGGCATTGTGATCAGCATCTTGTCATGACTTTATTCATTTATTACCGGGACGACAAAGCTGTCATTTGGTAGTTGCATCTGAAGTTTGCTTTTTAGATGTTCTACATGCCATCGAGGTACTGCATTTGGCAGTTTGATACTTTAGTCCTACGTTTCAGGAGAAAGAAACAAGCCGTCGGTGCACAAAAAAAGTGTTCTTTGTGTAAGGCAAAAGAAACCAAGTGCACATCTGATTTTATCACACCACCATCTCCTTCCACACAGTAAAGTTTGTCTGCTATGGTCACTGTATGTCAATAGGCACACACAAAGACGCAGTGCCTGAAGCCGGCTACAGCTGCACCATCTTCCGAAAGCTGTGTGCTAACAATGTGGCAACGCAAGCTTGGGCTCCAGGCTAGGCTTCCAGAGTGCGCTTCACGCAGTCACCCCTCGCTTCGCTTGGGGAAAATTTATTATAGTCTCGGGCCTGAGCGTGCACCAGGCCTTGTTGGACCCGCCAAGGGTTTCCCAGGCGATTGCCTTCTGCTCTCATCATTGACCTCTACCACAGCGTGTCTGAGTTTGGCCAGCGTTGACGCATGCACTTTAGCAGACGACCATTGGAAAATGGCATCTACCGTTGCTGGCTTCAGATGCTGCGTTTGCTCATTCTACATTAAAAAGTTGCTTCGTTGCAACGAGCCTTACACGAAAAGTGTGTTTTAAGCTAGCAACTTGAACCAAGTTTTTTGTACTGCGACATGGGGCTATACCACCGATAGGCCCTGCATTCATCGTACAGGGCTGCATTAGTTTTGATCATCTATGCAGAACGCAAGTTTGTCTGCTTCTTTTGCAGGGGTTGTGATGACATCAGAATTCTGAGCTCTGATTGGCTCTGATTGAAGCAGTGGCTTAGCCAGGAATTGTTTTTCAGGAGTGGGAAGCTGAGGTGGCTGGAATGTATGACTTGGGGTGTGGAACGGGGGAGAGGGGGTCAAAGTGCATGTGTATACACAAACTAATGTTTACAAACAAACTGGAGCGCCCCTAGCAAACGCCACCGGCGCCGCGCATGCGCGATGGAGTGTGGGAAAGCTCGCTGTCGCCCATAAACAAACCATTGAAATGCGATGTTGTCGTTGTCGGTGTGAGTCCCCCTGCCCTTTTTCACATTCGAATTGTTGATTCTACGCCTTCCTGGCAATGTCTCACAACTTGAGTGGCCTCAGCGAAATTATCGAGGCTCGTTACACCGCAAAACTTTGCGTGAATAATGTGACATGCGGCGATTCATTTTGCGTGGACGCCGCAGAATATACGCTAAAGCCTAATTCGCATGACGAGATTTTGTTTGCAATTTTCAGTCGCAACGTCACTCGGGCTGCAAAAGTGTGAAACGTAGCTGAGATGGTCGACGTCGATACTGAAAATCGCAAGCAGAATCGGACCAAGTGAATCGGGCATAACAAGTCTGTGATGGCCTCTGGTAACAATAATCAACATCTCCTTGTATCTACTGTTTACATCGAGCCTGCTTACCAACCTTCAAACTTAAGCCTTACGAGGCCTGCATTTACTTCTTATTGCAAGTACTGGGTTTGGTCTACGGGCTGGTGTCGTCTAAAAGAGCAGACGACAAGCAGAAACGTTTGAAAGAGCAAACGACAGTTCGAACGATCAGGCGGCCGTTTGAACTTGAAGACTCACTGAATGTAGTTTGGAGGCGGTCCGTACAACTTGACGGTTTCCCGGCGTTCATGTTGGAACAAAACAAATAAATCTGATGACCACAAGTACCTGTGAATTCAACCCAAAGTGCTTCCCGCCCAAGCAGTCGTGGTCCGATGGCGTCTGGTTTTCCCTTTTCACGGCACATTTCCACGTCCTTCAACGAACCGAGCGCATAAAAACTGACCTTCAAACTTTTCTCGACTCTTTTGGTACAGCCCCCATCGCGGCGTTTTGACGGGAAGGCAAGTTTTTGTCTGGTTCCTTTCAAAACAATGCAGGAATACACGTCTCACATGGGGACATCTGCCCACAGCCCCAGACCGGAAGTGTGTCCGACACATCACCACCGCGCTGTGACGTAACAGAGATGAGTTGGTGTATATTATGCAGAGCACAAGTTTGTCTGCCTCTTTTGCAGGGGTTGTGGTGAAGTCAGAACGCTGGGCTCTAGTTGGTTCTGACTGAAGGATAGTGGGTAGACCTCAAGGCAGCTTGCTTTGAGGTCTACCCACTATCCTTCAATCAGAGCTCGGTGTTGCAACGTCCCCGCAACTCCTGCGCAAGAAGCAGAAAACTTGATCTCCATATAGGGTCGGCTGGATTGTGGAGGAGGGGGGGGGGGGGGGGGCTGGCTGATGCCTTGTAAGCTTTTCTCTTGGATACACCACTAGATTAAAAGATAGTGGGTAGACCCTAAGGCAATATGCTTTGAGGTCTATCCACTGCTCTTTAATCGGAGCCAACCAGAGCTCGGCGTTCTGACGTCACCACAACCCATGCAAAATAAGCAGACTAACTTGCGCTCTGGATACTTAGGTTTACTAGCGCTCTGGATACTTAGGTTTATCATTAGTGTGAGCAAAGCTGAAACTGCAAGCATGTGTTTGTTACCATGAACGACACTTATTGACACGAGTGTACGTGCACGGCACGGCAAGCTCAAGCATGGTGCTCGCTCTTGTACCTTCGGCTTCACTCACTCTTAGTGTGATGAAACAGTGTGTACGGCCAAAGGCGACGATCGTCGGTGATGACGGCAGGCTGGCAAGAATAGGTCTCCACATTACTGCTTCCTGCAGCCTGTACCTGTTGAAAGACATTGGTTTCCCTACAGATGCCCAAGTTCAGTGGTTGGTGTGGTAAAAACATTGACTTTGTGAAGATACCGATATAAATTTGCTAGACTGGTCTTTTGTATCCAGTTCTTTTCGGAACATGAAAGTCACTGGTCATTTTGCATTTTTGGGTGCGCAGGAGTTATCATTGTGAGCCACGACGAGCGGCTGATTCGAGAAACAAACTGCCAGCTCTGGGTGATCGAGCACAAAGGAATCGAAGAGATTGACGGAGACTTCGAAGACTACAGGAAAGAACTGCTGGAATCTCTGGGAGAGATTGTCAACAACCCTAGCATTGCAGCTCGACAAGCCATGGAATAACTGCCACTAAAGGAGGAATATGATTGGACTGTTGAAAGCTTTAGCTTGAGTCAGTGTCATGAAGTTTTATGAAAATTTGTGACCTGAAAGATATCGCCGTGGAAAATATGAATATATTTTTAATAATTCTGACCATATCTTTCACAATGGTGATTGGCTATAACTTATTTGGCGCTGGTTGTAAGATACAAATTTAGGCTAAGCAAAGAGAGAAAGAGGAAAACTTGCATCACTCGACGTGCATGTTGAGCGAACGTTTCCGCACAATTTCTGAAAATAAAATGGTTAAATTTTGGTGTTGTGTTTCTGTCACTGCGACGGGCTTTGATAGCTCTGGCTGTCCTGTCATCGTACCGGGTTTTGTTTCGGTTTGCACGTCAAATATGTCAAATGCCTAAATTTTAATATTTTTTTATAAATGTGAAGTTTTATTTAAATACATATCTCGTATCTATTCTATCCGTCACCTCATGCATTTATTTAATGACATTACCTTGCATCTGATTAATACTACTATACCACCTCGTGCGTTTGGTATGGACAGGCTTGCTCCTCATTCTATTTAGATTTCCCGATCTCCCGAGCCCCGTCGTTTTCCTACGACGTCTGCCCGTCCAGTTTTCATCGCACATGTTGGAAAAAGTGGTGGGTCTATTTCACGATTATTTTGCATTGTTTAAGGAGACTTGAGCCTCATAGAGAAGCGCGCGGCTCGATCTGTAGTCTGTGTAAGACATGGGGAGAAAATCCCCTGAACTTATCAGTCGCCTCAAATCTAGGAAATCCGTTAGTCACTTCTCTCCCGATTCCTGTAATTATTTCGTAAATTGAGCGTACAACGCGTCCTTCCACCTTTTTCCAGGCACGAAGACTCTCAGTAAAAACGTTTTTTTTTTGTTTTTGATTTGTGTAGCTACCTCTTTGTCGCAGCTTACGCAAGCTCTTGGCAGCGCAACGAACGCCGTGCTTTTCGTGTTCACGGACCGTCAAAATTGGGTTCATGACCGTAAACTACCCTTTTAGCGTAAGTTTCTTTCGCTTTTATACCATGTTATTAAACCCTACGCTATAATTCTTATAAGTTGGGACAAAGCGCTTCATTCTTTGTTTCGCACGCTGAGTCAACGTGCTGACATTTTTTTTTTTTTTTTTTTTTTTGTGACTCAGTGGGAATTTATCTTCATGAGTTGTCTACTGTGCCCGACATTTTGGTGCAGAAATAGTGCAAAGTTGTTGAAAGTTAAAGAGCATTTTGCCTCCAGTGCGCGCGCACTTCCGAGCTGGTAAGCAGCGCACGCTTGTGTTTGCAACTTGCATATTGCTCTCCGAGCGCCCGCAAAGAAGCTCCGCGCGGCCTTTGGTCAGAAATGCATTCTCCGCGCTATCTGTAAAGTCAGCCTTCCGTGTCGCAGCCGATAGACCCGATAGTGAGCACCAGAGTGAAAATATGCGACGTCGAGGGCTGGCTAGCGACGGTCCTATCTCGTCTGCTTGACATACACAGTGCTCACGTAGAACAAATGCCGTGCTCTGCAGTACGTTACTCGAGGTTCGGTATGTTTCTGGCGCCAAGCTGGCAACAAACGTCCCTAATATGGAATTAACCAACAGCTGGTGATTATACAGTTTGAAATTTTTTACATGATTATGTTCCTCACCAGTTTGATCTTATGTATGTTACAGTCAGCAGGGACATGTTACAGACACAAGCCATTCCACTGGCTTCGAGGCAAAACGCCACCCTACGGATTCGCTGTTGGTAGATCCAAATCTTGGCCAAGGGTGCCCGTAATATGACGAGCAAATCCCAGGCTGCTTAGATTAATCCTCAACTCTTCACAGAGATGTGCCAGACGGCCTTTCTTGATTTGGCGCCTAGGCCCCTAAAGTTTCATTTTGTCATATTACAAATTCAAAAGCAGCTTTGCAACTTCAGTTGATGTTGCTAATCATGCTATGGAGGACCAAGGTTGCAGAATCCCCTCTTGAACTTTTTGCTCCAACCAAAAGACAACTCCAGTGTGAACTATGCACCAATAGAACAGATATAACAAAAGTTTCTTGCCCTATAGACTATCTTTGAAGCTGTGTGTGAGATCCTTCACAAAAATTGGCTGTACTTTGGAATCTATCGTGAACGAAGAGTTGTAACAAATGCTCTTTGCTGCTTTGTTGCTGTACAGTTGCCTGGGAGATGCACTCACGTACGAGTTTTGCTTCACCTCGCACCACACTTCCCAGGGACATGGATCATTGTGCGAATAATGATTGTTATTGGCGAAGTTAATCCCATACTGCCAAACAGCCAAACCACAAACCAAACCTTCTCGCCAAAGGCCTTGGGAACGCTCAGAACCGGTTGGATCCTCGAGCCCCTATACGACTGCAGTGCCGCCGCATACGTCCGGGACCTTTCTACGCTTGCCGCTCGTTGGCGCCTCACCCCACTACCCCTTTCTAGTATGTGCCGCCTTTTCCACCGCCTGGTGGCGCGTATGTCGACGGCTCATTTCTTGTTTCCATACTTTATAAACTGCATTTGTTTCTTTTCTGATCTCAAATACTGAACAAAAGCTACTTTCATAAATAATTGAAACGGTTCACGCCACTTATATTTTTTTGTATTTCGACTACAAAGAAGCTTTTAGTGGCTTTGACCAGTAGTAAGCCCATAACCAAAGACTTGACATATCGCGCACTTTCAGAACCGCGGGTCGTCCCCATAGGTGGAGGAGATTTCCATGTCGTCCGGTTAAAATATGACGCACTGATATTTAATTACTCTCTCCGTGCCCGCTGGCTTGCCCAAACCTCAAGAGATGTGGAAACCGCAAAAAAAGGTAGACGCTTAAATATGATTGCAGGGCTCCATTAACCTTAAAAATAATGCAGAAATTATTCCACAAAGAAACAACAAAAAGACATGAAACTAAGTTTATTAAATAAATGTTTATTCAGTTCCTTGAGGAGATCACCGAATGGTAGCTTAAAACGTCATTATAAGGAACATGTGTAATACAGCACGAATTTACGATAGTAGTAATTTTTAATGTTGCAAGTAAAAAGAAAGCTATGCTGAGTATCTACTTGCGTATGCAAGAAACACACGCATGCAAGCGTATGCAAGAAACACACGCATAAAAAGTAATGACTGGCATGTCCCCGTGGTGCAAGTATGCTGAACATAATGTATTCAAAAGCAAAAAATACTATTCTACGGAAAGCTAGAACATTTTCCTTTTATAATAATAATGATACTAATGAATAAATGACTTGTGCATCTATACTCATAGGTCCCTTTAGAGAAAATGTATTATTAAATGTCTGCAACATTTTAATGTGCTCCTCTTAGTAGCTCAATCATCTAGCTCAGTGCAATTTTCACTTTCATGCTTACTTATACTAGAATATGATTAGTGCTCATAAAAGTGGTCGCTTGCAGTATTGGCTACATTCTCCTGCAGTGCGAAGCCGATCTGTTGGAATGTGAGCGAGCACAACTGTCTTAACTCGCCAACATGTCTAGGTTAGCAGTCAAGGGCCCGCTTTTATGCTTTCGTTTACATCTTGAAAATGTTTCTCGAAATGTGAGACTAGCGTGATAATAAGCAAGCGTTCGCCTTAGCGTTTTAACACCGCTGTCTTTATCATTCATGTGCGAAGCAAAGTTGTTACGTTGCCTAGCTCTTCTGCACTTTGCATCAGCCATCAATTGAATAAAAAAAAAAACTTACTTGAGCGAGAAAAAAAAAACAAGCGCAAAGCAATATATCTAAGGGATGTTGACTGGACCTTGCTGTTGTTCTGCGCGAGCGAAGCTACGACGCTAGCCATCGTCATGCTCCAAAAAATTTAATAAAAAAATAGATGCTCCCTGATGTTACATACAAATATCAAGAGCCCTTCATGCAATGATAGCAAATGTCATATATTAAAAAAAGTTTAGGACCCCGGTAGAAACACTAATGCGCGGGTGCTTCTCTTTAGGAGCATGAATATTACAGGAAAACGCTACGGCTATTCAAACAGTGGTTATAATACAATTACCTTTAAAAGAAAAGTAACACAATTGCAATCTTTACATCAGTTTTTTTTAATTTGATTACCTTATTGGATACATATCGGAACACAGCAGTCGCACGGTTGCTGGGCGCCACTTTCACACGCCGCAAACAGCTACAGCACTTTGCCAGCCGCCTCAAAGATGGCGTTGGAAGGGAAATTGACGCCACATCTGACAGAGGGTGGGCTAATCTGCATAAGGTCTATTGGCACTTAGGCCAAAGGACATCAATTTACCCGCTATATTTAGCCGGGAGTCTGAATTGGTCTAAACGTCACATGACGTCAATATCCCCACTAAATTTAGCGGGGAATCAAAATTGATGTCTAGGACTAGGTCACAATACCTGAATTTTCCCCCTGAACTTAGCGAGGAAACTGAACTTACATGTAGGTCATGTTACATCAATTTCCCCTCTAAATTTAGATGGGCAGACAAACTTCTGGGATTGGGTTGTTTCGTTAAAAAGCATTCCATGCTTTAATATATAAAATAAATGAAGACTGTGAGATCATTGCATTTCACGGTGATCCCACTGTCCGCTCCAAATAGTATTGCAATCCACCCTTTTTTGGATTCCCGGTTTGAGGATTTTTTCGTGCGAGAATGTGTGGGTGCAGCACGAGCGAGCGCAAATATTCCTTTGAGTTAGAACAAAGAAGCTTCTCCCTTCTCCTTCCTTCTGGCACCTTTGCTTTCCTCGAGTTTCTTACCAAGATAATCCTCCAACAAGGGGTGCCACTTTTGCCGAAAGAGGTTGGTTCAAAGAAATGGCTCACAGTGCCGTGGAAATCAACTGCAAGATTAGTGCAGTTTTACTAGGCGTTACTTTCGAATACCACTGTGAGGTTTTGCTTTGTGCTGAGAGTTGAAAGCTGCTTGACACTGCACCTTGGCAAAGCCGATTCAAATGATGCACTGCTCGTCCCCTTTCAGCCAAGCAAGTGAGTGCTGAGTAAGCATGGATCCGTCGTGGCCGGTCAACCTGGAGGCCCTCTGGGTCTCTGGCCGAAACAAGAAGAGCGAGCCCTTCGTGAAGGTGCTGACCACGTACCTGGACAAGGCACCCAACTGCTTTGAGTGCGCCATCGCCCTGATGCGGGCTGCCTCTGACTTCCACAAGAACAGGCCCACGGCACAGAGTTACACCATCATGAGCGTCTTCTACGAATGGGTAAGAAAATAACGAATGATTGGCTGTCGATGTTGAGATTGTCGAAGCAGTACATGGAGGCATGTTTCGAATATGATATTGTGAGCTTGTTTTTTGAATGAGTAATATCAGATTAGCTGTCAACGTTAAGATTGATGAGGCATGGAGGCATGTTCGAAATATCATATCCTGAGCCTGTTCTACGAGTTAGCAAAGAAGTGGTGTCAGATTAGCTGTCAATGTTGAGATCATCAGGCAGCATAAAATGACCTGTTTCAGATATGTCACGAGCGTGTTTTACAGATTAGTAAGAGAATGATGTCCAGATTAGTGGTTAATCTATAGATTTGTGAGGCAGTACGTGAAGGCGTGCTTCAGATGTGATCTTTGGGGTGCGGCTGTGAAGTTTGATGGTATTGGAGACAGTATTCATATAGCAGTGGGCAAGTTGAGAGATCAAATCTAATGTTGCACAGTTTCAGTAGTGAAATCGTTTCAACTAAACTGACATCTGTTTTTCCACTGTAGACCGCTTGAACATGTATCGGTGACGGCATGCCCACAACATGGAAACGTGAAAGTTTCCAGGTCACTAAGAGCACATGCAAAAAGTAAATGATGCACGTTTTGGTCGGAAAAGTACTGCACTACCTTCTCATGGTTGATTTCAGGTGTCTGAGCGTCAGGAGCTCTACCCTGCACTGCTTACCCGAGAGATCAAGCGGCACGCGCTGCAAACAGTGCTGAAGCAGACAAACACCTCGCTCATCGATCTTGTGTGCAGAGTGTACAGGCTGGACGAGAATGCCCAGGACTACATGGATGTTGTGCAGGACCTCTTGCTCAGGCAGCATTTCAACGAGGTAACTGGTAACTCTATGCTTGCACTTGAGTGGTGTCCCCTTTTGGGTCCAGACTACTGGGGTACAGCTGCCACAACAAACTGGTGCAATAATTTGCTCAGGTTATTGATTTGACTGTGCACTTACAGACACTGTCAGCATAAACAGGCAGACTAGCTACTGTGTCCACGCAGAGTTAAAAATGGATGCTCATTCCATGAAGCTTGGTTTTCGTCGTAAATCAAGATGTATAGCTTCGCTTCTGGGCACTACAAATGTTGCTCATTCCCGCGGAGAATGCTGCGAGCCATCTAAGCCAATCCCATGCCGTGCGAATGTAACAAGACCTTTGGGAGGGGCAGCTTGGGGTGCGTAGTCACATGATACATTCGAGAGATTGACCGAATCTGCTGAACTTCAGATTTGGCAAAGTTCGGCACATACCAAAGCTTTTGAAGGAAAGTTTGGCAAAAGTTCGGCAAAAATTTGGCAAACGTCTGCGCACTCGCGGAAACGTGACAGGGCCATCGATTGCAAATGGACGTAGTTTGTGCCAAAGCAAAATAATATCGCTTTTTAATTAGCGTTATTTCACTGTTTTTATCTATCCGCATAAAACTAAACATAGAACTATCATGCTTGACATTGCAGATCTGACATTCCTAACTCTTCCCATCTTTCTAAACATCCAGTGTGTCCTAACATCAGAAATTGGCATTTTAAAAGTTAAAAACGGGACGTTGCGGATAGGGGTGCCCACTTTCATACAAAGCTGAAGTGACTCAAATAAAACAACATGCATACTTACAATAATATTGTTATCTCTTCTGGTGAAGGCTCAGCAGCCATTGCATTCATTTTTGCGCACAAAATGGTGACTCCAGAGGAAGTAAGAACACAGTGTTATTGCCTTTATTTCAGTAATACACACTTGCAGGCTGCTCAAAATCGAAACTCGTGCATCGTGACTGCGCCTGCTGCTGCAGTACAACCCACTTATAACGATACCACATATAACGATGCATTGCTTCAAATAATCAGTTTCTAGAGTTTCTTGACTGGAAATGATCAGTTTCTAGTCGAGATACAACGATAATCGGTTATAACAATTGAAATTTTGGGTTTTCTTATTATGGTTAAAAGTGGGTTGCATTGTACCCAATCCTGTTGTCACAGCACTTCTGCAAAAAGTCACTTTAAAATTACCATTAAACACACAAAAATGACACCAATACAATTATCTAGTAGAATATCACCTTATTAAAGGGGTACTGACACATCAAAATCATTATTTTTTTTATTATACGAAACAATTGAAAACGATGCCGGGACATTACCCTCAAAATTCGAAACTTGGGAGTTCAGTATTTGTGAAGTAAAAAAAAACAATTTCCAAATGCCGACTTTGAAGTTCCTGCTCGATCCACGTCAGTGCAGTGGCGTCAAATTTTGCGGTCTCCTGCGAGTCGACTTTCTTTCTCACCTCCGCTCCAAACCACCGCGACCCGAAGCGAGGAGGTGAGGAGGCGGGAGAAAAGGGCGCTGGCGGACCGGGAAAAGCCGGTTTCTTCGTTCAGTTCCCCGAACTCACCGATCGTCCTCTGCTTGAGCGCAGCCAACTTTTCCGAAGGAGGTTACAAATCCAGGAGGCAACATTGCACCGGACTCTGATTTTTAGTATTTCAAAAAGAAGGGCGGGAGTGCGTTCGCAATTGCGTTAAAAAACATGTCTTACGATTGCCGTTATTAAATTCTATAGAAATGTCGCCTACAAAGCTTCTAAATTTCATGATTTTTTATGTCACCAATCAAAAGAAGCGAGGAGGTGAGGAGCGGGAGGGGTACAGGGGAAACAGCACACCCGCAAAACAGTCACTCGAGTCAACACACACACAAAAGAAAGTCTCTTTCTTTTGTGTGTGTGTTGACTCGAGTGACTGTTTTGCGGGTGCACTGTTCTTCCTGTACATCATGAGCAACCAACTTGCCCAAACCTCTGTGTTAACGAGCGGAAAAGAAGAGCAACAAAAGTGAAAAAGCGCTCGCGTGCGCAAAAATTCTTTTTCTTTTTGCGATGCGTTTTTTTTTGCGTGTTTATGACTACAACTTGCATCGTTTTAGACAATGAAAAAAATGCAACCTTTGGGGTGTCAGTGCCCCTTTAAGTAATAACTGTAAATATGCAATAAAAAAAAACAATCTTTTTACAGGAAAAAATTTATACCGTAAAGTTGGGAAAGAACATTCGTCCAAAATGAATAGATAAATTATGAAAAACATGGGGTGGGCTATCTTTGGGGATGCCACAACAAAATTTTATCAAATATTAGTGATAAACACCTGGACACCCACTCAGACCACGGCACGCGGGAAATGATATTCCAGATTGCGGGCACCTCAAATTTGCATTTCACCGTGCGAAGGACTCGCTGAAACCCGCTGAGAACTCGCATCTCACGGGAATGAATACCGCAAATCGCGGACGCTACGGAATCGTATTTCACGATGCAATATAAACGCGGGACCAACTTGCGTGTTACGGGAATCAATATCGCGCGCGCAAGTTGCGGACAAAAAGGCGGGAATTCGCTACAAACCCGCATGTCACAGGAACGGATACCGCAAATCGTGACGCAGCAGATTCGCATGTCACGATGCAATATGCAACACAATGAACAACTCGTATGTTACAGGAGCCGATATCGCGCACGTTGGTAGCGTACAAAATTCCGGGAACCCTCTATGAACTCGCTTATTAGGTGTACTGGTACTGCAGATCGCGTGGCGGATGCGATTCTTGTCTGACATCACGTGACGTCCGAGGGAAATTAGGAAGGGGGGAGGGGCGATGTTTCGGAA
Organism: Ixodes scapularis; assembly: GCF_016920785.2. NCBI lineage: Eukaryota > Metazoa > Arthropoda > Arachnida > Ixodida > Ixodidae > Ixodes > Ixodes scapularis. Next base: position 79,028,039 of record NW_024609868.1, read on the forward strand.
TTTTTATATCGCAGATATTTAGCCAGAAAAACAGGATGGGCGGTCTCGGGGGCAGGCGTTCTCTCGGAACTTTATGGTATATCAACTTCTAGGTCTCTTCAACAATGTATTTTTTTCCAAATCTTTGCCGAATCTTTTAAAAAATTTCGGCAAAAATTTTGTTTTGCCCAATCCCAAGATACGGGGCCGAATTTTCGATTCGGCAAAAGTTTGGCCCATCACTAATTCATTCGCAGTGTTTGATCGGCTAGGATGGCTTGTAGGGTCCGCTGTTGTCCATTGTAAGGTGAAACGAAACATAGTTTTCTCGCTCATATTGTTACACAGTGGGGTTATGATGCAGAGGTGTGAGCAGGAGGTGTCCGAAGATATCTTGCAGTATGTGAACGACTCTAGGGGAAGAAGACATAACTAGTACTATTTATAACAGAGTTGTGCCAAATGTACATGAAAATCTACATGAAAATCTACATTTCTAACCAGGCTTACTTTCCATATGTATCTCTCTATTGTTCGCTTCCAAGTATCTTGATTGTGTACTTTCATTTCAGGCTAGCACCATCGTGGTTCGACTGAAGCTACACGATTACTTCACTCTTGAGGAGGTTAGTCTTACTTACATTTATTTTTTTATTTACAAATGCCCTCAGGGCCCCAAGAAGCATTACGGAGGGAAGTGGTTGGTTAATCTGACGCAGAACTTGGCGTTATCGGTGATGGTGACGATGGGCCGGGAAATCTCACACGAGTAGTGAAGTTTTGCCGAAATAGAACTGGGAGGGCCGAGAAGGGACTCTCTTAAAGGTGCAGAATAATAAACTTTATGAAGAAGGCGAAGCCAGGAAATTTTACGACGCGAGGAAAGAAAAGGGTTAGTTGTGATCTCATTGCAGTTACACTTGAAACACAAGAGTAATCGAAAATAACAAACCGAGCTGCACGACTTTGAACCGCTTCAATTGCATATTGATGAAGATATTCTAGTTTAGGATGAACGAGAGTAATATGAAAAAGTCGTTTTAGTTTAGAAGGGACGGATTTAAAGTTACCCTCTGGCCCCAATCGACTGTAACATACAGCCAATTGAAAATGACTATGCTACAAACATTACTGCAACCTCAACTTTTTTGTATTCTTGTGTAAGCTACGTGATCCTAGTAATCTCTATACATGTTGCCCAACTCCTAGGTGTCATATGGATAGTTTTGATGGCTTTTCTTCTGTCTTTTTCAAGATTGCCATTCCCCTGTTCCTGCTTGACAAGATCGGCCTTCTCGAGAACTACATGGCTGGGCTACCCGAGCTTCAAAAGGAAGTCATTGTGTACATGGACAGCCTGTATAATGATGCCAACCGCATTGACAACTTGATCTAGTGCGTTCTTCAAAAAGTACATACTAGCATACTCGTTCACCCCTGAGCTGACAGTTCGATGAAAGCTACGCGCTTGCCAGACCAATCGACTGCCTCCTTTTCATCACCTGAGCCCTGTCCTCTGCACATTGGCATTGCGGAGATTGGGATCCCGTGGTGAAAGGTACTAGACGTACCACTGGTCCAACGTGCATGTGGCTTCCACCACACTGTCAAGTTGGGGGTGCGCAAAGTACAGTGCAATCCACTTGTAACGATACCATATACAACAATGTACTGCTTAAAACGATCAGTTTCTAGAGTTTCAAGACTAGGAACGCTCAGTTTTTAGTCCAGACACAATGATAATTAGTTATGACGATTGAATTTTTAAGTCTTCTCGTTATCGTTATAAATGGATTGCAGTGTATAGTCCTGCGCCTCACCCTTGATGAGTTCCACTCAACGTTTCAAAATTTTCTTGTTCCCACAGTAACCTAAACTTGAAGATGGTCAGCCGAGACAAGTTTCATCCAAAGACCCTGGCCAAAGTGATATCTAGGCTTCTGAAACAGTACAACCTTCCCGTTGGTGAGCATTCATATTTTTTTCTAATGATATCATTTAACAGTTTTCAATTTTAAAAGTTAAATTTGTTATTTTCAGAGCTTTGTCCTAACGTTCAGTATAGTCGAAGTAAGAGTGCCATGAAGTACCTGATTCACAAAAAGTACAATGAGGTAAGTTTTCTTTTCTCAGTGCTGAACCTGGTTCATTCTTATTTCTTTGATTGCTTTGGGTGGTCCTCCGAGCTTCCATTTAAGGTGGTCCTAATTCAGTAGCAAATACTTGGCAGGACCATTTTCCGGAGCTTCCAGCTTTAGTCCTCAATTTTCTCAGTTCCTCATTGGGGTTGTAGCAAATTTTTTTTTCTTCAAAGGTATGAAGGGTTAAATGTTCTTCAGCACTTTGAAGTTTAGTGTATAAGCGATCTAATGGCTTTGATGACAAACATTCCAGAATGATTACTCTGAAGCAAGTTGGAGAGAAATGATTTGTGTAAGTAACGTCTTTACGATCATAGTGGTAGGTTGCAGCAGAAAGTTGTGAAATTTATCCTTGCAACATTGACAACTCTGAACTGTCAGAAAGTCCACATGAATGGTTGCCTTTCAGGCAGTTCGTGGCAAAAGAACCTGGTTTTGTGTCGCTGGGAACTGTGCTTGACAAGGAATGGCATATCATAGTGCTGTTAACTTGCTCAAAACAAAAAGCAAAAAAAATTGTTTGGCAAAAAAAAAAAAAATTGAAGGGATGAAGTAATTCGGTAATTAAGAGATGCAGCCTGGCTGTACTTACAGATCTTGTAGTATTTTGAGTACATTCTTGGTCTGCGGACGCATGACACTCCTGCCTGCCAGTTGCCGATATATGAGGATTTATTGTGAATGTATGAAGATTGCCTACCTTTGGGTCTAGGGTCAGGGTTACTTGGAGTTGGAGGGTGAACACGTGTTCTGTCGTAAGACTTTGGCGCGCTGTTGGAAATCCACACTGCAAGCCCAAGAACACATTCCACATTAAAGGAAATGAGAACTAGACAGAATGAAACCTGCGTGCCATTGCTCTATTTCAGTTGCTAGGCTGTATGACAAAACGGAATAAAGCCTTTGCTGGAATTTTTTTTATCGGGGGTGGTACAACCTCAGCAGTGCTGACCAGAAGGGTGGTTCAAGGGACTTGACCAGATTGCTTCTGGAACTTCAGGAGGCAGTTGGCCCCAATTGCAGTCTTCAGAAAGAGCTGATCAACGACCTGATGTGGATGAATGACTACGAGAATGCCCTGAGCTTTGCCCTCAAGCTTGGCCTGCCCGAGCACCACTGGCCTAACTACCTTAGAGACTACAAAGAGCGGTGTGGAGTGCGCAAGTGAGTTCACCCTTCCTTTTTTCATGTCAGACTTCCAGGGGCCTCTTAATTTCTCTGAAAAATAATCTTATCAATCGAAAATGACTGTATGTTAAGCCAATACAATTTTGAGCCCATGCTGGTATTGTCAAAGGTGCCAAAAATGAAATGAGCCATGACCTTATAGAATTAATTTTTTTTATTTTATTTCAAAAGCCCTCAGGGCCTGAGGCATTACAGAGAAGAGTGGGTGTTAGTGATGGGATTACTTGTAACTCTCTTAAATGAAGTGCCGTCGCCGGTGGTGACAATATTCTCCAGGAGGTCGTTCCAGCCGACAATGACGTCGGGAAGGGCAGAACAGAGGTAGGCCGTTGAGCTGCATTTATACTGGGCTATTTTGCAGGAGCGATCAAACCTCGCAGAAATGTAGATAGGTTGGAGGGTAATAAATTTTGTGCAGAAGACAAAGGCGGGAAATGTTACGATGAGTGAAAAGACAGAGAATATTAAGTTGAGCTTTCACGGCAGACACACTGGAGAAACCTGAGTGATTAGACGGGATGGAACGAATGGCTCGGTTCTGAACCGACTCAATTAGGCTTGCTAAAGCATTGAACTACTAGTAGAAGGTTTTAGCTAGGCACCTTCGCTTTTCTAGCACTTTGTGCTGTCACCTTGAGCTGTATCGCGGACGGTCGCCCGTCCTTTGTCCTGTTGTTATTTACAGCCCACGCAATAACTGAATTAGAAAACGGCAATAATTTTGTTTGCACGTATGCTCAGTTTTATTTCAAGATAAGCAGGTGGGGGAACGGCCATTAAAACATGCCGCAGTCATGCGACCTCATTATGTCCTGGCGGCTTCCGCTCGGCAGGTATGTTAGCCTTATGATAGGTGGCGTGACGGCATACGGAAGGCGATAGGCTCGGCTTTGTATGGAACTCTGCGAGAGAATGCACCGTGTCAACGATATTCTTTAATTTAAAGTCTAATTTACTAAATCCTGGTGAAATAAAAGTGCCACATGATTATGTCTCGACATTTTTTCTACCTTTGACGCATTTTCCAAGTATGACTGCAGTCATACTTGGAAAGTGCAGTTGCGTACCGCTGGCTTTAAATCACGTCGGACTTGCTTGCACGTAAACAGCGGAAACTTGTAAGTTAGGTCGTCGGAATACATCTGCAGGCGAAGTGGAATCAGCGACGTCGATGCATTCACGACACGTCTCGGCTGACTTCTCAGCTCGCCTTCGTTTTATTGCGCTGTGCGCCCCCTTGATTATTTTAACTTGTAATGTCAAACTACGGGCAAAACAGAACCCATATATTAAATATATTATTAATTTGCTTGATTAAACTTGCGTGGTTCATGCCCATTTTATAAAATAAATTGCCAGCCGGTCGCATTGCCTGCAAAATTAAAAAGAATATTTTGTTTTTCGTTTCTTTTTTGTGTGGCGCCATCAATGTGGAGTACCACAAACCTTCCTGAAGCAGGGACATAATCAGGTCGCCCAATCGGCTCTCGTTTCCTCATCTGCCTATCTTACACCCTGATATACCGTATTTACTCGCATAATGAACGCACCCCCCACAACGGGTACCAATATTTTGACTTCTTCCTTTCCTCGCGTAATGAATGCACCTTCAATTTTCTGCACCGCAAGTTTCGAGTTGCATCCAACTTAGCTAGCCACCAAGCCCACCTAGCCCATCTTCTTTTTGCTGCCAAGTGGTCAGGCTAAGTTAAGCCAAGCCGCTCTCGTAATGGCTGCAAGTCTGTAGTTGTGAAAGGGATCAACCGTGATACGGAGCGGCTCGCACACTTGACGAAGTTTGGGTCGAGGAATTTCCGGACATTCTTCACCTATCGGATGCATTGATGTCAACAAACACGCCGCTGTCTGTGGTCTGCTTTCGGACAGTGAAATCGTGAAAGTGGTTAGGCTTAAGAATGGTCGCGTTGCTCTTCGTGCTGAGTGAGCTTCGTAGGGCGCTTTTCCTTCGGCAAAAGGCATGCTGAAGGTGCCCTAAAAAGGTTAGCAATTTATAAAGCATGGTTACTGCTGGGACACCGCCGGGATCATGACCGGTGACAGCTGGGCACTTCTATGACATCATCAAGCGGAAATGGAAGGAACCCTTTTTTGAGCATGGTAAATGTCGGAGACGCGTTCCAGGCACCATGCCTAACACCATGCACGTCAAGCGACCATGTGACACGTGATTAATCATAATGCCAATACAAAAGCGCCACGAGAACCCACAATTTTTCACACATTGCAATTCTATAATGAGGATTTGGTCAATATATAGAACTACAACTGCCAATTTTTTATTCTCAATTATTCGTTTTGTGATACTAACAAAAGAGAAAGAAAAAAATTCCTGTGAACCGTTTTGAAGTGGTTATCGTTATGTTTTTTCCGGTTCAGTTCCAAGATGGCGGCGAAGATTAGAGTTCAGTTCAGTGCCGGTTCAGCTAAAAGTAGCGGTTCGGTTTGGTTTTGGTTCGACACTCTGGTTGTATCCGATACAGGTTTGTTGCTGCATCACTTTATTGAGGACAAACCAAGAGTGGGACCACACATGGTCGCGGCGCTGGGTGGGGGGCGTACAACAACCAGACGGAGTGTTTCTTATATATTGCGCTACACTCTCACGTGCCCCCAGATGCGGCTCTGGGCCACTATCTTATCACTGCTATCACACTGCCTCGCCATTGTTCCTAGACTGTTGGTATTTTTAATAAACTAGAACTCTTTTAGCGTAAGTAGATCTACTCCAGTCTCCAGGGAGTAAAGAAAGCAGATTATCCGATTGCCTAGAAGAGGCACATTCTGGGATGACCAGCAAAAGTCTTCACGTGCAACGAGCCAGGGGTAGCGTGCCTCAATCCTCTTTTGTTTAAGGTCATGTCATTTTTTGTAGCAGTGCCCGGCGCTGACGACACGCAGAGATGGCTAGAAACAAAGTGCCACTTCAGCACAGTCGATGCCAAGAGCTTGTGCTGGGAAATGCTCTTTCACACGCTCTCGAGCGTAAAAGAAAAAGAAGTGTCACATCCAATTTCTCCACCCTAACCAAGGCAGACATGCCATATTCAGTGTTGTGTTGGTAACATTTTGTAACATCTGTATATAGGCCATGCCATCAAAGTAAACATCAGTTTTCATTCTGCTTCTTCCTGGTTGCCCCTTGGGGGCCAGGGTACAATAGAGCCACTCTTTCACACACTCCCGAGCCTAAAAGAAAAAGAAGTGTCACCTCCGATGTCGCCACCCTAACTAAGGCAGACATGACATATTCAGTGCACATGTACTTACAAACAAATTAGCCATGCACTATTTGGGTTTCACGTTCCTCTGTAACGATTTGCATTGCCCAGTTTTTGTGCTGAGTCGCTGTGCCAATCCACCAGGGTGCAAGAGCTGATGAGATCATGGAACATCAATGAGGACCAGGACGACCCGAGCAAGTTCCTGTCTCTCAGGATCGACCTCTCGGACGTGCACATGGTGGACACACCGGACGGCTTTGCCCACTGCATCGAGGTGCTCAAGGTAAGGGGGAGGTGGGCGGCACCGCACTGACACTAAATTGCATAAGGCCAATTCACACCTTGGCGCTCGAGTGGGACCGAGCGCATCACACTTAAGGGACGTTTGAATACCCCAGAGCCCGACACGACATCATGCATAGCGATGCCGAAAAAAGAACTCAATATCAGACTGCTTTACACACTGACGCTGCTCTCATTGTCCGCTTGGCACTCTGTCGGCTATGTTAGGTTGAGGCTACATCTGTTCCATGCCCGTGGTCTGCTTAGTCTGCCCGCCGTCACAGGTGTCTTTTGTTACGACTGGCGCACCCGAAGAAGTATCGACGCGCATGCTCAGTCGGAGCACGGCGGAATGCAATGAATGCATGCTGGAAGCGAAACTTCTATAGCATTCTCAACCTAATACCGTTGTTGGCATTCGTGTGTGCGGTACCGGATATGCTTGCCTTCCAAAGCCGCGCTGTGACGACGCTACCGGCAGAGTGCCTTGATTGTCCGCCGTTCACCGACCTCCTGCTGGTCAGGCAAGTGTTGGGCTCCGAATCTCACGCGTTCGGCACCGATTCGGTGGAGGCCGCCGTGTAAATATGGGGCAAAGAAGCGCACTGCTGTGGCAATGTGGTTCTTTGCCCAATATTTACACGGTAGTGCTCATTAATTGAGTTTCTTATTGGCCCAGAGGGAAATTTCGTAACCACGCCTACCTCCTTTACACTTTTCTCAGTATATGGAGAATACGGATGCCACCTCCTGCCCACTATGACCCCCTTGGTTGCGCGTGCTTATGACGACAAAGCACACTGTCACCTGGCGGGTGGCGCTGGAAACCTTCCGATCTGCGCGTAACTAGACTGAAGGTTTTGCAGTATTTGTAAGATCAAGTCTACACACTATCTATGAGAAATGCTCGCACGTCACAAATGACAGAATTATTTCAGGCCCGCAGTAAAAGAGTGGTGCTTAAAAATTATGAAAACATATGCAGTTCAGAAGTGTTCCAGAGCTACTCAATAGGTGGTGTCATTGCACTCCCTCTATGTAGGCGACGAAGCACTTGGTCTCACTGCAACGCAAATATGTGAACCAATCTTTAATGGGCTGGCCTTGAGATATTTATTTTGTTATAAGGGCACTTTTGTAGTTGCCCTATGCGTCCATTCTTAAAGAGCAACAATATTTAGCCTGTCTGCATAGATCTGCACAACATTGTTGTCGACGGACGACAGGGGCAGCGAAAAGGTTCATTAAGGCAAACCTGTGCCTATAAAGAAAAATGGTTGATATCGACTGTGTCGGTACGACAGATCGAATCCAGCTCGGGACAGCCTGGACATAGACACCTACACTTCCTTTTATGCACTCTCCACATTCAAGACCCAGGCTTACAAATGCCGCAACTACCTCAATCACTTTGGAACATACCAGAACAGCTGACAAAGAGATAAATAGCCTCCTCTATGAGGGATTGAATCCTGGCCCCCTGCACGAAAAGTGAGCGCACCAGCTATTTGGCTAGGCTAATGGCTATATTATCTTTAGTAGAGCTGCATCTTTGTTGAGTAACTTCAAATTAAAATCTACTATATATCTTATTGTTTGGGGTTGCGAGACATAGGCCCATCTTTCTCCGAGCTCTTCGATTTTACTCTTTGCACATCTCGATACATTTCGCATTTCCTTTCTCGCACCAGGATTACGACGTCGTCGGGGTCGACGCCGAGTGGAAGCCGACAATGGGCCTTGCCCCTTCCAGGTGGGTTGATGTCTTGCATTGCTAGGGACCAACAACTCTGCTGCCTAAAGTTGGACGTCAAATAAACAATGTGGTTTTATGTCATCTCTTAGAACCATTCTCAAAGATGGTGGTAGAATCGTGCAAAGAAATCTGCTAGGCTAGTCACTGCATGATTAAGTGACTGGGTGATTGCCGCCCCTCCCTCCCCCCTCTTGCATTTCTATGCCCTGTTTCACTTCTGACTGCAGTCAATGCTACGGTCTGGTGGAGCTAGTGAAGCAGTGCCAAATGTGCATTGTCACGGCCTTCATTGTTTTTGTGCGTTTGCGATCGCCAGCTAAACCAACAATCCACAAAAAGAAGTGCAGGGTCACGGCATATTCACTGTGCTCAATTGATTTAGTTGGCGGTAGCAAACGCACAAAGACGGTGAGTGCTGTGGTGATGCATTTTTGACTCTGCGCAATTGTCTTAACAAGGTCATAGCGTCGGCTGCAATCGAACTTTAAAACACTACAATGAAAAGAAAAAAAAGGTTTTTTTAAAGCTTAGTATACACTTTTTTTTAATTTCTCAAGAACAAAAATATTTTTTTGCTGTATTTACGTTGTAGACGCAATTTAGGTGGAGGTGGTGGCCTGCTCTTAAGCCCAGCCCACAGATGAGTGGCCCCGCCCATTACTATTCAATTAACTCGGCCGCTCAGCCAGATACGCTTGCGAGCCTAGTGTCCCCCCGTCGCGATGTCCGGTGGGCCTAGTCATGTGTCCGACACCTCCTACCAGTCGTGCGAGCAACCACGCGGCAGTCTTCGGCATTACCTGCTATTCCACCACCGTCTATCGTCGTCTTCAATGTTTGTAAGTTGGTGTTATGAAAGCGACTCATCGGCGTTTGCGAGCAAGGTGGGTGAGCGTCATGATGCACAATTAAAACGCTACCTGAAAACATTCGCTTTGGCAGACCAGGTGCACTGCCAAACTTGAGTCACTTGCCTTTTGAAGAGAAATGACGGGAGCATACCTGGACAAACTTGATGCGAGCCGAACGCCCGATTGCCTCCAGCCAAATGGCTCGCAAGTTCTTACCTGTGTAGGTGTCTTCTTGATATTGAAACCATGGTCACAGTCACGACGGTTGCACAAGTCACAGAGCAGCGGAGCCGCTTTTACGGGAACCAACATCTTTATTCAGCATCACCAAGTGCAAATGTACAAATCAAGCCAGATCGAGCAAAGTGCTTGACGTGGGACCCTATGCACTGGGCCAGTCCTGCTACGAAAACAAGCACTCCCACAGCAGTTCCTAACGCGCATACTTGCAACGCTTGTTTGCTGAAAACTAGGTTGGTTGAGGAGATCTTCCTCTAAACGCCTCGGCGAACGCGGAACGACTCGCACTCGTCAAAATAAACGAGCTCAAGGAGCGTAGCTCTTTGAGCAATCGCTGGAAACCATGTTTTGTTATCGTTTGAAACCAAAGCGGAGAAGGCAGTGTCGTGACATTTTTGAAAACAATAATGACTATTTAGATTATTTGTTTCCGAAATATAAAGAAGTATTGTCGATAAAGGTACTGTTATGGCATGGAGATACAATTTTACAACAATTTCACACGTCAACCATCTCCAACCAATGAGAGCCAAAAGAAGGTGCTTAGCTCTAGCTAAGCACCAGGTGGGGCCTAGAGCAGGGCTACCTATTCCCCCCCCTTTCCCTTTAATTGCGTCTAATGTAAACATTGCTAATTTTTTTTCCTTGAAAATTTGACAAAAAGAGTGTCCATTAAGACTCTTTAAAAAAAACCTTTTTTTTTATTTTTGTGTCTGTTTCTTACATGAAATGGAGTAGAGTAAATAATATGGGGGAAGAGGCCGGAAATCTCATTCCCATCTCCCGAACACGTCCGATGCCCTCGATTAAGATGCACCTGTTGCTTGAGCAAGCATGCTGGATTGAAACTGAACTTACTGATATCACCAAGGTGGAAAGGTGTGCTGAAAGCAATGTGATATTTGCCTCTTCTTTCTATAGTTTCAAGTTAGTGAGGTCTTCATGGCAGAGGGAATACAGAAATGTGTGATATTTACCATTCCTTTCTATAGGTTGTCTCTTGTACAGTTAGCGGTTTGGGATGGCGTCTATGTTTTGGACATCCTGAAGCTCTCCGAGGTACTTGGAGAATCTCACTGGCGACAGCTCTACACAGAAATTCTTTCATCTGACGACATACTCAAACTCGGTGAGCTTCCTTCTTTAGCTGCGCGGGAGTTGATTATTGGTCAAGTTTTTAACTGTTCTGTAATGTTCTTGCAGGCTATGGGATTGTAGAGGACCTGAAGCTGCTCTCTGAAGTGGCGAAATGTCCGAGTGCAAAGGCTCGCAACTTCATTGACCTGTGTAGCTTCAGCGAAAAGGTGAGCCAGCAAATGGAACAATTCCTATCAGAGACTGCAGACTTAAAAGCATGCAGCTAAATTTAAAAGTGTGCTTAAAAGCAAATTTTACTTGTCTGTCATGAAAAGCAGTTTATTTTGTGTCGGAAGTCTTGAATTCTAGTGGGCTTGGTTTGTTCATTTCTTTAACTACTGCTGATATCAACATTACAGATCTCATAGAAGGCAGTTTATTTTATGTTGTAAAACTCAATCTCTAAGGGCTTGATTTGTTTGTCCTTACTTTCATTAGCTTCTGCTAATATATCAACATTACAGACAAATCGAGAAGTGAGGTACATGATGTTTCAACAAAATCTAGACTAATTTAAGATGTGCCTAATAAAATTGGATTTTTTTTTTTTTTTTTGTAATGAAATTTGAGGTGTTAGTTATGAGCTTTGAATTTGAGCTTGTTGTTTATTTGAAACTTTTTGGGTGGCTTGAGGTTTAGTTGCAATTCTGCATTTCATCTTTAGGTGGCAGTTGCAGCTGAGATTATGTCAGATGTTGTTTAGAGAAGGTTTTCAGATTATTGCCTCTTTTGCTGGAAATTCATATAGGCACATTATTATTAGTTAATCCCATTTTGTTGTTGTTGGTGCCTTTTTTTTACCAACAAGAAATTGCTTAGTTTATACTTGTTCAAGTGTCATTCTCAGCCTGTGCGTTCTCTTCGGGCCTGTGGGCATTAGTATAGTGTCTCGACCACATGAAACTTTCTGTACAATTTTTGTCTTGCGCATCCTATAGCAAGTTTGAGATTGAAGTTTTAACACAGAGTCTGTTCATGGGTTGGATTTTATGTAAAAGACATCATTAGTTATAATAATTCTTACATTATCTTAATTGTGAACAATTAATCCCAAACAGCAAGATGTGTCACCAAGGGGCTCGGCGGGAATCGAACCCCAGACCGTGCAATCCGCAGTTTGACTTCTTTACTCGGTGCCACAAGGGGGAGATGAAAGAGATTGCAAGCAGCTGGACTAAGTAGGACTTGCCGACGGTCGACCGCGGTAGCACGCAACTGTCCGCGCCGAGTGATTCTCATTCCGGCATACTTAGTATGGTGGCGACTGTTGGCAGTGGGTAATGCTTAGTCCAGCAGACTTACTCCGCATGCGATCGTCAACGGCAGTTCACACTTAGTCCAGCGCTAATTAGCCTGCAAGTGATTGTCTGCAGCGATTCATACTTGATACAACATACCTAATCTGGAGGCGACCGTCAGCTCGCGCAGCTGGCTCTCAAATAACGAAGCATAGCTCTCCACGTGGACTTATGACATCACGGGGTGGATCGTAATGTACCAAGAGATAGCGCGGTGGGCATATAACGTCACAGCTTAAACAGCATTCAATAGATTGTCTGTAGGGTCCAATTAACCTGTTCCCTCCGGGATTACTTCTGTTGCCACAAGGGGTTCCTGGCAATCCAAAAGTACAAAGAATTCAAGGCCCTACAAGCACCCACCAAAGCGGACCACATAGAGAACTTCACGTTAAAGAATGCTCATGACACATCCAGCTTCTGAAATATACTTGTCTTGATCAGTACTTCATGAACACTAGTGTGCGTCTTATGTGCAGCACATTTGAAACAACCTGAAGCTTCCTGTAACCAAGCATACCCAATCATAACGCGTGCATTATGCATGCATGACGCATTCTGAGATCTCCGGGTTTATCAGGAAGATTGAGGCAAGTTTTAGAAGAATTATTCAGGACTGTAAACCTTTGACTGTTTGTACCCAGCTGCGGCAGAAGCACCCCAGCCTGATGAAGCCTGTAATTCCCAAGGACCGAGAGCACAAGGGGCTCTCGGAGCTGACACGAACACTGCTGGGCCTGCCCCTGAACAAAGACGAGCAGTGCTCCGACTGGGAGAACAGGCCCCTGAGGTCGTCCCAGATGAGATATGCCGGTGAGTGGTGCCGTCCTCATGGCTTGGCACTAGGAGACAACAGCCCATGAGAGTTTGTGTAGTTGCTGTACCCTGTTTCACTTCAAAGGCCAATGAGCAGCCAAAAAGCAAGAAACTGTCCTTTCATTCCGTCTTTCCAATTAAGAAAGAAGGAACGCCACCTCCTCTTTGTGGAGACTAGCTCAGAGACTCGCTCCTGTGAGGAGGGGAGAGAAGAGTGTGAGAGGTAATGGAGAGAGGAAAACGGAACCAATGTTCTGCCTGGCAGAAGACAATTCTGTAGGTGAACCTTTATGTGCGGGCATAGTAGAAGCTACAAGAGCAAGCCGCATGCTTTCAGTGTTCCTCCTGCTAAGCATGCTTGTGCAGTGCAAGCATCATTTGCGATAACATGCTCGTGCTCATAGCTTCAGTATTGCTCGCGCATGAAGTGAAACAGACTATGAACCTGGGATCCTTTGGTGTTGGCTGTAAACGAAGCCAAATTCAGAAAGTGGTGTTCGGGACAATATTCTGCATGTATGAAAAGGCACTTCCAATTTTAAACTGAAACAATCTAAATCTATGTTACGTAAATTATGCAGGGTGGAAGACAATTGTTTTGAAGGGTTCCTTTGCTGAAGAAGGCAAATCGTTGTGCCTCTCAGGCTCTCAGGCTTGTCTGAACCTTTTCATGGGCAACTTTTTTGTAGGCCCCGTAGTGAATTTTTTTTTTTTTTTCTCTACCGTATGAAAGTTTTTTTAATAAGAGCTCTGTGCCAAATTCAAATTTTTTCTGGAAAGCACAAAAAAGATACCAGGTTGGGAAATATGCTTTTCATGGCTGAGCAGCTGCTCAAAATATAGTCAAACAATTAATTTTATTGTTGAAGAGAGAAACTGCAGGAGTTGAAGATCACTTTTCTGCAACTCACTGTGCTCTCTTCTTTCTCAGAGCCATCTAGAAACGAAAATATTTGTTTCTTTTAAGAACTGAAGCTCTGAAAGTTGTGTGGGAGAGAGTTGCTCTTGGGCCACGGCAACCATACTACCCACTTCGACAATTACCAAGAAAGCTGCTTGTAACACATGAGCTTTCAAAATATTCAGATTCATTCGATTGCTCAGAGCACCTGATTTGTAAGTTCGAAGGTTACATAGGTTGTAACGCTCTGATCATAAGCAGATACCAGAACCCAGCCTCACAAGTACAAAGGCCTGCGAACGCCTTGCGCGAGAATGTTTCGGAAAAGTACAGCTTTGTTGTTGCACCACCAAATGGCACCAGTGTATTTTTTTTTTTTTTTTTGCATTGCTATCACTAGATAGCAGAACAGTACAATAGTGGGAATTGGCTTTCCCTCGAGCTCAATACAGATGAGGCGTGGGTGGGAACTATATACCCCACCGCCCATGAAAGGGTTGAAAGGTTCTGAATGTGCCTCTCTCCCAGTTGGCCAACCAACAGTTTGCTGCACACTCTGACCATTATGTTTTTTATAGCTATATGCTCTAAACGACATAATTTTTGCGAATTGCCTACAATTCGCGAGAAATAGGTCTTGCGAATAATTCCAGTAAAATGTAAACACATTGAGATCTACATTGAGATCCCACCGAGTCGCGAAAATTGGGACTTGCGAATTATTACAGAACTTCAGCTTCGACCTAAATCACGACATATTGAGCCCGCGAAAAATAAGTCAATTACAGTAGTCATGTGTGCATCCATGACTTTATTGTAACTGCCATGGGTGAACTAGGGTAGTCTAAATAACTAGTAGGTTATGGGAAGCCGTTTGTACTCCAGTGTTAGGCGTAGGAGTGATATTCCTATATTGCCTCAAACAGCCTTTGAAGTTGACATAGGAAGTGTTTGCATGTCGTCATTGGTGCAAGCTGTGGGTAAGACAACTTAACATCTGCCATGAGCACCAATTTTAACGGCGCAAAAGGAATCTGGTGAGCGCTCGCTCTCAGCATGCTCTGCTCATTTGAATATCTCGGTCGAATGAAAGGGACATAGAATGCCTTAATTGCTATATCACATGTTTGTTTCGGCCCAATTTACAAATAATGGAGGCCTTTAGCAGCTGGCCTTCTTTGCATTGGAAGCTTAGAAGCAACAAGTTTCTCAGAAAACACTAGCTAATCAACCCTAGCTGTGTTGATAAGCTAGTTCTTTGTGGGCAATCATTAGCTATGCCAAACCAGTGCTGCCTGCTTCTAGTAGGGTGTCTAGCGACCGGGAAAACCGGGAATTGTCGGGGAAATTTTAATTACCGGGAAAACTCGGGGAATTGTCAGAGATGTTGTCAAAAAGCGAGCCCAGTCAGAAAAAATGAGCCGGAAACGCCATTGAGTGTCCTGAGCAAAGACTTGAGGACTTGGGGGGACAGAAAAATAGGCAATAAATTCTGCTTAGAGCGGAGCGTGGGCTCTGCTCACCCGATGTAGTGTGCTACTCGATGCAAAGGGAACAGCCGACAATACCAGTCCATTCCTTTGATTGGGTTGGATTGAGGGCGTGACACTAGGCTAGATCTAGTTAGAGCTACTAGATTTAGTAACTAATGGGAAAGCCGCAGACCCCAATCCAATCCAAGCCTTAAGCTGAAAGTATCTGAAAGTGTGCATCTGGTGGCCATGTCGCCATTCGGTTATTGACGTGTGTGGCTGAGCGTCGTGTTTTTATCGTGTTTCCGGAAGTGTCCTCTTCACTGACAATGTTGGCTGCAAGAAAGTTCTCGTTTAATCCGGACTGGACGAACCCAAATATTTAGAATATGCAAGTTGGATTAAACCGGTGCAAAATGATCCTCAAAGAGCTCAATGCTCAATGCCTTGTGTTGTAATGGTGTTATATATTTAACCGCCTCTACAGTGGTCGGGGAATTTCACCTGAAATGGTCAGGGAAAAACCTGGAAAAGTAGGGGTATTTCAAAATAATAATTTGCTAGACACCCTGTTCTAAGCACTGTTGTTCGATGTTTTCTCTTTCCCAACAGCTCTGGATGCTTTCTGCCTGCTGCAAGTGTACGAGGAGCTCTTCAAGAGGGCCGAAGGAGAGGACATGAACCTGAGGGAGCTGATTCAGGAAGTGAGGGACTCCGAGGCAGTGCGCAGGGACAAGCCCCGAAAGTACAAACCTCAGGTACACAGAAGAAGCAATGGCTACACGGCCAATTGCAGCCGCAAGTAGGGGGAGACGGACACACAGCTCTACGCATTCTCAATTTTCCTCTTCATTTACCCTCCATCTCGCAAAAAGGTGAAATTATTTTGGGGCCTCTGTTGAAGCCCTCTAAATTGTAGCAGGCACAGATAGAGCTAGATTTTGTAAGCAAAACCCAAGTCAGACTTTTCGTCTTAGGTGCATAATAAAGGACATCTGCCGTTTCACGATGCTTTTGAACATTTTATTTACGCAAAGTAAGTTGCACGTTAATGTTTGCTGGGTTGCCTACTGATCAAATTTTGCTTTAGTGTATGCTTTGTCCTCAGTTTCTTTTTACACAGTGTACCACTCATTGTAGTTTGTGTTGCGGTGCTGCACCAATCACGGTGCATGACATAATTTACCTGTGCAGTCCAGGCTGTGTGATGTTAGCTTTATTTTTAAATTGAATTTTGACGAGGATGAAATACCTTGCATAGTAGTACAACCAAACATGTGGACACAATGGGTAAAAGTGTTTTGTGAAGACATGCATGCAGTATAACCAATACTACTTTGGGAAAAAAAATGGTCATTGGACCTGAGTATTTACAACTTGATCATACATTTTTTTTGTTCTTTTTTAATATCATTTTATTGCTAGATCAGGTTGGTGAATGTTTGTTAAAGGCCGACGTACACTTCGCGCTTTCCACTTTTGCCCGCCTCCTCCTTTCCTATATCCTCTCCCCTTTTTACCCTTCCCCAACTTGGCTCCCTCGCATCTTTGGAGAGGGGAGCGCTAAGAGGATTATCTTCCCTGCAGAAAACCGAGGTTGTACGTTGGCCTTTAAAAGCAACTTTTTTGTCACTCCGTTTGTTTTTTTTCTTTATTTGTTTGGCGGGTTTTTTTCGCCCAGGGGCGTTCATTTGGTATGCCCACACGAAGCTGTACATGTAGTTTTCCAAGAATGAATTCCTCTCTTCCCATGTCATGAGGCAACTGAAATCACAATGCTGTTGTGGTTTGGTGGAATATTTCTCAAATTTTCAAGACTGCTATTTCAATAAAATGTTCAGTGACATTAGCCCTTACTAAATTGCAACCACCTAGTCTAAGTAAAATTACAATTCTGACCAGTGACACTTTCATTTGAGCTCATTACTTTTTGCAAGCTAATATAGTTGATTTTCTTTGACACATGATGACATTATGCCACAGGTATTTTGTGCAGATGTCTTTGGAAGAATATAACTTATTTGTTCTAGAAAGCAAAAATTCTATTATTCTTGTGAAATTGGCTGCCCCAATTGACTTATTCCTTACCTTGTAATTCTCACCTGAACCTATAATCAAAGATGGCTTCGAGATGGACTTCTTGGGAATATGCTGGGCACATTAATTTGGATAGGCTCCTCACATGTACCTGGCTCATGTCTGCATCATCGACATATGACACAAGCGTACATAATTGAATGCATGTCTTTCAGCGACAGAAATTTCTCTGAAGTTACTACAAGTCCAGTTGTAGATGAGCCATGTCCCATGTCTGTATATTCAGGGCTGTTTCTACCAGGCTGCCTTGCATGCTTATTTGGCCAATTTACAAATAAAAACTTCAGTATTTTCTAGGATCCTATTTTACCAGAATTGATTGTTCTCTCAGGTACATGGACCAAAGCACAATTCTTTATAAGAATTCATACTAAAAGCATATATGGTCGTACAGGTTCTGTTCATGTCACTGCTAGTTCATCTTTACTGTTCCGCTACCACAGCACACTTATCACTGCGCCTACGGCGAAGCTGTTGCACGTGTTGGCAAGTTAGCAGTCATTTGTAAAGCAAGTTGTCGACTGAAGCACTCTCTCACCTATGCACAGAAGCTGCTTTTGGTTATGTATAACTACAGTATAGCATTCATAAGTCTTACTTTGAAAATTGAACATTTTGTCTCGTGTTTCTCCCTCTGTTGTCTTTTTTACACTTGCTGTTTATGGTGCTTTAAAGGGACTCTGCAGTTGGTTTTGCTTTTTGTTATTTATGGCATTATGCATCTTTCGTGGTGCACACTGCTTAGGAGCCAAAGTGGATATTTCAGAAGTAAATATTATTTGTTTTTCAACAACAAGCCACCCTATCTTAGCATAGTGGCGCAGCTTGGCGACCAAGTCCGTGCAGCTACCTAGGGATCTAAAACACCAGAAACCTTATATGCAAGCAGAAAACGCAATCAGAAGAAGTAAAAAATGAAAATACAGCAAAAGTGGCACTTCGACATTTCAGTCTTTTATGCGAGTTTTCGCTTCCCGTTGACGTTACTAGTTTCTGTCTCCCTTTTCCTTCCCTCAGAAGTGCTCCGACATGAGAAAAGAAGCTCTGAAATGTCTACAGCTAATTGGCCAGTTGCTTTGGTCTCATCACTGGCAACTCCAACATTCATCAGTAGTGTCACAGAATTTAATTCTCCCTTTGCATTTGTTATTACAATACACTTACTTTGAATTCTGAAAAAAAAACATTTTTTTTTCTTGCATGTTATCACCTTTCTAGAGATCAGCTCCAGCCAGGGTGTCGAACCGGTCATTATTCCGGTTCGGTTCGGGTTCAGTAGCTTTGCATTTTGTTCCGGTTTGGTTCTGGTTCAGTGATGAATTGAAATACCGGTTTGGTTACTGGTTCCACCAAGCACAAACCGGCTTGAACCGGTTCTTTAAAAAAAAAAGTTTACAGCTCCAAGTTGTTAAAAAGAGTGTGTTCAACACGGCGTCATCTGCATTGAAAAAAAAATTCACATTTTTCGCCGACACTGTGCAAAAAAACAAAAGCGATAGCTGTAGCATGGTCACACAATGCAAGTGGAGTGGTGCCGTTGCGTAGCTGAGGACGGAGGTGCGGCGGGGTTAATTCTCATAGCCGTCGTGGACGCCACTGACGACCGCCACCGGTGCTTAATGATCTGGGAAGTAAGTGGGTAAGTGCGGTGGAAATTTCTAAAACCATCCAACATTATGCATAGCAACTGGATACTGTCTAAAATTGATTTCGTGCAACGCAATTAATGTTCGAAAACAAATGTTTAAAGCAGATGATAGGAAGACCCTCCCTTCATCGCATCATTACCGGCAGCATGCCGGAGCTCCCCTCTCTTCTCTCTCCGCGCTGCGCGACTGACTTCCCTCTCCTCGTGCCAAGAGGGGAGAGAAGAGTTTTTTCATAGTGGCGATGACAGCCGACAAGCTCAAAATCTCTGCAAAGTGTCGCCCGTAAAGCTATCGCTTTAAAAGAGGCCATCAAAAGCCGTGTCGCGGAAACAAGGACAGGAAAATAAATATATGCCTAATTTTGTTTTGTGATCTTGACTTTTTAATGCAAAGCACTGTTCTATGCAAATTACCTCAGAGACAGAACCAAAGTGCAGTACTCATATCGTGAGAAATCAATCAGCCGGCACGCACAGTGACACCGTGACGGTAGCACACACCATACTCGCAAACTACCCAGCCTGCACTCCCGAACGCCTTGCTGGAGCAATCATGGCAAAGAGATACAGACATTGAAGGGCGATCTAAAGATGATTAAGGGGGGACACTACCCAAAAAAGTGAATTTTTGAACCACTTATCTGATTTAAATGACATTTACAGGGCTCGTTTCTGTTAACGTTCAGAATATTTCTGCCAAATCTTGTTAACATGGGTGAAGTACAAAAAAATTGCAAATGTCTAAAGATGAAAGTGGGCGTGTCTGCGTAGGAAAACTATTGTTTCGAAAATACTTGTGAGTTTGTCGTTTTCATGTGTTATATTCCTTTAGGACAGTCCAGAGCAGACAGCTATGGAGCCATATTTCTATATTATACCATCTTTCACGACAAAGCCAGATAAACTCAAATACTGTTGTTTAGATTTCCATTCTTTGTCCAAACTTTTCATTCTTGAGCATGAAAAATGACAAAAATAAAAAATACAAGCTCATAGCTATCTTCCCCTTTAAATTTCACTCTAGAAGAACTCATAAAAATTAATCCAAGTTGCGTAATAACAAAAGGATAGTTTTCCTAAAGTGAAATTTATGCCAAAAAGTGGAACGGAGAAAAATGTGTTTAAAGTGTTCCAACCCTTGCCTTTTCTTTAGCATCGGAGGACCGAATATAATTTATAAAAAATTAACTATGCAGTGTAAACTAATGAAACTTTCTGGGAATACTCTCTAGGTGGTGGTGGATGTAAATATGACATTTTTTTTAAATCAACTTTTTTTGCCGAAATTGTTTTTTCTGGGTAGTGTCCCGCCTTAAAACAAAAGAGAGATAAACGAAAACAGGCAACATGCTGCTTTGTAAAAACGTACAAAACAATTTTTTTTTTCAGTCAGTGTCCAGGTTTTTGGGTTGCTCTGGGTGATTGGTGTCCCGGCGACCAGCGTCCCAGTGTCAGTCACGGCTTTGCCTTTTGGCACCTTCAGATCTTGCCACCGCAGAACAAACACTCCCGTTGACAGCCGTCAGCTTCTTGCTTTTTTTTTTATGTTTATGTTTGCTTTCTTTTTTTCTTGAGGAATATTGCTTAGCCGCAAGAAAAGAAAATTACACACATGACACAAACACGCAAAGAATAGCTCTTTAGCCTTTTGGCATAGTCAGATATACTCCGTTTTACCTTACGATGATGTTTCACAACAGACGCTACAAGCTCTACCTGCACCAATCCATAACCCGTAGCTTGTCACGTGACTTTGCACTCCCTGCGTCACTCCGCCCAACCAAAAGGGGACGTGGCATCCTTTGAGCAATGGATTGGCTGCGGTGGTTCATGGTAAGGTGAAACAAACCATGGAAGCATAATGCGACTGCTCTGACGCCAAGTCGTGCTGCACGTAGACGTAAAATGATTTTGCTTGTTTCATTATTGAGATGTCTCCATGTCACCGCCATTTGTTTAGTCAAAAGTGCACCGCCGACACCATCGTCAGGAATATTTACTTGACTTCGCGCCGACACCTGCAAGAAACAATCCCGGTGGCCACATGCCATGCGAGGCGTCTTGGGTACTGGTTGGCCACTAAGACTAGGTATGTTTCGATCGACCAGCCAAACCATTTTGCGATGAATAGGTAACTGCTACATAAGGTTACGGTTACGTTCTGGCTCGGGTTCAATATTAAATGCTTGATTATCTTAAATGCTTGATTAGCCTGGTTGCAACACCAATTTGAAAGCGGCCCAAAAATTACTGCAGGGTCCCTTAAATGTCAGTTTTTCGTTTATCAACTATGCACATACAAAAGAAGTGCATGCCCAACTTTCATCTTATAAATGGTAAAAGCTGTTTGCTCTTTGCAGAAGCCGTATTTTTAAACGACTCAAATCTTGCATTTGCAAACAAGCTTTTGGTGGAACCTGATACAAATATGCAGTTCTTCCTCATGGAACGGGAGCTTTTCCCGGTGTCTCAAGGGTTGACCACAAGATTTATGTCTGGCGTTCTGGATGTGTGTGAGCGCAGTAAGAACTGTGCACAATTTGTTGTAACAGGTGCTTGTGCTGGTACAGAAATAAACAGTTTTTGAACAGTGGTGACCACTGTAAATTATTTTGACCATAAAGTACTAGTCTGTTGCGGGTCAAGGAATGCAGGAGCCCTTCAAAGCCTCCTCATCAGTTCTAGCACCATATTTCTTGGCCTATAAATCGCACCATTGTGCAAGTCGCACACCTATATAAACGGCCGTTTTCCCCAAAACATTCGTACCATAATTTCTGGTCTATGGGTCGCACCTTTGTGCAACCGATATACCAGAACAACTTTGTGTAAGCTGCACGAAAAATTTGCATATAAATTGCACTTTTGTATATATCACACTTATATACATCAGAGCCGTATATGTAGAGAGTTTGGCCATTCGTTGGGAAGTATAGGAGACAAATGAGGAGGCGCCATTGGCTGAAAGCGGGCTGGGCGTGTTCCAGGGCGTCTTCAGAAATTTGAATATGACCAACCAGAAGCCGGAAATAATACTCTGGCGGTGGTTGCGAGAAACAAACCTGATAACTGCATTAGATTAACTCTTGATGACTGAAAATATGGTACACATGATGTTTCAATCACGCTCATCCAAAATGATGGTGGAGGAGTGCGATTAGCGGAACGATTGACATAATCCTTACGCCAAGTGCCGAGGGCCGGGAATCTGCCGTCCGAGCGGTCACACTCTGTCCGAGCAAAACAGAGTTGAGCGGCGCATTCGTTTCTTACATCTTTCTGCATGATCATGATCAAAACAACACGTGCACCCTATTTTCAACCACAAAGAGTTACTACACTTCACTCTTATGCGCTTATTAAAACCATTTACGAACATAGACCTTTGATCAGAACTGTTTCTGGCTACCACCGCTAGGGGATTCTTTTCGGCTTCTGGTTGGTCAAAAGAGCATGCCAAGCCCTCTTTCCGAGTCGGGTGCGCGCCCTGGCTCTGCCCGCGCCTCCCATTGACCAAACTCTCTACATATACGGCTCTGATATACATGTACGGTTGGAGCGGCGAAACTGCACTGATAAACCTGAATATGTGTACCGTATTTTCCGGACTGTAGTCCGCACTCAGTGTATAGTCTGCACCTGGTGCTTAGTCGACACGAAAATCTTCTCATACGCGGCACACCTTGACATATGTCTGCTTTTTAGCTCACAAAGAAGCTTGTGTTACACATAAATCATCATTAACATACTTTTTTTATTCACAAAATCCGTGTCGTCTCGTCATAACGATATTGAAAAACGAAATTCCTGTATGGTCTGCACAGCCTACCGTAGAACACAGTGCATCCACCCATTCCACATTAGGCGCCCATATCAAAATTTCTAAGATGTGAGAGAATATGCACAGTACATTTACATATAAAAATGATGACAGGACAAGCGCCCATCCCAAATTTTTTCGCAATTAACTCTAAATTTTGAGTGGGCGCTTGCCCGGTATTTTACGGATAATTTCAACTTTAAGCATGTATAGTCTGGAAAATATGGTACTGTGATCGCTATATATGCTCAGGCTGGAGTCGCTTTTAATGTTCTTGCCAACGAATCAAATGAGAAATATAACCCCCACTGCAAATTTGCGTGGTTAAGTTTCATACTGTCAGAAAAACGCGCACATAAGTCGCACTATTGTTTCAGACGAACTGACTGAATTTTTTTTTTCCATTTACAAACATTTGACAAATTAATATTATGATTTCATCTCTGACCATAAGGCTTCTGGCTTTGGAATATGAGACATTACTAAGGTGGTTGCATTCTTACGATAGTCTTGGGCAGTATTTTAAACAAATTTCTCCGCAACAGCATTGCTTGTCATTTCAGTTGCATTGTGAAAATTTCTCTGGTTTCCTGCGTGAACTGCCTATTCATAGAGTAGCTTCTTGCACACCTTTATTGCCACGATGGGTTTATGAACACTCCTTAAAGGTATGGTGAAACAAAACGTTGATTTCAGAAAACAGCACGGAAGCACTAGGCTGGGTGCTACAAACCCGAAAGCATCATCACTCATAAAGCGATATTTCCAACGGATGTTCGTATTTTTGTGAAAGAAGAGCGCGCTTGAACAAGGCCAAAGAAAGCCTGTGACGTCGCGATTTTCGTTTCCTCCTCTTCTCGCTTTGACTCTGCGAGGACGCAAAGAGGGAGAGAAGCAAGGCCGTTTCCCCTAGCGTGGCTTTGAGCTGTGAGGCGGCGTGCGCGGAGTGGAGAAAATATGGTCCGGTGACACGCTGCGCATGCGCCGTCGTCCTGTCATTTGTCTTCTGTTTTAATGCGAAAGCATTAACTGGGGGGTCCCATGGAGTGAGCCGACGTCATCAGTTAGAAGCGTGAAAACGGCACCTAGTTTCCCTGATCCCAAAGGTCCCATTGGTTGGCGCGCGGCGACGAGGCTCCCATTGGCCGCTGCGCGCGTCAGTTTCGAAGACCGCCGCCAGATGGTGTGCGTGTCCGTGCCGCCAGCGCGCCGATAAAACTAATTAATAGGGGTGTTGCGAATTTTTTTCGAACCAAATTTTTAGGTCGAACTTTCGGGGTTCGACTGAATCGAACCGGTTTGATGAACCTTCGACCTTTTCACCAGATTCGACCGGTTCGACTTTATGGACAGTATGGCCAGACCTTGATACAAGCATGTCGAGGATTGGAGAATTTTTTTTTATGCAAAGTGTTATTTTAATTTTGTGAACAGTAATTCTAATCACCGAGGAAGTTAATAACTTAATTTTTGGTACTGTATTAACTGAAATAACCAATCAGCGCTGCCCTTAATGCATCCCTTAGTCATCACCATCAAATCCGAAGCCAACTGGCTAGCCTTTCGCGCATGCGCACACGAGTCGAACCTCAATACAAGGTTCGTCGAACTTTCCACTAAAAGTCGAAAAATTCGAACCTGGTCGAACTCGAACCTCGGCCGGTTCGCGGTTACAGGTTAAGAAGGTAGCGGCAAATGCCCCTTAAAGGGGATCAGATATCCCTCCGCCACCTCCGCATCGTTTCCTTGACGTCGCGGCCAACGCGCGAGGAGGGTCTTGCCTTTCTGTACATATTTGCTTTATTTTTCGACTTTGACTTAGCATTGTGGAAGCCACGAGAGGGAGATTAGAGTCCTCCCCCACCGACGGAAACAAATGCGACTTTCGGGGATTAGCTTCCCCCCCGATGGATACAAAGGCTGCTTTCAGGGGCTCGGTTCCCTCTCCGATGAATACAAAGGTCGCTTTCTTAAAAAGTGGGATCGGAGACAAGTGGGAATCCATTGAAGCGGAACAAGGAGCGTTTCCAGTGAACTCTTCTTTCGACTGCGGAGAGATTTGAAACGGGCGCATCACACTTGTGGAAGGAGCTTCTCCTACCTTCTTGACTTGTAACCGACTATAATTAACATGCCGTCGCCTGCATGATCCACATTGTAGGCGGCGCTTCTGCTCGTCTCGCCGCCGTCGAACATGGCGCCGCCTCTAGCATCCATATCGTCGGCGGTGCTTTCGCTTGTCTCGACGCCGACGAACATGGCGCCGCCTCTATCATCCACATCGTTCGACATTCATGCTTTAGCGTTCACAACTCATTAGAAGTGCTTATATGTCTTCCTACTTTTTTTTCTTTGCCATTCGTAGAACATAGTAGCCGACGAAAACGTTGTCCCTCTGCAAGCCGTAGCTATGCGTTGTCTGGTCCAAAGTGCCCGGATGTGCCGTTCGCGTATCACCCCGCAAGCGCCGCAGACGCGAGCAACGGGATCGTCCTCCGTGTCGCTTATTTCCCGGACTTTGGAAACCAGTGGCTATACTCAATGGTCAAGGAACTTTCAAGTTTGTTCGAGTTTAGTTGTATTTTTTGCAACTCTTCCGCGTAGGGGTATTTTTCGCAAGCGCAAAGTGAGCAACATGCACTGCCCGAAACTTGGCCTGCTAGGTCGTTTTCTCTAATGAAGGTTGGGATCCAGTTCGGCGCACGGGATCGCTTTTCCAACAATACGGAGTTGGCGGCGCAAGGAAAAGGAATGCGTCACTCTGGCTCTGCAAGTATAGAGTTCTTGTATAGACGCCTTACACTCGCGCCAGATTAGATCGGCCATTGCTGACCTCTTGTTTTACCGAGATGCTGAGCCACCAAAGACGGGCGTTGACGAGTCTCCAAAAAGGCCAGTGCTGCCAGTGCTGGGGAGAAGCACATAGAAGAATCTAAACTGTCAATGGCCTCGCCTGCTCGCACAGACCATAACTGATTCAAAAGCTTTTTTGTCGCGGTGAAATTCCGAGGATAAAAGGAAGCTATTTCCGTCTTGCCTTCATAAAGCTTGATGACGTAATTGTGGGATCGAAACCACCCGCCTGACGACAGTCGAGCGTGGCTCATGTGAGCGCTCGACTCCGGCGCGCAACAATCAATGCCTCGGCGGACACTCTGGTAGTGGCTCGTGTCGAACCACTGTGGTGATGAGAATAGTCGAACTCTAACAACACCTGGAGCTTAGTACCCGTTCTCTAGTTTGTCAAACCCAGCGCGTGGCTATGATTAACGTCGGCGGCATAGCACAGGTACCAGACCATGTAGTTGCTTGTTCTGGCTTTGAGTTGAGGGGATGGACGATGCTCATATTTCTCGAATTTGTTTGGCGACTGCAATTGCCTCGAAAGAAAAACTAAGGCAAGTTTGTTCAATTATTAATGTTAGGGAGTGATTCTAAGTAGTATTTGGCGGAATTAGAAAAATTGTTTCGTGGCTCCTTTAAGGAAGGGCAGAGCCCTGCCTTTTCTTGTGTGACTGCGTCCTTTGCTGTCTTTGATGGTTCTGAGGGAATAAATCTTTTGATACCAATTTTAATAGAGAAATTGGCCACGAATAAATGCAATGTTTGCTTTTTAGGATGCTTAGAGCCCATAGATTAAGTTATGATTGTAAGTAAACTATTCCAGAATGTGGTTAATGCCCCTTTAAAGGGGCCCTGCAATGACTTTTTTACTGGTTTTTAATTTGCACCGAACCTGAGCGTACTAAACGTAGTAACTTAATGAAACTTTTCTTTTCTCGAATTCCGCTTTATTTTAAAAGTTATAGGCAAATAAAAATTACAAAAACAAGCAAAAAATAACCTCCTTCATGATGTCCTTGGTTGCTTGAGTGGCCGTGAACTAGAGGAGGGGTAGTGAGCTCAGCGAGCGCTCACGGCCGCACTCCGTGTCGACAGCTCGAGAGAGCGCCACTAAAGCATGTATTGGATAGGCTGTATGAAGCGGGCAGCCAGGGCGGCTCGCATTGCATTTGCTGCGCGGTTAAACACTAATTCGGCATGACACTTCATTGGCCACAAACGACAGCAAACACGGGGTAAAGATCAGAACGGGAGCCACTTCGCTGTGCCATACCGCCAAAAGGCCAAACCGCAAGCCAAAGCTGCTCGCCGAAGGCCTTGGGAACGCTCGGAACCGGTCGGATCCTCCAGCCCATACGACCGCAGCGCCGCCGCGTACATCCGGGACCTTTCTACGCTCGCCGCTCGTTCGTGCCTGATACTACTACACCTTTCTTAAATGCGCCGCCTTTTTCACCGCTTTGTGGCGGGTATGTCGACGGGTCATTTCTTGTTTCCGTACCTTCTAAACTGCATTTGTTTCTTTTCTGATCTAAAATAGTAAACAAAAACTACTTTTATAAACAATTGAAACGGTTCGCGCCACTTATATTTTTGTATTTCGACTTAAAAGAAGCTTTTAGCGGCTCTGACCAGTAGTAGCCCAGGACCAAAGACGTCACATATCGCGCGCTTTCGGCACCGCGGGTCGCACCCCGTAGATGGAGGAGGTTTGCGCGTCGTCCGGTTCAAATAGGACTCACTGACATTTAGTTACTCCCTCCGTGCCCGCCGGCTTGCCCGAACCGCAAGAGATGTGGCAACCGCAAAAAAGGTAGACGCTTAATTATGATTGCAGGGCCCCTTTAGGTCACTTTGAACTGCCCGCAAAAATCAGTTTTTCAGCGTATCGCGTTGCGAATTAGTACAGAGTTGTGCAGGTAAAAAAAAAAAAAAAAAAAATGAAAATTTAAAATTAAATAATAATAAAAAAAAAAAAAAAAAAAAAAAAAAAAAAAAAAAAAAACTTACCTCGTAAAAGCAATTGGGAGCCAACCCACTCTATGAAGGTGGATGACCAGCGAAGCTGTTTAGCGCACGACACAGACTTGACACCGAATTTTGAACAAAGGTACGAACACGTTTATTGTCTTAATGGATCGTGACGAAAGGTACGGACACACGCGTGCCGCCCGCCGCCGCCGCTGACATTCTCGTTGCTGTTCCCGCCGTTGCTCTTCGTAGGCGCGTTGCTCTTCGGGACTCCGGACCATACGCGGCCTCCCCATTGCGACGAGAGAAGTGAAATTGAAAATTGAGAACGCAACTTGGCATTCTGGTCTTTTATATACATTCGCGTGTACTACTATCGCCGCCCCGATGAGCCGGTCTACGCGCCGCACATGTCGGCGTCTGCAGCAGCAACTGTTCTAAAGCAAAAGCCTAAAACAAATGGCATCTTGCCATTTGTTTTAGCGCTTTATTTTGGTTATTTACTGCGAATCGTTTATGCAAGGAAAGCGCACGCGTGCGGCGGTGCGAGCGTAGAGTTTTTGGTCACGCACACGACAAATCCACGAAACCCTAGCCATAAACAGCTTCGCTGTAAAAAAAAAAAAAAAAAAAAAAAAAAAAAAAGATATGGGCAATTTATTGCTATTTCGCAGACGATGCACGCGTAGTGAGAAGTGCTGCCGACAGATGGCGTACGCCGCGTTGAGGAAGCGTAGAGAGCTGTATATCAGAGAGTTTGGTTTATGCCACCCGACACGCAGCGCATGCGCACTTGCGACCAATCTCCGCAGGAGACATTCGAAATTAAATTACAAACTCCCCACCCTTGCCCGTTTCGATCTGGATGAGCATCGTACCGGCGTGCGGTCGTGTATCGCTACTGCGTGAAGCACGTTAAAGACCCCAGGCTAGCGGTTGTACTGCACTGGCTAAATTTCTCATCTACAGCTGGGAGACTCGTCGCCCGTTGTGGCAGACCAAGTTCTCGGCTGATATATATAAACATACACACAACTCAATTTTTAAATTACAAACGTTCCCCGCGGTTTGAGTTGGACACTCTGTGCAATGTAGGCTCTCTTGAAGGAGTGCCGGCCGATTCGAGTTATGATAGCAGACGATCCCGTTACAGAACCCGATCGGCCGGCGCTCTCTCGACGCGGCATACGCCCTCTGTCTGCGGCACTGCTCACTATGCGTGCATCGACGGCGAAGTGGCGGCGTAGGTTGCCCTAAACAACATGTTTTTTTTTTTCACGAAAAAACTTTTTTTAATTGATTTATTTTTGTTTGCTGTATACTTTTACCACCTGCTTGCACCTCTGTAGTAAATTGCAGTGCGACACATTGAGAAACCGATTTTTGCCGGCCGTCTCAATTGTCTTAAAGGGATACTGAACCCAAATTTCGAGCTCTCAAAATAGGGCATGGAGCGATAGGCAGGGCGCTGCAGAACCTAAGAAACACCACTCATGCAGCGATATCTCTAACGGTTGGCTATGTTTTTGGAAAAGAAAAGAAATGAAAAGAAACGTCACGATTCTCATTTCCTCTCCTCCTCGCTTCGTCCCGTCGAGCCAACACCTTCTAGAAGCTGTTGGTCGAGCTGGTGAACCGAAGCGAGGAGAGTAGCGAGGCCACTTCCCTTCATTCTCAACTTCTCCAGGAAGATCCTGACGTAAGAGTTCTCGCTTGATCGCGCACTTTTCCAGAAATTCGGCCATCCGTTTGAGATTTCGATGTATGAGTGAGGTTTTGGAGTTTGTAGCATCCCGTTCAGCACTTTTGCAGCCTTATGTTGCGAAATCCAAATTTTGGTTCAGTATCCCTTTAATGGGTTCGTTTACATGCTGTACAGCGTGGCATGAAATGCATGAAGCCTATTAATTTTGCTGCTGCTGCTGCGCAGTGTTCGAGAGTGAACCGTTTTCGCAAATCGCCGCCTCAGGAGGTTCTGGCATGAAAATATATGAGCTCGTGCTCATGTGAACGCGGGCACTCCCTCGACTAAGGAAATTAGATCCTGCTATATAGCTCCAGTCAGCTTTGCACCAGAGTTCTTTATCAAACTGGTCTTCCTTCTCCTTCCTAACGCGCGCATCGTTTCATCCTCTGTATTTGAACCCCTTCTTAAAGGCCGACGTACACTTCGCGCTTTGCATTTTTGCCCGGCTCCTCTCCTCTCCACTTTCTACCTTGCCCCAACATGGCTCCCCTTGCAGCTTAGGAGAAAGGAGTGCTAAGAGGAATATCTTCCCTGCAGAAAACCGAGGTTGTACGTCGGCCTATCTAAGCCAGGTGGCGCCAGTAATTTCTAAAATGGTTGTTTGCTGGCTCGCTAGACAAGAAGCAACCAAACAAGCCTCTATATCACGAGTTTGTAAACTCACTCAAAATGGTGTGTAGTGTGTATGTTTATACAGCCTGAAGTTACTACGCCTCAACACGTGACATGTCTCTCAGCTGTAGATGTGCAATTTGGCCAGTGCATGCAGTACAACGGCTATCCTGGGGTCTTCCACGTGTACCTTGCATTAGTGATACACGGCCGGGTGCCGATACGATACTCATCCAGATCGAAACCGGCAGGGGTGGGGATTTAGCCCAGGAACCCTGAGTTCTGCAGCGCGATCTTTGACCTACTCTAACCTTAGGTTTTAGCTCCACACACTCTGAACACGAACGCTCGCAGGCGCCAAAAGGGGATTCAAAATTATCCACTATCATGTTGGCTTGGAGATTTACACAACGTGCACCGTTTCTCTTTCTCGTTCAAATGGTAGGTTCGTCGCTCGAGTGTTCTGATCTACGGATGGCGTGCAGCACGTTTTGCCATCTTCCGCCGCCCCGCGGAGCTGCCCTCTCGTTCGCCTTTCCTGCACGGCATGTTGATCCCGCTCGTCACGTGACTGAATTCGGCGAATACCGGCGCCGCGCGTTCGAGGCGCGCGGCGCGCTCGAAAGCAGGGGAACGTACGCCGGGGCGCGTACAACGTCTACTTTCCTGCACGACACTTCATCCGGCTCCTCACGTGTTCGGATCTTGGCGAATAGCGGTGTTACGTGCTGAGTAATCAGGAGTCGTTTACGGAAAGCACAACGAGTAGCTTTACTCTGCGATCGTGATGGCGGCGTGACCGAATGTGCCTGCATGCGCAGGCACGTGCACTGTCTGATGTCGCAGAAGAAGACGAGGCGCGTCTTCTTCTTTTTCCATGTTATGCCGGACATAACACCTCCCCCCACTAGACGTCATGTCCATATCTTTGAGGTGGTCGCCGGTCTCGGGAACTTCTTCGAGTGCCTGAAGTGTCAGGCTCTGCCGGCGGCACAACAGGCAGCGATTCCTCGGGAATAGCAGTTGTGCTGTTGTCCCTGATGGTTGTCGAGGGTTGCGGAGCCAGGTCATCACGGCTGTTAATGTCCCATGCGGGTGCCACAGCTGTCTGTGGAGGTTGATTATGCGATGCCACTCTTCGCGGCCGTATGTGGTTGGTGTGCCGGCGAATTGAACCTTGCTCTACCCGAATCATCCAAGAGCGATGTCCCAGCTGACGTTCGATCACTCCCGGTATCCACTTTTTACCGTCTGGAAATGTTTTAACCCACACTGCTTGGCCTACATCAGACTTGTACGTAACGCGTTACAAGTAATTGATTACTTGTAATCAATTACAGTTAAGTGTAATTTTGTAACGCTTCAATTACATTTGTCAAGCTGTAACGCTCGGAGTAATTCAATTACTTTTTTCCTGTAATCAATTACAAACTGAATTACACAATTACGAATTACATTTTTCATCCCACAATTCTTTTTTCTCACAAAAATCAGCATAGTCACTCAGCCATGGAGGAAAAATGATTGACATTTTTTTAACATCTAAAAAAAAATAAAACTAGGATTAGTCGGCAAATCCTTTTTTCTTTTACGCCACGCTCTTCTACAAGCGCGCCACCAGCCTTGGCTGGGGAGTTCCGGATCTCGTTGCAGATTGCTGATAAAGTCGACGGGAAGCGGGAACTCGCTATTGACTTTTTAGTGGGCTTTGTTCCTTAGGTCGACGCGTCAGCTACACGACAAGGTCCGGGTCTGAAAACAAAAAAGGGAACAATAACCAAACAAAATTGTGTACGCAATATTTTACTTTGTATTTGTGTATTTCTGTCATCGCAATAAAAAGTAACGTGAAAGTAACTTGAAAAGTAATCAATTACTTTGCAGTAATTGTTCAATTACTTCTGGGAGGCAGTAATCAGTAACGGTAATCGGTTACTTTTTTGACTGTAGTAATTGTAATTGTAATCAGTTACTTTTTTTCAGTAACGTGTACAAGTCTGGCCTACATTCAGCTTGCGTGGGTTTGTAAAGGTGGCAGTGCTTTCAGGTGTCTCGGGGCTGAACGTCTTTAGTCGCTCGAGAGCAGACGGAAGTTCTCTCCCAAAAAGCATCCAAGCAGGTGTCTTTCCTGTTGCCACATGGATTGTTGTATGTTGTTTGAATAAAAATCTGGCAACCACACAATTCAGATCTTCTCTTCCTCTTTTAGCTAGTGCCATTTTCAGCTCTTGAACCATGCGTTCAGCCTGGCCGTTAGTTGCTGGATGGTATGGCGCGCTTGTGATCGATATTACACCGTTATTCCGGTAGAAGGTTTTGATGTCGTCGGACACAAACGCTGTGCCGTTGTCCGAAACCACCTTCCGGGGAACGCCGAAAGTTGCGAAGATAGCCCTCAATTGTCTAATGACGGCAGCCGACGTCATGTTTCGCATCACTCGGACTTCCACCCATTTAGTGTATGCGTCCACGACCACCAGAAAAACTTGGCCTTCAACAGGACCCGCAAAGTCCACGTGAATAGTATCCCAAGGGTGGGAGGGTCTGTGCCAGACTGGCATGGGCTCCTTCGGTGGTGTCTTGCGGTGGGTCTGGCAGGCAGTGCATTCTGCGACGAATGACTCTATGTCTGCGTCGATACCGGGCCACCAGAGGTAGCTCCGTGCGCATGTCTTCATTGCTATAATTCCGCGGTGCCCCGCGTGAATCAACGTCAACGCGTCCGTCCTCAGCCGCGTGGGGATCACAATGCGTGCCCCCCATGTCAGACAATTTCGGTGTGTCGACAGTTCTGCCGCCTTTTTTGTGTAAGGTGCGAACTCTGGTGATTTGAGTCGATGAAGAGTGCCCTTTTGAATTGCTTCTAACACTTCAACCAGCACAGTGTCCTTTGCTGTCGCTTCTGCTACCTGTTGCGCTGACAGAGGAGGCCGTGACAATCCTTCAAACATCAAGATGTCGCCAGGTGGATTCAGTTCGTCTTCTGTGTGTGGTAACGGAAGCCGACTGAGAGCGTCTGCGTTCTGGTGACGATTTCCTGGCCTGTATTTCAGGTCGTAGTGGTAGGCTGCCAGTTTCACGCACCATCTAGTCATCCTTGGTGATAATACTTGTGGAACAGGCTTGTTGGAGCCGATGATACCTAGCAAAGGCTGATGGTCTGTGAATATGGTCACGGACCTCCCAGCTATGTATTGATGGAAGTGGTGAACTCCGTACACGATAGCGAGGCCTTCACGATCCAGTTGCGAATAGTTCCGCTCGGCACTGCCTAGCGTTCTGGATGCAAAAGCGATCGGAGCCTCCCGCCCATCAGCATCTTGCTGTGCAAGTACGGCTCCCACTCCATATGGTGAGGCGTCGCAAGACAACACTAGAGGTCGTTTTCCATCATAGTGTGCGAGCACAGTGTAGTTCGCCACTAGATCTTTCAGCTTTTTGAAAGCCCTTCGGTGTGTTTCTTCCCACCTCCACTCTTTGTTCTGTTCAAGTAGTTCGTACAGTTCCTTCGCGATTGTCGCGCGATCCTTTAAAAACCTGTCGTAAAACGCCAGGAGGCCTAAAAAGGACTGTAACTGCGTCTTGTTCTCTGGTTCTGGGGCTTCGACTACTGCTTGGATCTTGTCCTGGGTTGGATGAATTCCTTCGGCGTTTATGCGGTGACCTAAGAATTTGACCTCCTTCACGCCGAAGAAGCACTTGCTTTGCTTGAGCTTCAGCCCTGCCTTTTCCAGTCGTGAGAGTACCTCATCCAGCCGACGCGCGTGCTCACTTGGAGTTGTTCCGCTGATGATTATATCGTCAAGGTAAACGCTAACTCCCGGAATGGCCGCGAGTGTGGTTTCCATGACTCGTTGAAATATCGCCGGGGCGGCCGCGATTCCGAAAGGTAGTCGCTTCACTCTGTAGAGCCCCTTGATCGTGTTGATCGTCAGTATTTCGGCGGTCGTATCCGTTACTCGCAGCTGCTGATACGCTTGCGCGAGATCAAGGGTCGAAAAGACAGTTCCTCCTTGAAGGTTTGATAGAGCCTCCGTCGGTGTCGGGAGCGGGTAGGATGCCGGCTTTGCTGCGTCGTTCACGGTACTGCGGTAATCCCCGCAGAGCCTCACGGATCCATCTTTCTTCCTGACAACCACGACAGGCGTTGCCCACGCGGAGTGTTGAACCGGCTCTATAATGCCTTGCTTCTGCAATGCTAGCAATTCGCATTCAACTACTGGCCGTAGTGCAAATGGTACTTGTCGGGCTTTAAGGAACTTGGGTGTTGCTGTTTCTTTCATCTCCAAGTGTACCGTTGGTCCGATGTACCCTGTGATCTCAGACTTGAAGACCTCACTGTGCGCGCTGAGCACCGTTGTGATAGTACGGTCTTGCTCAATGTGGTGAATACCACTGAGTCGAATCTGCAGTGCTGAAAACCAGTTGCGTCCCATCAGGTTGCATCCTGTTCCGGTTGTGACTAGGAGTGGCAGGATATAGTCCTTAGACTTATGCTTTACGTGTACCCGCGCTGAACCGAGAACTCGGAGTCCTTCACCGGTCCACGTCTGCAGCGTCATATCCTCTTTCTGTAACGGAGGTGGCTTGTTTGGCCATGTTCGCCTGTAGGTCTCTTGGCTGATGACCGTGACTGCTGCACCAGAGTCAACTTCAAATTCTAGTGCTCTTCCAATGTTACGTGCTGAGTAATCAGGAGTCGTTTACGGAAAGCACAACGAGTAGCTTTACTCTGCGATCGTGATGGCGGCGTGACCGAATGTGCCTGCATGCGCAGGCACGTGCACTGTCTGATGTCGCAGAAGAAGACGAGGCGCGTCTTCTTCTTTTTCCATGTTATGCCGGACATAACAAGCGGCGAGGCGGCACGTGGGAAACAGACGCGCAGCTCTGGCTCCCGTAGGGGGCCTATACAGGAACTCTAGTTTGTTTTAAAGGGGTACTCCACCGATTTTTTTAGCTACCTCAACTAACTATATTTTCTGACTCCCCGGCCTTTACTCTCTCCGGTATGCTATTTAGAATCGCGAAATTCGTAATAGTTATTGCGATATCGGCAAATGAAAATGATGCAAAAACCAACATTCAAATATACGCGCGCTTTTCAGGGCCGTGACGTCAGTGGCAGGCAGGCTTGCCAGTCGAGCAAGCAGCCAAAAAATAGAATATGCCAATCATTTGTTTCGTGCTGGAGCGCGGGTACTGCAGTGAGCTTCCCAAGCATTCATTTGACACCATGAAACTGCTTCGAATCAGTTTAAAACGAAATCTACAGCCCAAAGAGTGAACCCCTGCCTTCCACTGACGTCACTTTTTCATTGTTGCCAGTAGAGACTTCGAGCTTGAGAAACACGGTGAGGACCAAAACTGTAAATTCAATAACTTCGCGAAAAAACAATATTTTGACCTAATATTTGGGATACTATTTTCGCGATGTTTGTTGGTTAGTTTAGCAAAATTTCAAGCAAATCGGAGACAATGAAAAAATTGGTGGAGTAGCCCTTTAAAGCCCCTTCACGTTTCAAAAGTAGCGCAAAGTGCGTCGATGCACGAGGCACGTGCAACATCATGTTGGCACAGCACTGCACTGAGCTAGATTTCAGACGCCATGCTCTTACCAGAAGTGGCGCGCGGCACGTGTCTCGAGCATTTTCACATTAATGAATGGCGCCACTTTTCTTCAGGATACACAGGGGCTTTAGTTTGTTTTAGGGTGCCTACATGTCTGTCTGTCTCAGGGTGAAGGCATTCATTGTTGCCCTGAATGTGCCAGCGCGTGACGCTCTCGCGCACTCGGTGCGTGACTGGGGCTGTAAAATGGCGTCTCTATGTATCAGCCAAGGCTACGCGCTCGAGCTGAGTGACACCGGATTGCGCGCACTTCAAAATTCATAAAAAACGATTGGGCGGAAAAATGGCTGAGATGTCACCACTCAAGCAAAAGCGTGCGTGTGTATGAAGGCGCTCTATAGTTTGTTTATAGTTCTACGGGATCCAGAGTTGCGCGTCTATTTTCCACGTGCCGCCGCGGCGCTATTCGCCGAGATCCGATCACGTGATGAGCAGACTTAAACGCCGTGCAGGAAATAGACGCTGCACGCGCCCCGGTGTACGTTCCCCTGCTTCTGGCCGCCTCGGTGGCTCCGAGGCGAGAGCGCCGGCATATGGATCCCCAGGTGGCGGGTTCGAATTTCGACCGAGGAGCCCGCAATATGACGGAGGCTTATTGCGGAGAAGGCGCCGTGTAACCGAGCTTTCGGTTGCACGTCAAAAGATCCCCAGGTGGTCCAAACTAATCCTCAGTCCTCCGCTGGGGCGTGCCAGATGCCCGTCGTAGGTTTGGCACGTAAAACCCCCAAATTTGACTTTTTCCCCTGCTTCTGAGCGCGCCGCGCGCCTCGAACGCGCGACGCCGCTATTCGCCGAATGCAGTCACGTGAAGAATAGGCTCCAAATGCCGTGCAGGAAAGACTACGCTACGGGAATGAACGCGCAACTCCGGCTCCCGTCGGGAGCCTATACAGGAACTTAAGTTTGTTTTAAAGCCCCTCAATATGTTTTCGTTTGTCTTGCAAGTAGCTTCAGATGCTCCAGAGCACGAGGCCCGTGTCTTGAGCGGCCCTTGGAAGTAAATGGAGCGCAGCACTGAATTGAGCGGCCCTTGGAAGCGAATGGCGGTGGAGCACCCGCTCGTGGCGTGCACGTGTCTTGCGCGTTCCCAAAACAAGAGTTGGCGAGGGTGAGAATTCGTTTATTACAGAAGGGCAACATCGGGTACCTTGACGAAAGTACTTGAAAGCATGAATTTTATCAAGAGACTTTAGTTTGTTTTATTTCAAAGCCCCTTGATATTTCAAAGGTGCGTCGATGTACGAGGCACGTGCAACGTGCAGCCCTTGGCAAGATCATCGACACGGCGCAGCACTGAGCTAGATTTTAGACGCCGTGAATTTCCCAGAAGAAGCGCGCGGCACGTGCCTCGAGCATTTCTAAAACAACGAATGGCGTTAGTCGCCTTGGAATCGTCATCTTCGATTTCTGGGATCAAAAACAAACAAGAAAATGCTGTTTGTTGTCCCACTGCTGACGCGTACCGTTAGAGGCGTAGCTGTTCGATCTCCTCTCCTATAGGCTCCCTACGGGAGTCAGAGTTGTGCGTCTGTTTTCCCGTCACGCCGCTATTCGTCAAGGCCGATCACGTGAAGAGCAAAGAATCCTGCGCCGTGCAGGAAAGTCGCTTCGCAGACGTTGCACGCGCCCCGGCGTCGTTCCCCTGCTTTTGCCTCCTTCTCCGACTCGCGCGGCGCCGCTGGAACTCGTTTTATTCTAACGTTTACGAGCCGCCGCTGACGTAAGTTCCTGGCACCTTCGTGAGTAGATCATGTTACTTCCCCCTCCGCCATAGTTGTTCAGCTCATACTCGGAGCAAATTTTCACTTGTTCAAGTTCACTGTGAGCACATTGCGAAAGCGTTGTGGGCCTTCTTGGCACTATAGAGGATTATCGATTGGAAGAAAAATGTTTGCGGCGTCTTCGCGCCTTCCGTCAAGTTGCACACACAACTTCTCGTAGCTGCTCCTTGGATTGGTCGCCACGTTATGTACAGTCGGCACTAAAAGAGATTGGCACAGGTGGTTGGCGGCCGGAACGGCATAATCGCCGAACGCAGTGCTGCGTTCTCGCGAATACGCCGAGAGCGAGAGTCTATCTAGAGAATAGGGCTTCGGCGGACAGTTGCCGTTTACAAGGAATTTTAGCTTTACTACATCGATATTGCTATCTGCCCTTTTGCAGATTCAGAAAAGCAGGACAAGCACTTCCCTCAGAGCCTTCCCCTCTTTCTATTTTAACGAGCGAACGCTGTAGAGAAGGTGAGAGAGGAGGCAAATCCCCTCGCTTCCTCTCCAGCCTTCAGCCCGCTAAATTGGAGAGGGTAAAGGGCTTCGCATAACGAGCTTCTCCTGCTTTCCTGAACTTGCAACCACGGCCGGACTGGAAGCGCGCGCTCTCTTTCTCTTCTTACGGCCTTTGCAATCGGCCGCTGGTCAATGGCATTTTTTCTCTGTATTTAGTTCACTTGCTTGCCGCCAGGGGCGCAACCAACTCACCCCACGCGGAGAGTCCCTTCGAGCTACTTTGCGCTGGTGTTCGAGCTTCGTAGGGTGTTGTTTTGGCAACTTGGGTCTGGTGTATGTCGGTGGCTATCTGGTGAAACTCATTAGTGAGTTTGGGTGCGACGCCTGTGTTATGCTGTTGACTACGAGTAACAGAGGTGATCCTCTGTTCGCCTTATTGCAAGGCCAGGATAAAAGTGGACTTCATTATTTAAATCCTAGGTTCCTCGCACTTCTGGACAACATTGTTGCTTTTTCTTTTAAAGGCTGTTAAGCACCTTCCGCGTTCAAATGCGCACGAAGTTCTGCAACTAGATAGGGCGCAACTCATTGCACCCTATCTTGAAGACGCGCCAATCCTAAGTTGCCCAGAGGGCATTAACAACAGTCACTCATAGCGCTTGGCTGGTTTAGCTTGCAATAAGTTCCTCAGAATACTTCTGATTAACAATCCAAAGACGGTCACGGACATAAACGAAAAATCAGCTGGATATGTGCACACGCCCTCAGGAAGCACTTTAGGCTGTAATATGCATGGTGCGAAAATTGTACAGACTACTACACCCTCGTCTAGAGCAGCTGACCGATTTCATGTGCGGCCTATGAAATGATGATGCAGACCACGGCAATAGATAAATTGGGCCTGCTTACATTTCACGAGAGTGTACCAATTATTTATCATTTTAAGATCCTCCACGTAGAAAGGGTCCGTCTCCTGTTCTTGAGTTGCAACAGAAGTCCTGAAGGTAAAGACGAGTATAGTTTTTCCGCGCATTCGCTGTCTCTACTTACTACTTTTTACTCCCGAATCTCTTGGAGATGTGCGTCAAATATTCACCGTTTTGGGCTCATCAGAAGCGCATTGGATAATGGCTGATGGTCTGAACGTAAGCATCAGGTGTCAAAGGCTATAAAAATCTCGGCCCCAAGTTGCGAGAGCGCTGAGATACACTCACAGACGCGCTCTGTGCAAACGGCAAAGGGTAGCCCAGCTAGGGGTTAAAGCCCCTCCAGGAGTGAGGTGACAGCGCCCCCCGCGCGCGAGAGAGAGAATATCTTTATTGAAACAGAGAGTTTAGTCTGAGCTTTGCGCTCTAACAGGCTTCTCTGTGGTGGGGAAGGGGAGGGGGGACAGAAAGACGATCGACAAAGGGTCAATGATGATGAGATGAAACGTTAAAATATATACACGCTATAGTGTCTAGTTTCAGGATAGGATATGAGAGAAAGATGAGAAAAATAATTAAAGCACTGTCAGCAAGTCAATGTCTTCGAGAAATTTAAAGAGAGCTTTTAAGGCTGCTCTTTGTGTCTTAGCAGGCCAAGGTCCGAGGAGTTTTGGTAGATCAAAAGGTCTACAGTCCAGAGAATTCGTAGAATTTTTGTAAACTTTGCGTTCATTTTCATATGCTGGACATGTGAGTAGAATGTGTCTGATGGTTTCCGGCGCACCGCATTTCTCACAGTCCGGGGTCGCGCGTTGTTTTATATTAAAGCGATAGTTCTTCGTGTACGCACAGTTGAGGCGAAGTCTATGTATAAGAGTTTCTAGATTTCGTGGTAGATCGCTTGGTAGTTGTGTTGTTAATAAAGGGTCTATGTCATAGAGAAATTTGTAGTTAGAATCTGGTGAGAACCAAAGCATCTCACGTGCACGTTTTGCTATTTGTCTTGTCAGAGATGTGCAATCGCCTTTCGTAAAAGGAGCCATTCGTCTTGAGATGTGCTGGTGGGCCCTCTTGGCTGATTTGTCAGCGCATTCGTTACCCCGTATACCGGAATTTCCTGGTATCCATTGAAAGGTTATTTGGTGACCGTATTCGAATGCTAGGTGGTGGTACTCAGCTATTTCTAGGGAATAAATCGAATACATTGATTTCTTTCCAATAGGACTGAGCGACTGTAAAGCGCATTTCGAATCTGTAAATAAGGTCCATTTTTGGGGTGGTTGTTGGCATATATACTTGATTGCTTCCTTAATTCCGTGAAGCTCAGCGGTTGTTGATGATGTATGATGGTTTAGACGACAAGATCTTGCAAGAAATCTCGATGGAACAAAGAATGCTGACGATGAAGTCGTCGCCGTTGTTGAGCCATCGGTATATATGTGCGTTGTTCTAGTGTAAGTTTCATATATGTAACTCATTACAAGTTGTAGCATAACTAAGCTACTCTGTTGGTGCTTTGCGAGGATTCCGGGGATGTTTAGTTTAATATCCATTTTTCGAAGCGTCCATGGAGGTATTTTGGAGTAGTCAATAAAAGTTGCCTGCTTTGGAATATTGTCAATATTTCGACCTAAAGTATCCCCATAGCTGGAGTTTGGACGTTTTATGTGTATTTTAGAAAGATAGTGATTCTTATGCTGAGTTTTATGGCGTAAATGAATTCGTACTATTTCTTGTTTTTGTAATACTTCCAAAGGAAGGCATCTGGCTTCTGCTACCGTGCCAGGTCCAGACGAACCTCTTGGTAGACCAAGGCAGATTCGAGTGCATTTGTTAAGCGTCCCTTGAAGCTGTCGTTTACTCGTTAGGCTTATATTTGTTAGGTGTGGAATAGAGTGCCTTATTAGTCCTTCAACCAAAGATTTGTACAGTAGAATCATTTATCTGCAGTTACATCCCCAAGCTGTTCCTGCAAGGCAGCGTAGAACATTGGTTGCTCCCATGATTCGCTTTTTTAGAGAATTAACTTCTTTCGTCCATGAGAGATTTCGATCAATGTTGATCCCTAGAAATTTATGTACTGTGAAGTTAGGAACTGTATGTCCGCCTAAAAAGATCGGATACTTTTTCATAAATTTCTTCGTAAATGCCATGGCAACTGATTTCTTGGGAGAGATCTGGAGGCCTTTGGAACCTAGAAAACTTGTCAATATATGGAGAGATTTTTGCAACCGCAGCTTTAAGGCCCGTTCACACTCTTGCAACCGAGTGCGACCGAGAGAGACCAAACCGGTTTTTAAGCCTCTTGCGATCTCTTAGGACCAGCTCCGCTCAGTGCATCCGGTCCCAAGAAGTCTTTCTCGGTCGTACTCGGTTGCAAGAGTGTGAACGCGCCTTTACAGTTAGCCTAGAGCGGGAAGTGGACCATACGCAGATGTCATCAGCGTATATGCTAATACTAACTCTTCGGGGAAGATGCTTTTTTAATGCTATCAGTGTGAAGTTGAATAGAGTGGGACTTAGTATTGCACCCTGAGGTACTCCTTTGACAACATCAAAATAGTTGGAACTTCCTTCTGAAGTATCAATGTAAATTTTTCTGCATTTGAGATAATCGTATATCCATTTATAAATGCGTCCTCCAAGTCCTAGATCTGCGAGAGCCATTAATATTGCCTCATGCTGAACAGACTCAAATGCTGCTGTAATATCTAAAAACAGTGCAGTGGTCGTGTGACCTTTGGCTCTACCTTCTTCGATACTCGTTGTAAGATCAATGATGCAGTCTGTAGATGACCGTCCGCGGCGGAAGCCATTCATTTGTTCTGAATAACATTTGTTTTGTTCTAAAAACTATGAAATTCTACCGAGTACCATTTTTTCCATTAGCTTTCCTATACAACTCAAGAGCGCAATGGGTCGGAAAGATTCGAGACTAGTGGGCGGCTTACCAGGCTTCAAAATCGGCACAATCTTTGCAATTTTCCACTCTTGTGGTAAGGCTCCTTTGATCCAGGAATTGTTGTAGTATTCAAGAAGTCTGAGTTTGGAATGTTGGGATAAGTGTGCCACGGCGTTATACGTAATGCCATCTCTACCTGGCGCTGAATTATTTGCACCTTGAATTGCTGCATTTAGCTCATCAATAGTGAAGAGCAAATTTAGACTTTCGTTTGTTGCAGCAGGTGTGGTAGGTCCCGGAGTCGAGATAGTACTACTATGTATGCCACCACTTGTTAGGAAAGCGCAGTAATTGTTCGCAGTATCGACTTCACTTTGATTTTCACGTAGTGAGAGTGCTTTAAATGGATATCGCTGCTGGGGGCTTCTCCTTAGACCTCTGATAATTTTCCATATGCATGTAAATGACTTACGAACATCGAGATTTGTACATATCTCCCTCCACCTCTTTTTTGCTAATTTTTCGAGATGTCTCCGAATGTGTAATTGTGCCCGTCGTGAAGCTCGCAAATCTACCGGGTCTTCTGTACGAAGAGCTTTCCGCTCTGCTTTCCGTCTTAAAGCACGTAGTCTTAAGTATTCTTGATCGCATGCATTTTCAACCTGACGCACAAAGGAAAAAAATGTTGCCTCAGTAAGGGAATATGATAAAGTTGGAATTAATTCATCATCACTTGTCGCAGTTGTTATGCTTTGGTTTGTCATTTCTGTATATTTGTCCCAGTTGATGGATTGTGGTTGCTTCTTCCTTGAGGGTATTCCTTCTAATGCCATGAGTATTGGATATTGGTCACTTCCTCGCGTTTCAAGGTCCGTGTGCCAGGACATTTTGTTGAAGAGGTCACTGGATGCAAAACAAACATCGAGACAGCTTCCTGATTTCGCATTTTTTAGAAATGTTACATTTCCGTCATTAAGACAGAGAAGCCCATATTTTTCCATGAGGTCGGCAAGAACTGTACCTCGTGACGTTGTTTTTCTGCTGCCCCAAAGTTGATTGTGGGCATTGAAATCTCCACAGACGACGTGAGGGTTTGGAGTAGTTTGCAAAATTTGATCAAGTCTTCCTGAATCGAAAGGGACATTCGGTTGGATATAGGCTGTGATTATAGTCAGTTTGGTTTTTCCAAGTCCTACTGTGGCACAGACATATTCATTTGTTGGATGGGGAGCAATAATGTGCTCGACTACTGTAACGTCAGTTCGACATCCGAGAAATAACCTACTTTGCTCCCCGCCTCTTTCGGAATGATATATTTGATAGCCATTTAGGCGAAATGAATCAGCAACTCTTGACTCGGAAATAGTAATAAGAGGAAATTGATGTTCCCTAATTAGCTGACGGAAATCAGACAGCTTTGAACAAAGTCCACGTGCGTTCCACTGAAATAGTGTGCAAGACTTAAAATTTTGTTAGGATGACATAATGATAATAAAAAAAAATGATGCGAAGGCCAAGTGTTTTAACCACACCATGTCTCAATAAAGGGTAGGAAAGAGTCCATGATCTTAAGGGCAATTAACGTGTAGGGGGATGTAAAGCGCTGAAGAATTTTTCGGATTACTTCAGAGATGGATTTAAAGAGAGCTCCAATGCCCTCGGAGTTTTCGGCTGGTGCAGATACCTTGGAGGCTTGCGTGGGCTTGTCGCCGAAAGGCTGACTCTCATGCAGGTTTGCTTGCTTGGGGAGTTCTACACCTGTGTTGTTTGGCACGGGATTTGGATGTTGAGTAGGTTTTACCTTGCTTTGTCTTGGTTCCCCTTGTAGCGCTGCTGTGTACGTTTTCTGAGGAGTGGAGCTACAGGCAGCTGTTGGGA
The DNA here is from genome assembly GCF_016920785.2 of Ixodes scapularis. Classification (NCBI taxonomy): domain Eukaryota; kingdom Metazoa; phylum Arthropoda; class Arachnida; order Ixodida; family Ixodidae; genus Ixodes; species Ixodes scapularis. The sequence continues at coordinate 79,071,643 of NW_024609868.1, forward strand.
CTTGTAGAACTGTTGTTGACGGTGTCTGAGGAGTGCCGCACGGTGGAGTTGTTGCAAGTTGGTTTGAACCACGTGTAGAGCCAGGTATCGACGGGGTTTTCTTAGTTTGTTGGACATTACGGTTACCGGGCTCGTTTTTCTTGGGGGGGGGGGGGGGGGGGTATTCCACCGCAGGTTTCGAGTATATTCCAGAGCAAACTACTGTACGTGCTGTGATGTAGTCTACCTTCTTCTCCATCTGATATTGTTTTATTACGCACTCCCGCTTCCAGTTCGGACATTCTGTGGATGTGAAAGGATGTGCTTCTCCGCAATTTGCGCACTTAGGGTCTTCTTTGCATTGTTCCGTGGTGTGGCTTTCGCTTGCACATTTGCATGCACCTTGCAGAACGACGACACACCGCTTTTACGATGGCCAAAGCTTCCGCATTTAGAGCACTGGATAGGGCGATCCTTGAAAGGCGTCACAGGGTATGTTACATGTGCTAGCGTTACGTGCGTCGGTAAGCATGGGGATAAAAATACTATTCGTACAGCTTCAGTGCTCCCCAGGCGTCGAGCATTCGATATGGGCAGCTTGCTTGTAACGATGTATTGAGATGAGCGTCTGTTACGTCAGAAGAGACGTTCTTGATGACACCGACAACAGAGGAGCTATTCCGCGGTTCATAAGGCGTGACCGGAATTCCGCAGATGCTGCTAAGACGGAGAAGTGCGTTGGTTGATTGACCATTTCGAGTATCGACAGCGATGAGATTTAGGCGTAGGTTATATCGTATGAGTATGACGCCTTCGGGAATGATTTCATCGAGGGCTTTGGAAAGTTTTATGCTACTCAGTTTTGTTAGCACAGTTTCTGGAGTTTTAGGCGCCAACATAACTAACTGTCAGACCAGTCTGGCGTTGTGGTTGAGATAGGATGGTGTCATCGGTTGAGTTGGAGCTGTTGCCGTTCTGGCGTCCTTTCTTTCGTTTAAAGCTCTTTCTGCTGCTCACCGTTTTGAAATCTGCATCCAGAGATTCAGCATCGTTGGGAGCGTTGTCTTCTTCGATTAGTTCATCCATCGAGGTTTCTGTAGCTGAGTCGTCATGACTGGTATCTGCGTCCAATTGATTGGTTTCCATTCGAATGCCAGGTTGGTTGGCCATGTTAGTTGAGTCGATGTGGAACCCCAAGCCTGGGTCGGCTTGACGGGGTGGCCCACCTTATGTGCTGATGAAGGGATATTCTCGTTGCTGATTATATTAAGGATCCGAAAAAGGTTTTCGTCTTGTCCTGCCGGCGGTAATGAAAAATTAGGCCAGATTCCTTGGAGCGAGGTACGCAGATATCCTTTGGCTGTACTTCTTCGTCGCCACCTCCCGCGAATTACGGCGGGAGGTGGCGATTGCCCCTATTGCAAAGGCCGTAAGAAGAGAAAGAGAGCGCGCGCTTCCAGTCCGGCCGTGTTGCAACAAAGCATATAAATCTTGCCAGTTACGCGTTAAAAAAAAAAAAAAATGAAACGCGTTTTTAAGTTTTGGTTTGTTATCGAGCGCATCTTTGCGCCCGCGGTCCTTCTCCCCGGTGATCGGGGCGCTAAGCCACCGCCTCGCGGCCTGGCCTCCCCCGTGGGATGGAGACAAGTGTGGCGCACGTGCGTTGCGCGTCTCAGCCACTCGGGTGCAGGACCGCGACGCAGATATGTGCTCTCTGCGCTCTGATAAGAAACCGAAACCTAGAAACGTATCCAAATTCAGCGTTTTTTTTTGTTTTTTTTTCGAAACGCCGCAAACATTCTGCCCTTGTCTTATAGCCTTAGCAAGCTTCTCAGTAAAACTATATATTTATTTTCACTAATTACAACAAAATAATGAGTAAACTTTAGTTAATTGACTCGCTAATTAGTATGTCTTTTGCAATACTTGACGTCCGCCAAGGCTGGCAGTTTGTTCCCGCAAAAAGTTTTTTTTTTATTTATCTCGAATTGTAGCTTTCACAGAAAGATTATATACACGTTTGCAAGTCCGGCTTCAGGGCGCTGCCATCTTGCCGGTCTGGGGTGCGCTTGGACCAGTCATAATCCGATTACGAACCCTTGCTAAGGCGTCGTAATCGAATTATGGCCGCTCCCGAGAGCGCACCCCACTCAGGAAGATGGCGGCGCCCTGAGACCGGACTTGCAAACGTGTATAGGGTGCTGTGAGAAATCCGAACCCGACTTTTCGCACCGCAAAAATAAACTAGACATTGCGGAGAGCTCAAACTCTGTCAGAACGGAGCCCCAGCCGTTCGAGCGAGATGCCAAAGTTTCAGCACGAATCGTTATCTTATTCAAAAGTAATATGCGATTTTCTGAAAATTTCGATGGAAAAATGGGGCCCATTTTTGGCCCGTTTTTCCGCCATTTTTTTTTGTTGAAATTTTCAGAAAATCGCTCATAACTTTTGAATAAGATGATAACGATTCGTGCTGAAACTTTGGCCATCTTGCTCGAACGATTCCTATAATAAAAGAAGACACAGACGGCAAGTTCGTCGCATTTTTTTATTCACGTTATGGAGCGTTGAAGCGGCCAAGGTGGAAACTTGTTTTTCCAGCTTATCGGGAGTGCCATTATTTCACTCCATCCCTTTTCCATATCTTTTACGCTACATCCATATAACTTTTTGGGAACACTCTCGACATGTGCTTTTTTTCTGTAATTAAGCGTCTTGGTCCAGGGGTCTCAAACACGCGGCCCGCGGGCCGCATGTGGCCCGTGATTCGCTGGGACGCGGCCCGCAGGCAACCGGCTACGAGTCGCGGTTCCCATGTCTCGAGCGCTACACTCTAAGCCCGGTCCCACTTAGTAAGAGGGACATTTCTTCGATTTTTTCCCACTTAACTTTAAGGGGGGCGACAGACCTCTTAATATTACATGGAGATGCTCCCTCTTAATTAAGTGAGACACCACCCCTCTTAAAGTAAGCGAGGCGGCGTCTCCCTTAAATTTGAGGTCAGAGTCCCTTAGTAAGAGGGACAGTTTTTAGATATTTTCTTTCTTAAATTCGGAGGGACGGTGGCCCGCTTAAAATGCAGGGTTACAGTCCCCCTTAAGTCGGGGTCACGCTGCTTATACTTCATACAAAATACATTCTGCAGACATGTTCCGAAACGAGTCGCCTCGACATCCGCGCTTCGTACGCCACGAGGTAACCAATCAAGAGGTTACTTTGTCACGTGGCATACAAAGCACGGATGTCGCGGTGACTCGCATTGGAACATGTCTGCAGAATGTATTTTGTATGATGTATAAGCAGCGTGACCCCGGCTTTAAGTTACCTCTGTTATTGTATCGTACAATTTCTGCTCCTTCGTGTTTTGAGTGTCAGCTGACAGGCTGCACTGCACTTTCGCTGATATTGTTTAACCAAAGTTATTCTGTGCTGCGTAGCAGAATTGAAATTTGATCTGTATATCTTGTTTGATAAACGGAATCAATGTGTTAAAGAAAACAGTAACAATCTTTAAGAGTAAACACTGTTTTATTTGCCATGACACAAGAAAATATTCTGATATGTATTTATCAAAATAATAATTCTATAAAGATGTTCTGGTAGCTTTTACGAATAAAAAAGACTTAGAACGACGCCAGAAATCGGCGTTTCTTGGAAACTATCACACAAAAAATTTCGTGCTGCAAAGTGACTCATTTTGCCTGTCATAAACAATAACAATACCATCGTGCTAGAAAAAAAAAAAACTTTTTTTAGCGGATAACACAAAAAGAAAAGTACATTCTAAAAAAAAGCCTGTGCGTCTACTTTCCCGCACAACACTTGGAAAGACAATCACCATAACTCTCGGAGGCAGCTCAGCGAATGTAGATGCCGAAACATATGATTATACCAAAAAAATGAGTTACGACATTAAGCACAACAAGCGTGATGTTTTGCATTGGTTAATGTCACAACTCGGACTGCCTTTTTTGGTCTAATCTTATGTTTCGGCATCGTGATTCGCTGAGCTGCTTCCGTGAGTTACGGTGATTGACTTTCCAAGTGCTGGCTCGGGAAAGTAGATCCCTGTGCTTTTTTTTAGAGCGTATTTACCTACTTCATAGCATTAAAAACGAATTATTCGGTGTCTCTTGCCATCAGCAGAAGCTCAGAATTTCTGTTGTTTTTGAACGGCCATAAGCGATTTTATGAGCTTCTCCGACAGAAACTGAATCGAAACATTTTATTTTCAACGAGCAGACCCTACAGGAGTCCAAGGGTTTGTCCACATGCCACAGGGTAGGAGAGTCCCGTTATGTAATACACCCATAAGCACATGACTAGTGCCCCCTCCATAGTCGTGCTAGCGGTGAGTTCACTGACCAGTTCCCAGAAACGATCCCTTCCTCCGAACCGAAGAAAGTCTTGGGTCTTGGAACTTTTTCGTCAGGGGTAAAATCGTCCTGCAAGCAGCAATTGTTAAAAAAAAAAAAAAAAAAAAAAAAAAAGTGCGTCAGCGTCAAACTTAGATTTCTATTTTTGCCTTCGCTTTTTCACATACCATAGGTGATGAAAGAACTTCTGGCCAATCGAGACCTGAGAATGGTCTTAATGTTCAAGAATGTTGTTGGGTTGTCTCCGCAGAAGGCCCCTTTTACCTCCTCCAGGTTTCCCAGCATGGTGACGATCGTGTTATGGAACCGAAGTTGTGCATCCACCTTTAGCTGAATGAAAGACCATATCGTTTTCCTTTAGATACAGAGAGTGGGAATTAGAATAAAGATAATGAAGCGATTTCACCTGTTATCAAGCAGGCGCTAGGAAACAAATGCGAAAATAAAGTGCAAACAGTTCAAAGATTCGGAACCCAATCTGTATACGATTAAATAGCGAGTGACATTAGCTTATGACGTAACTTCTGCTACTATTAATTTTTGGTACGAGAATAGACTGTAGTTTTAATTAATTTACGAGAATCAATCGTTTCTGTGTTACCATGACAAAACGAAAACGCATTTAGTAGTAGATGAACTTTAGAAGCCCCATGTGCTTTGGAAAGCATGGATTGCATTTGCGGCTCGAAGCTGCAGAAGTGATCTAGTGCATGTTTTAGAAAGCAACATAATCAAATAAAAAATTACATTTCTGTAAACATTTCGCCGCAAGCCATTCATTTACTCTTTTTTTCAGAAGCAGTGCATATGCCAACAGAACGTAAATAGAGCCTACCTACATACCAGAATACAAAAAGTTAATAATTACCGAGTTCGTTGTGAACCGTGTGCGGGTGGCCGCAGTAGGCTCACCACACAGGGTGGTGCGTTCCACCGTGCAGAGGGTCCCGGTAGAGCTCTTTACACGAGCAATCCGAGCGGAACCCCCGCCTGATTCCCTTCATGTCAACGTTCGTTGCCATTGCCTCACTCTGAAAACAAGATTGTTAACAACGGTCAGTCATTTAACGCCCACAGTCAACCTAGCCCTAAAGCGCATAAGAAGGAAAAAAAAAAAAAAAAAAAAGAAAACTTCTGTTTATATATTTTTCGCGGATGTACGACACAGAAAAAAAAATATTCAGCCAGCTACAGAAAACAAAGAGCATAATAAACATCATAAAATCTCCAAAAAAAAAAACATGGTCGGCGTCAAAAAAAGAAAAAAAGCCGGTAGCTGTGCCGGCACGACCGTCAAAATATAACGAACAAAACAGTAGGCCAAAGAAATACAAAAAAAAAAAAAAAGTACTCCCTGGTCACCGCTACACCCTTCCCCCCTTTCCGCAGACGCCGCGACGCCGACGCAACGCGAACACATTATTTCTTCTTTTTGTTTTGTGCTCGTCCAATCCCCCTGCCCTTTTCACAAACATACATACACATTATGGGTTTTTGCTCGCCGCCCACTTGAGAAAAAAATGTTCATAATCACTGCAACGCTAACGATGTCTACAACATAACGTTGCAGTGTAAATTGCTGTAATGAATTGTGAAGGCAAACAAACGCAAAATCGCCAACATTGTTTCTGTCAATCAACGCTCTCGGGCGGTCAACCTCAAGCATTTAGAGTGCACACCGAGAAAGAAATCGGCGAGCCAAGCTTACACTGACTGCCCCAGCTAGGGTGCCTTTATGTTGGCTTTGCCTTAGGGAGGGTGATGCCATCCTTTGTAGTACTCGATGCCGACAGTGTACGCTCACGGATAAAATACAAGGAAATTGCCGGTAATAAAATGCCGGCGTAGCACTGCCAAAGCTAGCAGCTCGAGCTGGGAGAAGAACGAACGCGCGTTCGAAATTAAAAAGTAGACAAAAGCGTCGGATAGAAAATGGTCTGATATCACCAGCCTAAGACAGACGCGTACACATTGGGACACCCTAACCCGCTAAAAGTGTTCTGTGCGAAAGACAGCCCTGCGGCTCACGGCAGGGCAAACGATTAGCGACGCTTTGTCCTAGCTGAACGAGCAGATCCAGGAAGCGACCGCGTCCGCGGACTACAGCTGAACACTCTCACTCTACATGCAAAGCTCGTGCATCTCACAGCCAGCGTGAAAATATTGATGGCTTGTTATTCCCACCCGCAATGCACCCAAAACGAAAGCGCCAATATGACAGGATTACTCACCCGAAGGAAGTCAAACGAGCAGCATGACCCTTGGGACTCTCCGGCAACGACCGTTTCCAGCTCTCCGTGAATTGACGCGAAGCCTCAGCACAGTCCGAACTCTTTGCCGTGGATTAGTGCGCCTGCCCCCCTCCTCCTGACCGAACTACATTGGTCCAGTTAAGAGGGACCAGTCCCCTCTTAATATGAAGGGCACGCGTGAATCTTTTTGTCTGTCTTTCCTGTTCAGAGGGACTAACGAAACGGTTTCCTTGGTCTCTCTTAATATGTTGGTGTCCCTCTAGATGTTGCTATTTTATTTTTCAATTTCCCTCTTAAAAAGAGCTGTCCCCCTGAAAGCATTGTTGTCCCCTCTAAAATCAGAGGGACAGCGTTTTTTATGAGAGACCGGTTTTAGAGTGTAGAAAAAGTATGCGGCTTCGTGATCTCTTCTCACCGATTCCTTTTCGCTCGAAAAGTAACTCTGCTCATTTAACGCATTCGCATAGTTTATACTTATCTGTGTTTATTTACCTTATGTTTTGCTTTCTTCTTTGCTTCCTAACTTTTTTGTAATGTACAACTGTTCCGCTACCAGGCCGCAAGTGCGAGCTATTCGTTGAAGGGTGCATCTCGGTTGCGCGAACTTTCGATCAGCCGGAGCAACAGCCAAAAATAAAGCTACGAGCTCGGGATCCTCGCCTTCAAAATATGTCACAATTAAAAGACAAGTATTTGCTCGGAGTGTTGTAATAAAAATTGCAAGGAAAGCAAAAACTGCCAAATTAACCGTTTTCTTTTTTTAAAATATGTTTGGAGCTGGTGAACGACAGTGTACCTCTTCCCTTGTACTATCAAAAATGGCAGCACGTTGGCAGGGCGGTGTCATTTTCATTCTAGCTATCACATCACGGCAGGGCCCAGAGTAGTCATAAAACATATGAAAGCGAATGACTTCACTTGCAAAACTGTGTTTCCCCCCCCCCTCCCCCCCCCTCCCCCCCCTCCCCCCCCCCCCCTTCTCCCGTCTGAGGTTGGCTCGCGATTTTTCCGGTGTGGGCTATTTGGCTCCCACACTTGAATGAGTTTGAGACCACTGGCTAGGTCATAACATTCTTAATGTATTTTTTTTATTTGTCAAACCGCCTCTCCGCGACGATCTTTGACGTAGTTCATCAAGCTGTGCTGTCTGACCTAATCTACATATTTCTATGATCTTTACATTACCGTAAAGCTCTAATTAAACTCTTTCTTTTGAGTATAATTTCATTATTGTGCAATAAATATATAATGCGCTACATGTGCCTGGAAAACGGATATTTCGAAAAACTAGCAAGTTTGGAGTCGAATTTGAAAAAAAAAAAAAAAAGAACTTTATTTATTTTATTTTTTATTCAGAGTTAGGTAATATAGTAGTCTATCAGGAACTACCAACAGAACTTGCAATATATTGTTTCTATGGCCGCTATTAAGACTCGAATCTCGTGCCATGAGCGTTTTGAGCGGGACTTCACACAGGCGCTGTGCCGAGCAGAATTTTGGCCTATGTAAGGTTTTCTACTTATCTTTTGCAGTTACCTCAATATCCAACCATAAAAATTAATAAAATTTGGAGTAGTGTACTTAAAGAAAGTTACTTAGAAGTCCTTATCCACAAGTGCGGGCACAGCGCATTTTTTGCGCTGTGCCCGCACTTGTGACAAATGTCAAATGTGACTAACACATTAAAAAAAATCATTTTTTTAAAATTGTCAAACCTCCTCTTTGCAACAATATTTGACGAAGTTCAGCAAGCTGTGCTGTGTGGCTTAATCAATATATTTTTATGATCTTTAAATCACCGTAAATCTCCAATTAAGCTCTATCTTTTAAATATACTTAATTTGAATATTTTGCGCTAAACATATAACGCGGAACATTTGAATGAAAAACGACTATTGAGAAAGACTTGCAAGTTTGAAGTCGATTTTCTTACAAAAGAAACCACCTTTTATGTTTTCATTTTTTTTATTCCTGGTTAGATAATATAGTAGTCTGTCAGGAACTGCCAACAGAAACTGTAATATATTGTTTGTATTGCCGCTATTAGGACTCGAATCTTGTGCTATGATAGTTTTGAACGGGACTTCGCATAGACGCTCAGCTGAGCAGAATTTCGATCTATGTAAGGTTCTCTATTTAACGTTAGTAGTTTTTCACGAAAAGTGGACAAATTCGGTATTGCGAAAACTACGCGTCGCAACAAAACAAGGCTTGTTCCGTTTTTGTCCTGGGCCAGGGGCCTATTTAGGAAAATTAATAATGTACGGTATAAATAGATTGTTAATTATTTTTGCGTAATTAATTTTTTAAATATTGTGTTTAAAGGCATGGTTTCAATTAGAAAATTGCTCAGCATCATAAAAAAAAAAAACACTAAATCAACAAATTGCAGAAGGATAGAAGGCACGTGAAGCATTTTACGGCTTTCTGAAAAACCGCACATATTCGCCGGGTTTTTAAGTTTCGGTTTGCAATCGGAGCGCATCTCGGCTCCGACGGCACCGCGCCCCGTGGAGAAAAAGTGCAACCAGCCTCTGCTGCGTCGCGCGATGCCAGCGCAGCAGAGGTTAGTTGCAGTAATATATATCGCAGTAAAATTTCACTCGCGAAGACATCAGTGGAGGCACATGGATAAAGCAAGGGAAAGAAGGTCATAACACCACATGTGTCTTTATGTCTTTCCGTATGTGGTGCTGTCTTTTTCTTTCCCTTTCTTTATCCTTAATTGTGCCTCCACTGATGTCGTCGCGAGTGAAATTTTACTGTATGTCGAACGCCTGACGAAGCCAGGTCCGCCCGGCGCAACGGTTGGGAATTAAAGTTTTAAGTTTTTAAGTTGTTTTGTTGCCGACGTTTTAATTTTCACACAAACACACACATACACACGCACACACACGCATGTGTTTGTATTTGGCTCGACCGTTGTCCTCATATTATCGCAGTCGGCTGTTTGCTTAGAAGAACGTTCCGCTGTTCCATGTCAGCACAAGTTCCGACCCCAAGAAGCGACGAATTCTGTGTCCGTCGTGCAACCCGAGGCACCTATCCCGGCTTCGGAGTTCAAGGTGGTCGCAGACAGCATGGTGCTGGGCCTGGGCCACCAACTGCGCCTCTGCGGCATCGACACCGTCATTCTGCAACAGGGCGAGCACCACGACCAAGCAGTAAAGGTAAGCTCGGTAGACACCCTTTTCCAAATTCAGTGCCATCTGCTGTCTCAAAAAGCAGTTTCATTTTCGACAAACTAATGACAGTCATGATACTATATTTCATCGGGCAGTGCAGCATGCACGCGAGGGTATCTTTGGCAGGCTTGCAATCACTTGTGCTTATTTCACGAGCATCGAGAGACACAAAGCCTGCCAAAGGTATCGTCGCACGGATGCTTTACGTGTTTGAGGCTTGTCGGTGTCGGTTGTTTCTGTTTCTTGCTCTTGTGGGACTCGGGCATTCATATGCCATCAATAAACTTGTCGTGTCGTGCCGCCGAGTGGTGTAACCAAGGAAACCGCCTCTTATGCTATGCCGCGGCCGAATGCGGCGCTGCCACTTCACGTCAGCGCCACCGGAGATTGGTCACAAGTGCGCACGTGCTGCGTTATCGCGTGGCTAGGAGGAAAGCAGGTGGAAAGGTGGAGGCGTTCGTGGACGACCACGCATTCGTCACATGTAACTCGTAGTGCAAACGCGGCCCGTAAACCACGTGACCTGCCACCTAGCGGTGGTCGCCGCCTACTCGTCGGGATGTAATTTTTACGATGGGATCTAAGGTTTTTATCATAGGGGTTATTAGAATAAACGCTACTGGCTCAGCTGGCGCTAGTGTGCTGTTGCATTTTGAAACAGACAGCAAGCAGCCTAAATTTGCCTTCCGGTAATGTATTCCTATGGGAAAACGCAATTGCGTTTTCTTGTCGCACACGATTATGAGAGCAAATATTGCTTAGTGTTGTGAGAGTATAACAAGTTTGGAACTTTTTACAATCGGATGTACGAAAAAATATGTCAGAGCGTTTTTCTTTAAAATTGATAGCGTCGAAGGCTGCGCTAAAATAGCCCAATTCACATGTATAATACATGTTGACGTTGCAGACTGCTATTATAGGGCACACATTTACGCATATAGTCAATGCTATGACGCACACAGAGTGAATCAGCTTGACAGAACACCAAAAGGATGCTAGTATATGCCAAATCAAACAATTATAACAGACGACAAGAACGAAGCATTGAGTTATGGAACGAAGAACACGTACTGGATTAGTAGAAAACTGTGCATGAATAATGATTGATAGCTTGCATTGATAGCTTGTATTCATTGATTGATAGCTTGTGTTGACATATCATGGTGTACACCATAGATCCGGGACTCCATTGTTGCTAATTCAAACGTCGCTCAGTAATAAAAAAATAGTCATGAACTAAATAAATTACACTTTTATAATGTGAATAAACCTACATAGTACCCGTTACGAGTAAAGGAACTACGCCGATTTCTATTATTCCTTGGCGAAGAGAAAAATATCTTGTACGTTTTTCCATAGGAATACACAGGAAGGCTGCAAAAGTAGACTGCTTGCTGTTTAATTTGCGACCGGAAGTCTCGTAGACACTAGCGCCAGCTGAGCCTCTAGCGTTTATTGTAATAACTCTATGGTTCTTACAAATTCCGCAAGCTTTTTCCGTGGCGCAAGACTTGTGCGAACACTGATCTCTACTATAGGGGGCTGGATGGCGCTTAGCTGCTCTACGAGCCTGGCGCAAGTGAAGTCACCGGAAGTTCGATGCTTGTCCCGGAAGTCGGGCGTGCACTGGGCTTCCTAGTGCATTCAGTCGATATTTTGGAACAGGCTTTTTTGTGCCTTTGATTGGGTTTTAATACCCCCGTTCTGGATTAAATCCCGAGAATGAGGCATTTGAACTTGGGACATATTCTCAACTTGATCAACTAGAATCTCAAAACGTTTACATTGAATGGCTTCCCATGATACTTCTGGCTCTCTTGAGGGAACAAGTGAAAATCCAGCGCCCTCGACGTTTTTCGAACCAGCACTCGGAAGGGTTACAAAGCCTGCCAAGCGCTCGCTTCCGGGACAAGCCGCTTACTTCCGGTGGCTTCATACCTGTTTGCTCAATGCGCCATCCAGCCCCCTCTAGTGGAGATCAGTGTGTGCGAACGTAATCTGAGGGCAGCGGCTAGAAAGGACCTACCGATGACGATGTTCTGTTCGCCGCTAGGGGCGCCCTGGTCGGGGCTTGAGTTTTGTCCGCTCCTTTCCTTTTTGGTTACGCCACCGCTGCCGCAGTGCATCCAGGGAACTTTAGTCTTTTTGCACGTGCGACAACCTTAGTGGAGCTCTGCGCGTGCAGAGCCCGATACGGCATGAGCCGTCTCGGCCACTGGCGCCAGCCCCCGTAAACTAAAGTTATGGCGGCTTCACGCATGCGCCCGACGCTTAGTGAGATCGGTCTGCAACCGCTGCCCACACGAGCAAACCGCGCTTGTGTGGGCAGCGTACTACATTTAGCGGGCAAAAATTGCCCGCTAAATTTGACGGAAAAATGTCCCCGCTAAATATAGCAGAAAATGTTTCTCTAAATTTAGCGGGAAAATTTCCCGCTAAATTTAGCGGGGAAACTTTTCCGCCAAATTTAGCGGGCAATTTTTTTTCGCTAAATCTAGCGGGGAAATGATTCCGCCAATTTTCCCGCTAAATTGAGCGGGGAAAGTTTTCCGCAAAATTTAGCAGGGAAATTTCCGCGCTTATTTCCCCTCCGTACAGTTCCCTCCCCTCCTTACCCTTCCCTCCTCCTACAGATCTGCGCTCTATTTCGGCATTACAGAGGATTGTAAACGTCTCATTTTTTTTAGAACGCAGCCCTTAGGCGCCCGTTTACGGTTTGAGCGGCGTTGCCGTCGGCGTAACTGCGCGTTGCATTACGGGACGTTTCCCATACGGACGTCACACGTGACGTCACGAGGGTCACGAAGAAGGAGGAGAAAATTTTTTCCGCTAAATTTAGCGAACAAGTGTTCCCCCTAAATTTACCGGAAAAAAAATTCCCCGCTAAATTTAGTGTAACAGATTCCCCGCTAAATTTTGCAAAAAACTTTCCCGCTTAATTTTAGGGAGAAAATTCTCCGCTAAATTTAGCGAAAAAATTCACCACTAAATTTTGCGGGAATAGTTCCCCGCTAAATTTAGCGGAATATTTCCCCGCTCAATGTAGCGGGAAAACTTCCCCGCTATATTTAGCAGAAAAATTTCGTTGTTTAGCGGAAATCTTTTCCCCGCTAAATTTAGCGGAAAGTATTCCCGCTAAATTAGGAAAAAGAGTTTCTCCCGCTAAGTTTAGCGGGGAAATTTTTTCCGTTAAATTTAGCGGGAAATGTAGCGAAAATTTCCCCGCTTAATGGGAATTGAGCAGGAGAGGAGGAGTCGGAGGAGGGGCATACCCACCCCTCCTCTTTTTCAGGAGCTGCGCTCTAATTCGGCACTGCAGAGGGTTGTAAACGTCTTAATTGTTTAATCTTGTTTTTATAAATCTAATATGTACTCGAGTCGTAGACGCTCTGTTTATGAATAAGGTCACCTTACTCACAGGTCACACACACAACCAGTCATCACGTGCTGTATAAAAAAAAGTACCTAATAATGCATTCAAGTCAACGATTCTCTACGCAAATACCTTGTGCCCAGATAGCCTGTTCGCGAGAGGAATATATTTCCTGGCGAATAAAACATATTATTAAATAAATTGTATAAGTTTGATTTAAATCAGGTTTATTTGATTTAAGTCATATTTATTTAATTTAGATCAGATTTATTTGATTTAAATTTCTCTAGTTCGAAAATAGTGCACCGTTTGTATTGATAAACATTGGAGATTGAGTGATCAGCTCTTGCGATCACTGAAAACAATGCGAAGAAAATTACTGTAAATTTTAAGTATTGTTTAATTCAGGAATTATTTATTGATGAAATTTCCGCATACTAGACAAAACACAACCTTTTGTCTCGTTATTTAAAATTTTTGTTTGGTTTTTCTTTCGCGTTCTGATTTTATTGTAATAGGCTAGGACATTATTCGCACCTTTCAGCGATGGTGGTACCGCGGTGTGAGAATCGCGCTCCCTATAGCTCCTGGATAACAGGCTTCAGAATAAAGGTGCTTGCCTACACCTTCCCGTTGTGCAAAAAAATAAAGTAAGGCTTTGTTACTGCTCGTATATAGTAAGACTATAATTACCTGCGCGTCGCCGAACCGGCCTGGTACTGCTGTTCCACGACGATCATCCAGATGAGAGCCATTTTGATAGGCAGCAGTGCGCCCTCTACAGGTCGGGAGAGTTGCAAATACTTTCCTTGTTTTCGTTTTTTTTTTTTTTTTTTTTTGCGTTCTGGTTTTGTTGTTGTAGGACGTAATGCAAGTAAAGAACGAAGTGGAAGGTAGAAATCCAGCTCAACGCTCGGATTTACTCAGAAAAAGGCACTGTTTTTGCTTGCGTTCAGTCTTATATAGAGATTCTTCTTGATTGATCATTCTTTGATTTATGTACAAACCAAACGTATGCACAGAAAGCGTCAACTGATGGACAAACGGTAAATAAAAAAATATTTTCGGAATATTTTTCACGTGACCTTGAAAACGGGCGCAGTGGCGCGCCCGTCCCGAGAGTCACGTGACAGGTTCACAGCGCTTGATTGGCTGAGACAGCTCGTAGCGACCGCTGCGGTATACTATAAGGTGAAATGTAGCATATACTGGAGTAAATGCCCGTTCAGTGTCTAATCGAACCTTGTGTATACACTTCAGCTTTCTCATAAAGAAGACAGGGTCATCCTAACAAGCGGAGCTGCGTTTCAAAAGGTAGCTTTGCTATTTTTTATTTCTGTTTTTACTATTTTTGAGCTCCACGTAGGCAGATTTAGGCCATTTTAATATTTCCTCACGCAGCTCAAACTGTACGTTCGCCCCGTGATGATCTTTGAGGTGAACAACCTCCTTCCAGCCAAGGAACAACTGAAGATAGTTCTCGAACATTACAAGGTCGTCATCAAGGAAGAAAATCTGCTTAGTCGTTGCACGGTATGTATCAGTTTTTCAGCGTCTTGTTTTCTGGCTGTTTTTTTCCCCTTTTATCACTTGTACGAGTTGCACGGGCTCGTGACTCACTAAATATCACGATGATGTCCAAACGCTTCGAAATAAGGTAGAGTCACGTTTGCATGCATGGATATTTAGTCTGACCGCGTTTACACAACTTGAGGAGGTGCTTTTGTTTTGGCTTAGTTCATTCATTACTAACACAAACGCCTAGAATACCTGCAAAATAAAAAAGAAAGATTTTTTTTTTTGTCAAGGTTATTGGGCGAATGTTGACCAAGATCGAGCCAAAGTAGTATTTTTTGTTTCTTTTGAAAACTTGATATTCAGAGGTCATTAACCCTTTCGCACAAAGTATTGGATATTATTAGACCCAGTGGTAGGCAATGCACGTCGGAGATTGGGCTGGGGGAGGGGGAATGAAAGAAAGAAAATAAAGAGAAAAGGGCAAGACAAGCAAGGTGCACTCCAGAGTACACGCGAATCGAAAGGTTGTCGCCAAAATTACTACAATGGTGGAAAGTGCTCGTTCGGGGCACTAAAGTAAGCTGTTGAATTTAGTGGGCTCCGATACCATAACAAAACCAAATCTAAAAGAAAAAAAAAAAAGCTTTGATGTTTTGCACGCGCCAATAGCGTTACGAAGTGCGTACTTTGCTTTCCTCTTTACTTTCTTTCTTTGTCCGTTGTCCCTGATGTGGCGATACCTGCTTCTGCGCAGGGCCGTACCCAGAAAAAAATTTCGGGGGGGGGGGGGGGGGGGGGGGGGGTTTCGGGGACAACGGCGGCCATTTTGAAAGTGTCTATTGCCTTATTTTCGCCTATGAATCATGTGCATCGGTGGCATATAATGGAGAGTTACAGCAAACCGGAGAACCGGTCCCGGTTTGGTACCCGGTAGCCGACCGGCGCCACTGCGCGTGCGCAGAGGTGGAGATTAAAATCGGCTGGCTGCCAGTGCACCGACCAGGGCCGTACCCAGAAAAAAATTTCGGGGGGGGTCAGAACCCCCTATCCCCCCCCCCTGGTTACGGCCCTGCTTCTGCGGATTACTTCTTTCCGTGCAAGGACAGTGGTGCCCCGGAATATCTGAGACGAAATGTATATGCAATCTTACTGTGCAGCCAAACCAATTAAAGTTAATTATTTTACAAAACATTTTGCCGCCTCGTCAAAAAGAAAAAAAAATGAATTTTTAAAAATCTGTTTTAGGCAGATTAATAAATAATAAAATTTGAAAGCGCTTTTAAGTAGGGTTCCGTGTTTTTGTAGTTTATTAATTTCTTCGAATTCGGGGGTGTTTTTTAGGATTTATTTGCTCCCACAAATTTCATGATTTTTAGTGTTAATTTTCGCTGTCGGGCACAACCTCGGAGATTATCGGGGATTATGTAAATCCAAGGGGCATGCGCGTGTGGTTTCGAAGGGAGAAACCGCCTCGGCGGACATATAGGTTGTCCTTCCCGTTCAAAACAAAATAAAACCCTTAAGAAAGGATCTTTTTGCGAAGCTATTTTTCTTCGTTCACGGCAGTTTCGATTCGGGTTTTTTTAGTTTCCCCTGATTTGGGTAAAATCAGCTCACGGGTGTATTTTCAGGGCTTATCGGTACTTTCCGAAAACAGGGAACACTGAAATAAAATATCAAGCTACTAAAAAAATTAATATTAAAGTAACCTGATTTGAGTGTTTAAGTTACGTACGATCTGCCTCTGCTTTCATCTTGCTTATTTCCATCAACCCGCCTGTCGTCTCGTTTTTATTGTACGTCTCCACCCGAAACTGAAATCCACGTGCAAGGGAACTTGTGGCGACGAAGTTTTTGTTGACTAACCGTCACATTTTCTTTTCCCCTTGTCAGGCGTGCAACGGGGACAACTATGCCCTGGTGCCCCAAGACGACATGAGAAAGCTCTGTACGAGGTCGGGAGCGCGCCACCGGGAAAGGCGCACGTACGGCGCCCACGTCCTAGACTTGGAGTCGGCCTGCTTCGACGGCGGGGTCAGGGTTCAGCGGGAGAGCTTCGCCATCGAGCGTATGTCTCACGTGGACACCTTCCACGTGTGCGTCAAGTGCGGAAAGGTGTACTGGGAAGGATCACACCGCCGTCGCGTCAACCAGCAGATGCGCTCGTCCAACCTGATCGCCGGACCCTGGCAGGCGTCCGAGACTTTGTAGAAGTCAATTTGATGAATAAGAAGAATCCAGATCCTTAATTACATCTGGGAATTTCACGGTTTCGTGCTGTCTTCCAGGCTCGACATTTCGGTGTTGTGTGCGAGCCTGTTGCCACCAGTGTTGGGGAATCCCTCTTCCAGTTCCATTCAGGGGAATTAGAGTTTCTGAAAATTCATTTCAACCCCTACAGGAATGTAGACACTAAACCCATTCCCACTTTTGGAATGGCTGAATTCTACCATTTGATTCCTCTTGTTCCCAAACGTGGAAAAAAATGGCCATTGACAGCTACGTCGCGTTACTGGAAAAAGCAGCATAAAGCTTTTGACGTTAACAAACGCGGAGACAACTGAAAAAGTATGCAAAAATCTTCCTCAGGCACTCTAAGCCGAGCGGTGGTCGCACAAAGCGCTGACATCGATGGCGTGATCAAGAGTAAAAGGCTCGCAACGGACGCCACAAATTAAAACCACCCAGTTTCTTCGCAAACGGACCGTATATATACCCTCACATGTACATGGTCAGCGTATTCTTTGTCTGATAAGGCCTTCAAAATGTATAGTTCGTGCATGGTGCAAGAAGCAATCTTGCTCTCTGCTTCGAATACCTACACGACAGCACCACGCACTGCGGTGCTGTCGTGCGAGTGCACTGTCACATGCGACACCTACCCCAAATCTCTCTGCAGTGCGGCAAGAACACAAAACCACTGACATAGTGCTATCGCTAAGGTGCTAGCATAAGGGACTGTAGCACCATGTTATGGAACCTGCCTTAGAGTGGTACTTGAACGAAATCGGAAATATACCCGTCGTGTTCTGAAGATTGAAATAGGCTGAATATTTTGAATATACTTTATTCAGACAAACGTCTTGGAAGATAGGGCAAAAGGCGACTAGAGTCGCCTGACAAGGGCCGGTCCCCCTGCACAGTCCAGCAGCAAAAGGTACAGTAAAAAAACGAATCAAAACAATTACATCATTACACAACGACACAGTGACATATACAAAATGTGATCTAACAAAACAGAAACACATAAAAATACCAACATAAATTATGTTAGTCCTAGAAGAAAACTTTTTATGGTGGTTTTAAATATGTGCATTGTATTAGAGCTATTAATCAAGGACAGTATTTCAGGATGGTTATTTATTGTGCAATTTGATTAAGTATTTTTTAGCTATTATATTTAGTGCGTATCCTCGACTGTAGGCGGTGCGTATGACGGAAGGTGTATGTGGATGCCCTGTTGATGTAATTTTCTTGCACGAACTCAGGGTGTAGTTTAATTTTGTGGAACATGTATTATTGCCAATTTCTCGGTGAGTGATTGTTCTGCTGTAAGAAGAGAGTATTTTATGAAATATGGGCGGGAGTGTTCCCGATATGATACATTGGCAATTGACCGCACTGCTCTTTTCTGCAATAGAAGTAACTTAGAAACACAGGTCTTTGAGCATGTACCCCATACTAAACTACAATAGCTTAAGGGAGGAGAAGGAAGGGGAAGCTATTCGGCGGCCTTTTTTTTTTTTAACATAGGGCTAGAGCATTACGCTGCCGGTGGTTTAGTCCATGGCGGGATGGAGATGCCGCAATGGTTCATCGAGCTGCTGCTCCTACTCCACCGAGATACGAATCTTACCTCACTATTCCTTCAACAGGACAACTTGCAGAGTGTGCAGTGGAAAGCCTACTTAATGACAAGATGAGTCACAGAATTCTGAAAAGAACTCTAATGCAGCGGCTTCTTTGTTTTCTTCGATTGCCTTTGACAAGAGATATGGCTTCGTGCACCGGTCATCCTAAAATAATGTTTTTTGAATGGTACTCCAATGAGCGAGGTCAATAACTCAGTCTATTTATAAAAGGGAGCATCGATAAGTATCGCCCAATCAATCTAAATTTCAAGGCTCTGCATAAAAGGGAGGGATTTCTCTTTCTGGCAGAACTCATTGGCGAAAAGGATGAACGCATCACGGGAAAATCGTAAATACATCGCACAAAGCTAATTCTAAAAAAAAAAAGAAAATCACGCTCAAATTTTTTTTTTTGTTTTTGACAAAAAAGAAACATGTTATTAAGAACTTTTTCCAAGCATAAAATTTTACAAAAATAAAAAAAAGATTGGTTCATATTATCAAAATAGTCTTAAACATAAAGGACACAAGATAGTTTACGATCTCAAGAGTCCATTTCATCAAAAAGGTCAAAACGTGGAGACTCAAAATCGTTAAATGAGAGTTGTATGCGAATTAATGGTTATGATTTTCCTTGAAGGGAAGGATAAAATAGAGAGTGGTGTCTTCAAAAGCGAGCAGGTGCATGAAAATGTGCAGAGCTTAGCAGGTGAGCATCGAAGTGTCCATGAATTCCTTTGTGTAGAAAGAGAATGTCACGGGTGAGTCGGCGAGTAGATAGATTTTGTAAATGCAGACTTTTGAGCAGGTAGTCGTAGCCATAATAACAAATGAATAAAACGTTTCTTTACCGTTTCAATTCGAGACAGATCAAAACCAACGAGTTCCATATTACAATACCGAATTCAAGTTTTGTTCGTATAAGGAGGAAAATAGTCGTACAAGGCAAAAAAATAATTCCTAAAGTCTCAGGACAGACGAGAAAGTAAACCAAGCCTTCGTACAAAAGAGGCAACAATCTGAATAACATGACCAGAAAAGGGAAGTCTGGTATCGAAGTCGATCCCGAGGTCATGAATCATGGTGGCACGTGTGATAGTAGCGGACTGATGAACATAAGGATAAAATAAAATCTCGCGTTTTCGTGACATTGTCAGTAATTTTCCCTAGATTAAGCATAAAAAAATTTGCTGAACGCCACTCAGAAACACGATTAATATCCTCTTGTAAGATACTGCAATCAGAGGACGATCACATATGTTATAAAAATCTTCATGTCATCAGCAAACATTAACAAACGTTAATTTTAATGCTCTTTGCAAGGTCGTTTACGAATAGGTCGTCAAAATAAGCGATATCTACTTGACCATGAGAAATAACTATAGGAGCTGAATAACCAAGAAATTAACAAAGATTCGTTTCCACTGAGCGTCCCTTCAAAAGCCCATGTTGAACACTACTAAATTTACGTCAAAAGTAATAGGAAATACGCGAGTGTACGATTATTTTAAAGACGTTTGAGAATGCACATAACAGAGATGTTGGTCGATAGTTGTTTACCTTACAAGTGTCGCCGTTTTGTTGCACTGGTATGACAACTGACCTTTTCCATGGTGATAGAAAAACACCGGTTTTCAAGGAAAGGTTAAACATGTGACATAAAGAAGGAGCGAACAGATTGGCACAACCCTTTGACAATAAAATTTGGTATAATATATTCATTTCTTGAGCCTCATTCGTATTAATGTCTGATAGTCAGTGAGTCCTGGAAAGAGACGTATCTGAATTTCTCCGCCCGCGTGACACGGGAACTAAACGGATACCTGGCTTGGTGGCGTCATATCATCCTGTTTGTGGTCAATCTTACATGTTCTTGCCCCCCCCCCCCCCCCCCCCCAAAAAAAAAAAAAAAAAAAAAAAAAAAAAAAACTGATAGTGCGAATAGCATGCACCCTAAGATAGGCGCTCAGCATATGCAAGGGCACCACAACGGCCGCTGGTGAATGTAATCTCATCGTAAACCACGTATAAGAACGACGACTCAAGTACGCTTCTCACTGGATTAAACAGCCGTCAAGGCCTGCACTTTCTCCGCGGGGCGTTTTCTGCGAGCTCCTCAGCGCACCGGTGGCGCTAAGTCCCTCGTTGACCCTTTGCCGGTCTGCTGGCTCCGTTCGCTGTCGCCGATTCGCGGCGCAAATTCCCGTCTCCGCCGAAAGCGGAGTTTTCGCCGGGTTGGTTGTTCCCGAGCGAGGGGAGCCGAGGGTGTCGTTAACCCCCTCCTCGTCGGCGCGGCCACCGACCAGAGATGCAGCGTCCGCGGTACCACGCGGGAGAAGACTGCACACGCGATCGGCCGTTCAAATTTCACAAATGGGTGCCCCCGAATGGATAGTGGCATCGCAGTTCTCTCTTCTGCATTGAAAAGCGCCCAACTGCGGGACGCTGCCGGAAGTGATGCACCAGTGCTGTCTCGGAAAAGCGGGACCGAGGGAGTTAACATATGCGGCACACAATGGCCAAAGGAAGACGCCGTTGTTGGAAGTTAGAGCCATCGACATCCACGCGTCCGGGTTCTATCCCTATTTACCGATTTTTGTTCTGCTTCTCCTTCTAATTACTCTGTCACTTTGCGGGACGGCTTGGATCAAATTCGATTTCGCGTAGATCCTGCATTTGGCTCTCGACTGTTCGTTTTCTAGAGCAAGCGGAATACACGTTTTCGCTCGAGTGAAAATACTGTAAAGTGGAGATTCTAAGGGGTGGAAGTAAGTGCGAGGATAATTTGAGTTCTGCTGCCACCTGGTTTCAAAAGAACGCCGGTTGCGCGGGTAAATGACGTACTTTGTTTTACACTTGTCACCGGTTCTGGGTCAAACACACACACACACACGTACACACATACGTACACGCACGCACACATACACCACACACGCACGCAGGCACGCAAAACACAACATGTACATGCACAAAAAATGCACTCGTCACAAAACAAACTGCTGTGGCACCTTTAGCACATAAAAGTGTATACATTTATATTCACAAACCTCTATAGTGTGCAGTATTGACCAAACTGGAGCGACAAATTAGGAACACGTCTTGCAGGCATGTCTCAAAAAACATCTTGCGACTTTTAATAACCGTTTCACGCTAGCGTTACTTCGATGTATCACCTTGCAAAGGCTGGGAGACAAATCCAAGCCCGACGCCACGCCTAAAAACTCCCCATGGAGCGAACAACGTGACTTTTTAGACTCAGACTACCATATGACTTCGTGCGTGGTAATGCGACCGTTAAACAATGCAAAACAAGCGGCCAGACTTTGCAAGGACAGACGCATGGTGACCTTCCGTCAGAGCAGGTGGACGATTCACGGCTTCCGTGATGCCCTTCCGCGATATGCCTTTCAGTTTGGTACCGAAAAACATAAAGTTTGTATACAGGTCTTGTTGTAATGGCATTCGCTACTGTCGGGCATCTGAGCTTGCGAGTAGCTGCCATGACGATTCCCTCCTTCCTCGTATCAAAATATACGAATTACCGCTTTAGGCTGCTGTCTGTTTGGTGGTCACCATAAATAAATAAATAGGCCGTGCGAGTGGAGTGCGATTTCAAAACAAGCACATGAGAGGTGAGCGTCTAAATGTTTATTCTTAAACGGGTACACTGCTCTCTAAGGCTAAAAAAAAAAAATCATTTCTGAAATTTTGTTTATGAAAATATACTTGTTACTCTCAAGTGTTTTCATGAAATAATTCCTATTTATTTTCAGCTGTTGCCACGAAAGTGGAGTAAAATCGGTCTGTTAATGTTTTTTTTTCCACTTATTTCGCAATAAAATTTTTACGAACCTGGATATCTTATGGAAGCTCTGCATGTATACGCAACCAATCTTTGTCACTCTTTTCCTGGTCGAAGTATAACCGAGGTACCCCGGTATAAATATGTTAAATGCGGCTTAAGCAGTTTTTATATGCCTCAAACATGACTCGTAACAATTGCAAAGAAAAAAAAGTTTTATTATAAACTTAAGAAACTACCTAGAGTTTTCATTTATATTTTATTGGATTCTGTAGACCTACAGTTTACTGAGATATGTTCTATGTAATGATTTCAAGATTTGAATTTGTCTTAATCTTACTATAACCTTTGCTGAGGAACTTTTTAATGGTATTCGAACCAAGTAAAATAACATTCCAATCAGATCACTAATAAGAAAATTAAAAAAAAATCCTTTAGAAGCATATTGTACCGTTTAAAAGGAGGTAGCACTATTCAAAGGTTAAGAATAACATACTACTAAGAGAGTCGATAGTTGCATACATGAGATTCTGCAGTATACTAGTATCAGTGATCAGCTGCGTAGACTTACCATTTTCCCGGGGTGGGGGTGCAGGCAGGCTCGGAGAAGTTCTCCGGGGGGGGGGGGGGGGGGGGGGTGCTGCGCGTTACCTTTTCGCCAGAACTGGAGATTGTAGCTAACAAAAGTACACTGGGATTCCGTTTCCCATGTATTTTGTCAATAAAGGCAACGTGGGCGTTATTTTGTTTACATGCCACTACTATAGAAGCTCGTTACATGGTACGTAAACAGCGTCTCGGTAAGGATCATGGCCCGGGCCCGGAGGGGAGGGGGGGGGGGGGGGGGAGGCACGAGCCCCGATGCTCCCCCCTCCCCGAAGTCTACGCCCATGTCAGTGATGTTCTTGCAAAGAAGGTGCCACATTCACTCGCCCTTTATCGGTGTACCTGCACTTTAATCAAAAGGTATATGTGCTTGGAATAATAGTTTAATTCAGATTGATTGATTGCAAATCATCCCTCAATTCTCGTATTATGTACTAAGGATGCCCAAATGCAGACTTTCATAAAAATATTGCATATACATATTTCTTTAAACCCAGAAATATTTGAAAATGCTCACTACACTCCGCACATAAGGCCACTGTGTAGACTTCTTACCTTGTTTTGTGCATGTGTGTTCAGGTACGAAAAAGAGAGAGGGAGGCTGAAATAAATGTGGGCCTCCTCTACAGGGCCTCCTACCCTGTGAAAAACGAACCGGTGTGGATTGGTTCGTTTTTCCTTCTCATGTCCAAGTGACCCTCGTTTTGGTTTCCCGTCTGCATCTACTACCGAGATCTTGCGCACAAATGAGAAACAAAAATGCGAAATGTGTCGAACGTTTATTTTTTTATTTATTATTAATATTATTAACATTATTATTATTTGTTGTTGTTTTGGGAAGAGGCTTATTTTTTTCTTTTTTGCTGGCGTTCAACCGTAACGCCCGCTTGAGTCGACAAAAAAAGGCCTCCCACCTCATCGCAGCATTTTCAAAAATCTTCGAAGCCCACCGACCACATTCGCCGGGCCTGTTTATTCTGCAGCCCCCGAGCACAGCGGCAACAACAATTGCGGCAGACCAACGTGAGGGAGGAAGTCGTGAAAACTTTCGGCGAAGGTTACTGGCCTTCCTGAGATATTTGGTAAATTGTGCGCGTCCCTTTTCCTTTTAGGATCGTCTCTGTCCTCCTTTCCCTCTGTCTCTCTTTCTCGGTCTATCTCGTCTACTTTTTTTCTTTTACATTGCATTCGCGGAGTGTCAAAGAATGCTTTGCCCATTTTCCTGACCAGCTCGCAATTCAACGGCGGGGTATTGCCCGCTCAGAGCTCCTCTCAAAGAGCCGTTCTTGTGGACCGCGACGAACGCTGGAAATGTTTTTTTTTTTTTTTTTTTCTAATCGGGAAGTGGGGTATGTTATTTTGCGCGCGACTAGGGAGCCTACATGTGTGTTGTGATAAGTATCCAAAGTAAAAGTGACTCAAGCGCTGTGAAAAGGGGCAGCTAGAGCAACAACAAATAGTAACGTATAAGATCGAGGTACAAGCGCAAAATACTACTACTAGTAGAAATAATAATATTAATAATAATAATAGTAATAATAATAATAGAATGTAGGAAGCTCGTGGTCGTTGCCCCTTCCCGAGCCTCTTTCTGGCGAGAAGCGGGTTGAAATGTTTATTTTTATTTTTTATTCTTCACCAAACCTCTTTCGTTTCGAACCAAGTGACGGGCTTTCTTCTATTGACACGTTCGAGTAGCTGGAAATGCACGCGAATTGATGGACGGACGGATTGGACCGTTGATCACAATGGATGCCGTTGCTCTTTCGCGAGAGACTTCCTCGTTGGTTCCTGTGAAAGGAAAAGAAAAACGCGCCAAATCAATCTTGACAACAACCTGATGCTGGAGTTCCGGAAATTGACATTTTCACGGGACATTGCAGATGGTTGGCCTGATAACCGCGCTTGTTTGGGGCATTCATTTTGTTTGTATCGTACTGGCATTTTTTTTGGGGGGGGGGGGGGTGGAAAAAGGTGGGGGGTATTTGGACATGTATGTCGAGTCCGATTAGAGAGACGCATGTAACTATGGTCACTGATAGCCTAAAAAAAAAGCAGGCCTCGGCTTATCATGCTAACACTCGTTGCTTCGTGATTCTAATATTCTAAAAATATCCTGTACACGCGTGATAAGAAAATTTCCGAGTGCCGTGGACCACGCGTGGCCGAATATGCTAAACCCTCCACTCAGTATATGTGCCAGTTTTTGCGCAATTTGGGGATTTCAGCGACGATTAAAGAACGATAAAGAAATGAGAGAATCATGGATACCCAACGTTTTGGATACCACCAAGCATTCGGTCCCCCTATTCTAAAACTCCCCACTATCTCTTGTTTATTGGTGCAACGAAGAAGAGTACAGTTTTGAGATTAGCGAGACATTCGGAAGATTCCTATTCATAACAGCCGCCGCTCTATACCGAGAAGCGGACCTGCGCAAAGGTATATACAGCGGAGTCTACAGGGTGTATGCGGCATAGCATATATAATTCGAGACTTTTCGTAGATCATAATATGGGACGGATGGCGGGCCCTGCGGGCGCCTGGTCGTTCCGTGCTTCAAGTGACGGCACGATGTCCCTCTATCAACAGGAAGCTCTTGCGTCCGATCAGTGCCTATACGGAGAGCAGGTGTTCCAAAAAACGTCTTTGGCGCATCAGGATGCATAGGAGGGTACGCCGATTAGTAGACAGCGAGCACGGAACCAACACCTCCGAGATAACAAAGCCGTAGTGATGAATGAGATGGTGTCATCGGCGAACGCCAACGTTGGCCATAGATTGGACACAAAGATTGCGTCAACGTTCGGCTAAAACTTGAAGCCGAGCGCTGACGCGCAGCACTCGATTCCAATCTGTCCGTAGCGTTGGCCTTCGCTGGTGATGCAAAAATGTCAGCACTACGGCCTTGTCTTCTAGGCGGTGTTGACAGAACACGCGATGACGAGGCAGCCAGGCGCACCCCTCGTTGGTTGAGATCAACCACGGGGGAGGGAGACGACAAAAGCACGTGAGCGAACCTTGAGCGTAAAGAAACGCACTAGGTGCGAAAAGAGCAGACGAACTTGCATGCCGTTTACAAGCATGCAAGTTCATCTGCCTTTTGCGCACCTCCGTGCGTTTATTTACCCACCAACTGCGCCCACATGCTCTTGTATCCCCCCGACCTCGTCCAATAACGGTGTGCGTTCGGCTACTTCGTCATTGCGCGTTCCCTATGTTACCCTTTGGTTGGCGTACCCCTCCTTGCATTCCGATGCGCCAAAGACGCATTTTAGAATTCTTGCTCGCCGTATCAATACTGTGCGGTCACTAAGTGCCCGCTCGCTTGCCTTGACAAGGATGAAACTGGCTTCGCCCGCCGGTACCTCATGCTGCGCGGGTGCGATGCATTAGTCGCGTCCAGCTTGACCCACTCACGACTTGCGGTCTTCCGTTCCGCATCAGTTGACCTGACATAGCCGCTACAGGGGCGGTCTCAAAGTACCCCCTCCTCGGCTTGCTGCTACTACTATAGCATCGCCTGCCTTACGCAGAACGACAACCAACCACACCCTCCAAATTTAGCTATACTGTGTTTGGTTTCTTCTTTGGTCCGTTCCGGTTTTCCGCTGCTGTCGGTCTTTCTTTTTTTTTTTTTTTCTTTTCACGAAAAACAGGACGACGCTTTTTTTTTATTATTTACGTACTATAGTGGACCAGGAGGAACTCTACGAGTCATTGTGGCCAAGTCGAGCGCCAGGAGCGTGGCACGAGACTCTATACGTTTCACGTTGCGCTACGACCATTCGCAGAGTCACGTGGCTGCATCTCCTACGCTATACCATTTGCCGCGGTCCACTTGGGTTGAAGCGGAGAACGGTAAATGGCACGGTCTGTTGTTTCACCTGCGGATTGAACGTAGCAAAAGCTACGCTCTCACTCGTGGGCTCAAACGGAGCGGTGTCGCAGACCCAACTGGTGACGTGTCGCGTACCCGACTCTGGAATGGCTCTTCTTCTAAGCGTTGTGAATTTTCTCTCTTCTAAGCGTTGTGAATCTCGAATGGCTCACCTGCCTGTAACGCAACGCGGTATACGGCACGTGGCTGGTCCGGCCCAGTCGTAGCGTCCACAGCGGTCCATCTGAGTATCAAGCTGAGTTTAGACGGAGGCGCCAGGCCTCCTGTTTGCTTCCAGAGCCGCGCCTCGCTTGCGTCGGCTGAATAAAGCGCAAGTTCGGGGTGTTTGTGGGCCCGCAGTGGCACGCGTATGTATGCGCGACCACGCGGCGTCCGGTCGTTCTTGCGGCCCGCTGGGAATTAGTGTCCTCGGCGGAAGTACACAAGCGAGGGACAGCCGAGAAAGACGCGGCAGAATGCGCCCCGCTCGTGTATTGCCTACGCGCATGACACCGCATAGAAACGTGCCCTCGAGATACGCTCCACTAGCTTCTGTGCACGGCGCAAGGGGGGAGGAGTGGAAAGGGGGGGGGGGGGGGGGGGGTGGGGGTATGCGCTCCGGACGTTGTTAGCGGTACGCCGTAAACGCCCAATGTGCCTTGGGACCCCCTTCGTTGTTTTATTTTCGGTTCCTTCTTTTATATGTTATATGGGGAACAGCTTTCGTTTGTTCACGAACCAAATTTCTACACAACCGTAGCTGTTTTCGATTAAACTTGTTCACACACTCACAAAGCTGTTCCCAAAAAGCGATCAGGGATTACTGGTTATTCGCGGCTTTAACGGTGTGTGCATTTAAAATCCTCGTTCCTCCGTTTCTCATCTTCGCCGCCAGGTCGGAGAAGTTTTCGCTGCGCGTTTCGACAGGCGCGAGCTCTACGTTTCTAAATGTTGCGACTTGGCCGCTGGGTGGCCATCGCCTCCTCTTTACGAATATCTCGTGCCACGTCATGGACGTTTGAGTCGACATTGTTGTAGTTTTGTGAAGAAGCTTAAAGATTTGACGGTAGCGACGGTTGTTTATTGACGACAGCGCCAGAATGCCACATCACCTGGCGCCCAAAACACAAAACTGTGAGATGAGGTTAAAAAAATAAGCTTTAGCTGCACTTAGTTGTGGAACTTTCAGTCTAAGGCGCTCAGACTCTTTGTAAAGTAGTGTTTCGTTCAACTCCTTTTAGACAGAAGTGGCTGAGCACAGCGCCAACATGCACACTCATGCGTTCGGTGCATTCCGGAAAGCATTCATCAAGACAAAGGCATTCTGATGGTTGAAAGCAGACACTTTGCTTCACGCCTCCGGAATCCTTGGCGCGTGAAGACGGATTGCAGTGAACCAAATTAGCACGCCTAACATTCTAACAAACATTTCACTTGTTTTTTCTTCTTTTTTTTAAGGGAGTAAGTTATACGACAAAACTTTGTCGTTTTTCACTCTGAACCTTGCTTTTTCTTTTTCACCATATAACAAAGCTGGCTTTTTTTTTTTCTTTCTCTTTTTTTTTTTTTTTGCTTTAGCGAAGCTTTTTTTTTTTTTTCATTTTATAATGAAGCCATGCTTTTTGTTTTTCGCTGCATAACGAGGCTTGGTTTTTGTTTGGTTTCCGAACAAATTTGGGCGCGTTTGCGTGCGCGTGTTTGTTTTGATGCTGAAAGTAGTCTCGATGAAGACCAGAGCGTCGTGAAAACTCGTTTTCTGTTCTCCTCTACGTGGGCCATTTACATTTCGGAGTGAAAGCGGAGGCAGCTCATAAAAGACTGCCGCCCCTGTTAAGTAATCCGGCGTTGGCATTCAGTCATGATGTTTGCACGCTTGGCTGGAGTCTGCACTACACTCAAGGCTCGAGAGAAGCCTTTATTGTCCACAGACGGTACAACAACCCGAAAAGCGTGCGAAAATGTTTAGGGAAAGGTGTCGCGACGTATTTGCCTTCGAAATCTGCCGAAGCACTAAAACAATAAAGAAAGCAGCCTCGTAAATGGGCTCTTTTTTCTACAGAAGAAAAAAAAAAAAAAGTGGTAATGTTTACTGGGTAAGTATGTGTGAGGTTATAGACTGAAGCGCATATCCGAAGAAGCGGGCCAAAAGTCAGGCAGAAATTGAAACGTACCAAAATCGTTGCGCTCATATATTGTAATTTTTATGTAAAATATAAAAATTACAATATAAATTATATACATATATAACAGTATAAAATTATATTGTTACATTAAAAGTAAATAAAAGAAATAAAAATACCCACGTCAAGGAATTTGTTTTACAAATATCGCAAATATGTGGTTTTGTTAAAGGCTTAACTATTCGCGATTTTTGCTCGTGGACGTCTGAAAAGCTTTCGTCTCTCGGATAGTGTGAAACCTTTGTTTCGCACGG
Source organism: Ixodes scapularis (assembly GCF_016920785.2). Taxonomy (NCBI): domain Eukaryota; kingdom Metazoa; phylum Arthropoda; class Arachnida; order Ixodida; family Ixodidae; genus Ixodes; species Ixodes scapularis. The sequence goes on from NW_024609868.1 coordinate 79,100,899, forward strand.
TTTAAATTACATTCAATTTTAACTCGGTGTTCTTTTTTTTTAGATATGTCCTAGCTTTTTCGGTGAATATCTGAATTTTCAAGGCGATCGTTTTTTAATAATAAACGGCTTGCGTCACAATTGTGTCAACGCGCAGATCGCCTTTCGCCCCGCGCACCGAAACTAGCAAAGAATGTCTGGTACCCATACCAAACAAATTCCGATGCCCATATGCTTAATACCAACCTTCACCTCATGAATATAAATAATTTCGAAATTTCCACTCTGTCTATTGTCCACCTTTGGCATTGTGTTCTGCAATCTTGCTTTTGCGTAAAGCAAAACTAGGAAACGATCGCCGATTTCTTTTTTCTCTTAAAGTGAAGAACTTTTAAATAAAATCACTAGAGTAGTGGAAAATGACCATTCAAGAAAGCAGCTTACGAGTAACGTTTAGTGCCCCCCAGTGACACGCCTGACTAGAAAATCCGTCGGCTTCGGGATTGCGCCGTGCCGCTCAGTGTACAATGGTGATACATCAAGAATTGCTCCTTTCTCGAGACGAACCGCATCCCTTCCAAGATCTTGTTGTCGGCGCCCCTTATTGGTGTTAGAAGGCTTAGTTACACAGTTACACAAGTCTTGCGCGAGAAGGACCTCTGGGCGTACTTGGGACATCGACTAGGCTCAAGGAACACGAACGAGCATACGTCATTTTCTGCAGCGAGCAAGTCGTGCACTTGAGGACCACAATAGGCACCGTGCCATAGCTGAAGCATGGTTGGGATTAGGGGACGTAGAGGTCGCGATGAATCGTTGCACAACGATATGTTTGTTGCCTGGTAGATATCTCGTCGATCTTCCACTGACGAAGAGGTCATCAGCGGAGAACGTTTGGACGACACGTTAAAATTACCACAGCAAGCATGACTAGCATGAGCTAAATAGACGTATTGAAGTCAGTTAAAAAATTACACCTGAACACATTTCGAACACGGCTGAAAACATTTTTCTGGTTATGGAGAGCACTTCGAAATAAACTGCGCAGAAAAGCGGCGAGAACTTCAATAATACCTACCAGTTGTCTCGCAGGCTAAAATGAACCTGGAGCATTTCGCACTCTAATACATCAGAGCAGCCCTCTCTTTTTCCTAAACCGAACACACAAAGACGCGTGCACGTGATTCGATTGACCCCCTAGGAAAATCTGCGCAAGCGTCGACTTCTCTTCCCGCCCTTTAGATTAAAAGGGCTGTTTGTCACCGTCGTCTTGGCCAAGCAGGCGCCAGGTCGTGCCAGAACCGGATAATGCAAACCGCAGAAGGAGGAGCGTCAAAGGATTCGAGATGCGGGATGCCCGCGTCCGGATCTCGCTGGGAAGCAAATTAGGCGTCTGTACTGCAGAGGTTCTCTCCCTCTTTCTCTCTCACACACACAATGAAAAAAATAAATAAATCTAGGAGTAATCTTAAACCGTCGCTCTTGCAGCAAGAATCCGGAACGGGAACAGCCGCAATCAGAGGCCAGGTCCGCCAAAACGGACCTAACACTTCTGCCGGTTCAATCGGATAAAAAGAAAAAAGGAAAGAGGCGTATTCAGCTATCGTAGGCGCTTTCGTCGAGAAGCTTCTTTCGGGCCGTGTGTATAGGGCGACCGTTCCCTGCCTCCTTCTCCACGTCTGCGTCTTTCTCGTTCTGCCCCTCTCTCGTAGCCTTCTAGCTTTTCTCCGCATGCGCCAAAACACCTACCGCTAAAAGACGGGACTTTCTGCCTGCCAGTCCGCGCCCCCCTGCAAGACCGCTATGCTCCGCTTCTTTTACGTTGCGACCGAGCCGCAGCGGTTACGCTATATACGAGCCATCCCGACTAAAGACCCTCGGTGAAATTCACGCTTACAAGTATCGCCAACCATTGTTCCGGAAATGCGCGAGGCACGGGCCACGAGCGGGCTGCTTCACCGCCATTCGCTTCCGAGAGCCGCTCATTTCAGTGCTGCGCCGCCATTTGCTTCCGAGGGTAGCCCGAGACACGAGTCTCGTGCACTGGCGCATTTGACGCTACTTGCGAGACAAACGGGAACACGTCGGGGAGCTTTAATAATCACCGACTGGTCCAGTCACCAACGCCACGAGAATAACCGAGGCCCGCGAACATCGTCCTCTTGCTTCGTGGAACGTCGTCACAGTCGGATGGCGCCGACTCGACAATCGGAGCCGAGCCCGACGCCGAGCGTCTTTCGACGCGTTCATTGGACACGAGCCCCAGACGAACGCTGACGCAGCACTCGGGTCCAATCGGCGTTTTCGCACGATCTCACTGCGACGACGTCGAAATTCTAGTGCACAGGCTTTGGTTAGGGCCAGACTCGTGCGGTACTCGTTACAAGCAATCAAATTACTCCTAATCGATTACGTTTAGGAGTAATTTTGTAGTTATTCGAATACATTTGCTAGGAAGTAATAGACCATTTGCTATATTACCCAAGCATCAAGGAAAATGCAGGGATTGGTGTTCCACGCGCCTACTCGCGCACGCCTTCCCCGTATAAAAGATTCGAAGTAAATAACCAAAATAAAGCGTTGACGAACGCGCGTGCAAGATGCCATTTGTTTTAGGTATTTGCTTTAGAAAAGTTACTACTGCTGAGGCCAGCACGTACAGCGCGTGGAACACCAATCCCGGCATTCTCATTGATGCTTCGGTAATATAACAATAGGTCTATTGCGAGAGTCATCGGATTATTTTGGAAGTACTAAAATTATTCGCCACCGTTACTATTTTTCTCCTCGCTTTTTTAATGGCACTCCTTTGTCCAAACAAGCTTCCCACCACGAGGAATCCTCGAATCAAGTATCCGTCAGGAGGATGGTTTACAAAAATGTGCGTATTAAGAAGACCAATCAACCGATCTCACTAGCCAGTTTCGTTGCGTCGCCGCTGCCACGGCGCATCGAGCGAATTGTAGTTTTTCTGTACGTGGGACAACACCGCTGGAGCTTTGCACGTGCAGGGACGACACGAGCCGTCTTCTCGTGCTCTGCCGCCTTTCTCCCGGGAACTAAAGTTATGGCGGCTTTACGAATGCGTGAAACGCTTAGTGAGATCGGCCGATAGGGTGATTCTAATTATGTAACGAACACTACGAACGACCCGTTCTTAAACCTACAAAACAATATATCCTTTTGAAAATCTAAAGTAATTGGAAAAGTAACGTTCACTTTTCCGAGTAACGCCCAGTTACTTTTCCTCTCGAGTAATATCAAGTAATACACTGGGCTATGTTTTAACCAATAGGAAATTGTAGTTGTAATCAATTTTATTTTTGCAGTCACGCGTACAAGAATTTATTTATTTCAGTTTACCCCGCAGCGCCAGAGGCATTATAGCAGGGGGGGGGGGGGGGGGGATAGTACATTTGCGTATAAGATGACTTGGTGCTTGCGCACACAATGTACAAATAAGCAAAAACACAAGCTCACAGATGAATATACACTTGCACTGTATCAGCCAAACACGAGACAAAAAAACAAAAAAACAAAAAAAACATGTTTGAGTGTGACAAAACGAGCCACGAGCCCCTCCACTTACATCAACCACTATAGAAAAAAAGGAGCACAGAAATCAATAACATTACAAAAAAAGCAAAATCGCAAAACAGTGCAATACAGTGCTACCCACAGAACCCGGCACATTTTCCATAAGAGAAGGTAAACGTAGGGGAGATATTAGATTCTCTTCAGTCGTGACAGCCTGCCCAACCATCGCGCGGCAGTCTGTCGTAAAAAGAGACTCGGACACGATGGAAACAGTTTCGTCAGAAAGTTCATTCCACTCTTTTATGGTGTTAGGAAAAAAATGAATATTTAAAAATGTCGGTTCGGGCTGTGTATCCTCTTATTTTCTTAGAGTGGTCCAATCTTCGAGAGATGAAGTGAGTTGGCTGTATGAACTTTGGTTTACTAATACCCATACGATCATGATATATTGCACGAAGAAACTTCAAGCGCAGTCGTCTTCTTCTTGAGCATAGTGGTCCCCATTCTAATTCGTTAACCCCTAAACTGAGACTGCGGTGGGAGCTACGTGCCCGCCGGACCAATCAGCCGCCCTCCTTTCATCGCCTGGCCCGGCTCTCTGCGCCAGGCGGGTATGGGTGAGAACTCGACCACGTGTCGAAAGAGAGGCGTATGACTCGTTCAACGGGGGCTCCCACCCTAGTCTCGGCGTAGAGCGGTCCAGCGCTGGAACCATATCACGTGACTGTGATCCCCTCACTTCGCTACGCAGCCCGGGAAAGCCATCCGAGTTTCACGCGACATCGGGTTCGCTGGGACGGCTCTTAAGCCGCGCCCCCACTCCTAGTACATCGTACAAGAGACGGTCCGCAGACACTGTCCGATGCGTGTGTTGTAGGAGGGTCCGGATGAATGGATCCATGCTAATGGCTATACCCTCTGCAATGGGCGGTAGCTTGCGCCACCTAGCCTAAGTCAAAAAGACTTAGGCTAGGTGCTATCGCATTGGTCCCACTAAAACTGTCCGCGGACATTGTTCTAAACATGTATGAAGCCAGCATGCTTCGAACACGCGTGAAGCCTGTCCGCGGACACTTCCTCCATCGTGTTTGCAGCGAACGGCCTGTCTTTTGCGTGACGTGGGAGCGGTGTGACTGCTTCTTTGCCGTCCGTTGCGGTCCATCGTGAGGCGAGACGCAGCTGTCCCGCTAGCTGTCCTTGCTCGCACTGTGGTCGAGTCGAGGAGGAGGCCGGGCGGTTGACCGTTACGTCTCGCGATGTTCCGAGGAGGAAGAGGACGACTGGACGGAGGTCCCATCCGGAAACAGGAGTCTCACCCGGACAAAGAAAGCTGTTAATTGTCGGCTCCGCTTGACGCGGTCCCGCGCCGATGCGGCGTGGACGGTGCCCCCCTCCGCTCCGTCCCGTTCCAGCGACCTCGACGGCTTCGATGCCGGAGGATCGGGGCGCACGCAGAAGGGCCCGACCCTTTCGAGTCCTCCTCGACAAATGGTGTCAGACTGCCAGGTGTATATATTACGTAATTTAAAAAAAAAGGAGCACAACGACACCGGCGGTGAGCCGGGCTGCACTCCAACGCGCGGATTCCGCGTTGCTCGTTCGATAAAAACACCTTTTTTTTTTTTTTTTTTTTTTTTTAAGTTGAGCTCGGTAGTGCCATATTCGTGCGCAGCTCATGCCTCGAGGCTTCTTAAGAAGGGCGTAGTCAGGGGGTGGGGGCCGCAGGGAGAGGTTATGAGGCTTCACCTTCTCCCCCTCTGAAATCTTGCCGACCCTATAACACACACACGCACGCACGCACACACGCACGCACGCACACACACACAGACACACACACGCGAACACACACACGCGCACATACACACACGCACACGCACACACACACACACACACACACACACAAACAAACACACACACACACACACACACACACATTTGCCCCTTTGGCTATGCCACTGCTCGGGGGCAAAGGGGGTAGTATGAAGAAGAGAAGATCGGGTTGGAGACATGGGACATTCGTTCCTTGCAGCCTTTCTTAAAAAGTTTCACCAAAACTGCGTAAAAAAGAAAATTATTCGGGCTAAGAATTGCATAAGTCATAATATTCCTCGAAAGAATTATAGATGGCGATGATTAAAATTAATTATTACTGATTAGAAACTTGGGAGCGTATACTTTTTATTCCTACGTCTGGCATATTTGTTCGCAACGGCTGCTACGGACCCCGTCTAGAAAACCTCAAATTTATGCCCATCATTTTGAAAAAAATTCTTCCTGATGTTTGTAATAGTGTGCGACTTATAGCACATGCCGAAATAATATTTGATAATTTCCACAAATACTTCAAATCCCTCGGAAACGTGTAGTATCATGCCCTGTAAAGCTTTCTTTCCTGCCTTCACTGACGCGCTGAGGCCAAACAAGCTTTAAAGGGTAACTGCAAAGAAAAAAAAAAAAAAGTTTATTAAGCAGTCTATATCAGACAAGCATGTCATAAAACAAGCCTTCCGCGAAAAAACAAATTTTTTTCTAGCAATATTACGCCGCAAAACGTAATTTAGTCAGAGTCACAACTTCTCCACATTTGAAACTCCCGCTCTCTTTACGCGCGCGGAGTGGCTGTTATGCGTCACTCCGTGAAGTATAGCAGCCACTACGTGACGTATAATACCAACTTTGTGGCGCGCAATTTAAAACGGACGAAATAGCCGCAAACTAAACTCAGTCTCGCGCAATAAATATTGCTGTAAAAAATTTTGTTTTTGGCGGAAAAATTGTTTTGTGACATGCTTGTCCCAATTAGGCTGTTTAAAAATAAACTTTTTTTTTTTCTTTGCAGTTACCCTTTAAGGCGCGTTCCCAGTGGCGACTAGCAGCTGTCGCGAGAGCGACTAGCGACACGCGACAAGCGACCAGCGACGTCCACACTGCAGGCTACCGGCGAGTCGCTTCTCGGAAGATCTTGGGAGCCGCCGTCGGTTCAGTGCACCCGACCCCGCCAAAGCTCGGGTGCACGTTTCGCTGCTTCTCCATTTCCGTCGTCTCACAGCTACACATGCGCCGTCGTTGTCTTATGAAAAAGACTCGCTATGTTAACCTGAGTTCTTGTGAATCGCACAATAGCTACATCGGCGTGCACTCGCTCGAGCTACCGCGTCGCAGTACATACCTGTCAAGAAGTGGCACGGATTTGCTGCCAGGCTGAGTTCTTCTTTTTCAAGAGCTGGATCAAATCGAGATGTTGCGCCGCAGAAGCCTCCGTGGCTCCGTATCCACGGCCGCTACAGCGAACCGAGGCATTGAACGGACATGTTGGTTGCTGCTTTTTCCTCTGCGTGCCGGATGTAAACGAACGCGAGGCTCACCTCACGTCACTTCTGAGGCGCCGCTGATTGATTCAGTCGCCGGACGACTCGGCGACAGGTCGCAAATTACCATCTGGAAGCGACTGCTCCAAACCTGTCGCTTTTACAACAAAAGTTGTCGCGCGTGAGCTGCGACTTGCCGGTGTGAACGCGCCTTTTCGGAAGTTCATGTTCATGTGATCGATGGTATGAGGCTTTTGTAACACTTTTAACGATTGGACACCAGATGGCGGTTCGGAATGAAGCCAAAACGAAATGTATCGCAATGTTGGTCACGAAAAACCTTCCGAGCGGGCGATTTAAAAAAAATAAAAATAATTGCTAGATTTTGATAGGAGAGCATGTAGGATGCCTAAATACGCCCGTTAGATATGAGAGTATTTTCTTTTTTTTTTTCTTCGTGTGATGGGTTCATACCCTACTCTATAACCTCGCGTTCAGTCACTAGCGCATACAAGAAGTTGTGGAACCGGGAAATCACAACAACAACAACAAAATAATGAACTAAACTCATGAGGCGTGTATCTGCAGTGCGGTCTTTTTCTGCACGTGGTACCGAGCCGTCGTGCGGTAACAGACTTGGTCTCCCGGAACACTCCGAGAATTAAATAATTCTGTGAAGAAAACCAAACATATATGGAAGCACGCGAGCACGAAGACAGTTTCAATGCACGGCGTATTGGAGTTAGTCTAGCTGCACTTGTATTAAAAAAATAATATTTCTAATTTACAGTGCAGTGATCTATGAAATATAAGTTTTGTAGAAGGCGAGTAAAGTAATGAAAAATTAAAACTATGGGCTGCAGTTGACTATAGTGACCCATTTGGAATAAGTAATTTCTTCTCATCGATGAACCATTGCAGAAATGAACTTCCGGCCGTTGCTATTCCCAGCGTGCGTACGTACGGCGCGTGCTTTGTTCTTCTTTGAAGCGACAATCATCCGTGCTGGGCTTTGTACTTTGAATGATGGGATGGTGCATATTCGTGCGCGCATAATCTACCCCGGTTCAGTAACCCAGTGCAGTGCAGATACAAATATTTTTCGCAGAATACGTATTTGTCAGATTTAAACGCTTGAAAGGTTACGAGTAGCTATATAACACCCAGTCGTCCAAGCATTGTATACTTAATAAAAGAAGCATTACATATTTATTTTTTATTTGGCAATAGTGTCATGGGACATCGTGCTCTTAGGTCTTGACAATAATCACAACCATTGCTATATTTACTCTCCGCTTCGTTGCCGTTATCATTATTTCCGCTGATATCAGGCTGCTCTTGTCGCGAGGCAGGTAATTCGAATCTGGCCTGCGCCGAGCGGGCTCACAAAACGTACTCTGCGCTACACAGTTTCGCTATATATATATATATATATATATATATATATATATATATATATGTCATTTTATCACCACTACTAGGTTCGTGGAAAGGGCTCAATAAAGGCACTTAGCTAAGGGGTACAATTTGAAGCCTTCTAATATAATAAAACGCGAAAAACCGCCGACGTTACGTTCGTTCTAACAGTGTCGCGCAGTGCATGTTGTGAGTCGTTTTACAGCGTGAAATCAGTCTGCATATAAGATACAGGGAGCGTGGGCAACAGGGAGGTATCCATGCAGCAGTGATTACAGGACCACATGCCGATGCTATGGGTCGGGTTGGGGATCAAACCTGATCAATCTCTGGTTTCGATATCAACTCCAGACCATCACACCCGCTAATACTTACGATCAGCTGATAAGTACGTGTACATACTCGTAAAGCTGGTGCATCTTAAGTGTAAAAAAAGAACGAAGGAAAAATAAAGTAAGTAAGAACTACATTGTAACCCCGAAGCGGCGACCGTACCGCACTTGTACGCTTTCACCAGAAGCACGCGGCCGCTGCCAACACATTCCAGCCCCCGTGTCTAAGCAGGACACACTTGAGTCTTTCGTTCCGGTGACTACCATGAAACAAAGACGAAAAAAAAAAGGGGGGGGGGGGGGGGGGATCCCCGGAAACAGAGCGAGCGAGGAAGAGTCGAACTCGGAACGGAAGATTCTCGGAGAAGGCGAACTGCAAACTCTCGAAGACTTTAGACAATCCCTCTTGGGGCGGACGTACTATCTGCCCCTCTCTGTCGCGAGCGAGAGCCGCTGTCACGGTCAGGGCTCCGGTGCCGTCTTTGTTCCTGTCCTGTCTTCCTCGGAGCACGTTCACCCGAGCGGCAAGAAGAAGCAACTGTCCGCTCGCTGACCGCCCCATCTGTGAATCTCTGCTCCGCTCAGCACTGCGCAGACAGTGCGGTGGGAGCCACGCTCTCACCGGACCAGTCAACTGACAACACCTGACCACGCTCTCGTCGCGCAGGTATAAAAGAAGCATGTACGGGTTACTGAACAAAAAAAAAAGATTGATACTCGTTACTCGCTGATAAAGTAACTAAAGTACGTTACTAAAATTCAAAAGGAGCGGATTACGTCAGCTCGAACCGAACGAGTTACTTTCTCGTTACTTTGAATTCGTCGTTTTTCTGCAGCACTAGGCACCTTACATTATTTGGTGTCGTTAATAATGCCTAGCTGTTTAACGCCTTCGTGGACATCTTATTTCTATTTTCTTGTCGCTTTTTTTCGTGCCGTTAAAGTCACGGGCGCGAGCTGGGATGAAAAAACCAAGTGAGGTAACTCGCATTGTAATAGGTTCTTCTACAGAAGTAAATAACTAGAGTTCTTCCAGTGCCCGTCGTTCTTCCATCAAAGAGAAAACAAAAATGCGTTACTCGTTATTTCGTTACTGGTAAAAAAAAGTAACTAAATAGAAGTAACGCGTTACATATACAAGTGTGGGTACGGGCGGGAGAGTGATCACGTGGCGAAAGATACACGTCCGACTGGTCCGACGAGTAGCTATAGGTTCCAGCGCACTGTCAACGCAGGGGTGAGCGGAGTGCATGGTTGTCGCGCTGCGGCACAGCGCCGCGGCTGCTGGACCTGTCTCAGCTTCCTCCGCTTCCCAGCGGAGACGGCTTCCCGCGTTTCGGTTTCCGCGTGGAGATAGTTAAACTGACCTCCACGACGAGTGCGCAATAAGTAACGGACTTAGGGGCCGCAAACGCAATGGCAGCGGCTTAAAGGGACGGGTGACTAAATGCCCGAGCCAGGGAAATCTGAGTTCACGACGCGCTCTTCTGACCGCTCTTCCGCACAACTGGCCGACGGGGAAGCCGCTTGTCTAGGGCCCTTGCTTCGACGCTCGGCTCCCATCTTCGCGTGGAAGAGATGTCCGCGCAAAAAGTTCGTCTTCAAATCAAAAACAATAGTTTTTTTTTTTTTTTTTTTTTTTTTTTTTGTGGAGTTGTAGTATGCTGCGATTCCTATCCCGAAGTCTCGTGTTCTCGATGTCAGTTTAGCTTTTTGTCAAATGAAAGACCCGTTGAAAGGAAGTCGAGCTAAACGTGTAAGAGGCCCGGCAAATTGGCTACTTTGGCATGAACGCCAATGCCAATGAAACAATTAAGTTTCACTATTGCAACAAACATCGGTTTCTGTTCTCCAACGTGTGTTGTTGGCGAACAACCTATAATACCTTCTTTTTTTATAATTTTTTTTAGGAAAAAAAAGAGTAAAGAAAAATGTAAAAAAAAGCTGCCACTATGTAAATTGACACGTCTGCGTGCAATTTGTTTTGCATGTCGGTATGATGGTGTGAGATTTACTACTGGAGTGGAACTACAAAATAGCTGAGTTTTTCGTAAAATATATATATATACAGTAGTGAACAAAAAGATTGATATTTCGTTTCTTTTACAGAAGTATTGCTCGACGTCTAGTTGATTGATTCATATTTAAGTAAGCATAAGTTTGTACTCTATAAATACGTTAATGTAGTCTTCCATTACAATTCTTATATCTTTATCACATTTCGCAGAAAAGTTACTCACGTAAAACTGAAATATATCGTTTTGTTCATTACTGTATATATATATATATATATATATATATATATATATATATATATATATATATATATATATATGACAAAAAAAAAAAGAAGTCAGGGCGATGAAATTTTAAGCAGCGGAAAGAGAAAATAAAGTTTAAGAGCGTCAAAGGGGTGGTCCCAGATACTCTAAAAAAAAAAGTCTGTGCGTAACGCAACAACACTCGATCAGCCAATCACCGCAACTTACAGAGACAGCTCAGCGAATGACGATGCCGAGACATATGATTAGACCAAAAACGAAGTCTGAGTTGTGACATTAAGCCAATGCAAACGCGAAGTTTTCCATTCCTTAATGTCAGAACTCATACTGCGTTTTTTCGTCTAATCATATGTTTTGACATCTTCATTCGCTGAGCTGCCTCCTTAAGTTGCGGTGATTGGCTCTCCGAGCGTGGTGCGGGAAAGTAGACGCACGGGATTTCATTTTAGAATGCTAAAAATCTAGTCGACGAGTCGATCTACTCGGGAAGATAGTGTAATTTTGTTTTAGAATTCCAAATCTCAGCTTCTATATGATTCTTTGAAGAGCTAGCAACGGTGCTTATCCAGCTTGGAGGAGAACATGGGACGACGATACGATCAGGTGAGAGATAAACTTCAATGGTAGTTTGCTCGCTAAGAATAACATATGCTTGCTTTGCTGCATAAAAAAATAAAAAAATAAAAAAACTCTGTGTTTTTTTTTTTTTTTTTAAGGTGTCGAGCAGTCGTTATTCGGCTTTGGGAAAGTGAAGGACGAGGAGGGTTGGAAGAAATTAGGAATAGACCAGATTAATTATGTCCGAGAGGTTTTTGTAGGCAATATGAGCTTCGTTGTATTATGTACTATTTGTGATGAGGGGGGTAGCTGGTTCTTCAAAGACAATCTGCTAAAACTTTTTCCTCAGAACGATTCAAGATGCTTTACGAGCCGTCCGAGTTAGTTCAAGTTGTGCGTCAGGAAGGAGCGTTTCGGTGGAATAGCTTCACCTTCCTGACACACCTTCTAGACTAACCGAAGAGCGCTCGTAAAAAGATTTAGGACGTTAGGCCTTTGCGATAGTTCGTACTCAGTGCAGACGTACCAGCACCACACGTTCGGCGTCCTTGAGTCCTCTTTTGTTTTTACAGTTAGGGCGGCTGACACATTGGAGCTTTCTTCGGAGTGAACCTTATACCTTCGCTCAGTTTGACCTACGATGGAACAACGACGAGTCTTATCTCGTCTGCTATCGACCCTTTTGTGCGGGTGGCGTTTCGGCACCCACACCTAGCATCCACCCGTTCGCAGGTAAGCTAACCGCTCTTTAGTATTAATGGCGTTTCAGTTTCGATACGTCCTATTATAGAGGCAAATCGCTACCGGCAGCGCATATTAGTGGTATACGCGTTGTTCCTTTCAAGCTCCAGTCGCGCTACACTGCCCGTACATTCATTCATTCATTCATTTATTATTCCTTGAGGGCCCGTTAGGGCATTATACAAGGGGGGTCAATAGCACACTAATAATCATAGTTTAAAATAAATTAACACTCACAGAGAGGAAGTCAGCAATACAGATCAATCAAAGAACAACAAAATACAAGTACTTATCAACATTACACAATATTATTAGTATTTTAACGGTATGCACTGTGAACATAAAAAGGAAGAAAAAATTTAGCGGATAGACATGTTTGTAAGTTCCAGGTAATTGATCAGTTCTTCGGCAAATCTATCAGAGTTAGTCTCGGTTACAACACTATCGGGTAATTTATTCCAGTCCTTGATTGTCATGGGCAGATAGGAATTATAAAATGATACAGTTGAACTAAAAATCGGGCGAACTTTGCGGGAGTTATCATGGCGGAGAGATATACTGTGGGGTGGAAGGAAGAGAGATGCTCTAATAGAGGCATTGTTATAGTATAATTTATGAAACAGGGCTAGTCGAGAAAGAATGCGCCTAAATGAAAGTGTGTGAAGGTTAGCTTTGCTTCTTAGGCCTGTTACGCTAGTGAAACGAGAGTAGTCTGAGAAAATGAACCTTAAAGCTCGGTTTTGAATTGCCTCTAATTTCATAACTAGGTAAAGCTGCCATGGGGACCATACAGAAGACGCATACTCTAGACGAGATCTAACAAATGTTATGTATGATAATTGTTTAATTTCAGGTGAGGCCAGTTTGAGGTTGCGCCGAAGATATCCTAATGATGAATTAGCCTTAGATAAAATAAAATTAATGTGAGTTGCCCAAGATAGATCACAGGTTAAATGAACGCCGAGATATTTATAAGATGTACAGGGGTCAATTATTGTGTCGTTGAGTTGATATGAAAAGAGTGATGGGGACTGTGATCTGGTGAAAGACACTAGTTTCGTTTTATTTACATTAACTGTCATTTGCCATGTTTGACACCATTCTTCTATTATTAGTAAGTCAGCCTGTAAGAGTAGGTGATCATTATTATTACTTATCGGTCTGTATAGAGCACAATCGTCAGCAAAGAGGCGAATTTCAGATGTTAGGTTAGCAGGAAGGTTGTTAACGTATATTAAAAACAGCAAGGGGCCGAGAACACTACCTTGGGGTACGCCGGACGTTACACGAGAAAGAGGTGAACGGGACTCGTTTACAACAGTATATTGTGTACGATCGTATAGGAAATTTTTGATCCAAGTGATTACTGAATTATGAATACGCAGTTGGGTTAGTTTTTGTAGCAGACGTTGGTGGGGAACTTTATCGAATGCTTTAGAAAAGTCTATGAAAATGACATCGGTCTGTAATCTGTTGTGAAGGTTACTGTGAAGCTCATGAATGAAATGTATTAGCTGGGTATCACACGAATATGTCTTACGAAAACCATGCTGATTTTTAAAAACCAGATTGTAATTTTCCAGATATTTCATGGTAGAAGAGAAAATGACGTGCTCTAGTAATTTACATGAAATGCTGGTGAGAGATATTGGGCGATAGTTCGATACAACATTACGATCCCCACTTTTAAAAATAGGGATGACTCTACCAATTTTCCAATCAGACGGAAGCTTGCCGACATCAAGTGACTGTTGAAAAATAAGGGTTAAAAATTGGGATGAGATATGTTTTGTGTTTTTCAGCAATTTAGAATTTATTTGGTCATCACCGGAGCTGGCAGAATGTTTGAGATTTTCTATCGCTTTCACTATGCCCAAATATGTTATTTCGATTGAAGGCATAGCAGAATGAGAAAGGTGATTTAGGAGAGGAATATTGTCATTGTTTTCTAGTGTAAATACTGAGCTAAAGTAGGTATCTATTAGTGAGGCGCTTTCGCTATCAGACGCGGGAGTTCCATTCATATTAGTCAGGTGGATGGATTTATGCTCTTTAGGATGAATGATCTCCCAGAACTTATTAGGCTTATTCTTCAAAATGTTAAGAAGGTCGAAGTTAAAAAATTTGTTCTTTGCATTTTTCACTTCTCTTTTATATTCCTTAGCAGACGCGTTGTAATTATCCCATGCAATAGTATTGTCCTTTTCTTTAGCTTGCTTGAAATGTCGTTTCTTCCGAGCACTTAATTTGGAGATTTTCTTGTTGTACCAAGGCTTTGCATTGTTTGTTTTAATTCTGATGGTTGGAACGTACGTGTCAGTCAGAGTTGTTACCTTGTTTTTAAAGAGATTCCAATTTTCCTCGACTTTTCTTTGATAAAAGTTGATATGAAAAGTATCATAAAACTGTTGAAGATTTCTATTAATTGCATCATAGTCAGTTTTATTGTAGTCTTTAATAAATTTATAATGGCATGATCTGATGACGACGTCAAACTGCAGGTTTAAGTGTATAACATTGTGGTCACTAATAGCAGGAAGATGAGTGATGTTATTCACATGTGAGGGATCAGTAGTAAGGCACAGGTCAAGAATGTTGCTGGAGTGATGGCTAACTCTTGTTGGTTTAGTTATCATTTGGGAGAGGTTAAACGTAAGAGCTAGGTCGATGAACTCATTATCAAACTGATGACCTGATGAAAGGGAGTTCCAATCAATATTCGGAAAGTTGAAATCGCCAAAGAGGATGACCGACGCATTTGGTTTAAGGGTATTAAAGATGGACGAGAGGGAGTCATGAAGTTCGCTAATGAAACTAGCGTGATGATCGGGTGCTCTGTAACATACACCAATCAAGATATCGGAACACTGAGAGTGAAGTTGAAGCCATACCATCTCGATCGAGGTTACCTGGAACGTTCACTTGTGACGCACTAATATGATTGCGGATAGCGATTAGGACACCGCCACCCCTCTTTGTTAGTCTGTCGCATCTGTGTAAGGTATAATTCATATTGGGGGGGAACACTTCTGAGTCAGCAATTTCGGGTTTCAGCCACGTTTCTGTCAGAATGACGAGGTCGGCAGTGCATGATTCAATTAGTGATAATAGGTCATCGCGGTTTGTTCAAACACTTCTTATATTTGTAAAAACGACCGAACATGACTTGGTGTTTCTGCGTACTCGGGAAGACTGGGGTGGGTGGCGGCGTGTACACATCTCCTATGGCTTTTTTTCTTCATATATACTGTTTTTTGCAGAGTCGAAGCAAAATGTTTTGTTTTCAATGACTAATCTGTTCGAGCGCAGCTTGTACTGCTTTCCTTGTTCTTTCGCAAACTCAATCAGTTTTCGCCGTGCCTCGCGTACTGCTGGTGAAAAATCCTCGCTGACGGCAAAACCGGTATTTTTTAATTTGTAACACGCGCTCAAGATACTATCTTTATGCTTGGTAGAAGAAAGCTTGACAATGATGGGGCGTGTTTTATTATCGTTAAAGCGACCTAGCCTGTGCGCTCTTTCTACGAAACTAGATTGTAGCGAAAGACCCAGGTTGCGAGAGCACATGTCAAGAACCAGTTTTTCTGATTGGGCCCACGTTTCATTTTGTTTGTCAGCGTGACCATAGAACACAAGATTGGAACGTCGCATTCTATTCTCCGCGTCCTCACACCGTGATTCCAAAGTATGAATTTCTTCTGTCATGCTTTTTAAAGATATTTTTGTGCTTTCTGCATCTTTGCGTATCTCGTCCAAACTAGACACGCATGCTTCCACATTCGCTACTCTTTTAGTCATGGCAGTCACGGCTGATTCAGTACGAGACTGATCTTCTCTCAGTTTTTTTAGTTCGCTTAAAACTTCATTTTGCCATTCTTTAAGGTTTCGTAAAATGGCCAGGACAGATTCTAATTGGGCTTCCTGAGCCTTAGTCATTCCAGGGTTAGTCTCTACATCACCGGATAATAAGAGAAGTAATTGGTTACAACAGCCACCGGCGTAAGTAATGCTATCAATGATGAACAGATACCAATGGGTATCTGTTCGTACAAAAGACACGCGGAGTTTCTCCGCAGATACGACGCCGAAATTATCTGCGAACACGCCTCAATATGCATTTCTGTAGATGTCGAACATGTCCGCAGACGGTTGTTTGTCTGGTTGATGTGACTGGACCACAATACAAGGAACAAACACACCCAAGACAGTTTCTGCAGACTCAGTTTTTGTACGATGCATTAGCAATATGTCAGCGGCTTCGGCGCTCACATTTCCTGAAAATGAATGAACTCGGCAACCATCTTTTAGGCGGTAACATATAGAGCAAAACTGTTCCTTGGATGGAGACGATCTGGCAGCGAGCTGTTTGTCTGCCGGTGGGTCAAGAGCTATTAGAGGCGGGATGCTTTGGTGGCGCCCTCCTATGGTTCCCTCTCGTTACGTCGTTAACTTGCAAACAAGAAGTTTGATGGTGTTTGTAATTAGCATGGTAGAAGCTTGAGATCATTTCGCTCTCAAAGCAACACTGCCAACACCGTTAAAATTCAAGCTCTTACATTCCTCTTATTTCCATCGATGAGAAAACCTTTGCTGACATCATTGACAGCATTCGGCCAATCGTGGCAGGCCGACCACATCGACGCTTTCAATCGCTCACGTCGCCAATAGTCTAACCGCCCGAACACCAAAGGATATACCGTGGGATATATAAAAGTCCACAATCAATTAGTCAAGCCGGAAAGCAAAGTCAGACGGTCAAAGTACACGGAAGTGAGGACGCGTCATTTTTTTTTCTTCGGCACACACGTTTTGCTCTTGCGCGAACCGGATAGATTTGCGTATACTTCATTCACTCCAGCACGGTATATGGACACATCACACAACCGGTGTTCGCGATATTCCGAGCGTCTGCGTGTCTACACCGTGAAGAGGGTGGCTAACTTGTAGATGATCGCGCGAAACCATATTCTACGGCAGCGCAAACATCCAACCCGATCTCTTCCTGTGGGGGTCTTCGCAGGTAACGCAATCACATATAACGAAACACGTAGCTCCCGCGAAGAAAAGTTTATTGTTTGGCTGTTCATATTTCGAACCTCATTGAGTTCTTCGAGTGAGAAGTTTAAGCGCACAAGTGTTGCCGTGTGCGGGATATTTATACAGACACCGAGGTAGGACTTGTACGAATAACTCGTTTTGTCCCGTGAATAACTGCCTGCGCACTAACTCTTTCGCGGCCGCCCGTCAGTTCGACGCAGTGGTATGTTATTTTCTAAGTACACGTGTACACAAGTATAATAACACGAAAACTAAACAAAACAAAACGGCTTTGAAATATAGACATTCCAATCGAAGTTTTTCTGTAACGGATTGTTCTTGGGGTTGCAGGCGGACCAATGGAAAGGCAACCAAGAAAGCCCCTTGCAAGGTGACCTTTGGCTCCACAAGGACACAGCAGAGCCTGACGTCACCAACAATGTCCGGGCACCCAATTAGAAGCCCGTCGCGGGCGTCTCCCCGATCGTGCAACGGTATACACACCGGGCGACGTCATCGTCCACTGTCCGCGCCAGGAAGTGGCGGGGCCCGCTGACCCGACAGCACGCTGTGCCGTCGCTTCTCTGTGTACCGCGCAGCGGTTCCTTCATCCGTTTCGTATGTGTACACAGGCAGGCGGGCGGACATCGAGGTGCCCGGGAAGATCGCGTGTCAGCGGACAAGAGAGAAAGACGTCTGCCGAGCGCAGCCTTCCTTCAACGTCAGGGACAATGCCAACTACTGGTGGAGGACACGCGCATCTTGTAATGAGCTCTTGTTTCGGAGCGGCAGCGGCGGCGGTTTCAGTTGAATGGGACAGTTATGCGGAAGAACGCTCAAGAGCCACCGTCGACGAGACGCGTCAAGTCGTCCCTGATGGAAGAGCCTGCGCAGCGCAAACAACCGGCTGCCAAGAGGTCGTCGGCAGGGCTCGAGCGCTCTCTCCGGCAACGCTACAAAAACACATCTCGCCGACGGGCGGTCGCTTCTGTTTACACTGATGCCACTTCGACGCCGACTGCACTGCGTTGCGCCGTCGAGTGTGGAGTCGGACCGCAGCTCAAGCTGCGTTGTCTGCGAACGCGTCAAGGCAGCCGTGCGTGGTGGATGCCCTCTACTACATTCATCCTATAACTAATCAGCTGTTAAGAGCGTGCCATGTTGCAGTTTTGTTCTGCAGGCCGGAACAGCAGTCAACACTTTGCGTATGTAGGCCGTCGGACGGCGCTTTCCGAGCGTGTAAATACACGTGCGCCTATTCGTCGCGCAGTCCATCTTAGGAATGGGTTCACATATTGGCCGTGATTGGCGGTTATGCAATGATCGTGTCGGTGTCGGGGGACATTGTCCAATCGCGATGACAATCGGGCAGCAGCGGAGGACAGAGATGAGACGGGCATATATGTTTACGGACGCGACGGGCGTGCGAGTAGTTAATCTCCGCAGCTGTCAAGTATAGAGATCTGAGATCTCACGTCGAGAGATCCCTGAACGTCAAGCTAAAAGACAACATAATCACGCATTCGCGATCTTTAAAAACCGATAAAGCGCGTGTGCGCGTGCGCGTTGTACGAAGGGATGCGTTGTGCACGTTTCCGCGCTTGTGCGTTTCTGATGTTTTCATGATCTAAACCCCGAGACACGGAGGAAATAAAATAACGAACTCCGGTCTCGTTGTGCACAGAGTCAAGCCCGGCTGAGCTGTTTGAAAAGCAAATCTTTGTTTATTCGCATTTTAGCGGTACAAGTTTCGACGTCATTTTCTAAGTTTACGTTTCGCCGGGTGAGCGAATCGCACTTCGAGGTGCTCGAGCAGATAAAAAGGCCGTAGTACTAAATTTTCCCCATCATTATAAGGAAGCGGATACAGCCGTATTCAAAAATCTTCACCAAGAGGGAATCCTCGCGACTTTGTCATTAGGCTCTGTGAAAAAAAGATTGAGAACAAAAAAATAGTCCACTCTCATTTAAAAATTTTCACGATAAAAAAAAAAAAAAAAAAAAAAAAAACAAAAAACACTCTTGGGTTTGTGGTGCGGCCGTGCTTGGTACTATGCTTGTGTATAGACCTTTCCAGCGGCAGTCTCGAACGAAGCGATTTCCAGCTCGCATCCCTGGTTTTGAGAGTGTACGTCAGTGTTGCCCGACTGCGCTGAGCTGTGGGTTTTCTCGTCAGTAGGCTGTGGAAGCCTGCGTAGGAGAAACTTCGAACGCTGGTAGCGCCAAAATCGCCTCGCTTTATTTTTTCTTTTGTGTTCTATGGCGAAAAGATTTTCTCGAAATTATTAGGAAAGCGTAGAACTATTTTTGAGAACAAAAACAAACAAACATATGAAAGCTATTTTCGGCGAGTCTGTGCGCGACAGAACAAATGCAACTGGGATGTTTGTTTCATTTTATGCAGATCTTTTTAACGGCACCATACACTCAGCTGTGTCAACCTACAAAGATCTTAACTGCCTAACATATTTGACCACACCAGAGGATAGCCGAACTGCATAGGTATTTTCGTCCTCACTACATGAAATTCAACGAGTCTCATCAATCGAACAACATATATTGTACGTACCCCATGGTGCCGCGTTATCCGAACAGGATTTGCGAAAGGTCTCAAATAATACAGCATATCCAATATACAGTGTCGACGATAGTCACTTCACGACGATCGGACGGAATCCGGCTTGTCTTGGGGTACGTTTTGAAGAGTGATGTTCTTTTTACACAGCACTAAAGCAAATGAACGAACGTGTCTATTTAGTTGCCATACCCCAAACCCTATCAGCTAATTCTCGCCAAGACCGGGAACATATCCGGGAAGGCTTTTCGGAGATTATCTCAACGGAAATAATCCTCGAAGAACGTCGAACGGCCAGCGTCGCGGGCTGCTTGACGTTCGTTTCCTGCGAAGGTCCAGCAGGCTACAAGCCCTGGTATTCCCTGGTTCTCACAGTGGAAGATTACAAAAACACGCAAGGATCCTGAACAGGCAAATAGAGTAACCACTTTCAAGGAAAGCCGGCAAACTCCGAAAACACAATGCAGGTGGGGAGTCGCGCTGGGGATACGGTCCATTCGTCACATGAACACTCGTCACAGGACGATTGGTCACAGGACGATTCGTCACACAGGAACATTCGTCATAGGATGACTCGTCACGCGGCCAACTGGTCCCACAGTAGTTCGTCCCCCAAAAAATGTATTGCTCAATTTGGTTCGGGCGGACAAAGTGGCCCACCTCTTATCCTAGCATGTCTTTCGCTTCTCAAGGTCAAAGAATTTGTAACAGACGTTTTAGTTTCTGGGTCCGTCCCAAACGGTGAATGCGGAGGCCATATAAGAGCGACTTTTTTTTAACTCGGACTACATTCAAAAGAATGGAGGTGATCGCAACAGAGAGAGGTGGAGCCACCGTGCAGCTGCACGAGGGGCACTCGTACACATGCAGCAGAAAGAATTCCGATACTTATTGATTTTGTGGAATAGGGGTATGCAAGGCACAAGTAACAACTGGTTTGGCTGAGTTGGATTACTGCTAGTTCAAGCCAGCAACTGAGATCAACCTGCTGAAGCCTCGTTATATAATGAAAGTAAAAGCGGAGTATTGTAAGATTAGTTTTCCTAACCATTGGTTTATGTGACAGTGGGAAGTCGTGGAACTCCTCCTCAGCGAATGTGGGTAGTTGATGAAATTTGTGATTTACTATCGTCCCCTGCCCGATCGATGTGACCAGTTGCCCGCATGACGAGTCATCCTGTGACGAATGTTCCTATGCGACGAATCGTCCTGTGACCAATCGTCCTGTGACGAGTGCGCATGTGACGAATCGTCCTCATCCCGTCGCGCTGACCGGGTTTCCACAGCTCAGGCGGGTGGCAGAAATTTTTGGCTGATAGGGGTCGCTCGAGTCGCAAAATGGCGGCGGCCAGCGAGCTGTTTCTGGAAAGGTCTCTATAGAGCGAAAGCTATTCCAGCCCAACGTCGTTGCACGGCGTCTTTGACAACAGCAAATATCGCTCGGCGAGTCTGCACGCCCTCGTCATTTTGGGTCTTAGAGTCATTGGGAGCCTAAAGGGAGGCAGGACGTGGCTATTTTCGAGCATCCCTCCGCAGTCAATGAGATTGCGGCATCAGTGGATAAAGACGCAAATGAACCAATCACGAAACAAGAAGCTCGATTATAATGGGCCACATCCTGCGAAGCTGCAGTGACTGTGGTGTTCAATTCAACTGATAACAAGCAAAAAAATTAACTATATATTAATAATTATATTTTGACTTTGTGCCTATACTTCGTTTCATGTTATGTCAAGACGCGTAGCCGACGCTACGAAGAACGTCATGACGCCGCAGCCGACGCTAGCCCACAACGTCAAAAAGTGCAACGTTTTGCTATTTGTCAAGTTTCGTGTGTTCTATCATCGCTGATACGATCATGCACAGGAAAATCCCCAGTGACTTGCGTTTTTCACGTTTGGTTGGTCCTATATAGTCGTAGAGTCGGCTGCGTGGAAGTCTACAGTCGCATATCGCAGTTCGCACGTAAATTTTCGTTTTCAATAATAGTAAAAAAAAAAA
Organism: Ixodes scapularis; assembly: GCF_016920785.2. NCBI lineage: Eukaryota > Metazoa > Arthropoda > Arachnida > Ixodida > Ixodidae > Ixodes > Ixodes scapularis. The sequence goes on from NW_024609868.1 coordinate 79,122,665, forward strand.
AAAAAAAAAAAAAAGAACTGGTAGCGATCTTTATCTTCAAAGAATTGGTGAGAAAATTTGTGTGTTACGTGACGTTTATTTCCCCCTAAATTTAGCGGAGAAACTGAGTGATTTTATGGGTCACGTGACGTCAGGTCACGTGACTTTGATTTCTCCGCTACATTTAACGGGGAAACTGGCTTGGTATCTGGGTCACAAGACGTGAATTTCCCAGCTAAATTTAGCGGGTAATTGATTTGACGTATAGGTCACGAGCCGTCAATTTCTCCAAGGTGTATAGGTCACCTGACGTCACTTTCTCCGCTAAATTCAGCAGAAAATTGGCGGACGGATAGAAGGACGGACGGACGGACTGACAAAATTTTGCGGTTGTAAGGTAGCGTGGAAAAGCAGTTCATGGTTTTCAAAGGCACTGCAGGGCCCCTTTAAGGGTTCTGCAATCCGGACATCTCCAACAAAGGTGCTTCTGGCCATAGCCACTGTGTATGTTGTTTTTTTTCACGCCCCATGGGCCCACCCGCCTGCACTTGGCATTGGTTTCCAATGCGTCCAGTTGCGGCCTCAACGGGCAGATGCACTCGATTTCCTCCTTCCGTTGTTTACCAATCCATAACACAGCGCGCGCTGTCCAGAGTTCTTCAAGCGAGTCTTCGTCACGTGAGAAAGCGAGCAAAGGTATGAACCATGCCCACAAACGCCGAAAATGGCACACACCAAGGAAGTATTTTTTTTTATTATTATTGAACCGGTTCAGCGGAGTTCAAGCTCCACCGAAAACATTGCATCGAATTTCGTTTTGGTTCGACGTGTACACACACACACACGACGGACGGAACCAGGCAGAGAGAAGCTGGAAGCTAAAAGCGAAAGCGGCAAAGGAGGCAAACACCCCCAGGGGGCGCTGACCACGACCAGAGAAATTCTCGGTTCAGCACGCGCGGCCTTGCGGAAAAATGCCTTTGGACCATTTTCTTAATTTTTTTTTTCTCCGATCCGAGGGTGCGGAATGCGGGATTACGGGAGTTCGATCTGCTTGGCTGGTCAAACTCCTCTTCTTCGGCTGTGCGTGGTGGTAGCCGCTGACTCGCTTCCGACGATTCTCCAGACCCTCCGCATAATCCGACCTCTGGGCTCGGTCATCCCAGGGTGCCTTCATGCGCGCTTTGCTTAGGGTGATGACATCTGACTATTTTGTTCCTAACGCTTTCTTTTTTTTTTCTTTTTTTTTTTAATTCTGGAGCGCGTGAAGCAGCGTCTTCCCGGCACGAGCTCTTGGCATTGGCTTTGCTACGACGGCATTTTGTTACTGGCAGTTTCTTTCTATTTTCCCCGTGAGCGCGTGCTGTCGGCATCGAGTACTACAAAGAATGGCATCACACAAAACAGAAGGACACTGAGGCACCCGAACCTATAAACCGCTTTCAGTGTGTGTGTGTGTGTGTGTGTATGTGTGTGCTCTCTTCCTGGCTGCGTTCATGTAAAACGAAAGCGAACCTGTTCACTCTCGCTGTCGCTTGAGTAAGAGAGGAAGTGCCGGTAGCGGTTGACCGCGAGGTTTACCTTCTATCTCCGAGATATCGGTTGGATCGGCTCGCCTTTGTTGTACACGGTGCAATCACCGCGTCATTGGCGTAAAGCGCTTTATGAGCGTTTTTTTTTTATTAATTCGTTTTCCACCTATAACCACGATCCGAAGTACTACATACATTGTTATGGTGATTTTAACTGAAACGCATTTCTGTGACGGGGCCGGTGTCGTTCTGGCCTCCCTCACGTGTAGTTAGCAAATATTTAATGCGGAAAGCAAGTTCGTCTGCTCCTTGCAAAGGGGCTGCGATGATGTGAGAACAACGAGCTCTTATTGGCTGATTAAACAAAATAGTAGGTAGACCTCGAGGCATCTAGCATTGAGTTCTACCCACTATCCTTTCAATCCAAGCCAATCAAAACTCGGCTTCGTTCTGACGTCATCGCAACCCTTTGTTCGAGAAGCAGACGAACTTTCGCTCCGCACAGCCTGTCTTTATAATCCATACTCCGTTCCACATCAAGTCCTACCGGATATGCCACTACTACACTCTAGAAAAAGTATGTGCGTCTACTTTCACACACAACACTCGGAGAGCCACAATGCAAAACGTCACGCGTGCATTGCTTAATGTCACAACTCAGTCTGCGTTTTTTGGTCTAAACAGATGTTTTGGCATCGTCATTCGCTGAGCTGCCTCCGTAAGTTGCGCTGATTGGTTCTCCGAGAGTTGTGCGTGAAAGTAGACGCACGGGCTTTTTTTAGAGTGTATGAGCCGATGGGGCCAATCGAGCTGCTCCAGAAGGGCGTCGTTTCGCCGCTCGTCGTCTTCGTGCGTTTGGTATCGCCGGTTAAATCTAATCACGCAGAGGAGAAAGCGCACGATAACGCCGGATTCGCTGTGCGTGACTGGGTTGGCGGCTGATACCGAATGCAGAGACAACGAGCGCTCCATGACGATACACTTTCGACGCTGCTTCATCCATCGGGTCGTAAGGTTGGCTGCTGTCGAACTTATGTGAGACAAAGCGTGGCTGTTGGTCTCGGGTCAAACTTAAACGGACATTTAGGCAGCGGCAAGTAAGTCGGCAATGAAATGGCATATATGTCGCCCCTGCGTTGAAATATATATACAGGTTTCTTTTTTTTAAGCTTATCAGATTTGTTTTTAAAAAAGCCGTGAAAGTTACATTTATGCGGTTTGTGCAGGTGAGTTATACCCAATTCACACGGCAGCGTAGAGGTACCTTTAGCACAGGTACCTGCAGTAAAGGGAGCTGGAGATCGTGATCACACGGCGCTTAAGGGTCTCTTTCGCTAAGAAAGGTCCTGTGTTAAACGGAGCTCGCCACTTCCCCTTAACAGCTACAGGGAGTAGCCTCGGACCCCCGAACTCAAAATAAAAATCACAGATATATAAATATATCTTGTTTAATGCATTATAACAAATTGAATATATATAAGTAGCAAATTATGAAATGATTGTGAACACAAATGTAATGAAACAATAGATAATCGAGGAACGCATACTCCAGCTAGCAGGTAGCAGCAACGGCACGTGGAAAACAATGTCTGCTACGAACCTGAACGCGATGGACCATTGCGAGCTGCGAGCTCTTTTTGGAGGCTGTAGACGAGTCGTCCGACTCTCCCGCCCAGGACCTCTTATCCTCGTCGTCGTCCATCGCTTTCCTGACTGGCGTAACCGTGAGACTCCGACGTGGTGCGTTTCTGTCGGGCACTATTTATCTACTTCAGTGTGGACTTTGCGAAAAAAATGGAGCTCCTAAACAGGAGAAGGTCGCCCACCTCGTAATGGAAACTCATAAGCGCAGATGATTTAGGGCCAGTGTGGTCAGACGGGTCGGACGTTTTAAAGCGAGATTCATTTTAATGCGCCCTTGGAATTCGAAAAGAAAAAAAAAATAACGTGCCGCCAAAGCAAACCCAAGTAATATTTAGGTATTTAATGTGATATTTCACACAGAATAATCAAAAACTGTGCGTCAAACCGATTTCGAGGAATAATTGTTTATCACGTGCTCCTCTCGCGGTTTAGCAGGAAAGCAATTAACATCAAATTAAGGTGCTCCGTTTATTTATCGTGTGATCAAGAACGCCTTTTACTAGAAATACCTTCAGCTAAGCTAAAGGTACCTTTACGTTGCCGTGTGGATTGAGTATTATGCGGCCAGGGGGACATTATGTGGGTGGCTAATCTTTGCGATAAGTCGGCTAATTCATTAAAATGTGTTAATTAACGTCTTAATTAGTGAAAAAATGTATATGCTTCCAATTAGAAACTTAGAGATTGTCATCGAAAACCACTATATCAGTTAAATTTATAATGACTGGAAGCTCGTGGGAAACTCGGGGCGCACCAACGTTACCCCTCGTGCAGCAGGCGCAAAGCTACACTCTAAAAAATGCCTGCGCGTCCACTTACCCGCAAAACACTCAAAGAGCCAATCTCTGCGATCTATGAAATCAGCTCAGCGAATGCGGAGGCGGAACATCTGTTTAGACCTAAAAAACTAAGTCTGCGCTGTGGCATTACGCAATGCAAGCATGACGTTTTGCATTGCGTAATGCTACAGCGCAGACTTAATTTTTAGGTCTAAACAGATGTTCCGCCTCCGCATTCGCTGAGGTGATTTCGTAGATCGCAGAGATTGGCTCTTTGAGTGTTTTGCGGGTAAGTGGACGCGCAGGCATTTTTTAGAGTGTAGCTGTGGCAAAACACGGATGATAAGATTATCATCACGTTCCGCCACCTGTTCTAAAATTGACTGACGTAGTGGTTTTTGATTATGCTACGCATGTTTCTAATCTAAACTATACGAATATTTTACTAATTAAAAGTTAATTAAGGAAGTCCAGTTAATTATTCAACTTATCGCAAATATTAGCCACCCACATAATGTCCCCCTGGCCGTATAACTCACCTCCACAAACCGTATTAGTGCATACTTTACGAATGTTTTATAATAAATATTTTCGAACTAAAATGAAACACCTGGGCCCGTTTGCTCGAAGCACTAACCGCGGCTAAAGTTAGCCGCAGTACCTAGGAGAGGGATTTTGAGATCACGTGACTGGCTCGGTAGGGATGCGGGGAAACATGGCGGTGCCCCAGTGAGTGAGCGCCGCTCGCTTTGGAACTAATATGTCGTTGTGGTTGCAATACCGGGCGCGTTAGTCAGCAACGAATGGTGCAGGAGGCTTTTGCTTTGCCTTACCTCATTAAACCGCAAAGCATGGGCAATGACATCGCCGCATTTTTTAGATAGTGTTTCGATTCTGGGCACTCGTAACCCTAAATGAACGCGATAATTGTCGGCATAGCAACGTCTTTGGAAAGCGGATTGTTGATAGCACGCAAAAGCAGACGGCGTCCCAACAGACCTTTTTTCTAAATTATCCAAGGACCGAGGTGCATGCTACGACTGTAGTTGCACGCGTCGCACGTGCTGGCGTCTGCAGTAGTAACCGTTCTGAAGCAAAAAGTATAAAACAAATTTTGCCTCGCACGCGCGTTCGTTAAAGCCTTATTATGATTTTTTACTTCAAATCTTTTATAAGAGGAAGGCCAGCGCGCGTGAACCGTAGAATTACACTTCCAGCGTTCTCCTCGCGATGCTTGGATAATTTAGAAAAAAAGTCTGTCGAGACGCCGTCTGCTTTTGTGTGCTATCAACAATCCGGTTTCCGAAGACGTTGCCATGCCGACAATTATCGCGGTCATTTAGGCTTAGGAATGCCCAGAATCGAAACACTATCTAAAAAATGCGGCGATGTCATTGCCCATGCTTTACGGTTTAAGTGAGGTAAGGCAAAGCGAAAGCCTCCTGCATTATTCGTTGCTGACTAACGCGCCCGATATTGCAGCTACAACGACATATTAGTTCCAAAGCGAGCGGCGCTCACTCACTGGGGCACCGCCATGTTTCCCCGCATCCCTACCGAGCCAGTCACGTGATCTCAAAATCCCTCTCCTAGGTACTGCGGCTAACTTTAGCCGCGGTTAGTGCTTCGAGCAAACGGGCCCTGGTATACGTAAATATACATCTACTGAATATCTGCATAAATGAAGGACATCGCAACAAGGCTAAAGTTTCGCTTACAGTCTGTATTAATCGACACTAAAATGTATCGAGACGCATATCTAAGACTCCTCACTATCAGGCAAACAAGTCACACTCGGCGACTACTACGCATCCATACATATGGCCCATGCCTTGCTCCGTTTCCGAAGCAACGAACACACGCGTGCTGGACTGTGGACTTGGAACTATCTACTGGATGATAGAGCGATACATATACCACTGACAGAATGAAAACGGTAGAGCGTCTGCTTCAGACGGCCGGCTTCCAGCACGCGATGGTTTCTTACTGCGCGTGCACGCTCAAAGCTCTCTGAACGCCCGAGTGTTATCAAAGAGCTCACGCTGAAAGCGGGACAACCGAGACCTCCCTGCAGTTCTCATCCTGTCAGTGAGCATATAATACACACATACCCAATTCGAAACTGGAATTATGTTCCGAGCATCACGATTCCCATTCCCTGGACTGTATCTGGTGTCCGTCTTACCTGTCGCGTGTCCATGGTTGAAAGAGCCAGGCATGAAGAAACCAGACAGACTTAGGGAGATGGGCGCCGAATCAAGTAATCACATATACCTTTATTTAAAACAATAGCAAAGAGGCAGCATTTGCGTGTGCGTGTTCTAAAGGACAAAAGGGGGATTTGGGGATTTGGGCTATCGTCACAGGTCGCGTATTGCGACCTGTGACGATAGCAATCTTTTGCACAACAAAATCTTTCTATATGTCTTCTCTAAACTAGAGGGCAAATCGCCAAATCTTCGTAAAAGTGTGTTTTCGTTTTTATTTATCTATGTAAAACATCCAGAACCTCGTCCTTTTGACGATAATTTACCTGGTTTCGATAGTACTAACTTTTGCTACATTACCTTTTGTGAAATAAATCATGGCTATTCAGCAATTAAATCATAACTATTCAGCAAGTACAATGTAGTTTTAGTCAAATAAAATTATCTTAGCGAAAAACGCCTTTGATGATAAGAGGAAACTCTAAAAGTACGAATTTCAACATAAATTTTCTCAAAAAGGTCAGTTTTACTTTTTTATTATTTATTTTTGTGAATCCGATGTACTATACGGTTTTTCTACATATGAATTCGTACATTCGAAAAGACAAAATATATCAAGTTATATTTTAAGATGCGAAGCTTGGTCGCCACTTGTATGTCTATTAATTAATTATTATTGACACCTTGTTAGAGTTGCATGTAAACATATCTCGGAACTCCGCCTGGTTAGGGAAGCAATAAGAAAGGGGTACTTAGTAAGCTCTAACCAACTTCTTCATCGTGCCCAACGTTTCGAAGCTGGCTCGGCTCCTTGTTCACGGATGTGGGCTGGGTCGCAGTCTGTCGTCGTTATATTCCTTCTGTCGGTATTGTCGTCTCTCTCTTCTGTTCTGTGTGTGACGCATCGCAGCTCGTGTATATTCAAAACGTCGGGCACGACGAAGAAATTGATTAGAGTTTACTAAGTACCCCTTTCAGCTAGTCAGACAGAGCATTGATTGTCTTCGATTCAACACCCATATAAATAAAGCTGATTCGTACATGGTATGTTATGTTCAATATATGAGGATTTTCCTATCCATTAACTTAAAAATACAAAAATCGCGTTTAAAAGGTTTTTTTTAAAATTTTATTGTGGTAATTAAAAGCTTTTAGATACTTCCCTCCAATAGTTGTGAGGAATGATAGAGTCATTGGGAACCAAAATATTTTTGATTATACAACAGCCTTAGCATAAAAGTTAAACTTTTTTCCAACTGTCGTTTTTTCAGGCACGTTAAGCCTTGTGAGAGGATATGGCCGTTTGAACCTACTAATATTTGTGCTCTTTTAGTAAAAAAAGAAGCTTGCATGCAGCATGGGGAAGTAGCTACAGTTACATAAAATTCCTGGTGACGCAAGCTCACAAAAACGTCTAATGTGACCCAACAGCGAAGTTAAAGCGGGTTACAAGATTGCTCTTGGTGCTTAGCTATTTGTTTGACATAACACTATGGAACTCGTTTTTGTTTCGAGTAGTATTCGTCCGTAAATGGCATGAGCGAATGTTCTTCACTAAACTTGCAGCCTTCCGTGCCTCTTTCTTGGTACCGAAGTATGGGGTCATACGTGACGTGACGGCGTGCGGGGAGGGTGCAGGTGCGTGTAACGGGCGTGGTGACACCGCTCAAGCATCGAGCCTCCTTGCACAACCTTAGGTCTACAGAGCTTGAAACAAGTGGAGGGGCTGATGACTTCGTTCAGCTAGTTGCTCCTAAAGCGCCTGGAATGGTTCTTCCGAAAAAAAAAAATCAAATTGGGTTGTGGGGATATTTATACAGCGTGTAGTTGGTCAGCCATTAGAGTTGCGACGAGTCACCCGCTATAGATGAGCAAGTGATGCAGCGCATCTGGCCCTCTTCCGCAGCCCATTGGCCAACCGCTTCGCTGCAACCTTCTAATCATTAAATTTTCCCGATTGTTTCACGGAGCGAGACGTTGTCTGCCAATCACTTTGCCTTTTTCTTCCACGTTTTGATGCGGCATAGTTTTCTCGCTCCAGCCTCTGGTAATTTAAAGAAATGGTAATGCTACAACAGCTCACGTGCGCTCTCACTGTTATTATGTTTTGCTTCATTTTTGTAACTTCGATTTGCTTATAACTCCCAAAATAATATAATTTACTGGTAAAATTTTTTCTCCGTGTTTCTACGTTTGATGAGGTCTGTTTCAGCGCAAATTTCAAACCGGTTCAGAAATCTTTGGAGGGCCCCCTTCAGGAGTGAAGCTTTAACCCATTTTAACGCCGCAATGTGGTTACAATAGGTGCTTGTGAGCACGCGTTATTAGATATTTTATATGAGTGTTTATACAGTGCTTCTCAAACTTAATGCCACCACTCGGTTACTGAAATATTGGTCTATTAATATTTGTCAAATTGAAACCCATCAACACTATCAGTAAGTGCCAACCAATAATGAATTACCTTGCAGGAACAAATGGCTTCGACCTAGTTTCGCATTTTAAAATGTGACTTTAAATATATCGTATTTTAGAACGTGCGGATTCATATTTCCAAACCATTAATATTACATCTGATTTTTACTGTATGTTCTCAACCAGTGGTTCTCAGATAGGGGTTCACGGACCCCCGTTCTAGGGATCCACAAAGCCCAACCGCATCAGTCAAGCCCGGCAATTGAGCTGTGTTTGAGACTGTGTGTGTTGCGCTGTCCCTTCACGTTTTCCCCAATCTGGGGGTTTGTCTTAATATGAATGAATGAATGAATGAATGAATGACTGAATGAATGAATGTTTATTTTTTCCGGAATCAACCGAAATGGAGACAGAGACTAAAGGCTCAAAGCCTGACAAAGGTCCCTGTCCCCAAAGCAGCGCTTTCCAGCAGCACACAGTTCACAAAGTTAACGCTTAGTATTAAAAACTATATTCATTTTTTGAATATACCAGAAAAACAACTAGTTATTACATGCAAATTCAAATAATAAGGGGTTATCACTGCCCATCATGAGTGTCCTGGGATCCCTTTTAAATTTACTAAAATTGTTATTAAAATTTATGTGGTCTTTAATGTTATTCAGAGCTTTACTGACTTGATATTCCATTGTTTGTGTTCCATAATTTGTACGGGTCTGAGGGGGCCGCCTATATGTGTGTCGAAGAGGGTATGCATGCGTTACGTCACTTAAATCCGTCACATATAGTTTTTGTCTGTGAATCAGTTGTAATAGTTTAAAATAATATATCTGATTGACCTTAAGAATGCCATATTTTTTAAAAAGTGGTGCAGTATGCAGGTCTTGTATTTTACCCTTATAATTTTCAAGTAAGCGCAACATTTTTTTCTGCAGTGTGAGCAACGAGTTATAGTTTGTGGTCGATGTCGTGCCCCACACTAGAAGACAATAACAGAGCTTAGAGTAAAAGAGCGAATAATATAAGTTTTTCTTTAGCCATGTTGGTATAAGGTTCCCTATTTTATATAGACATCCAACCGACCGTGAAAGCTCGGAACTTAATTTATTCACGTGTGTGTTCCAATTTAGCTCTTGATTAAACCAAACTCCCAAAAATTTTTGTTCGTGGACTTGTTCTATAATTTCATCTTTAAAATGTATAACTAAGTTGATACTGTCGCGTTTGTTTTTAGGTGCAAATAGTATATACTTCGTTTTTTTCGTATTTAAATTTAGCTTGTTTGCTTGAAGCCATGTAGCTAGGTCGGCAAGAAAGCTATTTGTCAATAGTTCTAACTGGGCTTTGGATGAGTCTGCAAAAAATACGCTGGTGTCATCCGCATACAAAATAAGCTCATGAGATCCCGTGATTGCTGTAATATCGTTTATATATAGAAGAAAAAGAAGGGTACCTAAGATTGAACCTTGTGGGACTCCGCATTTGATTGCCATTGTACTTGAGACAATGTTATTCATTTTAACAAATTGGAATCGATTTTCAAGATAATTTTTTATGAGAGCCAAAGCTATTCCATGTATTCCATATGTATGTAGTTTTCTGAACAGTATGTCGTGTTGTATAGTGTCAAACGCTTTACTTAGGTCTAAAAAAATTCCCAGCGTATATAGTTTATTCTCGATATTGTATATTATTTTGTCCTTTGCCTCTACGAGTGCTTGCTCAGTGGATTTACCTTTCTGAAATCCATATTGCGATTTGTTAATCACATGATACTTAGATAGAAATTGGTCTATTCTGCTTTGTATGACGCCCTCAAATAATTTAGAGAATATAGGCAAGACCGAAATTGGTCGAAAGTTTTGTAAGTATTCTCCGCCCCCTTTGTAGACAGGTGTAACTTTAGCAATTTTAAGTTGCTCAGGAAATATACCAGTTTCTAACATGCAATTTATGATGTGCGATAAGACGTTGCTAATATCTTGGTAAACGTATTTAATAGGAACTGGTTTAATGTCATCGATGCCAGCAGCTACATTATTTTTTATTTTTGTTATTAGTAGTTCTATTTCCTGTGGGGTGACTGGTGATAACATTATCGAGTTTGTTAAGGACGTCGTCATAGGTGTGTTGTAATATGCTTGCGTATCTGCAGTACACTGGCCAACCTTTACAAAATGCTCGTTCATTGCGTTAGATAAGTCCAAACCGCTCACACGCTTGCCATCGACAATCACAGATTGTATTTCTGTGGCGCGATTGCTACTGTTTGTGAGGGTATTTACCGCTTCCCATACTTTTCTGGGCTCATTCTGGACGCGAACAAATAGGCGTTGATAATAATCTTATTTTGTATTTTTCAAATCAGTTGTTAGCTTATTTCTGTACTTTTTGTAGGCTGCTAAAAGATCTTGATCTCTGCTTTTAAGAAAATCATGGTATTTTTTATTCTTTTCTTTAATCCGAGCGTATAACTCATTGGTCAACCAAGGTTTGCGCAATCTACCTTTTCTTTTGTTCGTCAGTTTAAGTGGGAAGGCAGTGTCATAACATATTTTAAGTTTTTTAGAAAAGCTGGCGTACGCGATATTTGGGTCGTGTTCAACATACTCACTGTTCCAATCGATGGCAGTGATTAGGTCACGAAACTTTATCAGGGAATCTTCGTCTATTTTTCTGTAACTTGCGGGCATCTTCCAGCTCCGATTCCCACAGACCCTGTCTCCGGATGAATATGACACTTCAATGCTTCGCTCTCGGCAAAAGGGCTTATTCACTCACTCATTGCCTTGGGGGGTTTCGGGATCGGGGGACGGTCATCAGCGAGGCCGGGGGAGAGCCCGCTGCCACAGCAGCTTCTCCGAGTCCCAGCGGTGGTCGTCCACACCGCGTCATGGGGACATCGTCGTCCAGGGTCGCTGTCCGGTCCGCTTGTCGAGTCCGCCACTCGACGTAGTGCCCGCACTCCCTGCGCCAGCGTCCAGCGCCGTCCGAGCTCGCCTCCATGACCGGTCCCTTGTGAAGTCGGCAGCCCAAGCCCAAGATACCTCTTCCTTTGTCTCCGTTGCCCTCTTAAGACCTTCCCAAGTCCTTGTCCCGCCGACCGTCCAATCGGGAACCTTGCTGCGAGCCGACCCTCCGACGTCAGCGCTGGGTGAGGGGGCGCTTGCCCCGTTCCTCCCGGAGAGCTCGGACATTCCGCGACCGGACGGCGACTGGAAACGGGAAGGTCACAGGGAACGAAGGAGCGCCCGACAGAAAGGCGGCGGGGACCGGCAAGGTCACGGAGAGCGGAGGAGCCAGGGAGAGGGTCCCCACAAACTGTAACCGCTGCGTTGAGTTTGCTTTTTTTTAAGGAATGGTGCAAAACAGAAAATAGGTAAATGGTCACTTAAGTCGTGTGTAAAGATGCCAGAAGATACCTCGTGAGTGTTGAAATTAGTTATACACACGTCAAGACAAGTAGCGGTATCTGAGGTCACCCTGGTGCGCAGTGTTACCGTATTAATACATCCGAAGGTGCACAAGACATTTTGTAATTCCAACGCATGCTTTTCTTCTCTAAGTAAATCGATATTTATATCACCCATTATAAAAAATGGCTTAGCTGTTGAGCCAAGAAACCCAAGCAAGTCCTCGCAGTAAGATATAAACACAGATTTGTCTCCAGTCGGTGGTCTATAAACAACACAAACAATAACACTTCCGGCGTCAACAACAAGAGACTCGACGTCTTTCGAGATAGCGGAAAACTCATCTAGCACATGGCAAAAAACGTCTTCTCTTAAATAAATCGCAACCCCGCCTCCCCTTTTATTTTTCCTGCCCAGGCTGGCGCATTTATAGCCACTGAAATGAGGGGGCTCAGATTTTTCAGGGATCCACGTTTCCGTACAAAGCAACGCATCAAAATTTATACATAATGATTAAAAAAACAAATTTAGATTGTCTTCTTTATTGTTTATGCTCCTGGTATTAAAATGTACCGAGGAAAAATGTGAATTATAACTTTGATATGTTTGATTAAAAAATGAATCGTCGTAGTATCTGCAATCTACTGGGCGTGACACAGCCATTTTTGTCAAAACTTAGTTGGCCTCCGAGTTGTCTACAAATTGTCAAGGTCATCGTTGCACTTGATGTGAACAGCGCGTGCTCCTTCAGTTTTCCGGACAAGAATCTTTCCGTTTGTATGCCATACGTAAGCGTAGTTCTTCGCATTGGCGCGTTCTTTAGCTGCCCGAAGAAGCTCCCGATTACGCCGAGTCAGGCTCTCTTGAATGAACAATCGCGGGGCACTGTTCTTTAGCTTATTTTTTTTCTTAAGCCATGCATCTCTAGTCTGTTGCCTTGCGAAATGAATAATCACTCCGGGCACATTTCATTGTCTAGCGGGTAGCCTGTGAACCGATACAATATCGGACTCGGTGAGGGGAGGTACCTCTAGTTTATGAGCAACCTCATTCAACGAAGTAATCAGATTTTCGTCCTGCGCCGCAGGGATCCCATGAACCTCTAGATTGAGACGCCTGCTCCGAAATTCGAGTTCATTAACCTCCTGCAGGAGCTGATCCTGTACATGTCTACTTGTATTATCCTTCTCTTCCAGTTCTGTTACTTTCTTTCTAAGTTCTTTGATTTCGGTCTTTTGAGTATTGAGGTTCTGTTTGATTTCCTCGAAGCTTTTAGACATAAACTGAATGGAGAGCTCCATACTGTCTACCTTCTCTTTTAGAAGGGGGAGGCTTTCCAACTTCTGGTTGATAGATACGAGAAGATTTCTCATGTCGAGTTCAGGCTGATGTTCCTCACCACCACCAGCCTGCAATCCACCACTCCTGCAGGCTGGACACCGCCAGCCCTTTTTAGCGGCCTCGGTTTTCCCAGCGAAAGATTCCTTGTTTACTCCGGCACATTTACCGAAATGGTATTTGCACTCACACTCGGAGCATTCTACGAACGTCTCTGTATCGTTGGCTGGCAACTGACATGAGGAACATGTTTCAGCCATTTCTGATAGTTTACAGAAACACAAATTCAGACACTAACACAGTAATAGTGGCAGCAGCGGCAGCAGCAGCACAAGTTAGGCCAAGGTAATAAAATTTAGTTGTTACCGACCTGTAATAGGCGTAGTACGTGGTTAGCGATGTTCGCTGGGTGCTGCCGCTGCCGCAAAATGATCGCCGCTTGGAAACCCGCCGCTTATCTTGGCTCAGCGTGCTCGAACAGCGCTTGCGCTGGGAGAGTCTCCGAGGTTCCAATGTAGGGTAGAAGGCCAGAGGTGATACCACAGATGCGATTACACACGTATGCTGACGATCACAGCTTGCACGGTGCAGGCCGCAGCACTGAACTGCAGATTACTGTCGGACACGGCACGATCCCAGGGCAGCAACTGTAATAGGCGTAGTACGTGGTTAGCGATGTTCGCTGGGTGCTGCCGCTGCCGCAAAAAGTTGTATCTTTTTTTTTTTCAGATTGAGAAGAGACGTTTTAATTTTCGGTTGAGTTTTCTCTTGTAAATGCCAATAATACAAGTGTACTTCACACTGGACTTTAGTTATATTAATTTATTAAATCACTATCATAATTCATCTATACCTTTCCCTTCCCCTCACCAAGAACGGGGTCCTCCATCATCTCAGCCGATCCACAAGGGTTCTGCGAAACATAAATGGTAGAGAACCACTGTTTTAAACAATTCCAAGAGCTCTTCATACAAAAAGTAAAATAACGACCAAGATAAAACTTGCCTTTTTGAGAACATTTTTGTTGAAATTTGTACATTTAAAGTTTCCACCCGTAGTCAAAGGTGTTTTACGCCACAATAAATTTGTTTGACTATAACGATATTGTACTCTTTAAATAGGTATTTGCTTAAGCGTTTATTTAATATATAATTTATGTCATGATATTTAATGTAAAAAATGTTATAACAACAAAAACCAGGTAAATTATAATAAAAAAACAAGACTTTTTTACAATTTAAAATTAGGAACATTTAGTAAGTTTACTGTAGTTTACAAAACCACGCAAAAAGTTCCTTTGTGTTGCGGAAACCATCTGAGCCTGATGAAGCTCCCAAATAAACGACCTGTGACGATCGCCCAAATCCTTGCATACGCCTTTTTTTTCTCAAGAAAAAAAAAAAAAAACAAGATATTTAATATTAGGATGGAAAAACGGTATTCCGTCTTTTCACAGTGAAGAATTCGCTCAGCATATATATATATATATATATATGTGTGTGTGTGTGTATGCACGATTTGAAATGAAATCGTCCATATGCATTTCTGGAGCCATGCATTCTCCGAAGAGTTGAAGAACTATCTACTTATTCCGGAAAACAAAGAGGAGCCAGAATAGAATCTCCGAAGATGTTGACCTGACTTTTCGATACGCATTTATTTTTCCTTTAAGGTTGCGCCGCAATTGCCCGAACGCGTAAGCATTGTCAGTACCCACCCGAGAGTATCGCGAATTGTTGGTCGACGTACGCGAATAACATCCGCCTACGTCGAACCCTGAGGCACACTTCCACCTGGTCACGGTACTTCCTCCTTTCGCGCCGAGTGTTGGTTCGGCGTCCCAAGTGGTCTGAAAACGAAATAAGAGGACCGCCTCACGCCATCCATTCACTTGTCAGTAGCTGCTGCCGTAGTCCGCGCAGCACTCTCCTTCATGTCACTGTTGGTGTCCAGTTTAAGTGGGCTGAACGAAATAGACCCTTTTCTTCCCAACCATAAAAGTGTAGTCGCGGTATATTTTTTTTTTAAATCACCAGTAGGCGTGACCGACGCTGCTTTCAGAAGCCATTGGCCATGCTTATGCGGGTGTTGAACGCTTTCTGGCGGAGTAATGGGCGACATCTATGGGATTGATTTGAGCGCATCGAGTGCACGCTTGCTCTGACCTTTTTTGACACTCGGGAAAGAAGAAAGAACACATTGGTTTCGCGGAAGACGTGCACCAGTGACGACCGCGGGCCAATGCACTGGTTTTGTGTTCAACTGTTAAAGAAGGTTTCAGGTAGGGATTTTTTTTTCTTCAACTGACTACACCGTGAGGGCAGAATGGTTACTGCAAGGTCGCATACCACTTCTATCTGGCGCTAGGGTTTTTGATCGGTTCCTGAAAATCTGAGTGCAAACTAGTCTTTTCTTTTTTTCCACTTTTTCCTGCTCGCCACAAAAATCGAAAATCAATAACGTTGCTTTTCTTTCTTTTTTTATACTTTTTTCTTTTTTCCTTTTTTTTATTTTTTTTTATTTGGGGGGGGGGGGGAGGGGCGAGGGGGAGGAGGAAAGGAAGAACAAAAAAGGGGAGGAAATCCTATAACTTTTTTTTCTCGAATTTTCAATGATTTATTTGAATTCGATTCGATTCATTTGTCCAAACGCATAATAGGCATAACTACATTTTCAGGTCCAATTAGAGTGTAGATATGTTCACTGTCAACTCCGCCACAGGTGCGGCATTACTATTGTTTGCGAGTTCTAGAGCGGTTAATATCACTTTAGCGCATCCACTCATGGGCTATGACGTGCACTGAACCTCCTTTCCTAGATTAAAAACATAGATATATTTAATACAAACATAACACAGAGATTTACGCTATCTTCAATCCAGTCAAACTATCAACTCTTTGCCACAGGAGCTTCTATAGTGATGCACGTTTTGAATCGTTGGTTTATTGAAATTGAGCACTGTTAAGTAACGAAGGATTTTGTTAGAAATAAGTAAAATTTGTTTTAGAAAAGTCTATCTTTCTACAGTTGCGTCGGCATTGTTTTTTTTTTTTTTATCTGCCCATGTTTGTGTGTGCATGTTTGGGCGTTTTCCACCTCCACGCGCGCGGGGGCGGGGGGGGGGGGGGGGGGGGGGGGGGGGGGCTTCGAGCAGCCGCGGGGCTCGGTGGGGAAGAGTCGGGCCCCGGTCGTTAACAAACGGATTGGGTTTCAGTTTGGGGCGCCGGAACACCCCTGTCTTGGGCTTCTAACCGCACTCGTGGCTTTTAAGCGGGTGTGCTTGTGTCCGGCGTATTTCGCCGCTTAGTGTAGAAACTTCACTTTTAATAGACGCAATAACTTAGCTTGGTAGCGCCAGTCAGAAGCCGAAGAAAGCATGTCGTGCCTCTACAGAGAATTTGGGTTTGACCGTTGAGGTGTTGGAGGGGGGGTCACGCTGACAGCTCACTGATCATTGGGTAAGAGTGTACCACGTGACAACGGCCAAATTTGAAGGGATTGGTCCGTCTCTGGAGAGAAAGGAGGCCCCTACGAGGTCTAATAAAGGGCTGCCAAGGGGATTCTCAGGGATTCTGCTTTTGAGATCAGGCAGATTGGGCTCTTCAGACTGGGGGACTAAAGTATAGGTTTTAATTTTGGGAGTTTTGTCATGCAAATTACTGTTGACTTGTTGTCATTTTGTTTTGAAATAAACGTGGCCACACTGGCCACCCTAAACCAACCAACGTCGTAATGTGTCCAACGGGATCGAACCACTTTTAGGTTTTTTTTTTGTTTTTTTTCTTATTCGACTTCCCGGGGGACTTCCATCGGGCGAACAGCATCATCGCTCATCACCATCCTGAATGACCGGGCCCCTTCCCCCTCGGAAAGTTGACTAGTACGTTAAAGACCTTGCACTGATGGATCGCTTTAACGAACTTGTACCCACACTAACCTGTTTTTACATTCCTTTCTATTTTCCTGTTTCTGTAAAGCACCAGCAATGTTAGCTGAGAATTACCTGTTCGTTTTGTTCCTTTGCTGTTACTTCGGGATGTATACCCCCACCCTTTCCTTCCCCCTTTTTTTTTATCTAATTCCCTTGAATGTGGTCTTGAAGGGTGCAATAAATAAATAACCAACTGACGGAATGCCACTTCATAAAAAGATTTTTCTTTTATGAAGTGACACGCTGGAGTAACACGTATATAAAGTTTCACGTGCCAAATGTATCTGGGTCATTCTCCCAAAACGTTAAACATTTCTGTAACTGATCTATGGCTTTAATAATTGTTAGCTGCGATCATTTTTTTTTAATATTGTTGGGACAATCTGTATGTTCATAAAAAAACAACAAATATTTTGGATTATTTTTAGACTTCATACGTTTGGAGCACATTCATTATGGAATGCCTCCTAAGGGTAACTACGGCGATTGGGTTGCATCTATAAACTATTACACACGTTTCAAAGCCTTTCAGTTTACTTTTAACAGATCGATTTCTTAAAAAAACTTATGTTTGACAAACAAAAAAACGTAGAAATACATGTCAGTCAATTTTTATGAAATGACCACAGTGTTCAGTGTTTCCAAAGTATTCATATTTTCTTTATAATTAGTAACAAGACACGGCTGTAACGGAATCGGAAATGTCAGTGGTGTAACGAAGATACGCATTAATATGAACAGTTCTGTCCAAGCTATTCACTATGCAACCCCATACACTTTTGGACTCCCTTTCATGACGGGTTTACCAAACGCGAAGTTCACTTCGCCCAAAAAGTTTAGATCTTGTAAGTCAAAGGCTTTTTAACGTGGTGTAACGCTTAATTTATGTCATAGTTTTTTTTTTATTTATTGATGAAAAACAAGTAGCATATTGACAAAACAATATGCTTTCCTACTGTTTTAAGACAATTCAATTCGAGCGAAGAGTTTTGTTGAAAACTGTTATTTTGCTTGAAATGGACGCATCAGTCGTGTCACGGGTCAGCCGCGACCAATGGCGCACGCCACCACTGCTAGTTTTAAGTGCGCGCTCATATCTATAAACAATGTTATATGAGAACGGTAAGAGCTAACCGTCTTTTAAAGTGCACTATAACATACGACAGCTGCGTAAATAATTAAAGGATGGTGTAAACTCTTAAGCATTGACACTGACCGGCACGATTGATGGCCGTGCATCAAGTCTGGAGACGCGACTCCCGGTGATCTTTTCTACGGTGACGTAAGCTGTCTTTGTAATTTCCCAAATGTTTGCTTCTGTAGCTGCAAAACATATAAGGCAAAAGTTTGAGTATCGATCACCATAAACGTGAATAAAATGTCATGACGTGCGCGGAGCACAGAATCGTTTTTGTTTCATATTCTTCATCTTCCTCTTGTCTTCTTTTAAATAAGTTTCAGCATCTTTCTGCGGAATCGACATTTCAGCTTGACACTTTAAAGACAGTCATTTCTAATGATAACCGTTGAGTGCAATAATTGAACTTCTCCTCGCCGCCGCATTCATGAAAAAAAAAAAAAAGAACGCCGCGGTGTTTTGTGGACTTGTGAAAAAAAAAATAGTGAATATATATCTGTATCTGTGCTATATCTTTATTTTTTGTAAAGATTCCAAACTGTTGAACAGGACCTGCATATGCTAATAAAAACAAATCTAATTGTTCTCTAGAATTAAACTTCTTGGCTCCCCGACACAACAGTAAGTACATTTTTCCTTTTTTTTTTTTTTTTTTTTTTTTGCAAAGAAGCAGCTTTTATTAGAACGCATCTTCGCCTGGAAGCAAAAACTGGCTCTATCAATTAAGAATGTGCTATTACAGATGTAAATCGCACAAAAATGATCTATATTTATGTCGTGATAAGCGCGAGAAAAAAAATTAATGTTTAAGGTAGTCATTATTTTCAGTGGGGTACATATTCTACACCATACTGAACTATATATATAAAAAAGAAACTCTGGGAGCTTGGCTATGTTTTCTATCAAGATTGCAAATGATTCACGTAATAATCAACAAAATATTAAAAAAAAAAAACTAAAATTAAAGTCGCAAAATATATTTTTTTTCTTGGACCCAAAGATTATGCCTTTGGGAGAATGATTCATCCACGTGAAAGGCGTTTTCCAACCAGACCGCATTTTGAGCCTCTCCATTCGCGACACTCTCAGACCCTGATCTGGGTGATCGGCCTGCTGCGTTCCCTGTGTTGAGCTAGTCCAGCCAATCATACCCGCCGAAAAATTGATGGAGAGGAAGAGACAAGAGCGCCGATCTCTGATTGGAATGATTAGCGGGTAGACCTAAGGCTAGCTGCCATTCATCCTCACTGCACTCGTCGAACGCGTTCGAATGCGTGAGCCAAAATACCGGACGCCGACGTTCCGTGTTCTAGCTCGTTCGACGAGTTCAGGGTAGACAAAGGCAGCTAGCTTAAGGTCTATCCACTAATCATTCCAATCAGAGATCGGCGTTCTGACGTCTCCGCGCGCTCTCCTCTCCTCATCTCCCTCGGTTTCTCTGCGCATAAGCTTACTTGAGACTGAGAGTTCATGCTTTAACCACATGTTGGCAGACTTCGGTCGACTAGAGGCCGGAATGTTAAGTTTCAGTTGGGGCCCATGCATTGGGACGTTTGAAGATTGAACTCTATGTCGACGACTCGCACTGGACCTTATCAAAAATATTGTGAGTGTAGGAAGCCTGTCACACACTGAACGTAACAAAATGACGCTGCTTTGTCACTGTCAGCTTAAAACACGCAGTACTTTGCTTTTGGTTCTCTAGCTGTGGCGTTCTTTTGGTCACATTTTTCTACTGAAGGATCCGGTGAATACGAATCGGTCGGCGGTGAAAAGCTCGCCCCAAAATTGCCCGTTGCGGAGAAAGGCTCACCGAACATTTTGATGGATGTGGAGAAAAGCTCACCTGCTAATCTGCGAACCAAGCATTCACTCAATTGAGATGCGTTCGCTCAACTGAAGTATGTTCGGATGCCATGCGTGCATGCACTTTCCATACTTTTAAGTATACCTTAACTATACAGAATCGGTTGCACGATGAAACAAAAATAAATAAAAAAACATCTATATAAACTGGTAATTGAAGGATAGCCAGGGGAAAATATAACCACTGTAGTAGGCTACAGCCTGAGTCTTTCTTTCCTAAATTGTTATATATTAAATTACCTTTCATGTACCAGTAGCGAATTCTACATTTCCAAAACTTCATATTTTGACATTTAAGAAGGCACGCTTCCAATATTCTAAGCTCTTTTAATGAGCAGCTAAATAAAATTTATATTTCCTCTATCTCGGTTGTAACAATTAAATATGGCAACACTCACGAGAAAACGGTCGATAAAAGCGAAACGAGCGGTGCAGCAAAGCGCCTTGCTGTGAAATTTATTCCACCTGCATGGGACAAGCCAGTGTTCAACTCGTTCCAAGAATACAGGAACGAATTGTTCGTCTGATGAAATATACATTAAATGGACAAAGATCACCTTCCATAAAAATTGAATTCTAGGTGAGCTTTTCTCCGGGTCTGTCTAGAAAATTGGCGAGCTTTTCTCCAGGCCCGCACAAAAGTAGGTGAGCTTTTCTCCGGGTCTGTCCAGAAGATTGGCGAGCTTTTCTCCAGGCCCGCACAAAAGTAGGTGAGCTTTTCTCCGGTGGGCTTTGCTCCGGGATTCATATGAATCATATCATATGTAATGAATCGTGAAAACGCATCCGGTGGATCTGGATCACAAGTGGCAGCGTATCATGGCAACTAAAACGAAAAATGTTTAGACTCGGGCCGACCGTCAAGCATTAGCAAAACAAAAGGTGCTTGAGGCAAACTTGCACTTGCAATTCCGCGCGGCTGCGAGCATGGCAGTCGCCGCTTAGCGATTGCGGCCAGTTCACGCGACGACGAGCTGTCCGATCAACTAAACACACACCGTTGAAGACCGCAAGTGTCAGCGCGCCTTCGGAAGGGCCCATCTCCTTTCTAAACAAGTCTTCCGGAACTCACGTAATCACGGGTTCCTCGACTCACGCGTTAAGCCTCGTGCAAACAAGCGGGCAACCGCACGGATGCCACAGCATGCACGCCGCGCGCCCGGCACATATCGGAAGATCAAAGTGTAAACCAAGCAGCAATACTCACAAACCCCCCCCCCCCCCCCCCCCCACAAAAAAAAAAAAATATATATATATATTGAGATCGTTTTTAGGACAGGCGGTAGCTCGCTATACACACTCGTCTTCAGCAGACGACAACCGAAAGGAAGATTTGCGTTCAGGCAGCGGACAGGCGGACCGAACGGACAGAGAACCGTTTTCACACAAAGTTCCTCCGCGGGGCCGCGCTTGTTTATTCGCGAGGACGGGAAGAGGGGTCCTAGATCGGCGCGATGGCCGGACCGATAGCGACGTTACACCTCACGATGGACCGCAACGGACGCTACGTGCCATCCCAGCCAATCCGGTGCTGCGAACGTGTCACGTGACGACACGGCCCGTGCGTCGCTGATCCCGGGTAACGTGCCACTCACGCGCGATGAAATTTGCTTAGGTGGCTCGTAGCGTCTTACAACGGACCATTGCGAGACGAAACGAAGTATAGGCGTCGCGACGGCGGCTATCGGCCAAGTCAATGATACAGTAGCCGTTGCCCACTGAAAGTAATCACCGCTCTCGAAAAAGGGGCGCTCGCGCGAAACCCCGCGAGAGCTTGCGAGGCAGGGAGTACAGCGCGCTTGGATTATGGTGGCTAGAGTTGGCGGCGCTGTGCTCTTTTAAAAGTGCTCCTCCGCCTGTCAAACACCCGTTCGAGATTACCATGCGCGCGGCGTTATACACCGGTTGCACGACGAACGGTTTCTTGGTTTCATCGTTTCGCAAAGGCATTCGTCGCTCTTGGTGTGCCCGTCTTGTCATCGCGATCGGAACGTGAACAAGAGAGTGCGCTAGTTTGTACCAAAACACACACACACACACACGCACACACACACACACACACACACACACACACACACACACACACACACACACACACACACACACAGACACACACACACACACACGCACACGCGCGCGCACACACACACACGCACACGGAGAGAATGAGAGACAGAGGTAGAGAGAGAGAAAAGAGGGAGTGGGTTAATTCAAACAACCCTGAACTCGGTAAGTTTTAACATTTGTTTGCAGATTTAAACAGTCTCGATGTCGTTTTTTTTTCATGTTCTCATAACTTGCCCTCTGGATTCAGCAACATATCTTTATGCTTCGTTTTTGTGCCTAATGAAGGAACGAACGACGCGAGTGCGAGCTCTAGAATGTGCGTCGGATGCATAAGCGGCATGCAGTTCGTGCACGAAGCTACTAGCGGAAGCGGGCTGCATTGAACGCCGCTTTCACACTAACGCGCGTGCGCGGTAGGCGAGCTTAAAGCGTGGAAACGGTACTTTGATCGTTTGATGCAATATTCGAGCTGCTCGGGTGAGGTAATTAAGCGCGAGCTGTGAATGAAGTGATTTATTCACTTCCAAGAGGAACTTGTTTCGTGGCTCAAACTTAATTCGAGTCACGCTCGAAGTTATCCCCCCTCTCAACAGCAACGCACACGGCGAGCAGGGTGTCTGTTCGTGTAGGTATTTAATTGTGTCGCTACTATGTTTGGACACAGGAAAGTTGTTCAGGGTGCTCCGATCGCACAAGCTCGTAAATGCCAGTCGCGTAAGCGCCGGTTGCGTAAGTTCCGTTCGTGTAAGCGTCGGTCGCGTAAGTGCCGGTAGCTGAAGCTGACGTGACCTGACGGCCTTCAGATCGTCCTAGACGTCGTTCTTGACGTCGCCCTCGACTTCGTACTGCTTGTGACTAGTTGCGTGCAGTACAGGTGAAGGCAACGCCAGGCGAAGGGAGAAAGTGCAAGCATTAGGAAGGCTGCGGAGAAGAGGAACCTCCTCTTCTCTCTAACGTTCCTGGTGCTCACATTTTGCCCCTCGCCCTCCTCTCCGGTCCCGCCTTCTTAGTGCTCGCGCTTTCTCTCTTTGCCTGGCGTTTTCTTCGCCTGCACTGCACATACATAGTGAGACACAGTACAGATGCCGTTCTTGATGTCGGCCTCGATCTGTGTATGGCATATTACAACGATTTCGTCACCATACTATTTCATTTCCTAATTGTTTTCACTAACGATGTTCCTGTAAAACTGCCGCTACCGCCTGCATCATTTTTTTTTTCTTCTTTGCGTCAGTATTTCCCGGTGAATGGAACGGCCGGAGGATAGCTTCGCGCGCCAAGAAATTCGAAGGCCGAGGTCAAGAACAGCCAAAATTTCACAAGCTACGCGGGCGCAATTTGTGAGACGAAACGTAATACTCACTGAACCAGGCAATTTGGAACTATTTCTAATCCGCTTGTTATTATATGGGGAGGCTCAGAAAGCTTGGGTAGACAGTTGCTTTGTGTGTTTTAGTTTTATTTGAGTGATACTGTGACCCTCTTTTTAGATTTATACGTTTATATATAAATCCATCAAAATTTAGAAATTCTGGAAGAGCGGTTTAGCGAAACAAAAATTATATGAAGTGCACGACGAAACCGATTAAGTTTTTTTTTTTTTTTTTACATTTTCAAAATGGCTTACAAGCTGTGGCTGATTGGTGTGATTTGTGGCAAATGTCCCTTAATACTAACAAATGTAAAGCGATGAATATCTCCCGTCGAATTACTATATCTTGAAATTCCTCTTGAAACTGTACCGTGCTACAGCCTACAAGTACCTTGGGGTGCATATCACTTCTAACATGTCATGGAAAACTCATACTGACCACATTATCGCCAAAGCTAACTTCATGCTTGGTTACCTAAAGAGAAACTTTAGTTTCTCTTTAGTGTCCCTAAAACTACTAATGTATAAAACCCTTGTCCGTTCCAACCTAGACAATGCTGGAGCAATCTGGGATCCTGGTCTCTCAACTCTCGTGACTGATTTTGAAGCCCTACAGAATCGCGGTGCCCGTTTTATATTTACTAGCTATCATCGCACATCTAGTGTCTC
Source organism: Ixodes scapularis (assembly GCF_016920785.2). NCBI lineage: Eukaryota > Metazoa > Arthropoda > Arachnida > Ixodida > Ixodidae > Ixodes > Ixodes scapularis. Next base: position 79,147,015 of record NW_024609868.1, read on the forward strand.
AACTATGAAAAGAAATTTATCATTCCTGCTCTTTCATTACGCCGAAAAATACCTCGTTTGTGTCTTTTTTATAAAATTTATCATTCCAAAAAAAAAAGAAAGTAATGTTAAATCCTGTTTTCATCTCGCCGCGTGTAGATCATCAATTTAAAGTCGAAATTCCTCATTGCATTACCTCAGCCTATTATAACTCTTTTATTCCAAGGACATCTTCAAAGTGGAATCGCCTTCCCGCGCAATTAGTAAACATACCGTCCTTTGACTTGTTTAAAATTGCGTTGACTACTTACCTATGTTAATATTTTTCTTTGTTTTTTTGCCTTGTTCTATACATTTCTTAATTTGTTTACACATTTTTTAAACATTTTTAGTTCTTGGCTTTTAGTGTTTGTATATTGTTTGTGTTCCAAATTTGTCTTGTACCACTCCCTTCTGTAATGCTCCAGGGCCTTGAGGGTACCTAAATAAATAAATAAATAAATAAAGTGGTGAAAGCGTTTTTGAATAATATTGAAGTGGATAGCAGGGGAGGAAAATTAATATTTCGCTACACAAACAGAAATGCATTTTATGGTTTGTGTCACGATTTCGAGCTATAACTAGAAAACGTCTTTCGACAACGATGTTGTATATACATTCGTGTCGTTATACTTTTTTTTTTAATCCCTAGAGGCTGGATGAGGTCACATCTTGAATATTAGGGCGAGGGGAATGTTCTATAGTGTATGTGGTGCAGAGTTTAGCGGGCGACTCACCTTTAGCGCGAGCTTTCTGTTATTTATAACACTCCGTCTCAAGCGCGGCCAAGACACGAAGGAAGGCAACGCGCGCGTGGTGGGGGCGGAACTTGTACTGAATGCTCAGCCTATCACCGACTGTAGTCACCAACATATCTTAAGAAACGCAGAGCGTGTCTGATTATGATCACGATTCTGGCTTCGGGATTGGTATCTCATTGGCTGAGGAGAGACCATAGAGTTATTACAATAAACGCTAGAGGCTCAGCTGGCGCTAGTGTCTATGGGACTTCCGGTTGCAAATTGAAGCAGACAGCATGCAGTCTATACTTTTCCAGTCTTCCTGTGTATTCCTATGGGAAAACGCGCGTGAATTTTGTCTCGTCGCCGAAAAATAACATTAATAACTTTTGTTATTTCGGTTGTACCGGGTAGTATGCACCTTTATTAATATTGTGAAAGTGTAATTGCTTCAGTTACAGCATTTTTTCTTTACCACTGAACGATGTTAAACTTCGCTATATTTCAGGCCCAAACCTCTGTTCCATGGCAGGTATGTAGAAACGAGCGACGATTCTAAGCAAACTAACGTTCGAAAGGAATGTAGAGTGTCCAAAGTTCGCCAGCATTCCGTTGGTGCTTATATATTGCTAATATGCCTGTCCTCTCACTATATGAAAATGACCCCGTCGTGCATCTCTACGAGCGGTTAAAAAAAAGCGTTCGAAACGTAAAGAATAAAGTACGTGGGCTACGAAAGGTGTGTTTTCTTATTATTTCCTATGTTGGGCAGTTTTTATCGCGCACCTGTCCTCTGGCTTCCCCATATTTGCGAAGATTTGGAGCGTGCGGGCGATGATTTGAACACAGAACAAGCATCTTCGCACATATTCATGAGCAGAAAGAATAAAGCAGTACTTATTTATTGCAAATCGGACTATATTACGTGACTTTCAACTTATTTTGATCGTCTGCAAGCACAATGAGTTACTTACCCAGTGTTACTGCGTAGTTCTTGCCGTCTCTCTTGGTTTTCCACACGTCGTTCGTTCGTTTGGCACGTATATCTCCCATGCTGGAAAGCGTCGACACCGTGTTCGCGCTAACAGTGTCCGACAGTGCACATAAATACACGTACGAAGCGGTTTTAACACCGTTTTTAATTCCGCGAATTTCAAATAAAAATGCCGTAACTGACCAATTATTTCGTCTGCGTGACTGAGAAATGTTACAATGTGCCTAGTACGTACAAATTATTCGTGATATTTGCTCCTATAATCGAGCGCAGAGAGAAAATCCACTCGCTTTTTCCCATAGAAATGCATTACCGGAAGTCAATTTCTGACTGCATGCTGTCTGCTTCAATTTGCAATAGCACACTAGCGCCAGCTGAGCCTCTAGCGTTTATTGTAATAACTCTATGGGAGAGACAATAAGATGCCCGAAACTCCCTACGCCTTGCCTTTCTTAGACTGTCAGCGACAATATAAGCCCGTTAACCTAACTTTAGTGATTGCTGTGTTACTGTAAGAAAAATAAAACACTCACGGCGGGCTTTTTTTCTTTTTTTTTTTTTTCTTGTTCTCTTGTATACGCATTGGGAAGTTTTCCCAATGCGTATACAGATACTTTCGTATCTGTATACGCATTCGGAAAACTTGGACGCCTTGAGCTCAGAAGACGGCAGTGTCGTTGTACTCATAAAAAAAAAAAAAAAAATAAATAAAGTGCAACAGAACGCATTCCATTCTCCACAAACCTCTGACGAGACGGGGCATAGACGACTTTGTCAGAAACGCAAGCAGCTTCTATTATTTCTTTCTGGCAAACGCACTGGAGAAACTCCCCGCGTAGCTTTGTTTCCTTCTAAATTATGCCTTGGCCGCAGCGTGGGAACCGAAGCACCTTGTCTACGGCCCCGGGAAAGACGACGAACTCGCACTTGACGAGTTAACGAGTTTCAAATCACGGCTCTCGGTTTGCTTGGTTTCCCTTTCTTTAGACGACAGTCACTTCGAGTCCTGCCCCTATTCGAGGTTCGCGGCAACACATCGGCGTTGTCGGAGCGGCACGACGCTTTCTGTAACCACCGCCTCTTCCCATTTCAATGATGGCCGCGAACGTGTACCAAATAGAGTCTCTTATTTCCGCCGTGTTCCGAAGTGTCGACGAATCGCTCTCACGGGAAGCGAAGGTGTTTATTATATTTTGAGTGAGTGTGAAACCGACGTTTCAGCGTAGCTTTACCGCTAGAAAATGCTACAGCTCGAGCCAGTGAAAATGACAACGTGAGTGAGTCGTGACGGCTGTCCACAGGAGCGTACTCCGACGATGCGTATAGTCGCGTGCATCGCTCTGACGCTCTCTTTGATGCTCCCTGCAACGATATTAAGTAGGAATGTTTCTAACTTTACACAAGCTTAGTGGCACTCACGGGACCCAAGTATGCTCGCACGCAACGCCGCTGACTGAAAACAGTGAGAAGCTTCTTTGTCACCGCTTAATTTCAAGGATAAGAACGGATGTTTCCCTTCAGTATCTCTTTTGCAAAAGTTGATGACGAAGTTGTGGACTGTTGGTGTTGTCTGTCAGCGTTGTAAACATTGCCATTCCCAGGGTTTCGTCATCGAGCTTTCCGATCCCCGCGGTGACAATATTTAAACGGGCCATAAAACGAAATTTTGGCCATGATAAAAGATTTTAAATTGGGATTTTACTAATCGCATATCGTTTAGTGGGCCAAAAAAAAAAAACAACAATAAGGGTAGAAAGTCAAAAGCCAGTTTTTCGGTACGAACATTTGAAAATATAGCGAACTATTTCGTACCTTTTTTACTTCGAAAGCTCTCCACCTTTTCACAGTGATACATCCGCGGTTCCCCAAGCACGCCAGCGGGGCCAAAATGACGTCAGCCGACCCCAGCTCACGTATTGGGCACAAGAACTTCGTCATTCGGACGTATCCGCTCGTCAACAATCAATCCGTAAACGAATATATGGATTCGTGTTTTTGGCCAGTGAGTACCCTGACGGAACCTGTCGTCACTGGGGAATGACAAGTTCTATGGTGTGCTTAAAAATCACGGTGGAAGCTTGGAGTCATCTCACTGGTGCCCAAGCATGTCACGACGACGGGATTTCTCAATTCGCTTTTGAGTAGAGGATTAAAGCTAAGGAGGAAGAAGTAGAAAAATCGTTTCACGACCCCCTTTAAATGGGGCCTCCTGCGTTGCCCAGGGGGTGCTGCGAAAAGGGACTTCTTAGGCCTTGTTTTGGGTAGTACAAACTTTAGCGTCTCAAACTGTCATGCATGCACAAGCGCGCCTGTTCTGGTGCGGTGCGCGAGATCACGATAAAAATACAAAGAAACAACAAAATTCGAACGCCGTCAAAGCTAAGACGCTAAGAGCGTGAGCCAACAACTGCCCTTTCACGCGTTCGAAAGTAGACATCACAAAGGAAAAGAAAAATAAAAGCGTCGCGACACAGGTGTTTTGACGTCACCACCCAGAGATAAGAGACGCGCACCCTAGCGCTGGTGCCATGAATTTGGCACTTCTGATTGCCTTGCGGCGTTGAGTCTGGCCAATTTCTGGCGTCCAAAGGTGTTTTTTTGTTCTTCAGCCCCAGACAGAATTGAAAAAGCTCAACCAACGTGCCATAAGTAGTGCGAGGCTCAATCAGGTGGGCTTGTACTACCCAAAACGAGGGCGCTACAGTTTGTTCAAAGCTTCAGCGCAGGAGCTGCGGGGCGTTCCAAATGGGCTCGTGACAATCCATGCCTCGACATGTATCGAAGTGGCGGCGCGTGCTCAATCGCTGCGATGACGGAAATAGCCGAAATCAAATAGCTGCAGTCATAGCCTCCTCTATAGCCACAAATGGCTGCAATCATAGCCTCCTCTATACTCACAAAGCCTGGCAGTCGCAGATTTGGGGTGCAAGGATCTGGTAGCACAGAGCATCAAAGAGTCATTTCTCGGAAAACCTGGACGTCGGCGCACTGATTTTGCGGCGGCGAGGACCCCAAACACACTTGCTCGCTCGGGAAAAGTGTGTTTCGGCGTCTCGCCGCAGCGGGGCGCCAGACATGTGCCTCTCCTCTCATCCGTTGTCTGCCGCTCCACCTTATTTATTTCGGCGGCAGCTTCTTGTGGCGATCTGCCAGGCTTTGTCAGTATATGGGAGGCTATGCTGCAGTAAAGACAAAGGCAGAGGCGTTTGAGCTTAGCTTAGCAGAATGCTTTTTGTCTGTACGAGATATCGTGCATAGGAGGAATTTTCCAAAGCTCCGCGCTCGTGCCCATGCCTTTGTCTGCGCTGCAGATGTTTGTGAGATGGAGCTTACATGGGACTCAACGTATGCCCTGTTCTTTCCCAGCCATAGCGTGTGGATATATGATAAACGTTGGCAGCACGTAATCGGCTCCAGATCACGCGGCCGCTTGTTCTGGCTGCGAGTTAGGAAGGTGATTTCTAAAATTACTGGATCCTGGTAAAATTGAGTGTCATTGCCTCTTTTGCCTGCTAGCGGGACACAAACCGATACTACAAAACAAATGATCAAAGCCTCGAAAGGCGATTGGCTGATCGGTATTTGTTGCCACGGCATCGCCATTTTCGTTATTTCGTATCTTCGAAGCTTTAGGAAGGGTCCTTCTAAACCAGTTGTGCCGAAATCGCTATAGCATCATCTTATACTGAAAGTGTTGCCCGCCCATGTAAGCGTATTTGGCACTGTGTATGCTATCAACTTATCAATCATGCTTCTCTCTATAGATCTCATACGATGATATTGCTCTTCTTACGTATTTTGGGACAAGGAAATTATTTTTTCAGTGCCTCCAAGCACCGACGCCGCGTGTGTTTGCGGTACGAAGATGTACGCTTGTTTCTCCGGTGTATGGACAGAAAAATATCGGTATAAAAGAAACCTCTCTATAAAGCTACTCGTCACCAGCGAATTTAGGTCGGCTCACCAAAAGATTGGAGAGGCCAAAAAGAATTAACTCATTCCATGAACCAAAGTGGCGACCATACAAGGAGCTTGACGCTACTTTCTTTCCCAGAATTAAGTGACTTTAGTGAACCTTACTCGTTTTGTCAAACATTTTCCTGCAACTACAATTAAAAAAAGATAAAAAATAACGCGTGTTTTATAGGTTATGAATGCCAATAAACAATTTTAAGCTCGGTATTGCTGAAACGAAGCATAGACGGCGAACTTCAGCGCATTATGTCAGCTTTGTTTTATTTGGAACATAGCTGACATTATACGGGCTTTGAGCATAAAAATGGAGAGATGGGCTAGTTGGGTACGTAATGCTTTAAACAATTTGCGCCGTAAAACAGAGCCGCAACACGGAGCGAACTTTTCAAAAATCTTTACTGAAAAGAACAACAACAAGACTTGATACATCCTATCAGTTTGCTCGCGTAGAAATTCAAATTTCTTATCGGATAGGTGTTACGGTGCACTTGATAAGTGCACCGTCAGTCAGCAAGTAATTTATGTTTGGTATACCCACACAGCTGAAAGGGGCACAAAAGAGGATTCTGCGGTCGTCTGTTCCTGGTCATAACTGATTCTACGGGCCCTAAACATCCTTCGTTCGTTTTTGCATTTGCAAAAGATAACTGACGAACGAAGTCGGAGGTATAAATAAAGTTCAACGCCTCGATTTGCTCCGAAGACGACTGCTTTTCACTCGTGTTCAGTCCGATATAGATCTTTCTTATGTGAGCATTCTTTGATTTAATTACAGAACATATGACCATATAGAAAGCATCAAATAATGAGAAAAAAAAACTAGAAAAATACATTTGGGGATTTTTTGTTGTTGTTGGCAAAGCTTGATTTAAAGCATCCTCATAATACCGGTCTGATTTAAATTACGATTTAAGTCATCTATATCGATTTTCATTCTCCACCCTTACTGTAATCCTAGTTCTGCTTTTATGCCGACCCGTATCACGTGTGTATTACCATATTTAATCGTGACGTAGTCGGGGTATAGGAAATACGACCTTTTTTATTTTACGTCAGAATAAGGTAACGATTGAAACCACTGCTTTTTAAAGAAATGGTGAAACGGCGAGATTTGGCAATGCGGTGTCGGCATACTAAATAGAAGGTCATTTCATAAATCAGCTTCAATAAACTACTTATGCTGCAGCCTTCTACACTGGTTTCATTTCCCTCCGGCTCGTGTCACAGATAATCGGTGGCGTGGCAGAAAATCCGACGTCGGTAGCGTGCCGCAAAAATCCAGATTGGTCGATAGGGTCATGACGTCACACTCACATGACCTCGCGCGGGAATTTCAAACAACCCCTAGCACTCACGTGAAACGTGATGTTACGCGTGGAATGAAAGTTATTAAAAAAACATGAAGTAATGCGAATTAAAGGTCACCTAATGTCTCAAGTGATTTCACTCCATAAAGTACTTATTTGCCTCAAAGAAAAATTGAAAATTTCAGGCGCGATCCGAACTTACGACCCTTCGGTTGCGAGCCAAACGCGCGCGACTGACCAGGCTACGCAAGGCTACGGCTAGGGAACGAGCGGGAGCTCATAGGCAGTTTTCGTAGATCGTTTTCATTGTCCCGCAACGCTCTCCGTAACCCGCTATGATACCAGGAACTCTACAGTAAAGGCCTTCGGCGCGCAGGCGCAGTAGCGGCTTCTTCATTGCAGAAGACTTAGCGGAGGTGGAAACGCGGTGATCTACGAGAACTCCCTTATATGTTTATATGTTTCGCTATCGTGTTTCACTCTTTATTAAGAGTGAAACACGTTATATTAAAATTATTCATTTAATTTTCTTCGGGCAACTCCTAACGTGTTAGAGGATGTTTTTATATTTTAAAAATATATTCTGCTAGTGAAGTGCAGAATGACCGCATGCGCATAAGGCGTCCCAGCATACTTCACTTGAGTGAACGCTCGATTCTTAGAACCGTTCGTGGGCTTTTCTCCGCATAGGCAGTTTAATGGTGAGCTTTTCTCCGGTGAGCTTTTTTCCGCCGCCCACCGAATAATGCAGCCTGCGTGGGAGGTAAAACGCGTTTAATGATTTTGTTTTTGTTTTGTCCGTTATGTCAAGTCGGTGTACTTATTTTGCTTATGACGTTTCCCGGCTTCCGAAGTTTTTTTTCTTGAATCTCCATTTCCATTTCAATAGACCCTTTCCGAAATTCAGTGCCATCCGGTGGTTTGTATAGCAGTTTAGCTTTTGCCATATCAATGGCGGTAATGAACTTGTGTTTCATCGGGCACCGTCACTTTCGCAAGTCAAGGGCACGCGAGGAATTTTTCAAAGTGAGTTGTTTCTCGACCAATTTCAGTTCGATGGTGACCAAGAACTTGCAATGAGAACAAAGCTCCAACCCACACAGATGCCTAGATAAATTTCTATCCACCAAAGGGGTTTGAAGTCGACTGTGTGCCGCCCACAAATTGACTGAATCTAAGTTAGAAATGAACGCTTACGTAGCTCTTGTGTTCCATTCCTACGTCGAGTCGTACTAACGCCCCGAATGTGCAGGACTCGCATCATCCGCTTAGGAGCATCTTCAACGTCTTCCTTTATCAGTCACTAGAAGGCCGCCATTGGTAGGGCATGATGCCGTTGCACAGATGATGATAGTGATCAAAGTGGCCAGACTGAATTTCGGAAAGGGTCTATTCAAACAAATAAACAAGAAGGAGCCGCATGTTCAGGCCACTGTCGTGCTATTCGAGCAGAGGCGACAGGGCCGCCGTGGGGTCTCAATTTTAAGTTGCCGAGGCCGAGGGCAGAAACACGAGTTGGAGACGAGACGAAGACCGTACACAACTCCTCAGACCTAGACGGCATGTTTGCGCAACCGTGTCTCCGAGGAGCGCTTCGAATGAAAAGAATAGCCATCTTGTGCACCAGTAACGCTGCTTCGGCTCTTCGCAAGATTCCGACGCTCTCGAAGAAATAAATGCCAGCCGGGTGCCTGTCTGACCCAAATAAGCCCATGTTAGAGGTACGCATGACGGGTCCGAAGGGATCCTTGAGTAGGGCTTGTGTAACGCCAGGGTTGCTGAATGGCGTTCAACCGCAACTTAGCTACCGCGTGGGGTGTTTGGTTTCTTTCTTTATTTTCTTTTTTTTTTAGATTTTTAGCTACCGCGTGGGATGTTTAATTTCTTTCTTTCTTTCTTTCTTTAGATCCAGTTCTTCACGTTCTCTCGATAATTAATTTACCTCTTGTTTCTTTTGAGAATGCCCTGGGAGCATACGAGCTTCGAATTTTTGCTCTGGTGCGCGGCAGTCCACGAGTTCGCGGCATCTCGTATGTTCAATTGACGTATGTTCAATTGAGCAGTGGTGCATAACGAATATACTACAACTTAATCTCAAGAAGACTTCAGTCATGTCAATCAGCAGGAAACACGAGAGCATAGTGTTCAGCTACAACCTTTCCGGAGGGCACATAAAGCGTGTATTTCTTGTACGGGATCTTGGTGTTCAAGTGGACTCCAGGCTGTTTTTTCATCAACATGTGTCACAGATAGTTAATCAAGGCTTGCGATGTCTTGGTGCGGTGTCACGGATAACTAGAAAATTTAGAAGCCCTCATTGTGTTCTCTCTTTATATTGTTCACTTGTCCGGCCGCGTTTAGAGTTCGCATCCTTAATATGGAACTCTGTTTCTCTCGGCTACAGCAATGTAATCGAAGAGGTACAGCGGAAATTTATTCGTATTGTATACGATAGGCACATTGGTCGTCGGCGTTTCTACGGCTATAGCTCGGTATTAGCGGACATAGGCCTCCAGTCTCTTCACGACAGGAGGCTTGCACATGATATGATCTTTTTGAGAAAAGTTGTGCATGGCACTCTTGATTGCGACGAGTTGTTGTCATCATTGTGCTTCCGTGTCCCATCTGGGAAGGCGTGTAAATGTATTCACACATTTTATACAGATATTTATTCAAAGTGTCCAATGACTCGGTTACAAGATACATACAATTCAATGTTTTTACAGATGACATATTCACTTGACTTTATCTTAGTGTGCCCGTGGCAACCACTTTTATTTTTAACTAACTAGGATTTGATGACGCGTCAGACTGATTTCTATTGTGCTCCTCGGCAATCACACTGTCCTATGTAATACCCTTTTTATTGTCAACGCCACTGTGCGAAACATGACAAAGTGTACTGTCCTGTAGGCCTCACGGCTGTTGACCGGCACTAAATAATCTATCTATCTATCTATCTATCTATCTATCTATCTATCTATCTATCTATCTATCTATCTATCTATCTATCTATCTATCTATCTATCTATCTATCTATCTATCTATCTATCTATCTATCTATCTATCTATCTATCTATCTATCTATCTATCTATCTATCTATCTATCTATCTATCTATCTATCTATCTATCTATCTATCTATCTATCTATCTATCTATCTATCTATCTATCTATCTATCTATCTATCTATCTATCTATCTATCTATCTATCTATCTATCTATCTATCTATCTATCTATCTATCTATCTATCTATCTATCTATCTATCTATCTATCTATCTATCTATCTATCTATCTATCTATCTATCTATCTATCTATCTATCTATCTATCTATCTATCTATCTATCTATCTATCTATCTATCTATCTATCTATCTATCTATCTATCTATCTATCTATCTATCTATCTATCTATCTATCTATCTATCTATCTATCTATCTATCTATCTATCTATCTATCTATCTATCTATCTATCTATCTATCTATCTATCTATCTATCTATCTATCTATCTATCTATCTATCTATCTATCTATCTATCTATCTATCTATCTATCTATCTATCTATCTATCTATCTATCTATCTATCTATCTATCTATCTATCTATCTATCTATCTATCTATCTATCTATCTATCTATCTATCTATCTATCTATCTATCTATCTATCTATCTATCTATCTATCTATCTATCTATCTATCTATCTATCTATCTATCTATCTATCTATCTATCTATCTATCTATCTATCTATCTATCTATCTATCTATCTATCTATCTATCTATCTATCTATCTATCTATCTATCTATCTATCTATCTATCTATCTATCTATCTATCTATCTATCTATCTATCTATCTATCTATCTATCTATCTATCTATCTATCTATCTATCTATCTATCTATCTATCTATCTATCTATCTATCTATCTATCTATCTATCTATCTATCTATCTATCTATCTATCTATCTATCTATCTATCTATCTATCTATCTCCTGATTGGAACATCCAGAAAAGGACAAAAATAATTTGGGAAGTTAGATTTTGATTTAAATGGATATCATCAATCGAGTTCGACGACGCTTTCGCAACAAGGAGTTACAATGGAAGCGACTAAAAAGGACGCTGAAATCTTCGAATTTTTAACGCCTTAATTAAAAAAATATCATGGTGTTAAATGTCAAACAAATATCTTTTATATATCAAAGCATGTTGCAAATTAAAGAAAATATAAAAATAACATTATACAAATTGATATGTTGCTATTGGAGTCTGTTCAAAGTTTTCCTCGTGTGCGTAAACCAATGACACCTGTACATTTGAACTACTAAATGGTCACGTCATACACTCTACAAAAAGCCCGTACGTCTACTTTCCCACACAACACTCGGAGAGCCAATCACGGCAACTTACGGAGGCAGCTCAGCGAATGACGATGCCGAAACATATGTTTAGACCAAAAAACGCAGACTGAGTTGTGACATTAAGCAATGCAAGCGTGACGTTTTGCATTGCTTAATGTCACAACTCAGACTGCGTTTTTTGGTCTAAACATATATATGTTTCGGCATCGTCATTCACTAAGCTGCCTCCGTAAGTTGCGCTGATTGGCTCTCCGAGTGTCGTGCAGGAAAGTAGACGCACGGGCTTCTTTTAGTGTGTATGCGGGCAGGTGACGGTACGAAATTTTCCTTTCCGTATTATTCCGACCCTAGTCCTCGGACTACGCACGTAATTTTCCTTCCCGTATTATTCCGACCCTAGTCCGCGGACTACGCACGTATAAAAGCTGAAACTTCACGCGGTGCGGGGGACAATGTACGAGTGAGGACTGTACATGAGGATTTGTGTTTTTCTACGTCGTTCATTATGACACGAGACGGGACGGATTTTGTGAAAGGAAGTGTGTGTCAACGATGATTTACACGTACGGTAAAATCTTTTTTGTCAGTTAAAATGTCAGGTGTTTGTCAAGATGTGCTGTGCATGAGAATTGTTTATGTGCAAACTAGAAATCAAATGCCAACAATGTAAAAAAAAAAAAAAAAAACTTTTTTCCCTTTGCGATTTGCCGGATTATGGTCCAGAAAATACGGTATTAACATTTTCCGGGTCATTTCCCTTGTGTTGACCAAAAACGAAGGATGCCACAGACACACACAAACACACACGCAAAACAAAAACACGCAGAAACATGTAGGTTCGCTAACAGAATTATCTCTTCTATTTCATTTCTATTCTTTCTAATACATGTGGATAGTCTCTTTAAAAGCGAGTACCTCGTAAATAATAAGGGTCCTTCGGCGAAGTCACAATTTAGGCGAAGTCACAAGTCACAAGCATGTCTTGGTGTGGAATGACAACGGTCGCTTCAGGGCCAACAGAACAATTAATTCACTCGTAATTTAGGGAAAACGATAATAATTTAATGCTCTAATGTTGCTGTGGCTGCAGTATCTTCATAGCAACAGTTTAGGGCAATAATGATGTAACGTACTTCAAGATGTAGCTTTGACAAATCTCATTTTCAAACATTCTGAATTCTAGGTTCATCAAATAAATGAATAGAGCACATATTGTTTTCTTGTGTTGATCCTGATCAAATCAGCATTCACGTTTGAAAACCTTGTTTTCAAGCAGGCACGTTCAAATGGAAAGCATGTTTCTGAAGAGCAACGATAGTATATTATACGCATTTCCTAGAACACAATATTCAGAGACGCTTAATCGTCAACTCTATAACCAACGCGGGAATAAATAATGTCAATAATATTATATATTTATTTATTTAGTACTACTACCAGTTCCATTCGGGACTTTAGTAGAGTGGTTACAAAGGTTTGAAAAACATACGTTAGCTGGTAGTTCAGTTTGAGAACAAACAGTAAGAGGGAACGACTAATACCCCTGTTACACGGTTACCCTTAACCTCGGTTAACTTAGCTCTAACTGCTGTTACGCGGCACCACGGTTACGGCACTATACTCTCGGACAGCTATATCAAAAGTCACTGCTTTGATTGGTGCTCAAGATGCTCAAGAGCACGTTCGCCCATAGCTTTGACTGCATAGCCGCAGAATGTTGTCTGCAAGTACTGTGCGCTCACTGTGGTTTAGCGGAACAAGGGTATTACACTTGTTCCGCTTATAGGGTGAACATAGCTATACTGAACTGAAGAATAAACATATATGAACTATTTTGAGCTGGCGTCACGCTGCCTATACATCATAAAAAATAAAAAAAAACAGTCCGCAAATACGAGTCATTGCAATATCCGTGGTTCGAATGCCCCGCGCCAAGTTTCCTCCCTGAACTCATTGCCATGCGGCATTCGGAGCACGGATCTCGCTGTGACTCGCGTTGGAACAATACAAAGTACAATGGGTCAATAATAAAATGATAAGTCTGAAGTATGCACAAATCATGTGAGATAATTGTCCGAGGCATTTGCGAATGAATTTACAGAAGTATACTGAACAATGGACAGACAGACGATTCCATTTAGACACCACCCGCGGGAACAATAAGGATCAAAAGAAAAAGTCGTTAGTTCGATATTTTGTTAGTAGCCTGCCGCGAGGTTACTTTTTATGGCTCTGGATGTGTGCTGGCTGAGATAGCTAGCTACATGTAGCTATAAAAGTTTGGCCATCAATAATTTGGAACAAAAATTTAAGTCTCGCAATCTTAGCCCTTTCGTCAAATAATGCTAGATGGGCTAATTTATATAACTGCGATTGAGAGTGTGCGTAGCGAAATTTATTCATGAATCTTGCAGCTAGGCGTTACACCTGTTCTATTTTAGCGACACGTGTTTTGTAATGAAGCAACCAGTTGACGTTCGCGTACTCGACTATGGGACGTGCCAATGTTTTATGTTTTAGTAGGTTTGTGTCATTAGATGCTCATTTTAATACTTTTCTCGTGTACCAGACCAGCATGGACTGTAAATCATAACATCCGCTGTATAACGCACTCGATCTTGTGCGATGGCGTGTTTCGGGGTTCTGTGACTCTGTGTTTCCAGTTAGAAGGTTGTGCTCTTTACTGAATGCTTATTATTGTTTTCTTTCCATATTATTGGCAATTTTTTAGGTTAGATTTATTTCGCATTTTAGGCCATTTTTTTTTTTTTACCAAGAATTAATATTTATTTGCATCAACGTGATACCTTCTTCAATTACCCGATTGTTGGCACTGAGGACTAGCATATATGTGGGTGACCTAACACTTTCTAGCACTAACAGCGGAAAACAAAGCCCGGCATTGGTACACATAAAAGAAAGAAGGCAAGCTAAAAGAGACCCAACTTGATACGTTTAAATGGTCAGTTTTTTTCTTTCTTCAACTGTTCATGGTGCGCGTTGGAAGAGCAAACAGAAGCCACAGAATACCCCGCCACCTCTAAGCTACTGGAGGTTGGCAACCCTACGTGACCTAAAAGATGAATATTAATCGAAGTCGAGGCAACGGAGAGAGACTAAAAAAGGCGTTTCTGAGCCACCAGGCACTAAATCTTGGATGCTATGACTGGTGAGAGGGTTTTTTTTTCTTTTGTTTCTCAAAGTTGTTTTTCTCCGGAAATAATACGGGAAATTAAGTATCCCCACAACGTTACCCCGGCAGTCTTTGAATGCGAAAATCTGTCGCATTGTCGACCAGAGCGAATTCGAAAGACGTGAAAGCGGACGATTATATTCAATCTAGGTTATCAAACACATAAAAAAAAAACGCGTTTAACACGACGCAAAATCATTTTAAGCAATCTCAACGCTCGCTTTATATGAATGCAAAGGTCGTCCGGTACAAACCATAAACCCAAAATAAAGCAAATCCTCATCGAAAAAAAAAAAAAAAAAAAAAAGAGTGGGTCTAACAAGTTTAGAGGGCGAGAATCCGGAAGCTAACCTCGGGGAATTAGAATTCCCAATCGGTGATACGGTCCGCCATAAAACCGCCCGTAAAATTCTCGGACTGCGACGCTATATACGACCGGGCAGAAGACCTTGGCGACTGGAATCTTGCGAGAAACAGCTGGGTAATCTTGTCCTCTTCTCGTCGGCGCGAGATTAGACTCAAAAGACCGTTATTATGGGCTTGAATGGTTCCCACAACCATTGCGCTCGAGCACCCGAACCCTGTTCTCTCGATACGTAAATGAGCAAAAAGAAAATAACAGAAAAAAAGACGATGTAGTTTTGAGGCGATTTGCATACTCTCTGTGAGGGTACCGCGTGTGATCTAACGATGAATGATCACGAATTTGCCGTCAACAGCATTGGCATACGGGCATAAAGAAAGAAAAAAGAAGAAAAAAAGGCGATGAACTGGGCGAAGACCATGCTTCCACGGAAAGAATGACTTTCAAATTTAAAACGACAGACGCCGGTGGGGCTGAAATATACGTTCGTGTCTAATTATATATATTAAAAAAAATCTTTACAATTTGCAATTTTAAAGGTAAAAAAAGCAAATAAAAAATTGGTCAAGAACGGAGCCAATAGACTTTTTCTTTTAAAAAATGCCCTCCCCCATCTTTAAAAAAAAGAAGGAGGAGTGCAGCTGAAGCACCATACGCTGAGAAGAGAGGGAGTGAAGCTGAAGCACCATACGCCTCCCCGTGCTACGCCCCTGCTACCGGCAGTCCTTTAACTCTGAAATCCATTTGACTGTATCCCTAGCACTCTTCGTAACAAATTACAAACTGAAATCATTATATAATTATGGAATGCTCGACAAGTTAGAAATGAAAAGCTCTAGGCATTGGTATGCAGCAATCTCAACGGGCACACATCGTGTAACGAAAAGTCAACGAGCTTTCTTATACGGAGCTGGCCAGTTCACATGACCGACTGCATCAGATCTACGAGCCTAAGCGCAGCGAAGGGCAACACCGATGGAAAGGGCGAGGGCCAAGCGTAGCGGCAGGCAGACCATCTTTCGACGGCTGCCATCCGCAGACGCCCGCTCATCCATCGCGACGCATCCCAAGCATGGCGGGGAAGCGAAACCAACAGGACGCGACGACGGTGAGAGGGGAGAAGGACCTCTCTTACCTTTGCCGCCTACCTGACGAGGCGGGAAGGGAGAAGGCGAGGACCGGAGAGGGGACCAGCTGACCCGGCCTCTTATAAGAAACCGGCGCCCGGAGCAAAGCTCCATTTGCTCTCAAGAGAGAGAGCATCGTCGCAGGAGAACGGTGCTTTCAACACTGCCGGGGACCTTGTGGTGAAGTGTGCTCGCTGCGGACCGCCAGCGACCCCCCACTCCGTGTTTGTGGTGGTGTAGCCTCTGCGAAAGACACCCGAGGGCCTATGGTACGCGCGGGACTCAGCTGAGGCGCGGACTTTGTGGGACCAGCTCCGCACACCTGACGGCGCCTTGGGATCTTAGCGCGCACCTCGGGGACACAGGTGAGCTGATGTTCTCCTTCGCGCTGCCTCGAGCTGCGGAGTGCGCCAAGGAGCTGGGATTTTCTGCAGCTGTGGCGGGTACGCGGATAGGGTGCCCGTTACGCCGCGGTCATCATGCTAATATACATCGCACAAAAGACAGTCGGTAAACAATGTCTGAGGCGCGTCTCTTCCTTGTTCAAGGTCACGTCGTTCGTACGAAAAATGTCGGCAAAAATGTTCGAAGAATACATACATGTAAAGCAAACATGTTTCGAAGATGTTTGAGTCGTGTCTGCAGATGATTCTAACACTGTGCATGCAGCGAACACCGCGTGTCTTTTGGCTGATGCAGGAGCGGTGGGACTCTGGCTCTAGAAGACATTGCCGAATGTGTGGTGTGAAATTAGAAATTCGTCTACGGAATGTCGTGATTCTGGACATTGCATTTCAAGGGGGAATCGTCATACTGTATTCGAGTGCTCGGTGAATTCTGTGGGGATCCTTGTGCCCTTCGTTACCTCTCCGCCCGTAAGCGTCTATTTACTAATTATCGGGAGAGCGCAGTCCCCGGTTTAGATCAGTGCACCGCTGGTCTTGACAATCTATATGTTGTCACCTTACGGTAATATTTAGTCATTTATTCATTTGTTACCTAAAGCGCCCAAAGGGAATTACAGTAAAGGGAGGGGGCACACACATAAATAACATTCAGACATATAACATATAATAACGTTCTGACGTATAATAACAAACTCACACAATAATGTTAAAGAATAACAAAACAAACTGCACGAATTTCTAACACAGAAACAGTAAATAAGAAGTAGCAGGAGGCACATATATCATAACTTGCTGGAATTCTGAAGAAAAAAAAGTGTACTTTCCAATGTCAAATTTTTATTCGGCAAACTATTCCCTTCATTTATTATTCATGAAGAAAAAAAAAGAGTTGCGGAACAAATCAGATCGTGATGTGTGTTCGCGAACTTTTTGTTGGTGATGGGCTGTGCGCTACACATAAAACGGTTTAAATAAATGTTCCGATTTTTTTAATTCTTGGCAAACTATAAAAAAAAAATGTTGTAAAGGAATTTTAGACGCCTAGCAGGAGTGATTTCCATTGCAGATAATTTTTTTTTATTGCGGAGACACTATTTTAAAAATTATAGTTATCTGTGACAAACCTAGCTGCATGGCTTTGGATTTTTTTCATTCTTGTCTATCAGGTTCCGTTCGAAGGATTCCATACAACACAAGCACATACAACGCAAGAAGAAAAAAGTGTCTGTTTTAAAGATAGCGGGAGACTCTAGAAGTTTCTCCATAGAAAGCCCAATGTTCTACAAGCTTTTTCTGTTACATAATTTACATATGTGAACCATCATACATCACCAGAAAATGTACCCCAAGATATTTAGCAGCTTTTTTAGCTTTTAAACGTTGTCCGTGTATAGTGTACATTGACTGATAATAATTACGTTTTCTTGTGAACCTTACATGACAACACGTTGAGACGTTCCAAGTCATTCTCCATCGTAAAGACCACAAACAACTTTGTTTTCTAAATTGCTTTGAAATCCTAATAAGTCCGAGTCTAAACTAATTTCCCGATATAAAATGCAGCCGTCAGCGTATAGCCGTAGGTGCGAGTCAATGCCATGTGTTGTGTCATGTGCGAAAATTAAAAAGAGGTCCACGGTTAAGATTTGTGGATCCGTGGATAAGATATATGACCGATCCGAAGAGCACATTCTTGATTAATTATGGGTATGACAAAAATTATGTGAGGTGTCATAATTCAAAGCACAAGTTAAACAAAAAGTCGTTAAGTGACTGCTTCGTTTCAGTTGTGCATGTAATGTGAAATAGCACAAGACTCATGATATAGTTTCGAAATTATATTTTACAGCGAAGAGGCTACACGGTTTACTTCATGGCTGCCTGACCACAGGAAGTTTAAAGCTCTGTACAACCAAATTGAGTTTTTCTGGCGGTGTAATTTACTAAGTTAGGACCGATGAGTTGCGCTGAAAGCGCATAGCACGCCCACGCCAATAAATGCTTCGCCGTGTATCGCCGTCTAGATGTTTCATTGTGGCGTCGTTTCATATTTTATACCTCGGACGTCACAACAACGAATCACCCGATTTTTTTTTTTTAATTTTGATTCCCTTATTATTATTTGATATCAACAACGTCAATTATATGCGTAAAAACACTACGTGAAATTCGAGACCTTTGGCGGCAAAACTAAAATGAGCTTTTTCCTGGCTGAGAGCAGGTACAACCGTGACGAAGGCATTGAAACCAGCCCTGGATGTTGTCAGACTTTTAGTCTTGGACATCACGACATGCTGATACCATCGTTTAAGATAAAATTGCACAAACTTGCTTCAAATATAAAATTATCGTAATGCATACTTTACAGGGAACAAAGTTAAAGCTCGTACTAGCTGTTTTTATTATTTCCCGCGTGTGGTGACAACATGGTTCGACAGCGCGGCGACCGTAACAAAAAATTTATTTACGAGAAAAAAAAAAGTTTTGAACTTTGCTTTCAGCGTTCTATTGCGGAGCGCAAGTTCGTCTGCTTTTTACACAGGGATTGTGATGATGTCCGAACGCCTAGCTCTTATTGGCTGATTGATAAAAATAGTGGGTATACCTCGAGGCATCTAGCCATTGATGTCTACCCAACATCCATTTACTCAAAGCCAATCAGAGCTCGGCGTTTTTCTGACGTCACAGCAACTCCTGCGCAAGAAGCAGACGACTTGCTCTCCGCATAGTGTTTAAAATAACCGCAGTCAATAGACCGATCTCACTAAGCGTTCGGTTCATGCGTGATGACGCCGTAACTTTTGTTCGCAGGAGGCAGACGGCCGTAGATGCGAGGGCTCGTGTCGTTTCGTGCTCTACACGCGCAGAGCCCCGACGAGGTTGTCGCGCGTGAAGAAGGATTAAACTCCCCTCGATGCACTGCGGCAGCGGAGGCGTAGTCAAACTGGCTGGTGAGATCGGTCTATTACGATATCGATGCAACTTAGTTCGCTACCATTTTATTCATCATCTACATCATACGTGCAGTGATAGTCTCAAAACGATTACAGTTGTCATTCAGAAAGTGCTTCCTTTCCTGAAATTGTGAACAAGAAGCCCAGGCTTACATGTAGGCAATTACCTCGTGGGTTTGATATATTCACCTAAACATAATCGAAGAGGTCATAGATCTCAATCTGAAGAACCACAACGCTAACGGTGTGGATCATTTTATGCTTACGCCAAAACTGGGGTTTATTTAGTAGACTTTTAAAAAATTGCACATTGTGTCATTTCTAGGTGGCGCCTAAAATGCAGGGTTGCTAAAGACAAACGAAAACACATTGAGGGTCTTAAGGGTTCCCTGTAATGGATCAATTAAGCAGGGATTTCCTGCTCTGGAGTATTCTGCATACGTAAATAAGCGGCATCAAACGCACTAAATTGAAGGTCACGTTTTACCACTATTATATGTATGTATATATATATAAAAAAAAAACATGTGATATTTATGCACTTCCAGTGACACTCTTTACGTGCGTACTATAAAGTAAATGCTTTGAATTAAAGATAATTCATTATTCCAACACCGCACATAAAAGTGCATGCGAAAAGCTTCTATACCCATGTTCAGTTCGAGAAGCTCTGTAAACAAAGTCAGACTCCTCACGGAACGTTACTATTTCAACACATAAAAAAAGGGGGGGGGGGGTAATCAGTAATTATAACCCCCCCCCCTTTTCTTTATGCGTTGAATTATGATATATATGTACACGGATGCACCTTAGATTAGCTTTATGTTATATTCTCAAGACGTACACCTTTCAAACGCCAAAAGCATCGTTCCTTTCTTTAACAACGAAATCTTTTCAGGACTGCTTCGCGCACCGCATAAATAATGCGCAAACTTGCGTTCCTCAATGTGACAACGGGTATAGTGTGTTTTATGTATAGCACTTTTGCTTTGAAACCAGCCTATGTTTGAATCTAAAACGCTTGGACAACAATTGTTATGCCAGTGTTCTTATTGCTTATACGCTACACAAGAAGTGTTCTGCGCGTGAGAGAAAGAGAGAGCCTTCCTGACGTCATAACCGCACGAACAACAAATAGGGCGGCGCCTGTGAGCACTTAGCAAACACGTCCACGCGCCGAACGTACTCAGCTACTTGTTTCGATGACGGGCGTTGAGGCTTTTTTTTACATAAGAAATCGTTTACATAGAGTATTCAGACGGATACGAAGTTTGCGAGGCAATAAAGGTTAATATTAGTTGTCCTATCCTCGCCAACCTTTCCCTTTTTCACAGATGAGTAGTTTGTGCAGTGTTTGTTTGTTTTTTGTCGAAAACTACTCTTTTATGCTAAAACCATATATAATTTTTCAAGCCTCACGTAACAGATAGTGTGGAACAATGTGAAAATACCGTCGTTCCTAATCACGCGAAAGTTAACGAAGTCTTCCTGCAGCAGGCCCGAATTACGGTATCGCAGTTGCACTACTAGCAAATTCGGATTGAGTTCCTAGAAATGTTTTATTTGCGTTTTTTTTCTGTTTAATTAGCTTTTTTTGTTTTTCCGAAATGTGTTTCAGTGTTTATTTTCCGTGTTTCTTCGCTTTATATTACAGTGTTATCCAGCTTGTACTCCCAGCTTGTGTAAAGCCTGAGGGTTTTCAAGATTTAATAAATTATGAATATGATGATAAAGTGGACTTGCACACCATGTTATTGGTTCGGTTTAAGTCACTATTCCGTGAAAGGACCAGAACGACGGGGCGTGTTTTTGGAACGCCCATCCTCCGGCGCTCGCTCGCTCACTCCTGGATAAGAAAGCCTAAGCCAGCGATTGGACACGACTACGGCGTCAGCGTTGCGTTTAATTTCAAAGTTTTACCAATTTCAAATTGACATATCTACAGTTTAAGGGATATCGGCCTCCCTTGCCAACCAATTTCAGTCGGTTGACAAACATCGCAGTCTTCTCCCATGTAGCCCTGATCTCCGTGGTGCCTCAGGGTAGTGTCCTCGAACGTTTAATATTTTTATTATACATTGATGACCTCCAAGAAGACATAGAATTCACCACCAGGCTATGCGCAGATGATTGTGCGCTGTACAAAAAATTGAACCTCCAAGTGATCACGTAGCTTTTCATACTGAACTCAATAAAATCTGCGAATTGCGCCCCTTAGCAAATGAACATTAACTCTCATAAATGTCGTCTACTAAACGTCATGAATAAGAAATTAACATCATATTTCCAATAGTCGATTTTGAGCCAAGTCATTAAAAGTGTATCTTCGTGTAAATATTTAGGAGTTTATTTCTTCTGCAATTTGTCTTGGAAAAAGCGTACAGAGCACATAATCAGTGATGTATCTTAGAAACTGGGCTTTTTTAAGCGAAATATTCATTCCGCTCCTCAGACGACAAAACTTCGTGCATATAGAACAATTATTGTTCCTAAATTAGAGTATGCTTGCATAATATCGAATCTACACCAAAACTATTGAACGCTACAACTAGGAGCTTTTCAAAATAAAGGTGCACGTTTCATTTGTCACCGAGCTACTCTCGAATAACAAACGTCACACACACAAAAAAAAAACTTTTTGAAAAAAGAAATGTTTCTTTTTATGACATTTATTACAGCGAATTTTCTTTCAAAACAAACGACTTTACCTGCTCGGTTCACATCTGCGAGGGTGGATAATTCAAGCAAAGTCGAACCAAATCAATCACGAACTCACTTGTTTCTGTTTAACCACTGGTTCTATTCATAAATGACTGGAATAGATTCGCTGAGAATGTTGCCACACTTTAAGATCCAATATTGTTTAAACTGAGCTCCGAAGAGCTTATTTGGCAACTTGACATTTCCTCGATTACTTTTGAATTTTGAATCGTTGCTTTCGTTTCGCTCGTTGATACACTGAGTTGTGGAAATAGCATCTATTCAGCTTGAGTGTTCCATATTTCCTGTTATTTAACGTCGATATATTTCTGCGATTGACAGTTCCCTTTTTACTATTATCGCATATACGTATATAGTATATTACATCTATCGCTAGTTATAATTTTGTTTAGATGAATGTGCGTATACAGAGTGAGACCGTGAGGACCAGCACATTTGACACGACTCGCAAACTTCAAATTCTAATAGACCGATCTCATTAAGCGTTTCGGGCAGGCGTGACGCCGCCATGACTGTATTTCATAGGAAACAGACAGCAGTCCACGAGACAGCTCGTGCCGCCCCCTGCTCTGCTCGCAAAGACCCTCAGCAGGGGTTCGCACGATGCATGGCCGCAGCGGTGGCCTACCTGAAACTGGGCACGCGAATGACGTTGCGCAAGCAGATTTATGTATATTATTATTTTATTTTATTTTATTTTTTTTGCGGGGGGGGGGGGGGGGGCTAACTCAGTGGTGGTGAGATATTACAAAAACATAGTGCGAAAATGGCGGCCGTGCATTTTCAATGTACTATTCAGGAAGTTCGCCGCCTGCACACTGGTTTGCGAGCTTGCTCCCAGGTGGTAATTGTTCGTGCATTTTGTTAAAATTGGTACTTATCGCGATTATTTTGATCGTCGCCAGCCTCTACTAGGAGTTCCTGGCGTTTCTGAGTTCAGCAGGTCACTCGGGAGCGAGCTCAGAAACCAGTGAGCAAACGACGAATAGGCTGGTATAGGACACAGAAAAATACACAGCCGTTGTTTTCGCTTCATTTTTAACACACTACTATCTCTCAGTTGAGCTATATATAGCTCAACTGAGAGAGGAGATAGTGATTATTAACTTTTCATTACATCAAAGTTAGGGAACGGGGAAGGGAAAGAGAGCTGGCGAAAAATTGGGCCAGGAGCGGGGATCAAACCCGCAACCTTCGCCTATCCGGGGCGGCGCCTTAAAGGGATGCTGAACCAAAACTTTGATATCAGAAAACAACGCGGAAGCGCTAGGCGGGGCGCTACAAACCCGACAGCATCACTCATGAAGCGCTATTTCCAACGGATGGTCGTATTTTTGTGAAAGAAGAGCGCGCTTGAACAAGGCCAAAAAAGCCAATGACGTCTCCGTTTCTTGTTTCCTCCCCTTCTCGCTTTGACTCACTCCGCGAGGAGAGAAGAAAGCAAAGCCATTTCTCTTCCTCCTCAACAATTCTGCAGGAAACGCGACGTCGCGATTCTCACTCAACCGCATCCTAATTTTACCGAAATACGGTCATCCGTTGGACATATCGCTTTATAGGTTTTCGGGGTTTGTGGCGCCCCGTTGAACACTCCTGCTACCTTATTTTGTGAAATCCAAATTTCTCTTCAGCATCCCTTTAACCGAATAGACCACCCCGGCCGCTAGTGTATCGGCGGACTCAATTTTTGACCAGCTCTTTGTTTCTACTGTTCGTTTCGAATTCGCTCAACTGGGTAGACGACAGCCTTTGCTGATTTAAGGCCCATGCTAGTTCTGAGTTGCGGCAGTGACGTAGCACGTCATCTCAGCTTGCACTATATCACGATTCTCCAACTTTGATCGCTTTACACAGTACTAATCAAAACAATTCATATTTTATCAGGCACCATGCGTGGCAGACCTGCGTTCTTTATGGGGATATGAACACCACTTCTTAATCTATGAAACAGTTTAAATGAAGTGTACGGAAGAGTGTCGCCTTCACGCCCCCGGCAAGGTTGGGGCGTGTTTCAGCGCGGCAGTGAGATCGAAAAACGAGTTTGCTGAAGGGATCCGACGGGACAGAATGTCTGCAGAGCAAGTTCCGATTTACGGGTTTCTCGGGACGCGTTCAGCACCTTCCGGATACGATCGGGTACCGCCTAAGTTTGAGGTCGCGTCATTGGGTTTTGACTGCACACTTCGGCTCCTGGAAATGTATTCGAACATCTGTATTCTGGTCGTTCCGGTTAAATAGCCTGAGATCACGCACACGAACGGTACTTTAGAAACAGAGGCAAACACGTATAAATATTATACCCTTAGGAGGGTGAGGTACGGCTACAAAGAAACATACGAGGAAATAAAAAAGATATAATACCCTTAGGAGGGTGAGGTACGACTACAAAGAAACATACGAGGAAATAAAATAAAAAAAGTAAAAGCGGAGGTGTGATATGTGTCTCTCGACTACAGCGTGAATCAAACATCTCTCTAGCGGTGGTTTGGAGTAGACGTTTGTCGAAGTTGAGAATCAGACATTTCACAAGGTTACAAAGCAGAGTAATGCATCGAAAAAAAAAAGTAGTTCCGTGCCTTTAATACAATTACAAAAAAACAAGAAAATCGAGGAAAGATTTTGTGATATAGACGTGACTTTTACGAAACCTTGTGTCTCGCAAACAAAAAGATGCACAATGTTCACGGCAGTACGTACAAGAATTAAAGGCCGACCGAAAATAACGCTTTCTTTTATAAGACCTTCATTATTGGAAAGTAATAATGTTTGTCATTCTTGAACACATCTCTAGCTATGACATTATTTATTCCTGCAACCTTAGTTATGTGACAAGAAGAAATAGGAATAATAACTGTAAAAAAGGAAAAAAGTGAAAAAAAAAATGGACGGGAGTCCGTCGAGGCTTTAATTTGTAAAATTTTGCTTAAGAGCACCACGCCTCACTCAAAGGACTCCAACACTTTCTCGAGCTACTCTTTCCGTTAAGTAAGATTTAAACTTAAACGACCTTTATTTTCTGACCTCAAAAATGAGTAATTATCAAGAAAAAACAAACAGAAACGAAATGAAACTCTAGGCTCATTCAAGCGTCAGAATGCAGCGAAGGTCGTGAAATAGACACCGATATCGAATGAAAACAGAGAGAAAGCCACATGTGCATCCACGCATATACAACCTCACCGTTGAAGAGACATAATTTCCCATCTATCGCGTTAACAATGTAAGTAAACTTTACTTATTGTTGTCACCGTGTCTTCTAATTTCACGTCTCGCACTTCGCCACCTGCAAAACAAACTATAAAATAAGAAAAACAAGAAATCTCACTAGTGAATTCTTCGGCCATTTCTTGTTCTCCGAGTTCACGTTTCATTTCCCACATGAGCCCGCCACGAGCACAAATCTTCCGAACACCATTGTGCCGGGAGTAGAGCGAAGGCCGGCCGCACGTCCTCGCATGGCGCTAGCCGAGTTCAGCGCCTGCATTCATTCGCGCCGCGGGCTCTTTTCTCAAAGGAGCGCATCGCCTCGAAACTCTTCTTCCTCGTTTCTCATCTGCCAGTGAGCATTCTTGTTTCACGTACCTGGTTTCCGCTTCTGCGTTTTTGTATCCGTGGAGCACGTACGGTATAGGAAGTAGGTAGAAAGCAGCCCACGAGTTAGAGCCCCCCTTTTGCTGTGCATACAAAGCCGGGCGCCGACAATGGGACGCGTGAAGCGCCGTCAGCTTTATTATGCGTATATCAAAAGGCAGCCGGTCATTCAGTCATTGTCGGGCTCTCTTGGATCCTCGTTTTTCTAAGCGAGCCCATGTGTTGGCAAGGTTTGACTTGAGGGAGTCACCGCCATTTGTTGTAGAAATCTGACAAATCTAACGGACACCCGTTTGACGCTTTAGTGACCTAAATGCTGCGGACTTCGCTTTTTTGTGCAAGTAAATGGAGCAACACAGTGGCGTGGAAAGGAACTAGATTATCGTCTACACCTAAAGTCAAAAGATCCTGCGGTCACATTCACATATTTTGGCTATATCAGGATAACCATCATAGTCACTGTCGCTCTAACCGGAAGCGAGTGTACAGATAACAATGAGGAAATCACGAATCTTCAGCTCTTCAGAGTACAAAGCCAGATAAAGTTTTGCGAGAGTCCTTGAACCCTAACATATCGCATAATCATTACGAAATATCGTCAGGGTGAGGTGTGCTCATTGCCGTCTTCGCTTCACTCCAGTAATCCAGGAAGGAAGTATAGATGGCGCATTGACGCAGTCGTCGGCTCTGATCACAATCCGTCAAGAGTCGCGCACCTCTTGCCGCATCGCTGGGATCATGTGCTGAGATCATGCGGCTTCGAGAGCGGTCCGGAGTGCTCAGTTGGGTGTTGCCGCTGACCGCTTTCTCAACCATTACAGTTTATTTCATTTCCTATCTCTCCACAACCATCGTTTATTCTCTCTCTTTCATCCTCATTTCCTGTAATCTAGCCTCCTGCTAAGCGGATGAAATCAACCCTTCACGTGAGAAGCATAGTACAAAAATAATAATTACAAAATATTGAAGAGTTCGATTGAAAGATTGAGAGGCGACATATTTCTGGAAAAAAAGGATGCCTTTGTAGAATCTTGCGGTGTCTCGGATCATAACGTGAATTTACACACACACACTGAAACGAATTTCTAAATGAGCTCGCACAATAATGACCCTGTTCAAATTGATACCCTAGGATATTTATTTTCCAGGTTCGGAGGCGTGATTCGTTTTTGGTTTATAAAAGATAAAAATCTTCCCCTTAACGTTATGTGGCTGGACTCTTATCCCGGCGCAGAGGGGTGACGTAGAATAGCTTTTTTTCCCTTTTCAGGCGTCCTTCATGAGCGGAAGGATTTTTAAGATTTGTATGAACATAAACACGCGTACTTACTCGCACAGCGCATTTCGTGTTTTTTTTTTGTTTTTTTTTTTTAATTTCATATTTTTTTTCCCTTTAGTATTGAGTTATGAAAAACAAATCGCGTTTTGTGATAGTTTAAACACCGAGAGGCGGATCTGCCTCTTATTTCAGCAGCATGGTTCGACGCTGTGGAGGGGAAGCTTATCCCGTGCGGTCTGCGATGCTAACCTGAGATCTGTAACGTGTTTCACGCTGCTCTGATTACGCGACCGCACGCTTTCACGATGCCTGTCCATGTCAAAACAAGCCAGGAGCATGACTCGGGTAGTTTGAGGTAGATGATTGACTGAGCAGACATATGACGTTTGCCTCAAATTCGGTGTGATGGCGGAAATCCCTTTAAGAAAACTCTCTATATCACTCGGAAGACTAACGCGATTGCCACTTCACCCAATAATCACAGCCAAGAACTTGTCGCCAAGCAACAGAGACCGTCATAACTATAGCGACGCCATGTTGGTAATCGCTCAATGACCACGGGTGGCATTATGGGCTTCGGTCAATCGCTAGGCTTCTTCTGCAGACCGTAGTGGTTGACTTCCCGAGTGCTTCGGAGCGAAGCAAACACACAGGTCTTCTTTAAAGTGCCTAGGCATATGTAATTGTGTTTTGTGTCAGTTTATGCAGCGGAAAGTTGGTCAACCCGAACGGGCGTCTTGGTACGTAACTCCTATATAGAGAAATTTAGCCAGTGGAGTGTGGTACGTAACTATTAATCTGGAGTCTTTAACCTGCGCCACGCATCAGTGATACACGACCGGACGCCGGCAGATCGTAACGGGTGGCGATTGAAACCAGGACCCCAGGGTTCTGCAGCGCGAGGTATCGCCACGCGTGCTCCGAGCTGAGGTGAGTTGCCACTCTCGACCATCGACCTCCCGATGGCAAACTGGCGGCTTATACCCCGGTCAGACGGGCTAATTTAGTGCACTTCAAGGGAGTGCATTCACTTCGCTTTTAGTGTCATTTGTTTAGTGTGCCACATGGCTTCTTCCTGGAGAACACGCTCGGGTTCGAGTAAGTTTGCTTCTTGTTCTTTATCTTGGCCAGTGATGATTGATCAGAATCATCTAATTGGCGCATATTTTTTCAATTAACGTAACGCTGTCTTGTTACGTGTCTTTATTAAAAAGACTAAATATTGCCGAGACATGTATGCCTTTACTTTAACATTTTAGGTATATAATAGTACTTTTTACCCATCGTTCTTGTCAATATTTAGGAGTGACACTAATTTATCCCGTCTGTCACCGAAGCACTTGAAGCGACATTCGGAGAGCTGAAGAGCCCATCCGACCGGTGTATTAGCTTTCGGCGACAAGGCGCAGGAGCGCGGCAATAACCTCCACAAACATTTTTTTTTTTTTTACCTGTCCGAGTTTGGAGAAGGCGCTTGAACGTCAAGCAGGTGACCTTCAGATACCGTTCGGTCAGCAGCGGCATTCCCGTCCGTGATTTATCTGCTTGACCCACCAGGCCGTCGAACCGCCCTCGTCTCCTGTGGTCGTTCGTTCCACGGCCCCTGCTCCGGTGCCACTGGGTTTCTATGGTCGATGGGTTTACGATGGGTGTCTACAGCTGTGCAAGCTGACCGGGTGGCTCCTAAAGCGGGAAAGGACGGCTGCGTACTTCCTTGGGAAGTGTTTCGGGGGAATGGTATTTGTTAATTTAATACACTTTTTTCACGGGCACTTGAGCGGTACATCGTAAGGTCAACTAGAGTATAGTGGGAATGCTTTGTCTCCACCCACTATGTGGACAGGGGGAATCACCACGTGCCTCATAGAAAACCGTGGATAAACAAGAGCACGCTTCCCCTAATTTCAATCTAGGTCTCGACATTCGCAAGCATGGCGCCTTACTGGTGCCCCATCCGTGAAAGCATGTGCAGCGTGCGTGTGAACGTAGCTTCAGCAAGCTTGCAATTGCACGTATTTGCCCGCACGAGCAGAGACATGGCGGCGGCCAGATGCCTTGCTTACAATCGTCTAAGCATTCGGCTAGCGGCTTGTGTGCAATCGCAGCAATGACGACACTAGCCGGGTCTTAACAATATCTGGAACCCAGCGCGTGTCTGCCAACCGTAGCGCGTGTCTTATCGGTTATAAACGTCAGGTATTCATTGTAAGCGGTATTGGCGCAAGGTACAAAAATTGTAGCTTTACCCCTTTGAGAACTCCAGGAGATTTCTCCCAAATTAAAAAAACAAGGACGTCCTTACATTAAATAGTACGGGCACACCATTGTTTTGATGTCACACGCGAAGGGGAAGCGCATCCATTTACGAATATGTTTTACTTTTTTTATTTGCCGCTTGTTAGAAAAGGGTTTTGCCTAATGCTCGTTGAAGCGCATGGAGCATTGAGTGGAGCGGGTTTTAGTTTATGGATGGAGTATTTCCTGGTTCCCTTTTTACATAGGTAAAGTCGCTGCTCTTGACAGCGAGTAGTCCAATACTACAAAATAAATATCGTCATCGACAGCCAAAATTACTTCATAGTTCTGATCTTATTAGCGAGTAAATTACAATAAGAAAATGTGGAAAATTCGTAATGTAATTAATAAATGAAGAACAGAACCTAGTTTGAGAAAATATCTGGTACGTAACTCGTAACACGTGATACTTTTGAATATGAGATGAATGTTTATTTCTTGTCCGGATAACCCAATAATACCGGAAAAGATGCCTGCTCCTGTAATACTACGCAACTCTTTTTCTTTTTGCTTCTCTACGGTATTCTTGCGAAATCCCCACTTTTTCGGGGAGTTTGCGGAGGCAGGCGTTCACGCTCATTACCCAAGAATCTCTTCCTCTTGTTTGCACGGGGAGGGGGTCCCAGATTTGGAGCCGTGTACAAAACGAGCCGCGCGATGATGAGCAAACACAATCCCTGCCATCCAGCTTCACCAGCTCCCCCGAGTCTCCAAATTACTCCTCGTTATAATCGGCCATTACGGCGGTGCCGGAAACACGGGACCATGTCAAGGTCGTTTCCATCGGCTCGCTCTTACGGCACGCGGAAACTGTGTGCAGGTCACATAAGGATATAGTAGCCTACTTACTGTAGGCTAGGACGATTTTAAGAACGAATGTAGTGTTGTCTTTTTTTTTTTCTTTTTTTTCGCCGTTATGTTTGTGTCAATCCCTCCCTATAGACCTTTGCAAAAAATCGGCTTCTGCGAGCTGCCATCTTTGTCTGCTGGGCTGTGGAACGCCATCTGAGCATGCGCTGTTGATGTGCTGTGCGCTATATCGGACGCTGCGCATGCGTCCACAGCTCAGTGACTCTGCATTTTTTGCCCGGGGGATAAGCGATGGAAAGGTCTATACCTAAACTAGAAAATGCATGCTCACTTCCTTTTCTTTTTGTGAAACGTCAGCTGACTGAGACGGTGTCAACTCAGCGATTGGGCGCGATCCTTACGCCCGAGTGTTCGTCGACTCACTGAATGCATCCGAGTCACAAACGAACGCCGATGTAGCATTCGGGTTCAATTCGTGCCGCCTCGGTCGTATAGTCGGAAGGTTTCGAGATGAAAACGGGCACCCCTGACCGTTTTGATCACTGTAGCGGCGTGCTTTTGTGTGTGACTACTGCGTGATGCATGTTAAAGACCCCGGGTTAACGGCGGTACTACAGTGACTAAATTGCTCATGCATACAGCGGAGACGTCACAAACATAAAACAGAAGTCTATAGTGGACAGGCCTCGTGTATGCCTCTATGTGGAGCGCAAGTTCGTCTGCTTCCTGCACAGGGGTTGCGAGAGATGTCAGAACGCTGAGCTCTTATTGGTCGATTTAAAAAGAATAGTGGGTAGACCTCACGGTTTCAAGCATTGTGGTCTACACACTATCCTTTCAAGCAAAGCCAATCAAAGCTCGGCATCGTTCTGACGTCACCGCAACTCCTGCGCCAGAAGAAGACGACTTGCTCTCAGCGTAGTTTTTGGAGTGACGGCCTCGATACTGAGCTTTTTATTATTTGTTATTTATTCTGGGATGCACAACGATAACGTCAAATCTGCGTAGTATTAAGAAAATAAAATCTGTTAGAGTACTCTAAACATTATTCCCGCACCTTTAGTTCTCCAATGAACACGCTAAACAACAATCGCCGCGCGGTTGTCGTGCCTATCGCCATTTTTAAAGCAGGTCACGCGTGTATGATGCTGCGCCCATCTGTCCCAGCGCTTACAACTCAAAACTTTCCTTTTGGGACCCCTTAATCGTTAGGGAAGACCAGTCTTTGTGCTTTCCAGGAAGGTATATAGACGCGTGGGAATTTCTTACGCTCTACTCAAATATTCAGCGCAGCGAAGAGGGCGGCACATATTGTCCAAATGAATGGCCATGTGTATACTGACACAAAACAAAGAACTCGACGTCCCTCTGAAAATGCGAGCGCGCGATAGTTAATAGAATAGTACGCAAAAGGCCAGTCACTGCAACTAACGGTGGAAGCCCTAAAGCCGCGGCAACGATACAAATACGTCGTACATAGACAGTCCGCATGCATTGTCTGAACCGTGTCGTTTTTTCATTTGAATGTTGATACTCTCACACATGGTCACATAAAATCTGTCTGCATAGATATTGTAAGCCTACCTATATATGTATAAAGAAAACCTGCTTCGAAGACGCTTGGGACGTTTCCGCTGATAATTATGTCATCGTGTCTCCAGCAAACATCTTGTTTTTTTTTTTGTTTTTTTTTGTTTCTTTGTATGATGTACGAGCAGCGTGCTGTAGCATTAAAGGGGTGTAGTAAAAACAAAACAAAAATATCAAGTTTTCATTAAGTAATGCGTACTGGAAGACCACCTGAGTTAGTAATAGCTCAATGCACGACGTTATTTTTTTTTTAGACAAATTTCCTAAAACGGCACGGCGTGCCTTTACTTTCTGTCGGAGCTTCGCTATTTAGGCACTTTGATTAAAGCTCTGGAACTCACCGTATAATAATTAAAAGGTCGACATGGTAGTATATACAGTATAAGAGCTGAGCAATCCCATATGTCACGTTCATTCTACGTCGGATTTGCTCATTTGTTTGGAAGTGAACTTGCAAGTGCGGTGCCAATTTATATAATAAAGCCTTAGAGTAAGTTTAGAAACGGAAGTTACAAACATATTACAACAAAAAAACGCAAGTCATATGAACGGAGGAAAATTTTAAAGAAAGAAACAAAAGCAACGAAATAAAAGCAAGAATGTACCTGGTTTTAGACTTTCACATCGCGCTTAAACGAGAAAAAAATATAAAACAAAAACACTGTCGGATAATACATAAATAAATAAATAACTCCCGTCTGAAGGAAAAAAAAAATATCTCTTACCGTTTCTACCAGATATTGTAGCAAGCGAAACCTGTTTTCAATAACATTTTTTTTTTGTTCTCTCCTTTTTTTTTTCCAACACCGGTCTGAAACTTGATCGTCGCAATCACCCCGGAAGAGCGGTGATGCGGAGCGAGTAGCTGCAACAACGCGCGTTTTACAAAACCGCACGTTTCCAATGTGCATTCTCCGGAATGCCCGCTACAGCCTCGGCTCGAGCTGAGAGTCAATTTAAGGAGGGTTTCGATAACAACCGCAGTACCCTGTTTACTCTCGAAAGTAAAAATATCATTCCGGAAGCCCCCTTTTTTTGTGTGTGTGAGTGTGCGATTCCTTTGTATAGTAACGGTACGCGCACCATCGACCTCTGGATGCATCCAGACAATTTTAAAGAAAGTTTTTTTCCTCCTAAGTACATGTTTTCTATGCATTTTTTTTTAAGTGAAGAGCCAAGAGGCTAAGGTATTCTTACAGAAATTTACGGTCAAGCATAATCTGTAAGGTGCTGCTTTGGGAAAACCACGTTAAGCTTTGTTCCCTTTCGTCGGAGCACCGAAAAGTCAGGCTCCTTCTGTATTATTTTCACCGCCTACACCTACGCATTTACGTGCCCTTAATGAAAGGTGCGGTGTACATTTCCGGTCTGTCTTTCGGGATAGACAGCGCTCACACACTGAATGATGTACGTATCATGACTTGTCCTTTTTTCTTGCACACTTTTAGAGCATACTATCTAAACAAGACACTCTTGCTGATACAATTGCAATGTTTTCTGATAATATACTGAATAATGAGTTAGTACTCAACCATGACTTCGCGATTTTTAGAAAAGATAGGGTACAATCACGTGGTGGCGGAGTCCTTATTGCTCTCAAATGAAATTTGCCTGCTGTTTTTATTCCAATTGATGACAACATTGAAATAATTTGGGTACGTGAAAAGGTTGTTTCCTCGTTTATTCTAGTGGGTGCTTGCTATCGACCGCCGAACTCTTCTTCTGATTTTGTTGATCATCTGTATACCTCGTTTGGAAATGTCACCTCTCGTTACCCAAGCTCGCCTGTTTTTCTTGGAGCTGATTAATTTTGCCCAGGATTGACCGGACCACTGTTAGTGTATCTGAGGAATGTCGTAACGGTTTGCTGACATACGCCTTTCTAAACGTCTCGCAATCATTTTGTCTGACCCAAGCAGTACTCAAACCCACTCGGGACGATGCAATTTTAGATTTATTGTTCACTTCTGTGCCAGAATATTTTTAAAAAATGTCACGTGTTTTGGCAAGATCTATGACCACGTGGCTGTCCTGGTTGACTTCAGTATATCTATAAGAAATGCTCTCTTATAGTCCAAGGAAATTCACGACTTCTCTAAGGCAAACACTGATGGTATAAACAGTGTCTTAGAAACTTTTTTTGCCGAAGTTAACTGCGATTTCTTCTCTCGGTCAATATAAGAGAATTAGAAAAGGATAAAGAATAAGTTTAAAAACATACTGGCTACATTTTTTCCGAAAATTACAATACTTGATGCACCAAAAAAGTCGTGCTTCACGAAACCACTGAAAAAAAGGCTGAACACTAAAAGACGTCTCTTCAAAAAGGCACAATCTCGAAATACTGATGAATTATGGTCTTAGTACGATACTCAGGCAAAGCTGTGCAAACGAGAAAAAATTCAACTTCTATGGCTATGGTCTAAAACACCTGATTAAAAAAAAAAAAACAAGAAATTTTTGAAAATACTTAGGCCACTTAGAGACATGATTTCTAATTGTTTCTTAGGCACGGCAATATAATGTCACCAATGGAGTGTGCAAACAAATTTAATGAATACTTCGGAGATGTTTTTACCGAAGAGTCTTACCAGCTGTCCCAGCGTGATTTTGCACACAACCATTCTTTATTGTCGAAGATTAAAGTTGGTCCAGATGGTATTAATAATATAATGCAAAACCTGCCCCTCCAGTCATCTCCTGGTGCCGGCTGCATCAGTTCCTCCAAGCTACTAAAACGAACACAGCCATATGCCGGGCTTCTTCTTGCACAGCTTTATCAACAATCCTTAGACGAGTGCATTATACCGCATGACTGGAAACATGCAATCGTCACTCTAGCTTACGAATCTGGTAGTAAATCTTTGTTTTGTAATTATCGACCAATATCTCTCACCAGTGTTCCATGCTAGACTCTTGAGCATGTTTTGTACACCGATATATTGAACTTTCTTGTAGACAATTATTTGATTTTCATCAACCAGCATGGATTTAGGAAGAGCTGGTTTTGCGAATCCCAACTTTCTGAATTAACTACCGATCTACACACAAACATACATTTCCGAGTTCAGATTGACACTGTTTTTATTGATTTTTCTAACGCGTTTGACTGCGTGCAACCTAAACGTCCACTGAAAAAAACTTGGGTGTCTTAATATTGATAGTTCTTCATTTAGCTGAATTTGGGAATTCTTGACCAACAGAACAGACAGTTTCTTTTCATTGTAATGTTTCTTCTAGTATTAATGTGAAGTCTGGAGTTCCTCAGGGATTTGTTTTGGAGCCCTTGTTGTTCCTTATCTATATTAATAATATTGCCACTAGCATTGCCTCCACAGTCAGACTCTTTGCAGACGACTGCGTTATTTATAAAATTGTCAAAAATCAGACCGACTGTCTCTCACTACAGCATGATTTAGACGCTCGCTCTTTGTGGTGTGATCGCTGGCAAATGAACATTAATACCTCAAAATCTAAATTCATGAGCTTCACCACAAAAAAAATCCACTGTAAGTTTTAACTACTCAATAGGTAATCTATCAATCGACAAAGTAAATAACTACAAGTATCTAGCAGTTATTTTGAGCGAGAACCTAGGCTGGCAAAATCACGTAAATTATGCGGCCAGCCAAGGCAAGTAAGTATATCTATAAATCATTGGGTTTTCTCAGACGAAATTTATATCTGGCACCTCCGGACATTCGTTTACTTGCTTATAAATCCTATGTTCGGTCTCAATTAGGGTATGCTTCTATCATATAAAGTCCTTCTCAAGACTACCTAATTAAAAAAAACGAGTCAATTCAAAACAGGGCAAGCAGATTTATTTACAAATTTATTCTCGACACACAAGCGTATCTCAGCTGAAATAAAAAGCAAACTTGCCACTCCTCTCTACCAGAACAAAACTTTGTAGGCTAACTACAGCGTATTTTTCCTCGATTTGATCATCAGCATAAGATACTATTACAAATATCCCATACAAAACTTTTCCAGACATCACCCTTACAGTTAGCAATTTTCGACTGGAACAAACTGCCAGCCAACATTGTGTCCTTAGTAAATGTCGACGAATTTGAAAGTGCGTATGCTATATATTGCGTAAATTGATATGTATGCTTTCCACGCGTTTTCATTATATTGTATTTCTTTGCATGATGTTTGTTCATATTTTCACTGTTCTGTTTTCTTTGTATACTGTTGAATTTCCCTCCTCATGTATGCCCCCTTGGTAGGCTTGTGAGGTACAAATAAATTAAATGAAAGTGGTGCACACCGGTGTATGATTCTGCAGGTATAGTGTTGGTAAGTTGAATGTACCTAATGTTTGTTACTAGTGTTACGACAAACTTTCTA
The DNA here is from genome assembly GCF_016920785.2 of Ixodes scapularis. Classification (NCBI taxonomy): domain Eukaryota; kingdom Metazoa; phylum Arthropoda; class Arachnida; order Ixodida; family Ixodidae; genus Ixodes; species Ixodes scapularis. The sequence continues at coordinate 79,183,100 of NW_024609868.1, forward strand.
ATACGAGATTAATATTCAATTCTTCGTCCTTTTTCTTTTTTACTTACATTTTTTTAAGGCTTGACACCTAGTATGTATTATAAATCTGGGATTACGAAATGTTCCAAGACTGCGCAAAATTCTCAGCGTTATGCTGGGAAATTGATAGTAATAATGTAAATTAATATCTATTGAAAATCTTCCGGTTACATTAAATAATTGGTTCACACAAGTGGCGAAAGAATCATATACGCCGCTGCATATGAAAATATTTTCTTGGTGCCTGAGAATTCAAAGTAGATATGAAGAACACACCAAAAATGCCTAAGGTCTTTCAGAACGGTCAATTAATTCGTTTACTTTTCCTGCTACTTATAAAGAAGCCCAAGCACGTGACTTATCCTGTGGCACTCAAAGATTTTACATATCAAACTTACGCAGCCTGCATATTAGCACCAAACTTGAATTTAATTTCTTCGAATTTGCCTCAATTTAGACACAACGGTCAGTGTAATGGTGTAAACGCCTGGCGCAACAACTTGCCTCGATAGAGCTTTCGCAAAATCGAGGCGATCCGGCGTTGTGCAGCGCGAAGCAGCTTGGGAACCCTCTGGCCACTAAGTTTCGGTTTCGATTGGTCAAAATCTATTTACGACTTCCCGTCAAGCCCAAATACAGTGCTCGCATTTTCGAATATGTGACTTTCCTTAAATTTATAATACCGTCGGTGTTGTCTACCAATACGGATAGAATGATGGCGCACGTTGTTTTACTCCCGACGTGCCAGAGTTTCTGCGCAGGTAAACACAGAACTACGGTAGCTGATGGAAGAAATATAGTGGATCGATCATCCAAATCTATTGTCTCCTCGATGTCCTAAGTTGCTTCAATGATCGTAAGCCGGGAGGGTCATGCTGCACTCTGGAGCGGTGGTCAGGCCGCCAAAAAGGTATGGGACGCGGCAGGCCTTGATCCTACTCCTCACTAAGCCTAAGCAGGTCCTTACGGCCACTGGAGGCCCGTGTTTCAACGGGGGTTCGCACGAAGATGAAGGGGTGCAACGCAAGCGAGCGCCAACTTTATGTTCATGCAGTGCTGAGATTCCTTACTTCGTCAACGGGGCGATCGAAACCGAAGCCACGCCATTCCTCTCCATAGCCGAGGAGGTCCCATAATGCAACGTGCGCAGTGTTGCGTGCAGGGATTTTTGGAAGTAGTGTATTATGGTGGACAGTAATAGAGAGGGGAACGCGGGGAGAAGGAAGAGGAAAAAGGCGACGATGAGACAGCTTAAATATGACGGAAAGCACCGGATTGCATTGAGTGTGAATCAGCGTAGTTAGCTATCACTAACGGTCGAGCGAGTGCTATACTTCCTGCGGATACAACTGGCACTCGTCACACCAACTGGTGCGGATGGAATCTCAATGAGACGCCTCCCAAAAATGTCCAGCTCGCTTGCATCTTTGCATTAATTGCATTATCATCATAACCTTAAAACGCAGGCCATTCACACTTGTTGGTGCTAGAGTGGTGGTTAAATCCACCACTCTAGCTTGTTAAAGCCCGTTTTCTCTACTGACGTTTAACTCCTGGTTAGCGCAGTTGGTAGAGCGCTCCACTGGAAATGGAGAGGTCCCTGGTTTGGATACCAGGACCAGGCGAATTCTTTTAGTCGCGCACCAGTCACCTAGTTGTGTTTGGAGATTTGTGGCCGCCCTTTGTCCCCCTTATTCCCTTTCTCCAGGGATTATTATCGTTATTCTTGTCCAGTTCGCTCGCACCTTTGCATTAATTGTATTGTTATCATGACCCAGTTGCTTTTTTACGAAGAGGCTTCCAGCCGCCATAATATATGCCTCGCGCACAACGGCGCTATGTGCAGGAGCGCCTGACTGTTCCGTCTGCCTTCGTATTCGCTGCAGATGGAATGAAGAACACGAATGTCGTATAGACATCGTGGAGCTCGACGCCGGGTATACCCCGAACTCACGCGATGCGGAACGTGCCTTGTTCACGTCTTATGGCCCAAATACCGAGCGCTGCCGATTCAACCCGCATATTTTTCTCGATGAAGTTCATCCGCCTCTTACTGGGTTCCTCTACGTTTCGTCTATTTCCCTCTCTCTCTCTTTCTTTCTCTCTACTTCCATCTATCTTTCTATTTTTGTCTTATACGGGCCGTAGGGGAGGTGCACGCGCCGTATAGTCACGGCCCGATTAATTTCAAGAGGCGCGTATATATGATTAATGAATGGGTTTTATCCGTATAGGCGCTGCCTGCGTGGTGACCGTGAAACCACGTTTTACGAGGATTCCGTCCGCGATCTTCCTGTGGAATTGTTGGCGGAAACCGATGTGTTGCGAAATACCGCGGTCATTTATGTTGTCTAAGTGTGTTCTTTACCTTTCGTTAAAAACTTGACTAAAAAAAAAACAATTGTCGTTGTAAAAAGAAAAAAAAAGGGGGGGGGGAGATATAAAGATATGTAATAGTGAAGACAAAATATCAAAGCAATGCAATCGACATGATAGTTGTGCCTTCTTTGCCTTGTCACACGTCATATTCCAATCATAACGCATCAATATAGACATTATTGCCGGTTTGTATTTGCCGCTAATGTTACCGGCGTGCATTCGTGCTGGGTTTATTACATGTTACACGTTAAGACAGCAGGTTGCCACTCGTGCTGCAGCGGTTAAACCGTCTCTAAACAGGAGACAGAAAATGCTTTTGAATGCAGACAGACTTCCGTCTATAAGCATTGATGCATTCAAATGTACCCTTCAGTTTTGACAGTCAACTTTTCTGACCATCATCGGCAAACATCTATAGCTCTCTAGAAGAAACGATGTCAAAAGCCATAAGGTCAATTTCAGCAGCTCTTTTTTGTTTTCTTCCTGAGCCTTCGTTATTTTTTAGAACACCTGAAGATATGTACTACGAGGTCATCCTGGAAACGACATCACCGTCTTCAGCTCGTCAGAACTAATGAGTTTGGCCTAGTCGGAACTATTGCCTTCGTTCTACAAAAAAAGAGTTTAAATTGCTTCGAAATGCTTAAAGGCCCTCCCACCCAACGTCGTTTTTTAAATGTAGGAGGTCACACTTGGGTCATTTAGGCTTGACAAGGTATACAATATTATTTCTCTGAGCATAAAAATAAGATATATAAAATAAAATGCACCGGACGTACAAAAAGCGCGCCCGAGCAACTCGTGCTGGCAGAAAAGACACGGTGAATTCGTACAACTGTTATATGTGGGGAAACCGAGCGAGGATCCGCTAGACAGCGACCTTCAGAAGGTCATCATCCTTGTAGCTATGAGCCGTGCTGAGCCACGGAAAGAAAACAAAAAAAAGAAAAAGGAAAGAAAAGAGCAGGAACTTCGTGTCGGTCGTTTGAAAAAGAGACAAACCGGTAGATGGCGCATATGCCATAAAAACACGACGTAAAAAAAAAAAAAAAAAGAACGTTGGCAACAGCGGGGTGAAGTACTGCATACCGCAAAACTAGATAAATTACGAATTAAAAACTCGCTCAATGTTCGCTCCAGTCAGTTATTGCACCGATTGCTTTTTTAAGGGAGGAAACACACTTTTATGCACGCGCAAAAAGCGGACAAACGCCTAGAAGTGTTTTTCACTTTACAGTCTCCTTTTACAAAGTTCGGGTAGTGAGAAAGGAAGAGAGAAAAAGAAAAAGAACTCTGCTCTCATTTCCGTGCTATTATATTACCAAGACACAAAACCGATGTTTAAAGCTATCACCTTTCCTCCCATCCCTGCTCCTCCACCAAAAGCTTTCATCCGAGACATTCGCTTTGTGTCACTTCTTTCTCGTGGCGTGTGAAACCGATTCTGCATATAATCATACTCTACATGTAATAACAATAGCCCTCTTGCATACTCGAAGTGATCCTAGCGGTACAGTGCCGCACGAAACATATCACATGGGAACCCTTTGGCCACTAAGCTTCGGTTTCGATTGGCCGACCTCTCTTTACGACGTCCCGTCACGAGCAAATAGAGTGCTTGAATTTTGGAATACCGAGACTTTCCTTTAATCTCAAATACTGTAGGTGTTGTCTACCCATACGGATAGAATGCTGGGACGCGTTTGTTTGGGCTCTCAACGGGCCAGAGTTCGTGCGCCGGTAAACTCAGTACTACCATAGCACACGGAAGGAGTATACTGGACTGGTCATTTTGCTCCATCGTCTCTTGAATGCCCTAGGTTTCTTAAATTATCCGGGGGCGGGGAGGCTCACTCTGGATTGGTAACCAGGCCGCCAAAAAGGTATGGTACGCGGCCGGCCGTACTTCTACTCCTCGCTAAGCCTAGACAGGTCGTTACGGCCGTCGAAGGTCCGTGTTTCAGCGGGGGCTCTCACAGAAATGAATGGGAGCAAAGCGAGCGAACACTGACTTTATTTTTGTGTGAAGTGCTGAGATGGATTACTACTTCAACGGGGCAATCGAAACCGAAACCATGCCACTCTTCTTCTGCATGGCCAAATAGGTGCCATAATGCAACACCCGCAGTGTTGCGTGCGGGGATTTTCGGATATAGTCTATTCATGTGGCATTTCTCTAGGGGGTCCGTACAGACGACCACAATAACGGCGTGGAACTTTATTTTTTATGTTCCAATCTTCGTGCGATTTTCGGGTGGTGTTTCGCAAATCTGCTTCATTTGAAAGCTGTGAGATTTGGAAGTCTGCTTATGCCCACGTCCCACTAGAGCGACAGACAGAGACAAAAGACAGCGACAAGCCTCAAACCCATGCAGCATGCTCGTGATGGTACCTTTGGCAGGCGTTTCGTCGTTCGGTGCTCGCGAAGTAAGCACGAGCGATTGCAAGCCTGCCAAAGATACCCTCGCGTGCATGATGCTCGTGTTTGAGCATAGCCTCCGTTACTCTACAAAGCGTCTCAAATCGCGAAAGACTCTGGTTTGAGGCTTGTCTTTGTCTTTTGTTTCTGTATGTCGCTCTAGTGGGACACGGGTATTAAGAACGCTTAGCTTAATAAGCGCTTAATCGTTACACTTTTGTGACTGTTACAACAAATGCTCCTCGTGCTGCCTTGTTCGTTCTCCCAACGTAAGGCTCTTGGTGTTTTTACATGAGCTCGCCTTCCCGTCTTTCTTATTTCGTACTTTATCGTTGAATGCTGCGCGCACAAAAGTTCCATGTTTTATCGCCTCCAGAGTTCACGGTCTTGTGAGAAGCAACAACACCTACTACCTTTTTTTCGACGGTCGTGATTTCTGATAAACAAAATCTACAGATGAATGAAGGCACGGCGCGAAGATGGGCGGCCGAGAAACACGAATTCGAAGACGAGTGCAGGCAGGAACTGGGCGGGCGGACGGGCGAGCACGCAAGTAGGGAAGTGGGCGGGGGTATAGTTAGCCTGGACGGTACTTACGGGACGCGAAAATAAATAGGGGCACCGAAACGCGGCGGGTCGCTTCGGAACGCCGGACCAACCATTTCGCTCCTAAACAGCAAAAACCAAATAAAAGAAAAAGAGAAAAAAAGAACATCTAACAATATCGGTGCAAGGAAAAACTTCCTTCTGTACTGTCATTCGAAAGAACTCCCGTGAGCACGTTTTGTGCTCTGGCACAATTCGACCAAGGAGATTCCTGGACAACGGATTAACATATTTCTAAGTTTCGTTTACAGAATTGTAGTTTGTCAGTTTAGTGACGTTGGTCGGTGCACAACTGTCATATGTTGGTCTGGTGACACCAGGCCAACAAACAACCAACACCGCTTACCGCTATAACGTAATTAACTTGTAGAGAAGGATCCCTTATAATAGTCCGAATTTAGCAGTAGTTTTTATTTATTTATTTATACTGTTAGCCCGAAGGCCGATACAGGGTGATACAAAAGAAAATCATATGTGGCCGATGCCCTGGCCACTGCACATGCCCGTATACAAAAACACAGGCGCACATACAAAAACACACAGGCATAATATGTAACAAAATAATAACAGTCAGTATATTACGACCAACTATACCACTGGAGGACGCAAGATAAGCGAGCACGTTATTTTCAAAACTATTCAATGAGTCCATGTTCACTATTTCATGAGGAAGAGAGTTCGAATCTCCTATGGTTCGAAGAAAAAATGAACATTTGAATGCATCTATACGTGCCATTTTTGGAGTTATCTGATCCGGATGGCTGCTTCGAACTGAGCGAGATGATCTTGGTTTTAAGTATTGTTGGAACGTCAAAGTTGAATAAGTTTCGGTGCATTGGGGAATAAATGCATTTCAGTCTAGCTATTTTTCGGCGTTGTTCGAGACGCTGTAGGTTTAGCTGTTTTAGCATATCGGTGACTGAGTCCGTCGTCCTGTATTTTGACAATATAAACCTTGCTGCCTTTCTCTTACTTCTTTCAATCTGTCTATTTGGTAGTTTCTTGACGGGTCCCCATACTACACTTCCAATGAGGCCCCCTTTAGTTTACGTCGTAGTCACCACAGTCTTCTTTCAGCTGAGCAACATATGTTATTTATGTGCATATTCCAGTTCAGGTCTTCAGTCATAGTAACCCCCAGGTACTTGAAGTTACTGACGCGCGCCAAGGGCGTGCCATCAAATTCATAATCGAACAACCAAATGTTTTTAGTCTTGTTTGTTGGCCTTGCATACACTGTTTCTTTTTTTTTTGTAATTTATCTTCATTTTCCACTCCGTGCACCAATCATTGATAGCTTTTAATGCTAAGTTTAGTTTGACCTGGTCCTTTTGACTTGAGATTCTTGGGTCACTGCGTGCTTTAAGCAGCCTCTTTAACTTTATCGAAATAGCGAGGGTATTGCTAAGTGGGACATTCGTTCTTCTCCGAGTTCTTTCAGTATAGACAAGACCGCCACCTTTTAAGCGTAAAGAAATTAAAGCCGCCAAATAAATAACGCCACTTATTCCCTACCGTTTAATTGGTCGAGCTAACAAACCGGGAAAACCGCGAAGTAAAACGCAGTAAAACACAGTAACCAAAGGAAGTATATGGACCCCATACATATTTCAGTCTTCGCGCGACACATCGTTTTGCTTTTCTTTTTGACCACTCCGACCTGATGTCCTCCGTACCATGCCGACGTACTCCGAGGAGGAAGATGCGACACTACCCCACGGCAATTAAGACGTAATCTCCTAGTCAGTATTTCCTCCTGCGTCCGATTCTTCCACGCCATTGTTCTCCTTCGGTCGCTCGCACAGCCAACCCACCACACTAACTCACGCACAAAAACGGAAACAACTAAGCAACCGACCGAACAACGGAAATAGCCAGTGGCCGCGTAACCGAAAGGTCAACAGTTCCAATCACAGATGTCCGTCCGTTGTCCGTCCCCCCTTTTTATGTATCTTCCTCATGTTTAATTACTGTTACCAACACGCTCGTTTTGTACTTAACAGATGTCTATATACCTTTCTTCACAAGGACGCCGCCCTCTCGAAATATCGTCGCTTCCAGTACGGGCGAAAACATTGTTTTGCCATCGCCACGCCAATAAAATACATTTAAAATATAAGCGTAACCGTCACCGAGCAGACGCAAAGGCTATATGTCTTTGTCTCTATGCACTGCCCCCAGGGCGTTGAATAAAACTTGATATGATTTAAATCGTGATTTAATTTGTGATCTAATTCGTGAGTTAAGTCGGATTAGTTTTACTATGGTGATTCAAATAAAACCTTTCCAGCGAAAAGAATTCCGGAGATATTTTGTATTTATCGTTTGCCATTCATTCGATGCTTTGAAAGTAAACATCTTCGACAGAAATCTGTCTGGTTTGGGGAACAATTCGAAAAAAAGAAAACTCAAACCAAAAGTTTAGAAACAACAGTTCCCAACGTTTCGGGGTCGACTTGACTCCCTGAAGAAGGAGTCAAGTCGACCCCGAAACGTTGGGAACTGTTGTTTCTAAACTTTTGGTTTGAGTTTTCTTTTTTTCGATTCGATGCTTTCTATGTGCATTTGTTTTGCATATAAATCGAAGAATGTCCGGCAAGAAGGGTTTAAATGAGGCTTAACACGAGCAAAAGGATGAGCTCTTCCGAGCATATCGGAGCGTTCAACTTGATTCCCACCTTCCACTTGGTTCGTCAAGCTGCCTAACGTCCGACTGCAACAAAATTAGGACAGAAAAGAAATTAAAGCTAGAAAAGTTATGTCCTATTGCAATCAAGATCACAATGGCAAAGAATAATCAAATAAAAACTTTGAACGAGCTAAAAAAGAAATCAAAAGAAATCTGACTTACAGACAATAAATCTGATTTGTATAAAATGAATGAAATTTATTTGATTAATGTCTTTTGTCTTGTTTGTTTTTTGTTTAATTAGAGCGAACAAGAGCGTCATCTGACTCTCGCGCAGTGTTTCGCCATCCAACGCCGGACGCCGGCGTTCGACCGCGTTTGAGCAGTGAGTAGCTACCCTGACAAGGGCGAGAACGTCAAAGAGGAAGTTATTCCAGCGCGAGCTTCCTACTTTTCACAACGTTTCGGCGTCTTGTGCAGGAGTTGCCAGTTGCACAGCATCAATAGCGGGGGTCACGTGATGCTCCAGTGATCTCTTTTCCCTGCGTCACGCCGGTTCGCGGCGGCAGTCTGCGGCGGCTCATTACAAAAGTGTCGTAGAGAGATGGCGTCACTGAAGTTTCACGTGACCCCCCGGTTGATGCTGTGCAGGTAGGAAATCCCGTTTTGTGCCCCTCAAGTGCGCGCGCTTGCAGCCAAAAGATGGGGAGACGCATAATAGCGAGCGTGCCAGAGACCAGGCGTTCGAAAGACGCGCTATTTGGACGCGCCCTGCCGTTAATATTCTCTCAGGGACTATGCTCCGAGAAACTGAGGGGGAGGAGGATACGAGAGGGGACAACGTCAGAACGCCGAGTGTTCTGACCGTTCCGAAAGCGAGTCACCTTTGGCACATCTGTGCTTCGTATGAAGCGTGGAATCCAATTCAAGAAATCATCTTGGCACGCGATATAAGCAGCAGGAATGTCCTGGTTTCTCGCAGCCTCAACGCAGTCAAACGCAGTCAAACGCAGTCAAACGCAACTGTTTGAACGAGGCTTAAGACACGGAGCTGGTGCTCCTCCGCCATTCGTTTCCTCTACTCCGTTCACCCCTCTTCAGAACGGGAAACACACACGCGCTCGCTCGCATTCTATCGACAAAAGACTTATTCCCAGGAATCTGAGGAAGGCATAAGCGCGGCAGAAACAAAACAACAAGTCTCTCCCCCCAGGAAGTTGCACTTGCGCACAGATCAGAAATCGGCGAAGGCCCCATCTATCATTGGGGGCAAAACACGCTCGCGCTCGGCGACTGACTTTCGCGAGCGTTCAACCCGAAGTTCCCGTTTTGTCATGTGCGTCCTTCCGAGGGCGTACGTACGGCGGCGAAACAAATGTACTCCGGCACGCACAACGGTCACTGGCATGTTTTGAAGAATTCCCGGGGACTTTACTCACTCATCCGTCCGCGATGCGTGCTCCAGCTTCGTTCCTGGTCGTTACTCGGCTGCTGCGGTTTTTTCGGGGAGAGGGCGACGGCGTTTCCCGTGTGATGGAAGGCGGGCTGCCGTTATTGCGGTCCCGTTTTCGCTTTTGTTTTGTTCTCTCTTCTTGATTTCTCTTTCGTGTTTGTCGTGATTGGGTCGGAAGCAGGCGGGTCACTCTCGATAACGGGTCGTGTGATCGGTGGGAGTTTGCCCCGGAGGGACCTTTCGATTCAGTGCTAATGTCGTGCCGTCCCCCGAAGCGTGCCGCAGGGCATCGCGTGGGCTTAGATGGTTTCCGACTTGCAACGGGGGTGTCAGCGGTGTTCACGTCGGTCGCTGTTTGACGGATGGTTAAGTCATCACGGTGGTCTTGTGGGAATATGACCTTGTTCATGACTGATTTACTCGTTGAGGAATCGAATGCTTGGTCGAACAGATTCGAGTTTGAGGAACATGTAAAAAACTGACGGAAAACTGGCCTTATATTGTAAAGGATGTTGGAGATCCGGGCGTGGGATTCATGCGTTCAGGCGCTGCAGAGTATGCACTAGATGTTCAGTTTGATTTTTGTTTGCAAGCTCGGTGGTCACGTCCCTGCAAAGCTAATACCAGTACTACTACTCATTATGATAATATTTCGTAATAGTGGTAATAATTCGCTCCTCGGCGTTTCCCTTGTCTTCTGGTTTTTATTCGTAATCATGATTCACCAGCTGGTTTATGTCTCCAACCCTGTCTTAATAGGATTAGATGATTTCCCACGGTAACATAGCTGAAGCCGAAACCAATCAATTACGCAGACGTCAAAGCGTACAAACGGAGTGGCAAACGGTCGGGAACGAAAGCTGCAAAATCGGTTTTGCCGTGTTAACATTAACCATTAACACATAATGTGCTTATGGCCTGGATTGCATGCAAAATGTGTCACGTCCGAGTGTGACGGAAAAGCGTTACATGTGTTCCAAAGAAACACAAAGAATACTCAGCCTACAGGACGCTCGCGCTGCAGAACCCAGGGTTCCTGGGTTCATTCCCTACCCCTGCTCGTTTTGATCTGGATGAGCATCGTACCGGCGTGCGGTCCTGTATCGCTACTGCTTGGTGCACGTTAGAGACCCCAGGCTAGCGGTTGTACTGCACTGGCTAAATTGCTCATCTACAGCTGGGAGACTGGTCGCCCGTTGAGGCAGACCAAGTTTTTGGCTGTATAAACATACACACAACCCAATTTTTAGGAGGTAATAATCACCAAATAGAAGCTATACATAGACATAATTAACCATACGTAACGTGATTAGGCGTAATTAGTTTTAACAAACGAGATTTACTGCGGGACCATGTGGTCCCTAGCCCAATGCCTTCGCCCGTCGCCACAATGAGGAGATGAGAGGAAGCGCAAGCAGGAAGGGGGGGGGGGGGGGGGGGGGGAGGACCCCAGTAGGACTCCCGGAAGTCCCGTCAGTGGGTTACTGTCGACGCGCGCGGGTGTCTTCGAATGACGAAGGGTAGTTCTCCCACGTGATCCCATGTCGTCACAAGGCGGATCATAACCCACCAATGAATAGCTCAGCGGGCGCGTGACGTCGCGACTTTGCACAGCAGCCAGTAGATAGCGCAACGGGCACGATAAGCCTAAAGCCCCTTGTTGATGTGTTGGTGTTCGTCTTGCAAGTAGCTTCAAATACGCCAGAGTACCATTCCTGTGCCTCGTGCAGTTCTTGGAAGCAAATGGCGGCGCAGCACCTATGGAAGCTTGAAGTACGTGCTTTCCACGTTCGCACAACAATGCCTGTCGGTAGTCGGCAGAAACGCGAAGCGTGAATTTTATCGAGGGATTTCAGATAAACCTCCTCCCCCTTGTGGCTATACTTTAGCTGCCAGAAGGAACTCTTTGCAATTCCAAGAGCACTAATAACTCTAGGCACTTCACTCAAATTCGGGAGAAGCAGTACTCACGGAAAATTATCACCGAAGCGTGCTCCTCATAGACTTCACTCCTGGATAAATGTAAACTTGTCTCGATCTATCTAATAAACTCCGGGGGCATCTTAGTTTGTAGTGTGTCCAACACGTCTGAAACTATGCTCCCCGTGACCAAGCATAAAAAATTCATAACGTACGCGAATTGCGTGCACGGCGCATTGTGCGCTTCCCGGATTTATCAGAATGATCGAGACAAGTTGATTTTTTTTTTTAGCTTGGCCGTGATACGACTCATTGTACCGAAGAAAGAAAAATATGCATAGATTTAACGTACTTTTGTTTTAAATTTAGTATAACAAAAATTAATTTGAGGGAGTGAGTACAATATTTAAGTAATTTTAGAGTGCAACATACGAACATGCCGGTGTTAAATAAATTTAAAAAATCGTGTTTAGTAAAGTTGTTACGACGTGACGGAGTTTCCACTCGATCGAATAGCAGGGTACCATTGATCGCGTTGCCGCGAAATAAGTTTCTTCTTTTTCTTCTTTTTTTTTTTTTTCTTATGAGCGTGCGTTTACTGCTCTGTGTTTTAATTGCGTCTAGGTCGAGAATTTTATGTTTGTATTTTATTCATACCTTTGTTTTTATGTCCCGTAATAATACTCGCAGGCGCTCCGAGGTAAGGAAGTAAAAAAATAACGAAATTACGAGCTTCAAAGCAGGCATTACATACGACACGCGCATCGCTGTAGGATAAATAGTGCTCGCATCTCATAACCACAAAAAAAAACAAAAAAAAAACGCTCATGATTACAAAGATTCAAGTAAGAATCCGCAACTTATAAAATAGTTAAACTTTTTTTAGCTATGTCTTCATTAAAAGGCTACTTCCTTCTCAAATTATCTCATTACGCTAAGCGCAAACACCTTGATATGAAAAGAAATGATACCAACTGCCCTACATTGCGGAGGATGAAATAAAAGAGAACTGCAAACATTGCAAATGCCTAGTGTGTAACGGTACAATAATTGCTGCAAGCGGCGCGCTCTTAACTCCCCTGGACTGCAGACTACAATCACGTGACGTGTATACATGGACTCAGTGTCAAGGTCATCCTTCTCTTACGTCAACAAATCTGCAGAAACCTTTTTTTTCTATTTTTGTCAGCATACGGGCATGTGGACTTTTTGGATTATGCCCTCGCGGTCGTTACTATACGAGCACACATCGACAAAGAAATAAACAGAACTAAGCGAGTGGGGAGTCTCGTTCTGCGATTTTTCGAACCATTCTAGTTGTACCCTCGGCCTTAATTTTCTCAATATTTTTGTTTTCGTACCTGCCAGTACAAGGTACTTCTACCTTTTCAGCGCCTATTAAATTCTCAACTGCGCCTGTGACTTCACTATTAAGGTAGCGGACAGCCCAGATATTTCGACCGAAACTTGCCCGACACTGCAAGCGACGTCCCGACAATCGTGCTCTCGTCCGACGCCCGAGACTCTACAGCAGGCACACCACCTTTTTCTCCGGAGGCTGGGAATTCCCGTCGTAGCGGAAGCGTCACTAAATCTCTTCACGCATTTTTTTTTTTTTTTCACGCCATAAGTTTTTTTTCACCGTGAATGCTCGCGACTGCCTCCACCGCCGCCGCTGCCGCCGTAGAAGGCCGGAAGACAATGCGACACAGACAACAGGAATGTCGTCCCATGACGTCGCATCTGGAAAGGGTCTGCTCGGGCGCCCGACCGGGTCTTCTTGGTGGCTGGCCCTCGCACTGCCGCGTGCCACTTCGCGAACCTAACGCTTTATTTCGTGCGGACTTAATATAGAGGAAAACTAAACAACGGAACAAGCCGAATTCCCGTTGCCAAGGGATTGCGCGGAGAGGTGGTCGACAGCGGGATGTCGTGTATTCCACGCCTCTTCTTGGTAATCGGTTTAGGAGCTACGCATTCCTTGTATCGTTATCGAATAAAGGGAACCCTATGTTGACGCGTTGATTTTGATTATTTTTCTTTTAATGTACAGCAGAACTGTTTTATTCACATTTCTGCAATCTAAGCGTTGGGATTCGAAGCGCTATGCAAATTATAGCATTAGAAAACTGGTACGTTGGTTGCTGAACTCATAGACAACGACGTGCATATCAAATTATATTGTAAGACGAGCTTCGCGTTTCAGAAGTTTATGTTTGAAAAGCATTGGATGTCATTTTTTTGGAGTTCATCGTTCTCGAAATCCTGGAGGCGTAACTGCAATTCACTCTAATTTCTGAAGTACATTTTTTTATCACCCCAAACTTTTAGAGACATCGAGAAGACAGTCTGGACGCCCAGGAACATTAATGTTCGTTTACGTGGATCAGAACAACAAGAAAAAAGAAATTACTTTGAGAGCGCAGGGGAGCTGGTGTATATTTATCATTTTGATGAATTACCCAAGACTGGGGCGAGGAAACTAGAAACATCAACCATGGAAGAGAAAGAAAAAGGTGACAGGAGGACAAATTTTGAATTATTGAGACTTGGTTCTTCTGCCACCTTTTTCTTTCTCTTTAATGGTTTGTGTGTCTAGTTTTCTTGCCCCTATCTCGGGTAATTCACACACAAAAAAGAGCATCGTGTGACCAAGTTGACTGACGTCGCCATTCTAAAACATAATAATAGTTTTTTTTTGTTTTTTTTTTTACAGGATTTTTTTTAAAACTTAACTTCATTAACTCTTCATTTTGAGTACGAAACACTTCTTGAGTCCGATGCTTTAGTCTTGCGCGGAACCCTGACGAGCGGGTCGGACAAAAACTCGAACACACTACGGCCCGGTGGCGCGGCTTGCCGAGACGCGTGAACTCTTTGGGTTCCGAAGAAGCGACGGGAAAATAGTTTTGTGCCGGAAATCTGGAAGACGCCTCACCGTCACGGCCGAGGGGGTTGCCAACCGAACCAGAAAACTGACGCCTTCCCCCCACCCCCTTTTTCCACGTATTTTTATCTTTTCGTTTAATAAGCAGCAAGAACAAGAATTTCAGAAACGTTTTGGGGCTTTTCTTGAACTCGCCGTCACGAAACTGCAGATCGTTGCATTGTTGTTGTTTTCTTTAGTATCTCTAGCGCCCTCCCGTGAAGTTGAGCTAAAAGCAGACGCAGAGAAAAAAAAAAAGAGTAGATACAAATTTTCTACGCTCGATTTTTAAATCCTCCGTTGCTCGCCCAGTGCCGGCGCGTTTTTGATACCGGTTCGCCTTGTGTCGTTATTTTCCTCCGATGGTCGAATAAGGTCAAGGATAATCCTAGATGTGCATTCGGTGTAGGTGAAGGCGAGTAGAAAGGGGAGAGAAGATACACATTTGCGATGTAACATTTCATCTACGTTTATCGATCTCTGAGCAAAAGTAATGGTGTGCATGTTTATACATCCGGAAGTTAGCCCCAATGGATGTCTGGTGTCTCAGCTGTAGATGAGCTATTTAGCTAGTGAGGTACAACCGCTAGCCTGGGGTCCTGAACCTGCACTACGCAAATGTGATACACGACCGCACGCCGGTACGATGCTCATCCAAATCGAATCGGGCATGGGTTAGGGTTCTGGGTTCTGCAGCGCGAGTTTTCGTTCCACGTGCTCTGAGGTTGTGTGCGCTGGCCCACACGGCCCCCGATCCGCCGATCTCTAAGGCTACCTGATATGGCAAAGCAAGATTCTGTGTTAGGGCACGTATGTAATACATAAAGAACATAGTTATCTTTTTACAAACGCAAAAAGTTCAACCCGCTTAAATGCTAAATTTTTATATAAAAGAAAAAGTTGTAATTTCTTTTTGTTTTAATTTATAATCTGTGATGATATTTTGTACACTTGCCTATTAGGTACACAACGTCGTATCCTGACGTCCAGGCGAGATTGCTGGGAAACCCACCATCGAGAGTTTAAGGCTCAAAACTGTAGAATTCATAAAACATTTAGCTGAAATGGTATATAGTTAGCTTGAGCTCCATGAACTTTGCATCTTGGGCAATTGAGCACATATAAGTACGTACTAAAAGTAGTTAATTTTTTTTTTTTTGCTCAAAAGATGACAGTTTACACGTGCGACTCCGCAGTCAGACGAGCACAGGCTCGACCCTTTTGGCGACCAAGAAAATGCACATGAGAAACGCAGAGCGACGGTGAAAGCGCCCAGAGCGAATGGCTGCATAAAAACGGCAACCCTTAAGATTAATAAGGACAACGTGCTCTACACACTTATCGGTAGCCGATCGACACGGGCTATACTTGTCTTGTTTTTGTCATGCGATGAGTGGTCTGCAGGTCAGACGTTTTCCAAAGCCCTGGGGGCTCCTTTGTGCGATACGCCACTGCACGCCGATGCAGTTGTTGGACGATTAAATTAAGGCTGTCACGAAAGCACACTTCCTTGTAGTACTATACAAGGAAACGATGCAAGCTAGTATCACTGACGAGTGGAGAACAGAATGGACGTATATGACGAAGACAATGCTTTCACCTATATATATCGCCTCATTGCCTCCAGCGTTTAAAGAGTATCAGAGATGGAGAAACTTTCGTTTTACTCTATAGACCGCTGTGTGCACGTATATTTAATACTGAAAGAGTTAATTATTGGCAGGGAGTGGATGACAGTGCTTACAGCATTTATTACTAGTTGTGAACGTTCTTTGCATCGTACACCTTTGCATCAATTATATAATCATAATTGTGAACGTTGCCTGTTTCCTTGCACTTTATTTGTCTAGGCTATATAAGCTACTTGCTACAACGCTTCTTTAAATAAATCAAAAACAAAATACGCACCATGCATCTCACATTCATGTGGTAATGTTTAGTTGTTTTGTTTTTGTTTTTTCCATTGCTTAAGGTATATGTGTGTGCTACCAGAACGTTCCAAATTGCTGAACTTATGTAGGTTGAAGGTAACTCTGCATGGGTTAAGTTCCATCAATAGGGTCTGTGCAAATGGTGTGTGAGACGGTTAGTTTCAGCAGCTCACGCTCTTGTTTCCACATCTACGCAGGTTCTCCTCGCCAGGAGCGGACAGCACTATCAGCATGAGTACCACGGTTTGGTTACTTGTCCTCACCCAAACCATGACGCTTATATCTGGTAAGTTCATTCTTTTCTTTCGGAAGTCATTGCTTTCCAATGCCTAAAATGCCACGTAAATATGTGAACTGCAAAAAAAGAAGAAAGCTTCCGTTATAGCAGATTATAATTACTGCAATAATGATGAGTATAGACTGGGAAAAATTATGAGGAACACACAGACGCGATCTTGCAGCTTTGACTAGCGCTTTGACCACACACGTTCCCCACGGCGGAGACACTCTTGTACGGGTAGAAATTGAGAGAGAGGAGATCAAAGCTCGCCAGAGAATCGAGCTCTGACTGGAATGATTATAGTGGGTAGACGCAAAGCTGCCTTTGTCTCATTCTCAGTTTGAACGCTTTCGAACGCGAACGCCGAAAGCCTGAAGTCAGCGTTCGGCGTCCAAACGTGTTCGAAGAGTGAGAAAGCCACTATAATCGCTCCGTCAGAGCTCGGGCTCTCTCGCGTCCTCGCGCTCTCGTTTCCTCCTCTCCTTCAATTGTTTCTCGCATACGCCATTTCAATGTTTACAAGTCCCCAGCCCAGTACGTGCACATTCGTCACCTCAGAAAGCGAGCAAAGCACCCGACTTACGTGCAAACGCTGGAAATGACACCGGTCAGAAGTTCATTTCTGGAATGGCCTAGTGGAAGCTCCGCCTTTTCCTCCCTTTGGCTGCGCGTCCGCCGAAACAAAACAAACTTTCGCGCTGGAGGCGAACCATCTCCATACTGCATTTTGTAGTTAACCTTTCACTTAATACAGCTGGCCCTCGTTGCTGCCTTTACAACGATCAGCTGATTGTCACGTTACAAAGACAGTCCTCCTTGTGTTAACATTTCGATGAGAAAACAATAACACGATACACTCGAAAACACTATCCCAGCTGTATGTGCCTCTTCAAAATCGATAGGCGCGGTTACTTAAAATCGGGTTTTCAAACCAATGTTCCTTTGTGACCCGGTCCAAGAATTCATCAAACACTGTGTGAAGATGTGTTAAATGTACCGTGTTAGCAACTTTTATTATAATTGAGCGCTATCAAGTTGTGACAGAAGAACGTGTTCGTCAGGAGACAAATCCGTTCTGAGGGTCTCAGGAGCCAAACACGGCAGCTCAGGTTTGACAGCCTGCGCTAAAGATTCATCATCTTACCAAACAAGTGGTTTTGTTCTGTCGGCCAACACTGTTGACTGTTTGTCTGTCTAGTTAGAGACTAGAAGATTACGCACATTTCGTACGTTTGATACGGTTTCTTTTAATTATTATTATTATTATTTTTTTTTTTTTTTTACCAGCGGGACACAGAATCGGTTTTGTGCAATAACGGGAGTCTTTGTTTCAGAAAATCAACAGTTTAGTTTACTTTGTCATCGAGAACAGCCTAAACGGCTATGAACCGCCAGAGAGATAGCGTCGCATCATTAGTGGCAATGCTCCATACCGCAAGTTTCTACAAGTTGTAGGTGCGCTATAGGGGACAGGCACCAGCGCTTGACGTTACAAAAATGATTTGGAGCACTCGCGCAAGGATACTACTGTCTTCAGGCGCATACTCGTGCCCGCTCTTCTACATGCACCCCTTAGAATGGAGCACATACGTTACGCCTCAAGGTCATTGCCACTATCGCAAAGCACGCACCACCCATGAGACGTACGCGCAAGTTTCACCAGGTACACAACGAGGGAAGCACGCTTCATGACGTTCGAATATTTATAATCACTTACCGTACAAGGTACTAGTCCCGTGCACTCGCTTGCCGAGGTACTATCGCGAGCGCTCTATTAATTGGAGCAGTAGAGCGCGCGAAGCCCTCCGAAAGGGGTTTCCGGGGCTTAACGCGAAGTCTCCCAGTTTCGGGTGGCGCATTGCCGGCGAGAAGGACGACGTCTTGAGCGCAAAGTTGCACGCGTCGCATCGAAGAACGGTCACGGGTCATCGCGCCGCTTCGCCGCTCAGTCAAGCGGCGGATCCCGTAGCGAGCCTGTGGCAAGGACGTGGCCTAGCACGGAGGGCCCACGCGGAAGTGGATGCCTGCGATTCCGGGACTTCACGCGTCGTCTCGGTGCGGACTTCCTCGCCTGCCGCGGGAGTCGGGGAGTTTATAAAGACGCCATGGCACAAACAATGCAAAAATCCGGGGATAGATAAAAAAATATATATATCGGTAGCAAGTGGCCCGATGAATCTGCGGGGGACAAATTGTACAGTATAGCGGTCAGCAATCACGCATCGATGACGGTTTCTCGACGGAGCTGGTGGCGAGGAGGCGCACTTTTTATTTCCAATCATGCGTGACAACGGACTCGTGGCGTTGGGCTCCATAGCCTTGCGCGTCTAGCGGGTCACTGGACGAGGCGTGGTGCATATGGGGGAGAAAAATATGACAGTAATGATGGGGATATTTGGTGGCAGCCGATGAACATGGTCGATGTTTGAGTTGCCAGACCGCTTCCTGTGTCCCAGTGGGACTTCTTCGTGAACGCACAGGAGACGTTGAGGTAGCCTGTGTGCTTGGCTACAGTTGGCCGCTGTAACTTGTACCGCTTGCTGGGAATTGTAATTGTGTAGAGCGTTCGAACGTGACGCGCCCCGATACATTCCCGAAAAAAAAATAACGATCCGAACTGCGCTGTGCGACGGCTGACAAGCAAGGTCAGTGTGTCTTCGGCCATTGGATTTTTGGTTTTTGTAGTTTACACGAATAAGTGGCTTAAATAAGGATCGAAGCGCTGGCGAGCTGGAGATACATAATAATATCGATAAAACCTTAGGCGATGGGCATACCTTAAACGGTATCGTGTTGTCTCTCATTGTATCCTTCATCGATTTTGTTTGTTTTCTTTGTATGCCCACTTTAACAGTTGCTACCTTACTGACGTCGATCAGAGTAGTAGCTTTATGAACAGAATTTGGTTTTATTTGTTAACGTTTCCCAGCCCCTGGCTTCCAATGTGCTACACCTGACGCATTAGAAAAAAAATGAAGCTTTAGTAGGTCACTAGTATGGCAAGAAAAAAAGGGAATTGGGGTGTGTGTACGTTTATATAGCCTAGAACTTAGTCAGTCAACCTCAACAGGCGACTTGTCTCCCAGCTGCAGATGATAAATTTAGCCAGTGCAGTACAACCGCTAGCCTGGGGTCTATAACGTGCACCACGCAGTAGTATAACACACGACCGCACGGCAATACGACGCTCATTCAGATCAAAACGGGCAGGGATGAGGATTGAACCCAGGATCTCTGGGTACTGCAGCGCAAGCTTTCGCTCCACGTGCTCCGAGCTGGTGTGCGCTAGCCCACTCGGCCACCGTTTTTTTTTTCTTTATTGCATGGTAGTTATAGCAACATTCGTGTCATTCTAACAGCGCTGTACAGCTCTTTTGCACAGCGTAATAAAAATCACGCATTTCAATGAGTGATTTTAAAATACTAGTCCACTCCGGTTCAGGTTCACAGTTCAAATACACATTCTGTACTTGTTTTACAAGGTTGAAGAAATATATCAGCACTTCTTTTGCGTCGAGGTCAGCATGTCGAACAGCCATACGTGATCTCCAAATGCTGCACAAAGTTAACAACATAATAATGTCATAAGGAACTTCATTATAATTATCCACACTAAGGAAACGTATCCCCTCGCAGCAAGAAAGGGGGACGTGTGAGGTGCGTATTGTTCTTTTCCGAACTAAAAGTATCACATAGCAGCCAAACTCTTCTGCTAGTGCTCGAGTCACTGTTCGGTACTACGCTCCTAAAGTCGATTACTATTTTCAAAAAGACTAGCAATACATCTGACATGACTTCCTTCGCGGTTAGTGGGATTTCAAGCTAAAACGATAAGCAACCTGTAATCATCAATTGATAGCTCAGGCATGGTTCGGTATTTATAGATGTGTAAATGACCAAAACTCCAGTTATGTAAAAGTGCTTAGATAGCACTGAATCCGTCTCTGAGTTTATAGAGCTTCAGCCCACTTGCACTCTCTCTTTCAATCATTCTTAGTAGACAACCTCATGATCACAATTCTTCCATTTTTTTTTTTCGCACTGGAGTTATAAAAGGCTATCACAGCCGCCTTAACCTAATATGCCAGCACTTTGAAATAAGTAACACATTTCTTGTCGTCATACCTGTAAAATATAAGTTCAGAACAATAGCAGTCACTAATTTCGTGATACCATGACAATGACTGGCACTCCTGGAATTCTATTTAAATCACTCACGTGAATTACGTTAAAACTCCTCTTCCCTACTGAAAACAACAACAACAAACATAATCACAGATACGATTCATATCGTATCTGTGAAAGGACCCATATAAAGAAAATTTGAAAATTAATGATTATTTTATCATCGCGATTCACAATTTTAAGTGGTTCAAAACAATCTCCCTTGCCTTATACAGGTATCATACACATAAAACGCACATGATACGGTCGGTGTTGTGCGCCTAACCTATTCAATTAAAATATCGTTAATTAAAAAAATATTTAAGGCAGGTGCAAGAAAAAAATGCAATTTACGCGCTGTCTGACATGAAAAGTATGGTACAGGACTATGCTCAGACATCGAATTAACTTGCGAGTTCTTTACTAAGAAAAAAGCGTATAATATGTCCATATGATTCTTTCATACCATATTACGCGATACGAGTCGTATAGGTGTATGTGTTTATATTTTGTAATGGTTTACGCTAATCTTCATCTAAAAATACTCCCATAAACTCGACAAGAAGACCCAAGCCTAATTGCGACCTTCGCGACATCGTTCCTCACCTTACCACGACAAACGGCGTCCTCCAGCGCCTCATCAGACAGCGTGATAATTACACGTTTCGCGTCACGAAGATTATTCAAACTCTCCTAGAAGCAGCGCCAGCTTCCCCTCCACGCACGAGCGCCAACACACGCACGCACACGTGGACCAGCCATACGTCAACCTACAATTAGGCTAACGCCAAAAAGGTCGCGCCCCCTCCAACGTCCAGGCACCACCATCAGTCAACACTCCTCGTGCATGGCACGTGCACGGCACAGAGCCATCCGCTTTCCTCTCTGTCTGGGACAGCGTTCCCTCATCGCCTGGTGACCGGCACGGCGGCCCGCGCCCCTTGGTCCGCTGCCGCCACGACCTCTGCTCGGCGTCGTCACCCTCGGCTGCGCGTAACACGGCATTGTTTTGGCGCCGCGAGTAGGAAGCCCCTTCCCGTTTCACTGCCTTCCCCTTGCTCCCCCCGCTACCGTTAACGAAAGCAGTGGCGGCTCTCCGTTTTGATGAGAGGAAGCCGGGAGTTCCTTACCACAATGCCTTCGCTGGCCGACTGATCTGAAACAAACGTGACCGCCGGACAAAAAAACTGGAACTTTTATTGGCCTGGTTTTAAAGGTCGGGAGGCCGCGTCTTTATAACTCCGCTGTAAAGCGGCGACCCGGCCGGCTAACGCTAACGTGGGATTTTTTTACGTGCGTCACGGGGTAGCGATTACACGAATGCTCGTCGGTGTACAACGTCTGGCCATGTGCGTGGCTTGTAGTACTGGACGTCATATCGCACCGTGCTAGTGGTCATTCGTGCTTGTTCTTGCCGAACAAAAGAAATTCGGCGGTGCGAAAAGTGTGCCGCAAACGGTGCACGCACCAATGCCACAACAGTGGCCGGTAATGTGACGTGAATGCGAGTCATGTATATAAACCAGCGGGAGTGGGACTTGGAGTCATGATCTTGATCTTTGGGTGCGCGCATTATCTTTGCGTCCGCGGCTTCTCTGTGCGGTGCCGAGTTGCAGTCCTTTAACGCTGTTGGTAATCTAAAAAAAAACCAAAAAAAAACGTTCCCCGTTGCTTGGATTAAATAAAATTAGGTAGATAGATATTTTTATTTTTTTAGGTGGAGGTAGTGGGGGGTCGATGAGCAAACTAGAGCATTGCACGGTCCCGGGCCAGCCCGCAGGCCCGAGCCCGGCCCGTCCTGCGGTCGAAATTGTTGACAACAAAAAGTGTGCTCATTGATCTTTTAGGTTCAATGTTCAATGAAAACAAACAAGCGAAACGCAAAATCACTACGGCGACGTTAAAAATATACATATATTATTTGGAGTGTTTTTACGTGGATAAAAGGAAACGTATGATTCCACCAGCATAGTGGGGAAGTGCGGTCAAAGAAAACGGGGGCACACCATGAGTGTCTTTTTCCTCTGCTTTTCAAACCGAAAAAAAAAGAAGAAAAAAACGTGAGCTTGATTTTGTACTTTGTGCAGGGAGCCCTACTATGCCACCAAAGATACGTTAACTATAAATAATTCTATCCTTATACAGCCTTTTGAAGATGCACTAGCGTGATTCTGGTTGTTTCTTCACAAAAGCATGTAGAGAGAAAAATTCTCTGTGAAACGAATTGAACTACGAAAAGTCGAATATATCTTCAAGAAATGCATAAATGAAATAATTGGCCACTTTTGTTTTTCTCAAAATCACTTAAATCACTCACTTCGGACACATTAAAAAAATTACATCGTCAAAGTCAGGATATTTATCGAGTCAAAAAAAGCTCGGTCCAATAAAAAAAAAAAAAAATTTGAATCAAATATGCTTGTTTTATGCTTAAATCGTTTTTAGGTTAAAGCCTGCAAACTTTCTCGGGCTTATGTATATAATCTTTCAGGCTCAAGCCGGAATTAAGCCTATGCTTTAAAAAAAAGAAAAAAATGTCGGGCTCGGGCCGGGTTCAAGCTTCTGTCTAAAAATTCTGCCAGGCCTGGTCCGGGCCCGGGGAGTGTCTCTTCCGGGCCGGGCCTTGAAATTCCGGCCCGTGCAGTGCTCTAGAACAAGCTGCGTTCTTTACGTGTCATCTAATCTTCACTGCGCAGCAGTGGTGTACTGCACCGTAAACATCTCCACGCTGCACGCCCGGAGTTGGGCGCGCGGGTGCTTAATGCAAATACAAGAGGCAGCAGAGAGGAAGAAATCTAGCCATACCCAGTAGGCGAACTCTGGGCTACGCGCAGGACAGGGTCGTCTTGCGAAACAGCGTCTCAGCGAAGAGTGTGGGAAAGGAAACCTGACAATCTTGAAGCGCGCGAGCTCTTAAAATTAGACCTCAAGTGCCTTTTTGCTCATGCACTAGCTATGGCGACGCTATCTTTCACACAGCCTTAACTATAGTCGGTGACAGATCAAAAGTAAAGTGGAAGCTCCTCCCACCTCTTTCCACTTTAGCAGAGCGAGCGCTGGGGAGGACGCTACCTCCTCTCCAGCGTTCGCTCTTCTAAAGTGCAAGGGGGGGGGGGGAGTAGTTTCCCCTTACTTTTGAACCTGTCACCGACTATAAGGCTGCGTTTCTAGAAAGCCGACCCAGGGCAATCACGATTAATGTCACTCAACTGTCTTCGCATTACAACGCGACATATGCACGGTTCGAATAATCTAGAACGAGGGAGAGCTACGTTCTGCAGACGACGGACTGCGTGATCACTTTTGCATACAATCTGTCTGCTGTCCTCTCTCTTTGCTCTCCTAGCTGTCACACGCACACGCACACACACACTCCAAGCGGACACACACAAACACACACACACACACACAAAACAGATACACGCGCACGCCCCTCGCCCCGTGCCAAGAAAAGACACGGTGCGAGTCATGCCAGCACTGGGTGTGTGGGGCACCCGGAACTTTCTCAGCCGTGTCATCTGGTGGCGGAAATAATGCAGGCGCTGAAACACTCATTAGCAACCGGCTGTGCGATGACCGCGGGAGCGGCTTGTTCTGGCTGCTGTAACACGTCGTTCGTTAACTGCCGCACCTCGGCCATGCCAGGCACGGCCGCCGAAAGCCAAAGGACGCTCTCGCCTCTTCTCCTTTACGAAAAATGCGTTTCCGCTCAGGGGAAAAAAAGAAAGAAGGAAACGCCGCAAGAAAGAGCGCTACATTCGTGCACTCCAACTCGGCAGAGGCGGTATTCGTCTGATTGTTGCATTGTTGTGAACCCGGAGGCTTCGTCGGAAAGTATCCTACTCCAAACGTCTTTTCGCCCCTACTAAGTGGCAGTCTAATGAGGAAAGTGTACTGCCGTCCAGAGGCCATGGCGAAGATCAAAGCCGTAGCGTACGTAATTTAGTGATGATGTTTGGGAAGTTTCTCGCCCTATGGTGTGCTGTATACACGGTTTGTGCCTCATTAATGACTGCCCATGCACCTGAAGTACCTCACAAAGCGAATTACTCGTTCTCGCGACTTCCACTATAGAGCCAGTGAATAAAAACAAGGTGCATGAACATTCATTGGCACGATTGTCTCCTATAACAGACTTGGCGGTCGGGCTTTCCATAAAAAACCCGACCCTGACGGTACGCCGCAGCCCTGACGTCACGCCGCAGGGTG
Organism: Ixodes scapularis; assembly: GCF_016920785.2. Classification (NCBI taxonomy): domain Eukaryota; kingdom Metazoa; phylum Arthropoda; class Arachnida; order Ixodida; family Ixodidae; genus Ixodes; species Ixodes scapularis. The sequence continues at coordinate 79,208,034 of NW_024609868.1, forward strand.
GCGCTGTTGTCGGCATGGCGCACGCGCAATGCCCACTCCCGGTGTGGGCAAACGCTGACTTGTTGGTAAACAGCGTGACGGTCTAGAGCCTCTCTTGTTTGAACTGCCTTTAGTAATAGATGGGTTTGAGGTATCATAAAGGTACTCTCCTTATAACCGAGCTCTATCGCCTCAGCCGCAGTGCTTTCAAACACATTCGCCACAAAAATTTGCATGTCGCGACGGTTACTTTATCAACCGCCGCTATTTGGAGACCTATAGTATTATTGGCGGCATTGCACTAGTTGATAAACGAGCGACCGCAAGCAATAATCGTATACTGCAAAACTGTCATGACTATCACCATGCATGACGGATGGTGTATGTATGCCGGTAGGACGACACAGTGCCTGCGCGAACGTGCAACCTCTTTCGAACGTAAGTGGAAGTAGGCTGTATGGTTACACGATTGAATATCCCGCTCGGTCGTCAAAGTACCCTCGTAGATATGGCACTAACGTTTGAGAAATGGGCAATCAACAAGGTCTCTTTGTCGTTACTAGCATATCAATGTTAGGTCAGGAAGCTCAAGCTCGGCTCCATTTGAAAAACAATAAGTTTCTAAATTGTTTGAAATTGTAAGCTTTTGTTTCACTTTATAGAGTCCTTAGCAACCGTAAGTTGGTACATACTCGAGAGATCTCTGTTCGCGGTCGAAATCTTTCGGATCTGTTGTTCTCACAATTCACTTGTTTTTGTAAGAACAAACCGAATTTCGTGTTGGGCTTTATAGGAAGTATTCACTGGCGGCCATAGCTGTGTGCGCGACTGCATGAGCGCGTGCTGATGGCTAGCTTCCAGGGTTCTTTTGCAACGTGCATTCCACACCGTCAAAATAACCCGTCTTAGCAGCCTATTAATGGGGGCTCGGTCAGAGCATGCGCTCTAGACAGCACCCACAAATATGGCGCCCAGTGAATACTCCTTATATGGGCACTCACAACCAGTTTCGTCTGAAAAATGAGAACTTTCCCACGCTTCAATCGAACATAGATAACGGGCCTTGTTGGTGAAAAACTACTTCTAGTAAAAAAAAAAAAAAAAAGTGCATTGTCCGCTATTCTATTCCAGCCAGTACTTTACTTGTTTTGTTAGCAAAGTCCTCGGGTCCACTTTCCCACTTGGCACACAGAAAGCTAGTCATACCAATTAATGGAAAGTGAGAAGTGAATGGCGGGGCCCCGATGAAGTTGGGGTTCAAAAATGGATCCGCCCTACGTTGATGGACACGTGAAGGGCGTCTCCGACTCGCCATTCTTCGACGTCTAGTGAACTCCGAGCGTGCACAGGCTGCCAAAGCGCGGCAGAGCGTAACCTGCTGGAGTCCCGGAATCTACAGGAGACGCCCAGGCGTTCTCCTTCTAAAGAGTCACCGTGATCGGCTTTCCAGATCTGGCCATACACTCACTGGGACGTCTTTAGTAAGATTATGCTTTCATCGACAGCAATAAGAGATTCTCAGACGGCCAACTTTTAAGAATGCGATGATCCCACACTTCCTCCGTGCTTTTCACAAGCACGGCGGAACTTGTTCGGAACTGATGGTATAGCCATGGGAGCACAACTCGTCACGTCGCGGGGAGCCAAATCCTGGTTGTGACGCCACCGAAGAATCTCGGCGAGCTGGCTTCTCCCCTTTACATCACCACCTAAAGGGCTGCCATCAAAGAAGCGGTCGCCGAGCTGTAGAGTTTTGATGTGGACAAAACGTGCTTCCGGCTTCATACACGGTTCCGGTCGTGCATTCAGAATTTTATATCAACTTTGTAGAGCACTGCAAACGACACATGCAGTGTCTATTGATTATATATCAGTTTTAACAGCCAGGGTTATTCACTCTAGTATTCCATTAAGACTTTCACAACAATAGATAGAGAGAGAGCGAGAGAGTGAAGGCCTGCGAAAGAGAAAATACTGACGTAAAAAAGGCCAGGCGAATACAAAAAAAAAATTATTTATTTAAGGAAATTATACATGCATGGTGCGCGCACGGGTTAACCTCACAAGACGCCGAGGCGTCGTCGAGTGCACGGAGGCTCGCGCTAGAGGCGGGACAAGTGGAAGACCTCCCTGCTGTTCTCATAGTGTTAGTTATTAAGATCAGGCATGGCTCATAGCTTAAGCAAACGCTTAGAGTATGGCGTTTGGCGTAATCGCTCTCGACAACCCATCATTCATGGCCAGATAACCCGAAATCGACTGAAGTGAGTTTGCGGCCAGCCTCACGTAACTAAATGCAAGCCGGCTAACTACGAGGGCATGAAGCTACGTATACTCCGGTGAAGGACGCATATTTAGCGTCGTGCAACGAGAGCGCGGAATGGGGGTGCCGATAAAGCGGTACCAAGGTGTGTAAGGGACGAGCAAGGCAGTCATTTAGAATCGTTTCCTTGTGCGCAAATTAACGTTAAGCGCCCGTATCTTGTACCGCTTGGGCGGGCGCAGGCAGCGGCGGGAACTCGAGCAGAGAAGGCGCTCTCGCGTTGTTGTTCCTTCTTTGTTTGTCGCCCGAGTGTCCAGAAAGAGCGCGCCTGGAGCGGAATCCCGTTTGGCGCGACACTTGTTCTGAGTTCGTCAAGTTCGTCGTTCGACAACATTTTCACATTTTTCGTGTTACATTGAGAACTTAAAGTTTATTAAAGTATTAAAGGAAAAAATAGTTTTTTAAAAATTATTTGTACTGAGGCGAGGACGGGAATAGTACAATATGAAGCGTTAGTAAAATTTATCGGTTACAACTTTCCTTTGGAACGTTTAGCGAGACCTTGTCGAACATTTTCATTATATTAGCGTTTCAGTTAGATACATTCAGATACATTCACGCGTTCAGGTACATTCACGAAATTCAGGGCTGGTGGCTCAATACTCACCATAAATTTTTATCAGTAATTTTAACGCATATCCTCGCTTGTACGCATGCATTACCTTTCTTTTTTTTTTTTTTTTTTTTACTTATTGTTATATCCGAGGCTCATATAGACGTAAAGAACGGATTTATTTAAGTCCGAATGAAGTGAAAATTAATGTTATTGACTAAACTTAACCCTTAGTATTTAGGGTTTCTCGGCTGCATGGAATGACCCGTGACCTCTGATTTGTCTGCATTGAGACGCATGCCGTGACAACTAATCCGCCCTCCCCCCGGGACTGTACTTGGTTTTGTTCTAACTTCTAAGTTTACGAACGCAATGAAATCGTTGAAAAAGTAAAGTGTGATTTAGAAGTGAAGAGCGTGCGAGTTGAGTGGCGCTCAAGATGTGCGAGCGAGCGCATGGCCACCCGTAGCTTTGATTGCATTGCGACAGAACGTCGTCCCCGAGTACAGCTCTTGCTCGAGTGTTTGAAAGTTTCTCGTAACACGATTCCTGCAGGCAAGGTGACCTTCGAGAAGCTGACCAACCTGGACTTTGCGGGCAGCGCGTACTACACGATCCGCAACCTGTCGCTCTACGAGTGTCAGGGCTGGTGCCGGGACGAGAAGGACTGCGCGGCGGCCGCCTTCAGCTTCGTCCTGAACCCGTTGTCGCCGCAGCAGGAGACCACCTGCACGCTGCAGAACAGCACGCAGGCCCGGAAGCCCACCGCCCGGCCCCAGAAAGCCGTCAACCTCTACTACCTCGTCAAGAACCACATACGCTCGGGTGAGACGCGGGCCCCCGAAAAGAAATTGCCACCCTTCGCGTACAGGAGGTATCCTCGAGTTGCCTTGAACTCCGACCGCGCAGTCAACGGAGCAACGGTTAAAGTGCATCGTCAAGGCACTCGTCGTCTTTGCATGTCTGCTAGCATCGGATATACCTACAGGATAAAGAGCAGGATCATGCCAGATTTACTGTGCGTGATTGCTTGAGCCGGTAATAGGAAACACACGCACACACAAAAATGAGGATGATGCAATTTTAGCTCTACTGATTGGCTTCATAATATCGCATCGTCGGCTGCTATCGGACGTAAATTGAAGCGGAGTAGGAGAAAAAGTGCAAATAATACTTGTGTCATGTGTACGCTTAGACAGTGAGAGGTTATCACTTAGAAGAAATCCGGTGCGTCTGCTTTCCAGCAACGCACCTGGAAGAGCTAATCGCTGCAATCTACAGAGGGACGAGCTCGGCGAATGGCGAGGCTGAAAATATGCATGGCCTTCTGCGGAGGTGATTGCATGTCTAAGTTTGAGCCCATGTCGTTACCGGGATCCTGAGATGAAAGAAAAAGGCGAACTTTTCCGGCACGTCACTTGCTTGGGTCATGCTCGGTGCTATAACGCTGACTGTTTTTAGGTCCAAACATTATTTGATCCTCGCCATTCGTCGAGCTCCCTTTGTGGATTGCGGCGATTGGCTCTTCCAAGTGCGTTGCGGGCAAGTATAGACGTACTGGATTTTAACGCAGGATGTGTTTATAGGCTGGATTTCATGAAGAAGTGTAACGCTTGAGTGCGACAAAAAAGCGTTATACGCGGGTCGAGGCAACATAAAGAATGCATAGCCCGTTGCGTGCAAGGCGTAAGCATCCGAAGCATATATAGAAGTCATAATTAGTCCTAGTAATTCGTACACGATCGTGGAACACAGGATCGAAACTAGAGAGATTCACCAAGAAACTCAGCGGGAATCGAACCCCGGACCGTGGGATCCGCTGTCCAACATCTTTGATCGGCGCCGCGAGCAGGTGATGAACGACAGGGCAAGCGACCAAAATGTGACTTGCCGCCGACGGTCGCCTAAAGAGCACGCGACTGTCCGCGGCGAGGGATATTGCGTTGAACATACCTTCTGCGAGCGGCCATCGGAGGCGCGTTACACCTCGTCCAGCATACCTGGTCCTCAGGAGACCGAGGCGGAGAGTCCAGCACAGGTGACTGTCGGCACTGAGTCACATTTAGTATTGCGCGTACTCAGTTCACAGGCGATCGACAGCGGGGAGTCACACTTCAGTCTGATCATGGCTATGACCTCATTCGCGTGCACGGTGCGATTTTGCTAGCGATTTCGCAGTTCCGATATCCCTCATGCGGCAAAAAGAGCGTGGTGGAGGTTGCCGCGCAGGCTCAAGGCCGTAACTGCCAAATTGAAAAAAATTTAAAAAAAAATATCGCACCATGTGAATTAGGGTTTAGTCCAACATAATTATGCTTAAATTCAATCAAAGCCGAGGCTACGGTCGGATGAAGCTAATCAAGCACTGTCAAAAATAAATCGTTACAACGCTCTTTGTGTGTGTGTGTGTGTGTGGAAGGGGGGGGGGGGGGGGTTAGCCACCGGCTAAATTAATCACGCAGACAAAAAAAAGAAAGAAACAAAAACAAACATGACCACGCTGCCTTCATTGTGTCTGATTGGTTTAGTCGGCGGTAACAAACATACGAAGACGATTAGCGACGTGACTGTGCACTTCTGGCGCTGTTTGATCGTCTCCATCGAACCGGCTGCGGTCGGAGTTTTATTGAAACGAAGTATTAGCGACGTGCGCGACCAAAAGCGTCGCTGTGGTCGCCATTCGCGATCGGCCAAACCATAGTTTCCTGTATGCTGATAATGGCCGCCCAATTGCCGGTTCACGGCGAGGAAAATCCTACCATTCATAGAAAACTTCCATGAAAAACCATTAAAAAAACCTCCTCGTGACACTCTGCTCCCCAATAAATGTAAACTTGTCTCGGTCATTCCGATGAGTCCTGAGATGAAAAAAGTGGCTCGGGTGCGGTCTTTCCAACCCAGCTTAGCAAATCATAACGCACGCATAATACACGCACGGCGGATTCTGTGCTTCCCAGGAAATTAACCGGAATGCTCGAGGAAAGTTAGTTGAGTTCTTTTATCGATTGGATAGTTCAGCCCCAGTGGGCGTCTGGTATCTCCGTTGCAGATGAGAAATTGAGTCGGTGCAGTCTCCCGCTGCTAGCCTGCACGTCTTTAACGTGCAACACGCAGTATACAGAACCGCACGCCTGTACGACGCTCGTTCAGATCGAAACGGTTTCTTATTACAGTCGAACGTTCCTTTTCGGAGTGGTTTATAGAACGCCAAACGCACCAGTAGAATTTTTGGAGGGCTTGAATGAGTTTTTGTGCAAATATGTAAATGATACTACCAAGGTAATCATGACTGGAGATTTTAATTTGCCCCATGTAAATTGGGCTCTTTTGACAGCTGGTGGCATTGATATCCTTAACGGAGAAAAAATAATTGACATAACGTTTAATCACAACCTTACCCAAATAGTCAAGGAATACACTAGAATCACCGACCAGTCTCAGTCAACATTAGACCTTGTCTTTATTACAGAAAACATATCGGATTACGAGATTTCAATTGTAGAAGGAATTTCAGACCATAAAATGATTTTGTTTACGATTCCACTACCACGACAGGGTCATTGCAGGGTTGCTAGGCCCCTAATTGTTAAAGACTTTACTCGCGCAGACGATACAAGTATTATAGATTACTTAGAGACATCCTTAGAAACATTAGACCAACTAAGCATTACAAGTACAGTAGATGATCTGTGGAATTTTTTTAAAACTACTACTTCCTTTTGCATTAATTCCTTTGTTCCCAATAAAACTAAAAAGACATATCGCACAAATCCCTGGATAACGCGTGAAATTATCCACCTAAAACGTCAAATCAAAAGGCACAGAAAAGGATTTAAAGAACATATAAATGCTCTAAAAATTAAATTAAAAACATCACTCAAACAAGCCAAAGAGAGATTCTTTTCAGTGACTCTTCACAACTTTATAAAAACTGCCCCTCAGAAATTCTGGCGTTTCTTAAGAGGAAAGAGGGAAATGATCGAGCAGATTGTTGAAAACGATGTGGTCATTACTGACAGTGCAGAAATGGCAGATCGGTTTAACGTGTTTTTCCAATCAGTGTTTTCAGCCCACGACGTACAAAATCTCGATGAGGCCTTTCATTCTGATATTGAAACGAGTACGCCAGAAATAGAGATAAGCCAGTCCGGAATATTTGCTAAGCTATTGTCACTGGATACAAAAAAATCAACAGGCCCGGATAAAATACCGAATGAATTCTTAAAGCGATATGCAGAGTGGCTATCTTTTTATTTAAAAATTATCTTCGACAAATCATTACAAACGGAGTCACTCCCACAAGATTGGCTATCCGCACGTGTCGTCCCTGTGTTTAAAGGAGGAAGCCGCTTTACGATAGAAAACTACCGGCCTATTTCATTGACCAGCGTTTGCTGTAAAGTGATGGAGCACGTCATTTCAAAATATATATTTACTTTTTTAGAGGAGCGAAAGACGTTATACTCTCATCAGCATGGCTTTCGAAATGGTTTGTCAACCGTAACGCAGCTTGTTGAAACGTTTCATGATTTTTCTTTATCTGTAAATAATAAGGAACAGATCGATGTAATTTGTATAGACTTTTCAAAAGCATTCGACCGCATACCTCACAAAAAATTATTATTCAAATTAAAAAAGATAGGGTTGTGTGATAAAATCGTTAACTGGATAGAAGCATACCTGTCAAATCGGAGTCAAAAAGTTGAGATAAATGGAAACATATCACCACCTCTATCTGTAACCTCAGGAGTCCCGCAGGGCTCAGTCTTAGGTCCATTATTGTTTTTGATATATATAAATGATATAGCTACGCATATTGCAGAACCAGTAAAACTAAAACTTTTTGCAGATGATTGCCTTCTTTACTCTGTCATAAACAATACTAATGATCAATTAGCTCTTAATAGGAACCTGGAAAATCTAAGGCAATGGTGTGAGGACTGGCAAATGCAAATAAATTTTCGTAAGTCGACATATATCCATATAACGAACAAAAAAAGCGTTTTGAAATTTTGTTATAATATAGGCAATGTTAATTTGAGTGTTGTAAACAGTTTTAAGTACCTTGGTGTGGTGATCTCACACGATTTGCAATGGCGCACCCATATAGATAATGTCTACTCCTGTGCCTATCGAAGTTTGTGCTTTCTTAAACGAAAGTTAAAACATGCAACTAGTAATGCCAAAATCACAGCTTATAAGACAATGATCCGTCCTATTTTAGAGTACGCCAGCATTGTATGGAGTCCAAACAAAAAAGTAGACATCAATAGACTAGAAAAAATTCAAAGGCAGGCTGCACGTTTCATTCTTAATAAATACAAACGAACAGACTCTGTGACTGAAATGCTTAGCCAGTGTGGACTTCAATCATTAGAAACTAGACGGAGAATAGCGCGGCTAAAGTTCTTATTTGCGTTGTATAACAATCACTTAAACATTGAACCTGAACTATATTTAAATGAAACACATAAACGATCGCGCAGATTAAATCACAATAAAACAATCCAACCGTATAATAGTAGGATAGACGTTTTTAAATATTCATTCTTTGTGCAAACAATTGAAGACTGGAACCAACTTCCAGATTATGTCATTAATTCTGTAAATATGTCCCAATTCGAGTCTTCTTTAGAAAAGATATTTACCCAGCAATAAATAAGAAGGGCGTTTTTCCTTTTTTTCTATTTCACTTCTTTTTACAAAGTGTGGCGATATGGTTCACGTTGTCTTCAATTAAAAATTGTATAACAGTCTTCTATTACGTACATATGTATAGAGTTCAAATTTTTGATATGACTATATATATTGTTGTTACCTCTCCTGTAATAGCCTTCAAGTGAAGGCTGACAGTATTCTTAAATAAAAAAAAAATAATAATAAAAAATAAAATAAACGGGCAGGACCCGGGTGGTGGGGATTGAGCGCAGGAGCTGGTAAAAGACCTTTCGCTAAGTCTACCTTTTTCGAACTTACAGAGGTCTTAGAGTGACAACAAATTGACGTTGGCCGTTTCAACTCTTAATGGAGTTTTATATCGCGCGAATATTCGCCGTACCAGCGATTTCCGAAAAAAAGGTGAATAGACCGATCTTACTAAGCGTTCCACGCATGCTTAACGCCGCCATAACTGTAGTTCGCAAGAGCTACCCGCCCGTGCACGAGACAGCTCGTGCCGCCTCGTGCTCTTCTCGCGCAGACCTTAAGCGTGGTTGTCGCGCAAGCAGAAAGACCACAGTTCCCACGATGCAAGGCGACAGAGGTGGCGTACTCAAAGCAGCTTGTGAGATTGGTCTAGCACAGGGGTCTCCAAACCCCGGCCCGCGGGCCACATCCGGCCCGCGGAGGTTTTCCGACCGGCCCGTGGCTGGCTGCAGTCCTCTCAATGGAGCCCGGCCCATGGCCCACTTCCAGCACGCCCACTGCTACTGGCGAAAAAATAAGCGCGTGTAAAACGGCGCCGCGGCGCGCACCAACCGTGTAAACGAAGATACCGGAAAAAAAAAAAAAGAGAGAGAACCGCTTATCGTAGGGCGTGTCCTCTGGTCAAATTAGTAATTGGACATTGTCATTAGCAGAATCCACACTCCTAATGCCCTGTTCCATATCTGGGTAACTAAGTACGTTGAAATTAATTTACGTCCCTATGTATGTGGCTATTAAATATTGTCAGCATAACTTCTATCGTTCTCACTAGTCTTTTGCCCTGTGTGAACTCGCCAAAGTTCCTATGCGCTCTGGTTTATGCTGGTATGTTTTCTGGGCTCCAATTATGATGTGATAAGCAGCTAAATGATTAAATTTCATAACAAAGTGAATGCATTCATCCACCTTAGAATCTTGTTGTTTCATGTTTACTCTAACTTTAAATATTGTATAGATAAATGCTTAGATACCTAGGATTATTTATTTAGATCTTCCTCATTTACATCTGCCCATTTATATTTCCGGCCCTCGAGACAGAGACAGAGCCTCGATCCGGCCCCTTAGCCAAAAAGTTTGGAGACCCCTGGTCTGGCATGCTGCAGGTGTGGTTACACGCGTTGTACGTGCTGGCGTATGCAACAAAAATGAACAAAAGCAAAAAAAAAAAAAATGCTTTCTTTTTAACAAAATGGCATTTAGCACGTGCGTTTGTCAACGATAGAAACGCTCGCTTTATTTTGGTTATCTACTTCGTACTTTTTATAAAAGAGGCGAGCGCGCGTGCAGCGCGTTTACCTGCCATTCCCAGTATTCCCCTTCATGCTTCGGTAATTTGGTACAAGGTAGCTAATTTTGATAGTATAGTGTCATGCCCACTTGAACCGTCCTGTTTCTACTACAAAATAAATAAAAAAAAAAAAAAAAAACTTCCCGAGATTTTTTTTTAGTTAGTGAGGCGATATTTTGCGCAAATACCTCTACCGGTTCGGCACGCTTCGGCCACCAACCGTTGCGATCTATTAGAGAAGACTAAGAAAGGAGGAAACGCAACCCTTTCCTCAAACGCGGAAGTGCGCAGTAGCGAAGAGCCGCACGTTTCACGTGCTCATCGTCTTCCCCCTTGGGAGATTTGTGGATCGAAATATCGCACGAGCTCGTCTCACTTCCGGAGTGTTTCAGATCCAGAATACTGCGGTGGTGCGCTTTAGTGTCACAATCACACTGCTCAATACACGTTGTTCGCTGCTGACATGATGAGAGATTTATCCGCGAACGCGCTTCACGCCATGTTCGAATCATGTTTGTTTCGTACATTTGCATGCATCGAACACGCCTGCAGGCAGTTTTTGGTGTGACCAATGTGACGATGCGGTCATTCAAGAAAGGACCACGCCAAAGACAGTGTCTGAAGGCTGTCTTTTGTATGACGCATTAGCACTGTGAGAGCGGCTTTAAACTTGGTCCGCCAAGAGGTAAGATGCAGTAATGTTTGGGTAGGTCATTTAAAAAAAAAAAGACAAGATTGGTCATTTTAATCAATAATGAGCGAGCAACGACACTATACATGATTTTTCGCACCAAAAGTTTAACATTTGGTGAACACGTCACGTCGGAGTCAGTGTTCCACTCCTTATGATATACGTATACATTTTTTTTTATTCTTTGTCATGACTGGACATACAAGGCTCGCGCGACTCTAAAATAAAAAAAAAAAAAGAAACAGGCTCAGGAATTTGTTCTCGGTAATCTAAATGATATGAGCTGATACGCTTACAATCTAAGGTGGCATGTTAAACGTTTTTGCCCATATTTTAGTTTTAGGCACAAAGCGTTATCCGGATCCTAAACTTCGATAGAATCCCTCTTTAAATAGAAATGATTGACTCACTCTTTTTTTTTTTGTCAATGTGCGTCATACACGAATTTATTTAGCAGAATAACGGCTGTGAGCGACGTATTTTAAGGAAACCAGTATCCGCCATATATGTTTTTGCAGTTCAGTTTCTGTTCCCACATCAGTGTCTTTTTGTCTAAGATATAAAATAATTTTAAAAAAAAACGAAACAACTGACGGTTAATTTGAACGACAACCTGTGCTTAATCAACTCATTATAAGGCGTCTTTATTTCTTTTATTGATGTTACGTTTGTGTGAGGTCACTTCTTGAGCGTATATACTCAATTGGTGGAAACAAGAACGTTAGGAACCCCCTTCAGAGATTCTCCCTTGAACTACTACATCATGTGCTCTCGCTCATACATATTTTTTTAAGTGCATACTCTACCTCAAGGTTTCAAATGTGCCTTGTGCTTGAATGTCTTAAAAAAAGTTGAAACATTCTAACTTTAACATCTAAAAAAAAAAAAAGTCCTATGCGGATATCTCTAAACTTGTAGGCGCCACCGACACTGTAGACTGTTGCAACATAAAAAAAAATAAAAAAATGCAGGATATTCCTCCTCCGATTTTCTAGGGGGCAGCGACATCACTACGTCACTCAATACGTATGCTATTTGTTTTAATCATTACCGTGGTTTAACATGTGACGATATTACAGTGAGCTACGCTAAAAACATCCTAATAATGAGAGTATGTGTTTTCTGATATAATTAAGGGACAAAAACGAAAACTTTGCTTGCCCTTTTACTCCGCAGTGATAGCACTGCTCTCGGCTAGGTGCATACGCAGACAATTTGTCTCACGCAAATCTGATTTCTGTGCGTGCTCATGGCTCACACCTGGGGCCCTAATCAACCTGGCGGGACCAAACGGGACCAAGCAACGCCTCCTAGATAAGAAAGCCTACAGTGTTGAATTTTTCTGCGTCACTAAAAAAGGCCATCGTTGGCCAAAAATTAGACGCGACTTTGGCCTCGTGCGTTCGGCCAGGAGTCGTGCTCCCGCTGATTAGACACGAGCTCCAGCCGAACGCTGACGCGGCCCTCGGGTCTAATCTCTGGCTCTAAACGTACTCAGCATAATTTATCTCTACGACGCCAGACTCAGCAGTGTGTGGTCTCGCGGATGTGCAGACAAGGTGTGCGACCGGCTGTGGTCCTTCGAGCGGTTCCCGAACCAGATGGTGCGGGGCCAGGACGCGGCGGTGCTCTTCACGGCTAGCAAGGACTCCTGCCTGGCGGCCTGCCTCAACGAGGACCGCTTCGTGTGCCGCTCGGCGGAGTTCAACTACGTCACGCTGCAGTGCCACCTGAGCGACGTCGACCGCCGCTACCCGGGCGTCCAGGACAAGTTCGGAGACGCCATCGGCGTCGACTACTTCGAGAACGCCTGCCTCGAAGGTACGGCTTGAGATGTCGGCGTCGCTATACTCCGTTCGCCCGAGACTGCATCCAAAGGTACAGCGCGAGCTAACCCACGTCCCTGGCTTCGAGACGTCCATTTCTAGCGCAAGCGCTTCTTCTGCGGAAGAACGCTTCAAGGCAGCGAGCTCGAGCTATCTTGCTTCTGGCATTGGCTTCAGTCTCAGCTGACTGCTCACACATCATACAAAAGACAGTCTGCAAACACGAGTCACTGCAATATCCGTGGTTCGAATGCCGCATGCCAAGTTTTCACCTTGAACTCATTGCCATACAGCATTCCATGCACGAATCTCGCCGTGACTCGCGTTCGAATCTGTATGCAGACCGTCTTTTGAATGATCTGTAAGCAGTGCAACCCCGGCTTAAGGGTGACAAGAGTATAGTGACAAAGAGAGTGTATGGGAAGTGTCAGCTTATGGTGTCCAGACACCGCAAGGACGGTAAGAATTGGTTACCATGCCGACGACTGCCATAAGAAGGTTGCCCCTTTCCCTGAACCCTTAGCCTGTCACCGACCATAGGAAACTCGATGCTGACCGTACGCCTTGCGTGCTTGTGCATAAGATTATTCTCTTTAATTTGATCAGAAAAAATGAAGTCTCGGATTGCCGTTTACTAAAAACAGGCACGAACGGGCGCCCATGTAGAGGCCTGGAAAACTGTGCTGTGGTCGAGTATGGTCATTTGATGATATCTGCTTTCATAAATAAACTCTAGCTTACATGAAGCTAAGTTCTAAATAAATTGAATAATTATATGCTGATAAATGAGCTCGTCTTTCCCAACGTTTTTATATGTGAGATTGCACTTGCCACATTCTGTTTTTTTTTTTTTTTTTTTTTTTTTTTTTCTACAGCAAACGAGGTGTGCTCCGGCATGCGGACGTACGATTTCGCGCAAGTCGGCGTGTCCCAGGAGATGGTCACTCACTACGTGGACCTCAACTTCTACCCGGATAAAGAACTGCTGGTGAGACTCACTCTTTTTGGCGCACACTTCGTGCAAATGGCCACGTATTTTTTTGTTTAGCAGAATTCGAATTATTTTAATATTACCACATCCGTGACTCTCAAAATACGCCGATATCGGGGCAAAAGTTGATGATAGATGAACACGCAGAAGAAGGAAAAAAAGAAACAGAACGTTTTCAATGTAATCGGGAATCTAAGAAAAATGAAATATGACGACATCGCAAACATACCGATACTAAGATTATATTTATCCAGTGCTAAAACCGTCCAGATCGCTTACACTTATTTATCAATTGTCTCTACTTAAATGGAAAGAAAGCAACATACATACAAAAAAACAAAAACAAAAAAAAAACAGAAAGAGACGCGTGTTATCCTTGTTGCCTTCTTACCCCCTCCCCCCCCCCCCCCTTTCTTTTTCCATTCCAGCTCCATTACGGAGAATTAAAGTTAGCGACAAATCCATTCAACTCATATACTTCCTGAGACTAGAAGCCCTGCCTTCAGCGCGAGCTCGCTGGCTTCCGCAGTGTTTTGGTTGCGCGTGCCTGCGCGTTCACACCTGTGTTAGCAAGCGCAGAAAGCTCGCGCCAAAGGCGGAGCTTCTAGGAAAAAATACACTGAGCCCATTACCACTCCTGGAGCGGCCTAGCTCCATTTCATTCCAATAATTCCTAAACTCGAACAAATTGCTCGTGACAGCCACATTTTGTTACCGGAAAAAGCAGTGGCTGGCGTCATTAAACACAGACAACTGCAAGCGTACGCAAAATGCTTCCCTTAGGGTGCCTTTATGTGCACTTTGCTGAGGATGGACATATCCGGCCATTTTGTCCCACACGTTTATTTTTATTTTTTGTTCAGAAGCGCGTGAAAGAGCGTGTCCCTGCACGCGTTTGTGGCGCGGACTCGACATTTTGTGTTCGTTGATTTCTTTGTATTTTCCCCGTGAGCGCGTGCTGTCGGCATTGGGTACTACAAAGGGTGGCATCACCCTAAGCAGGACATTGAGGCACCCTAGCTTCCCCAAAGCAATCATTCTACAATTCTACACAGCTGGGTGGTGTTCGCAAAAAGCGCTTCGTGGCACTTGGGTTCACTGCAGACATCGATCGCGCGATCAAGCGTACAAGGCTCGCAACAGACTCATTTTACTCGCAAAAAGACCATGCATATACCGTTTACAGATATATGGTCAGCGTGTTGTTTGTTTCCTAAAGCCTTATCTATATTCCGTTCCATACTTAGTCTACAACGTTGTCAAAGCTACTGGCGCGAGCGCGTGACTTCATCTATGGTTTCGTTTAAGCGAGAGCGCGTGCAAATGATCTGCGAGATGAAACCCGATGCTCGTGAGAGCAGCTTTGACAGCGTTGTACATTAAGTATAAAACAGAGTATAGTTCGAGAGGGGCGCAAGAAGTTACCTTGCTCTCTGCCTCGAATACTGCATATCAGCACCGCTATACTTCGGTTTTACTTTAAAGGGGCACTGACACCCCAAAGGTCGTATTTATTTTTATTGTCTAAAACGATGCAAGTTGCAGCCATAGACACGCAAAAAAAAACCGCATCGCGAAAAAAAAATTTCCCGCGCGCACGCGCGCCTTTTTATTTTTGGCGTTTGATTTTCCCGCCTCTCGCCTCCTCGCTTCTTTTGATCGGTGACGTCAAAAATCAGGAAATTTAGAAGCTTTGTAGGCGGCATCTTTATAACATTTAATGACGGCAATCCTAAAACATGTTTTTTAACGCAATTGCGAACGCACTACGGCCCTTCTTTTTGAAATACCAAAAATCGGGAGTTCGTTGTGGTGCCGTCTCCTGGATTTGTATCCTCCAACGGAAAACAGGCGACACCGCTCAAAACCGGTCCGCCGCAACGCCGGCGCTAGCCGGCGCTCGCTCCTTTCCTCCTCGCTTTGGGTCGCCATGGCAACAGCAGGGAGTGGTGACAGGAAAGGGGATCTTGGGTAAAACCAGCTGAACAAAGGAAGGAAAGTGACAAGGAGAAAAGATTGGCGAACCGACCGCTGGACTACCAACTGTTTTTTATTAAAACTTTCTCTTCTTCTATTAATTCATCTCCGATCATCCTTTTTCTTTTTCTTTCTCATTGCTCTTATCTTTGTTCAGCTGGTTTTACCCAAGATGTCTCAGAACCAACTAGCTCAGCTTTTACCCTTAGGAAAGGGGACTCTCAGGTCTCCGCAATTTTTGACGTCAAGGCACCGGCGCCGATCGCGCGGGAACTTCGAATTCGGCATTTGGAAATTGTTTTTTTACTTCACGAATACTGAATTCCCAAATTTCAAATTTTGAGGGTAATGTCCCGGCATCGTTTTCGACCGTTTCGGATAATAAAAAAAAATATGATTTTGATGTGTCAGTGCCCCTTTAAGTGCGAGCTAGGCCGAAGCTGCCAGAGGGAGCGTGTGGCCCTGAACAATGCTTGCACTGCACGAGCGCGCGTTCTTCGCAGGGACGCTAAAAGCCAGGAGCTCGCTCTTGTAGCTTCTATCGCTCGCACTTTTAAACGAGGCATTTATTACACGATATCAGGTGTGAGGCCGCGTGTATCTGCCCCAAGTATTCATACACTGCCGCAAGCTCACAAAACCGCTGACAAAGTTCAATCGCTGTGGTGCTAGCATGAGATACCGTAACACCAAACGTACACAGCTTTCCAAAAAAAGGGCTCATGGCAGGTTTCATTTTCAGTGTTCGTGCGCATGGCGCGTGATTTGCTCGCTTTCCGAAGCGACGAACACGCGCGTGTTGGGCTGAGGAGATCGCACGCCGAGCTGAGGACTTGTAAACATTGGAATAGTGTATAGGGAGTATTCACCGGACGCCATATTTGAGGGCGCTGTTTAGAGCGCATGCTCAGAACGAGCCCACATTAATAGGCTGCTAAGACCGGCAATCGTGGTGGTGCGAAATGCACGTTGCAAAAAAACTGTGGAAGCTCGCCACCGGCACGCGCTCAACATTCGTGCACACAACTATGGCCGCCAGTATATCTGATTTTCTATACAATTAAGCCGGGGTCACACTTCTCATGCATCATACAAAATACAGTCTGCAAACACGAGTCACAGCAATATCCGTGGTTCGAACGCCGCGCGCCATGTTTTCTCCTTGACCTCATTGCCATGCGGCATTCAAAGCACGTATCTCGCGGTGACACGCGTTCAAATCTCTATGCAGACTGTCTTTTGTACGATGAATGAGCAGTGTGGAGTCTGTGGACCCCGGCTTCACGTTTACTGTAAAATTGTGGCAATTTCTTACCCTATCCAATTCAATTCTTTATATATTCCTTTTTACGCAAACACCACAAGATATTCTGGATCAGAAATCTGCACGCTAACCGCGCGTGGTTACACAACATCCGCTTTATCCCGTCTCGCGGCATGCCAGAAACAACACCCCGTTCATCCTCAACTTTTTTTGAAGTTTGTTTGCTTCGCTGCGGGCGCACCACTTTCATCCTGGAAGGAGCGTGAGCCGTTGAGAACAATCAAGCCGTCAGTCACCTTCGTTGAAATTATGCCGTTTAAAAATCCACCTTAACAATCCGTCAACGTTGCGCCAGCAGGCCGTACGGCCTAGCTGAAGACTGACACAGCTCGCGGCGCGTAAGAACGGAGCCCCCCCCATTCCATGCCCACTCTATTCCGGGCAAAAAAGGTATACCCTAATTCCATTCTGAAAGGTCGCGAAAGTGCGTGCAGAATGTTTCCGGAATCATTCCGACTCCGCAGTGGCAACTCCGCCAAAACTGGCACTCACGCACTCTTCTTTTGTTTCTGACTTGTAAACTGCGTAGATCTGCGGAAGCCGAAGTGCATCGTGATGGCGCTCGTCGATCTTGGGACGTTTGCTATCGCCATCGGAACCAGTGACGCACAGTAGATCCAGCGTGACCCTGCATTTTTTTCCTGCGCGCGATAGGTTTAGCTGGTGATAAGCAAACGCACAAAGACGACGATCGGCGTGACGATGCACTTTTAGCGTTGCTCGATTGGCTCAATCGGACTGTGTACCGTTGACTGCGGTCAGACTTAATAGGGAGTTTTAGGGAACCGTTTTCGCACATTCGATACGGTGCGCTAAACCCCCGAGTACGAACCCACCGCAGGGGGAAGGCCCCTTTGGATGTGAAAAAACGGTTCCCTAGAACTCTCGAATGTAAAACGGAAATCAGACTTTTACGGTACTCATATTACATGTGATCAAATTACTCGTAGTGGATTACTTCTTGGAGTAATCTTGTAATCATGTTACTAATTTTATTAAAAACTAATCGCAACAGTAATCTGCTCACTTTTGAAAGTATTAAAATTAGTTATAACCGTTACTATTTTTCAGTGCACTTTCTAATGGCGCCATACATGTTCGTAGAAGTTTCTTACCAAGAAATCGTCCAACCAAGTCTCCCGCAGGAGGATGGTCTGCCGAAAATGGTGGATTAGGAAGATAGGTCGTTTGTAATTCGGTGATTTTAATCTAAAAAAAAAGGGCAGTACCAAAGACCCGTTTTCAAACAGGAATTTGTCGTTCTGACAATCGGAAGTAATCAGAAAAATAACAGTAACTTCCCCAAGTAACGGCCAATTATATTTCTTCTCAAGCATTCGGGTAATCTAATTGAATACATTTTTTTTAACCAAGAGAAATCGTAATTGTAATCGGTTACTTTTTTTTTTTCGTTCAACGTGTACAAGACTCAACGGAGTATAGTACATAAGTATAGCACACACAAATACGTATTTGTTGATAAGGATCTCCTTTTGTTGTTGTTTTATTTGTTGATAAGCTCTCAGGAATTTTGCATTACACTTGCGATTGGACGTGCTAACCTAGCGTAACAACAGTGGTTATACGATCATCGAAATTTCCCATGGGAAACCAGCGAAAAAACATTATTATTATTTTTGTTTAATGCTGGAAACTTGGTGTTTGCTTCAGAAAGTGTAGTTTTTTTCCTTATCTTGAGTATACTTCTGGAGTATACTAGCTGGGTGTCAAGGAGGAAAATGTGCAACGAGAACAGCGCTACGCTTATCAATACAAGAAAAAGACGAATCAGTAATAGGCACAAAGAATAATAATAATAGGGGTTGTGTGAATATTTATACAGCGAGTAGTTGGTCAGCCAAAGAAGCAAACACGAGTCTGACAGAACCCGGAAAACCGCCCAAGGACAAAGAAAGAAAGAGACAGTTTCCCTGGCTGGAAAAAAACAAGACGGACTGCCGCTTAGAGGCTTTCAGCGGCCGCGTCCCCTTTCCCTCCCCGGTCCAGCTGTTACCAGCCCGAAGTATCACGAAAGAGTGTCCGAGCTGCCGACCATCTTCCGCAACAGGCAGGCGCGCAAGACCGGAACCGACAGACCACGGCATTTCCGGATTGACCATGCGTCGCTAGACCGCAGGACAACGGACGTTCCTGACCGTCAGGGCCTGCTGGACAAAGACGTTGTTTCCACCAGGCCTAACTCCTCGCGGCCGTGACAGGTGGTGTCGTCAAGATCGCCGCTCCAGTTCACCGCACTTTTTTTCTCCCCCTTCTTCTACTTCTGTGACCCACGAGCGCTGTGCACAAGACAGTGCCTACTGTGCAGTGTTGTACAAGTTCCTCCAAAACTGAAGAAAACTTCGTTTCGCGTTCCTTCTCAATCTTGAAACGAGTTCCCCTTACAAGTTCCAGCGGTTCGAAAGGAACGCGTTCTCGTTACGTTTCAAAGATTTTAACGTGTCGTTTTAACTTGACCTTACGTTTGTGTGTTTTAATTAAATATTACGCGAGATAATCTGTAGATAAAATAAAACGAGCAACTGATAATATCCACATCGAACTGTGTCGTGTCGCTAGATCACATTTGTTCCAGTTCCTTGTTTCCGACTATTCCTGGGAATATCCTCTTGAAGTTGGAGGTTGCAATATCGTGGATAATAAAGCGTCTAAATGCCTACTAAATTCGAGTAAAATTGCAAATATATGATGGAAAAGAAAAAAATGCCTTCCTCTTGCTATTATTTCCGAAAACATAACGAAATTCCGTTCCAAGTTCCACCGATTGCAAGATGAAATGCGGCATTTCTTTGTGGCTCCCGTAACGAATGGAGAGGTCAAGGAAAGACTCCTCATTCCGTGAACCAAAATGGCGACCATACGGGGAGCTTGGCGCTACTTTCCAAAGGTCTAGTGACTTAGTTGAAGCTTCATGGCTTATGTGGCACGGCATGTGACATTATCAGAGTTCCTGCGTATGGCGCGTGCTGTGCTCGCTTTCCAAACCCCCGAACGCGCATGCGCGCTGGGCTGTGGATGAGGGAACTCTCCGTTAGTTCCCTCAGTCCGGACTATATATGGTGGTGATTTCTCGACTGCGTTCCCTCGTAGGCGATAAGTACTACACAAGACAGGGAATGCATTTGCCGTGGGCGCGGGGAGTCTAAGTTCAGAGACTGCCGACGTCCTTTGTGACGACGTTCTTCCTACCTCTGAGTGTCTGGTACCAGTTGACTCTTCACGGTCGGACGATCATGACGTGGCGTGATCCTGCGTGCGTTCATTCTTCCGCCTTATTCACATACGGGTGCTTGCACCGACGTTTCCAAATAAAGACATCGAAGTTAATGAGTCCACAGTCTAAGCTAAGACTATCCAGCGGCGTGGACAGGCAGTACCGGACGGAAGACTCCAAGGAGTGCTTCCGTTCCGCATGAGAAGCAAAGCGCTTGGACGGATTAGATGATGGCAGTAATGCTGGGTTAGCACGGAGTATATGGTTCAAGAAAATGTTTAATGATACAGGCGCGTTCCACACGACATGTCTTTATCTTTTTCTTCGTGTCATCATTAGATTTGATGGACTGCGTTACCCATCTCCTTTTGTGCGTATCACTCTTTTATGTCTGAGCACTACAGGTATAATTCCTTCCCCCTGGCAGTGAGCGATAGGCTTATAACCAGTGAAACCCCTCCATGCGGCGCATTAAGTCATTTTTGCATACATCAGCGTACGACATGAAGCGGGTGTCCACATCGACACTATATGGTTTCCTCTGGACGTCTTTCGAGTTCTTATGTGTTGCACGTGAATGAATTAACCTATAATTATTTTCCCTTTCTTTTTAAAGGATTTTAACTCAGTGGAGTATGATTTCTTCCTATACAACCTGTAACTTGTGTTGCTGGGTTCTGACGAACGTGTTTGCGATTGCGTGGAGGAGCCAGCCTAACTTTAACCGTGTGCTTTATTGAACTAATTCTCGGTCTCGTTTCACTAATTGAAACTTCGAAGAAAAATGATTTACTGATCAAAACGACGGCTTGGCCGAGTTGGTGGTGACGGTAGTGACGTATGTTTGTGTAACCCCTACTTGCGCTGTCATTTTTGGGGTTTACTGGAGTATCTCTATGATGTAAAGAGTAAGAATACAAAATATAAATTGTGCTCGGGGATAACTTTCTGTGGTAATTTAAATACTAAAACATATGAGCTTGCGCGTACCTTTGGCGGCGTGGCGTGGCGGCGTTGCCCCAGCAAGCTGTTTCAGGGTTTAGACACATTGGCCTCCCCATGAAGAAATCCGGTGACTCCTTCGTGCATAGCTAACAAAAACTAAATGCATTGTATCATTTATGTCATACAATGAGCATGAGAACCAAACAGGGGTTCTTTATAGGGTACTGCACAACAGCGTACGCAGTAAGATGACGTCTACTGTACCAAGATATACACATCAGACATCAACATATTATTCTTAATGTATCAGTGTAATCATGCATATAAATAAGTATTTTGTGAATATACCAATATTCTGTCACGTGACGTATATTTTCCCGCTAAATATAGCGGGGAAACGAAATGGTTATATAAGTCATGTGACGTCGATTTCCCCCGCTAAATTTAGCAGGAAAACTGGATTGGTGTCTAGGTCACTCGACGAAAATTTTCCCGCTAAATTTAGCGGGTAACTGAATTGGTGTATAGGTCATGTGACGTCGATTTCCCGCTAAATTTAGCGAGCAAATTGATTTGAGGTTTTGGCCACACGAATGGGAATTTTCCCGCTAAATTTAGCGGGGAAACTGAGTACGTATAGGTCACGTGCCGTCAATTTCCTCAAGGTGTAAAGCTCACGTGACGTCGGTTGACGCCACTTTCCCTGCTAAATTTAGCGGAAAATGCGCGGACGGACGGGCAGACAGACAATATTCTGGGATAGTGGAGAAGCGTTAAAAAGCATCTCATGCATTAATAATTGTTTTTCCGGCATATAGACGATTGGCTTAATATGTATGCGACCCATATTCAGGGTTAAGTAACCGCCCTATTTCAAATGACGATATGCTGTAGAAGATTGCATACGAACAGCAGTCAACGAATAAATTAGACACTGCGAAGTCCAGTATTATCTAACCGTAGAAATTCAGCCTCGTATAATAATATATACCAAGAACATCATAGTAGACGGCTCAGACTGCACTATTTATTTATTTACTTTATCAATACTGCTACCTCATTTTAGACTTTCAGTGGGGTGGTTACAAATACGAACTACCAATAAGTATACGCCATATGGGTTTACATGCATAAATAAATGCATGTAGGCCAATGTGTCCCATGCCCACGCAGGGTGTGGGATTACATTGATCTGCAAACTGTCCAACGCAACGGACCATTTCCTGGTCCGTACTCGTAAATTGAGTATACCGAAGAAGAGCACTCGACCGGGCGGCGAGGAACATACATGGGCGATTTTGGCTTAGTATCTTGAAACTAACCCCAGGTTCTCTCCATTGAACAGTGTGGATGCCGTTGTATGCCGTGTGCGATGCATGAAGAAGACACGCCTCGACGGCGCCGTGTTCTTCTGCTTCCTCCCACTGTCCGCTCTCTTCGCAGGTGAACAGCAAGTCGGAGTGCTTGCGCGCCTGCACGGTGGACAACGACTTCGTGTGCCGGTCGGTGCTGTACAAGCCGAACCAGGACGGGACGATGCAGGGAAGCTGCTCCGTCTTCCACGTCGACCACCTGATGCTGCCCGACGGGGCGAGCACCTTCGTGGGGCCCAGTCCCCCGCTGCCGCTCCTCGACACCGGAGAGACCAAAGGGATATACCTCGAGTCCCGCTGCACGAGTGAGCCCTCCTTCGTCACCGCCGCTTGTAGCCGTTAAACTTTACCTATCTTAATGGACTATGCGTCGAGTGTTGGCGGTCCGTACCCCGACAGTCTTGTGGGCACCGCCATTTTGGTGCACAGTGCAGAGCGCGGGGGACGATTTGAAAATGTAACTCCCTAAGAAAACTTGGACGATATTGTTTCGCTCTGTCGAGCGCTGTTTCAACATTTCTGGAGGATGGAAAATGCGTTTTCTGTGAGATCAAATAAGGTAAGGCCTCGCATGACTGGCAACCATAATTTTACGCTTTTAAGCACGAAGATGATTGAGCGTTATTTTGAAGCGTAGCGATTATTTAGTAGCTTTAGCTTTAACCCTCCAGCAGAGCACTTTTTTAAAAGAACAAGTGTGCCTGGCAAGCGAATGGAATGCGCATGGTTATACATGACGTTATTGTACCATGCTGGTGGTCATTCCCACTTGCTCCTGTCGCGAAAAACAAATTCGGTGGTGCGAGGTGCATGCCACAGAACTAAAGCATTAGTATTTAGCATTTAGTATTTATTGATACTACATCTCCGATTGGAGATTTCGCAGGGGTGGGTAACAAACAGTCATCACTGACAATACACTAAGAGAAAAATGAACATAAAAATCAACTATGCAGATTACAACATTCAAAATGTCAACACGTTCAGGTCTAGACAGAAAAGGAAATTTAACATCACGATACATATCAGGTTTGCACTGCAGAGTGGACGGAGTAACAAAGCAGAAAAATTCAAGAAAAATGACGCTAAAGCTCGTGTAGAAATAAGGCATATTCGGCTTGTATAACAACATCATTAGGCAGAGAATTCCAGTCATGTACTGTCCTTGGAAAAAAAGAAAATTTAAACGTGTCTACTCTACAAGTATGTTCAACAAGGGCCGTAACGTTCTGCGTTCTAGAGAGGTAGCGTGGAGGAGGGCGGAGACTAATGTAGCTATTCTCGTCTATATTAAAGCGGTCATGGGATAAATTAAACTAAATTTTAGCCTGTTAATTTTGCGACGAAGTTCCAGCGATCACGTAGAGTTTTGTTACGGAGTCAGTACGAGAGTACTTATTGTAAATAAAGCGTAAACTCTTTTTTTTTCACTTTTTCAATTGAATTATTGTTAGATGCTGTAAAAGGATCCCATACTATATCAGCGTATTCAAGAACTGATCTAACAAATGTTTTATACACTGATAACTTAACGGTGGATGATGCAGATTTCAGGTTCCTTCTTAAGTACCAAAGTTTATTTAATGCAAGGCGTGTGAGGGATCCTGGAAAAGTAGAGTCATTACGTTCTCTGCCTGATAGCAGGAAACCAAATCATTGCAAGGTGATTGGCTGATCGGGCTCGGTTGCCATGCCCCGCCCCCGCCCCGCCCCCGCCTCCCCCCTCCTCAATCGCCATTTCGGTTCATTCAAATCTTCGGAAGGGTCGTTCTTAACCAGTCGGGCCAAGATCGCTGCGGAGTATCATCGTACTGAGAGCGCTCCTCGTCAATATAAGCGTCTTTGTCACTGCGCATGCAATATCCTTATCAATCATGCTTATCTCCATCTCCTAAAATGGTATCGTTGTTCTTGCGTATTTACAGACAGGAGAACTTATTTATCGATGGCCACCAACCATTGACGCCGCATGTGGTGGCGGTGGAAAGATATACGCGCTCGTTTCGCCGGTGTGTGGCTAACCTCGGCATTCAAGTAATGTCCTTATAAAGCAGCTTGTCACCGGGAATTTGAATCGGCTCACCATGAATGAATAGGTCAAAGAGAAACTGCTCGTTCCACGAACCGAAATGGCGACAATATGGGGAGCTTGGTCAACACCACCTAGACAGAAGGCCTCCACACGCGTCATCATAGTCAGATCGATCGAGGCGAGATATTGGGCACGAGTGCTGCGTCAGTTTTCGGCTGCGGCTCGTGGCCAATCAGCGCGTCGAAGGTCGGGCTCGGGTCCAATAGCCGACCGAGCGCGATCCGACTGTGATGACGTTTCATAGAAGAGGAAACCATGCGGAGGCCTTCTGTCTAGGTGGTGTTGGCTTGGTGCTCTCACAGGATCCAGCGACATTACACAGAACTTAGAGGATGCGCGCTAAACAGCAAGGCCGCAAACATTGACCACTAACGTGACGTCCGTGCAAGCCATGTGCGCGCTGCGCGAGGCAGTTAGCGCGAACGTAGCAGCGGCGTTTCCTCGCGTATTATGCTCATACATGGCACCGACGAGCAGCAGATTTGAATTCTTATGTTTGTGTCTTAGATAAGAAGTTGAAACATAGACTAATAGTTGGATTGTAAACTTTTAATTCAAAAATAAATAGAATAAAGTGTGGCGTACGCTCGTTCATGCAAACTACGTCGTGCTGTGTAACGGTAACAAAAAACGTTGTACTTTTTTTAATCAAGTGACACGGGTTAAGCCAAAAGCATTTTAACAAGGAACGTGAGTACCTGAAAATGAATGAGTGTCTGATGTCTTCTTTCGTATTATCCGCAGACGGGACCAGGGTGTATGCGGCCAAGCCCGGTACGCTGAAGAGTCCTCCTAGTCCACCGAGTGAAACGCGAACATCCACCAAGTCTCCCGTGTTCGCGGACTCTCCAGACCCTTCCTGCGACGCTTACGGCGTCTGCTACGACGGTAAGAAAAAAAAAAAAAAAAGTCCTCCGCATGAAGTGAAGCGCTCTAAATTAACCGAATATTGAACGACTGAAGCGTGCTCGCTGACAACTTAAGAATCTCAAGGTGTGACAAGTTCTGATCATATTATTATCGCTGCGCAGCCCATGAGGTTGCGTCGCAGTGATTATATATAATCCTCTACCGTCTCGCGAATCACGTACAATCGTAAAATACCGAATGTTTTGGACGAAAGGGAATCGTGTTTTTTGCATCACATCATTAGTCTGCGCGTCGTCGAAAGCCAAGGCTGCGTGATTGTGAAGCCAGTGGTTGGGGATCTTGGAATAAGGTGTTAAAGTTTAAGGTCCTGCCGTTATGTAATTAAAAAAAAAAAAAGTTATAAATGATTTTCGAGACTCTCATTGAGAAAATGGCGGCCAACAAATCCCGCGATTACGTGACGATGAATGGCGTTCATCACCGGGAACGGGGTCCCATTTTCTTATTTTAAAATTTCTGAAACTGGCTTTTGAATCAGATTACGCAAAATTTTGGTACCTCAGCATTTCCTCCCGACTTCTGTCGCTACATTGGGGCGGAGAAATAAGTTTCGGCGAAGCGTAATTTGTTTTTGCGGCGTGAAAAAAAATAAACACGGTTCTCATTTCTTTCGGACACCCGGTATAGACAACGCCTACATTGTAAATTATAGCCTGGCGTAGTGTTTTTTGTCATCCTGCTGTGATCTTGCAAGCGACAGATTCCTGTTTAGCGAAAGCTCATCGCCATACTACGTGCTCAGGTGCAGTGCATACATATATTCCGTGTCCGTAGCTGTGTGCAGTGCAGGAGGCGAAGGCAAAACCAAGCGAAGAGAGAAAGAGCGAGCACTTTGAAGGCGGGAGGAATGGAGGGAAATGGAAGAGCCTCCTCCCCAGCGTTCCTATGGCTTGCCCTTTCTCTCCTCGCCTGGCGTTGCCTTCGCCTGTACTGCACGCAACTAGTGACACGGAGTTTAGACGTCCTGTTGCTCCTGCGTTTCGAACAGTGACACTGGCCAGAAAAATCAGCAATTGTTGTTAAGCCATATACGACGTTGCGCAAACTCATGTTACCCGAAGAAGATGCTGGTGGAAGAACAACATTGGTCTAAAATATTTGATTCTGCGTTAGTTGCTTTGCCTACGGTTTTTCGAAGGCGCAGTAAATGCGTGTAAATAAGAACTGGCGTCTACGAGAACAAACTGCAAAGGCTCCATGAGCCCGCTGGTTAGATATTGTCAAGTGAATTGAATTACGTAACCAGAAGGGGCGCCATCTAACCGAAATGATGAAGTTTATCCTTATTAAAAAAGTAAAAGACTAAAATGTGTGAACCATGATTGTTATTGGCACGTCTCGTTGTTAGATCTGGTCGAGACAGATTGGAAGTCCCTAGATAAAGCAAGTGCGTTCACCTGTCAATACTGTCAATAACCTTAATTAAAGGTGATCTAAAACTAGAACAAATATAATCTTTTGTTTTTGTTATGTTCCTTGGAGAGACATAAACAAATTATAAATGTAACCACAGTAATTTTAACTATCAAAGGTCACGCGTCCGCTGTTGGTAGACCTCGTGTGTACGCACTCGCTTTCAACATGCAGGCGTATAAAATTTCATCGTTGAGCGTCTTATGACCGGTGACGTCTTGTTCTCGGCACGCCTCCTTTTCCCCTTTTAGCATAAGAGGAAAACAATGGCATACGCGGAAACGAGAGGATGCCATCTTTGAACCACAACCTTCACAACGAAATTCCTGCCGAGTTTCCCCTCAACCGCCAGTGTTCGAACGTTCGTTGCTGGTACCGCCACGGTTCCTTCCGATTACGTTCCTGTCTGCTGTAGTTGAACGGAAATCACGCTTCGAGGCACCCAAGCGGGGCAAACTACCAGTGTCTTGCGCAGCGTCCGCAAATCGCCCTCCGCGACGACGGAAGGGAGCCCTCGGCAGTGCACACAGACACACACAGACAGCGTCGCCGTAGAGTTAGCCAACCATCCATCATGACGCGCCGAACGAGCCGGGCAGGGGGGACACACGGAAGCATGCTACAAAGCCAAGGTGTTTATGCGCTTGACCGACATCGTATTGGAGGGCAGTGGCGCGTCGCCAGCGGCTGCTCCCGTCGAGACCGTCCCGGAAACGAAAATGCCGATGCCGCCACCCGGTGCGCCGAGGCAACACCGCCAGGGGCGACGCGTTGGGAGAGAGACACCGGGGGACGTGCATACGCTAACGGTCGCCTATTCTCTCCGCCGTCAGGACGCGTCGTGGAGAAAGGTGAAACCCGCCGACCCTAACGGCACCCATTGTGTCCGCTCTGGTCGGGGCTTCCCATGGCGCATGCATGTTCCTACTAATGGCGCCCTTGCGTGATCGTCTCCCGAGGGAGACGAACCGACCGACTGCAGTTGGAGTAGACTGCTTCTTCCGCTATTATTCTTTTAATTTACGCGATGGGTGCCCTTACCATCGCCGAAGTCACGGTCGCATGCTGCGCGAGTAGTAGTAATATACGATACTCCGTTTCACCGTAACTGGGCAAGAAGCGAACGCTACGGCTTCTCCTAGCCAATCCAAGCGACGGAGGCGAAGCACGTCACAGCCCTTACCTAAGGTACAGGGGTGAGAGCGTAACCTGAGCTTTTGTAAGAGAGGGGAAAGAGGAACCTCACTCTTACCCCGGGCCCTCTTTTGCGTACTCAGTCGTCGCTTTTGTCCCCTCGGATATTAGCTCGTCACTAAATTATATTCGTACAAAAGCGGCTTTTCTCTCTCTGTGTGACATCGACAGCAGTGCGCTGAAGCGGTAGAGTATAGTCACGTGTCTCCCTCCGACGCGCTGATTGGCTCACTGGGACCGTAGCCTTGGCCGTTTGCCAAGTCGCGATGAGACGAAGCGTAACTCTACTGCGGGTGGGCGACGGCGTTATGGACGGGCTGCTGAGGGTGCAGCTTCCGGTCTAATGTGCTACTGCACGAACGCGTTCGTTGCGTCACGTTTTGTGTAATCCCTCTCGTGCGTTCCTCGTCCCGCCCACGGAGAGGACAGGCGCGTGTCCCGCTTTTCTTTACTGCACCGTGCACGTGGGATTCGGAGTTAACACGGTTTTGGCCGTGGAGGTCGCGGAGGTCACTTCTTATGTGCCGGAGGATTCTCTGGGCGGGAGCGCGTGGGAAGGAAGCGCCGGGCATTAACGATAGCTTACGGTGATTATCGGGTATACCCTGGAACGGATCTGCGCTGGAAAACTGAGAGGGACCTTTTACATGCTCACTGGAAAATGTTATACTCTCAATGGGGGGGGGAGGGGCTGAGCTTTGTCCTAAGGCTAACATTCCATAGTCTGCTATTGAACACCCTAACATTGGGTGCTGATGATCCTAGAACCATCTTAATGTTTTTTTGTGTTTTTTTTCAAGAGCAACAAGTTTACAAGCAACACCCATTACTAAAACGATAGATACAAACGCAATGAAGCACGGATGCGACCAAAATTGTAATATAATCACTGCTCAACGACCCTATGCATATACTAGACGATTGAAAAGAACTCATTGCGCCTGTGACCGTTTCAGTTATTAATAAGGCAACAAATAGGTTGTTTTTCCTCATCAATATTTAATACAACGTATAATTTGTCCAGGTTTAAGCAATGTATCTATTTGCAAAAAGAGCATTGGGTCATGCAAGGCAACAACAACAACAACAACAACAACAATAATAATAATAATAATAATAATAATAATAATAATAATAATAATAATAATAATATTTTATTTATTTTGTGCCCCATACGAACTGTGAGGATTTAACTTGGTGGCATATAAATTGAGAAAAAAAAAAAAAGACTCATTGAGACACTGTCCTAGGCACGTAGCATATCAAGATCATGCTTGAAAGAAGCAAAGGCACGAAAAATATTGAACGAACGCTACGTCGGTCACTGAAATTGGCATGCGAATTGACGGTGACAGTGTGTTCTTCGAGGGCGGATATAATAAAGAGTTTTTTGTACAGGCGCGAGCAGGCACGATATTTTATTTTTACACTTTGTGTAAAAATAAAATATTTCGCGAAAGTCTACGCGTGAAAAAATTTTCTAAGCTGAAAGTGTTAAGAGTATATCGTAATCATAATAACACGTTTTATTAAAATGCCTGTCGTACATAATGCGAACAAAACGTTTCTGTACAGATTCGATTCGTGAGGTATCAGGGGCCGTCAGCGAGTTCCATATCTCACTACCAGATTCAAGTTTAGCACATACTAGACAAGAAAAAGAGCGAACAATGAATACAAAGTTCTTAAAGTCACGAGACAAACGAGATAACAAACCCAGCATTCGCATGGAAGAAGAGACAATCTGCGTCACATGATAAGAAAAAGAAAGTGTGGCATCAAAGAAGGTCCCAAGGTCACGAACCACAGTAACTCGTGCGATAGTGGCAGACTGGAGTATATACGTAAGTTTAAGATAATATATCGCATTTCAAAACATTCAGAGAACTTTTGTTTTGCTGGGATTAAGATGCAAAACATTTTCAAAGCACCACTCAGATATACGTAGTATATCGGCTTGTAAAAGACTGCAGTCGCAGGATGACCGCACATTCATAAAGATCTTCAAGCCTTCAGCAAACATGAAATGTGAATTTCGTACGCACAATTCGATGTCGTTTACGAAGACGAGAAATAGGAGAGGCCCCAAGTTCGATCCTTGAGAGACCCCAGATGTTGCTATAAAAATACCAGACTAGTTGTCCGAAATCCCAACAATGCTCTGACGTTCAGTCAAATACCTTTTGAACCAACACAAAAGTCCCGGTGATACTCCAAACAAGGATAATTTTAAAAAATCATGGTTAACTTTGTCAAAAGCCTTAGTCATGTCGAAATGCACAGTATCGACCTGACAACGAGAATGAACTATATGAATACATTCAAGAAACGATCGGAGATTCGTTTCCACAGAGCAACCTATTAAAAAGCCGTGTTGTAAACTGCTAAATTTCTGTCGAAAGCAAGAGGAAATAAGCGAGTCAATAATCATCTCAAAAACCTTTCAAAAAGCACACAATAAAGATATAGGTCTGTAGTTGTTTACCTTTTACACATCGCTGCTTTTGTGCATCGGAACAGCATCGGAACACCACGAAACTGGAAAAATGTCAGTTTTAAAAGAGAAGTTAAATATGTGTTCTGAAAGAAGAGCTATAGCATTCGCACAATTCTTTGCAGTAATGTTTGGTATCATATCTATCCCAACGGACAACTTTGACTTTAGTTTCATTATTGCTTTTAAAATATCACTTGTGTCAACACGACTGATCGCCAAAGAATCCTGGCAACCTAGATTGTTAACATTGACACTACCTGAAACACAACCATTTCGTCGTTTACCCTGAGACTGGGTTTTTTTTTTTAGAAGAGCAGAAGTAACAGAAAAAACAGACAGGTTTTTCTGTTACTTCTGCTCTTCTAAAAAAAAACCCAGTCTCAGGGTAAACGACGAAATGGTTGACTTCCACCAGCTAGCCTGTGCCTTGACTCTTTTCTCGTTACCTGAAACACCCTTGAAAAGTAGCGCTCTTGAAAATGGAGTTCGAAAAGTTTCGCGACTTATAAAGGAGAAGACATATGTATCCTGTGTTCGTCCTAAATATATATTATTCTTTGTTTAACGGGTGTGCTGCATGACAAATTTCTATAACTAGTGTGGTTTTCGGTTCAAAACCTTTTTCAGTTTTAGCTTTATAATCCCGTTTGTCCCGTATAAACAATCTTTTTTACGAGTGTTTGATAGATACCGAATTTAGTGTAACATAATTCCAAACCACTCTGGTGATACAATTTGTGGAAGTGTCTTTTTTTATGCATTTAGTGTATCAATTCTTCAGAAAACCAAGATAGACACCTTGAGTACCTCAAGTTTCGCTTCGGAATAGACATGTCCATTCCATTCCGAATAATATGAGTACAGGTGTCTTTTGCAGTGTCTATATTTTCGTTATTTAATACTGCCGACCAGTCAAAATCTCTTAGAAGCCTGTATATCCTTAAGTAATCGCCGGCACGGTAATTGTATCTGGGATAAAACGGAGGATGGAAAACATCTGGACGTACTAGGATGTCGCTGACAGACTCAATGCATTTTCTAGGGCTGTTTAATAGAAAAATATCAATAATGTTTGCCAGCTTATTGTGCTCGCAAAGTCCGTTAAACTGGATAAAATAATGTGAAATAAGTCGCTTTCTTAGTTGTTTGTGAGTTTCGTCTGGTAGTGTTAGATGAACAGTCTATACCAGGGAGATTACAATCACCATAATTATGAACGCGGTAGTTTGAAAGATCGGTGTTCTTTTCAAGGTTTCTAAAGTGGTCAATAAAAATGTTTTGGTCAAAAAGAGGAGGAAAATAGTAGTTTCCAATGAGATAGCTAAAACCGTCACTTGATAAAACTTTAATCCAGACACATTCCTTATAAGTTTCTTGGTCGTTCCTTCGGCAAGACGCCACTGACTCGTCAATCGCGCCGCCAAATTTCTGGCCTTTCGCAACGTAATCTCTGTCTCCGATTTATAATGTAGGAAGAGGGAAAATACAAGGTACTAGATCTCTGTCCTAAAAGCCAAGTTTCAGTTAAACAGATTAAATTGTAACAGTTAGCAACAACGTTTGACATGAGTTCATTAGCTTTTGTCCGGAAACCACGAACATTCTCATAATTTTTTTAAAGAACGCAAGCCAATAACGATTCGACGTTGTCGCTAAGACAACCCCCGCTAAATCTGTTTGATGATGTACATTGTAATTTCCCCGCACTGCACCGCGTCACTTTTTTCCATCCCCTTTCTACACCCTTTAACACCTGACGAATGTTCTGGAAGACAGAACTTTACAATTATAAAGGTGTATTACTCAAAATAAGGGTGCTGAAAAGGCGTAGCCATGGATGGAAGTCTCTGGAACACTCACAGTTCCAAAAATGAGAGGCACTGAGTTGAGTACTCCACAAACAGGTAAAACAATTTTTAAAGTAAGGATAAAAACACTTAGAAACAAGGATAGACAGCACAGTTCTTTCCTTGTCTCTTAAGTGTTTTTGTCCCTACGTGCCCCTAAGTGTCCCAAAGTGCTCTGTCCTTGTCCCTACGTGTTCGTATTCTTTCTTTGATTCTTGTATTTTCCCCAAACCGCTCTTTCTTCCTTGTAAGCAGGCAATGATCCCTCCCATTTGCGACGCAGTGTCAATCCAGTGCACGGACGCCAAGATCGTGGTGTACGTAAAGACGAGCCGTCCGTTCCACGGCCGCATCTACGCCATGGGCAGGAGCGAGACGTGCAACACGAGCGTCCGCAACAGCCAGGCCTTTCGGCTGGACCTGTCGCTCACGGGGCAGGACTGCAACACACAGTCCATGGTGAGTGGGGCCCAGACTTGAACCGTCTTGAAGCATATAGAACGCTTTTTTAACTCCCCGAATCCCAGAAACCTGTCCGCCCGTCGACCACTCCGTTTCTATAGGTGTCATGTTTTTCAACACGCAAGTCGACGCGCAGGTGTGGTACATGGAGAAAAAGAAAAGAAAGACTAAACAACCGACGGAACGACGACCCTGCAGTCTTGCAACAGTGTGCCTACATTTCAGAGCGTTTCCAACTGCTCGGTCGGGGTCACGTGGCTTATGGGCCGCGTTTAGAATACGAACTGCGAGGACGTGACGAGAGCGTCACGATCGTCTGAAAACGTCTCCGCCTCTCCGTCCGCTTTCCTCCTCGTAACGCAACTACGCAACGCATGCGCAGTCGCGATCAATCTGTCCACGAGGCGTCCGCTATTAAATTGCAAACGTTCTCCAAAGTTGAAGTTGTTCCCTCTCTTATATCCAGGCTCTCAGGCACTGCATGCACTGTAGATATATATGGTCAGACTGTTACGCTCCTAAGGTAATTCAATGAAAAATATAAATATCGGAATAGCTCGTAGAGTCGATTTTTGCGATTGATGAAGAGCTTTGCTTTTTAGATATCAACATATTTTCAGTCTTTTGCCGGGTTCCAGTGGCGTAGCCAGAAATATATTTTTTGGGGGTGACCGACGGGGCTGGGATGTCCTGCCCATGGGGGGATCGGTGGCCGAGTGGGCTAGCGCACACCAGCTCGGAGCACGTGGAGCGAAAGCTGGCACTGCAGGACCCAGAGATCCTGGGTTCAATCCCCACCCCTGCCCGTTTCGATCTGGATGAGCATCGTACCTTCGTGCGGTCCTATATCGCTACAGCGTGGTGCACGTTAAATACCCTAGGCTAGCGGTTGTGCTGCACTGGGTAAATTGCTCATCTACAGCGTGTGACTCGACGCAACTTTGAAATGGCTGACCAACTACACGCTGTAAAAATATCCACACAACCCTCCCCCCCCCCCCCCACACACACACACACAATTATTAGTCCTGTTCATGACGTGGGGTGTGGATCTCCTCCGTAAACTGCAGTGATTAGCTCTTCGACTGCTATTGGGTGAAGTAGACGAACGGGAATTTTAAGAACGTACAAGGTATGTTCCGAAAGCCGCTTCTATTCCCAGTGTGAACTATCTTTCACGCCGAAGTTGGTTATATCTCAAACGATGGGCTGAAAAATAAACAAAACATTTTTTTTTTTTGTCTGTGCAGAGCGCACGTCCGCGAGAAGGGGGAAGCTGTCGTAACGAAGTCCAAACGCTTCCGTTTCTTTTCCGAAACCTACGCCCGAGACCTCCCACGAGAATCGTCCAAGCAGGGTCTCTGCTGGCCGCGCCTCATTATGCGAGCCGCCTCGCATTGTATAGCACGGCGATGGCTTCATTGAAGGGGAGGGACACGCGTTCGATTCCCGGCAATTTGCGAACAAAAGCCCTCCGCCGTCACGACAACCTCGCCGCCGGTTTGCAGCGCCATTATGCTTCGCGTCCCGTCAGGCTTATTCTCACTGTAGAGACACGACTGACCCAGATGCCGTCATTGTATCACGTTGTCCCGAGTATGCTTCGACAAATCGGTTCGCACTTCCTGTCCGGACTACTATAATCGGTGCTCGTCAAACAAGCCGAGACCGAAGTTTACGGAGCACGACTATTGGACTCTCGCGACAATAACGCACCGCTTTTGGCGCCCAAGTTCAATCGGTGCGTTCCGCGAAATTGCGGCTCCAATTTTGTATTTGACGAATCTAGGGCCCCTTGTAAGAAAAGAAGAAAAAAAAAAACATGTTCTGCGCATTGTTTGTACGTTGCGCGCAGTTCTTACAAGGTTCGGTTGTCGGGCGAAGAAACGATGCCTTCGGCATTTGAAACGCGTACTTCCTACTAAAATAGCATATAGCTAATATATAGAATGCATCTTAATTTATCACATAAATGCGGAATTAATACCCCTCCACAAAAAGCCCAATCTTCTTTTTTTTTTTCGCTATACGTTTTTTTTATCAGATTACAAATGTAGCGGCAAGTAACAGAGCATAGAACGAAATTGGATGGCGACTCCTCGGTCAATGTATTGCTACTTTCTTCGTATAATTACCTATGATAGCTTCACCACAAATTAGACGAATTTTGTAGTGACCCAGATGAACGAGGCGGTAAGTTTTGTCTCACCGATTCGAGGTCGAGATCCAAGAGGTCACTTCCGATCGTGTAATCCGGAAGCCACCTTTGGTCATGTTATCAATGAAGTGAACGGAGATAAACTGCCAGGGCGATGGAAGACACAGCGTTCAAATGAAAGACAATGCACAATGCTATAAAAAGAGAAAAAAATAATCTCGAATGACTGTTTTATTGTCGCGGCACAGTTAATGGTTCTCAAACTCGCTTCAATTCAGCATCGAGCACTATCGGAGGACACATGCTTAGGGTTTAAAAAGACGTTCGACAAATATCACACGAACACAACAACGTGTAAATGCATTCTCTATTGAATGGTTAATGGATAGACTGTTGTTGAATTGTTCGTCGCTCATACTATCAACGTATGATTTCTTAATTTGT
The DNA here is from genome assembly GCF_016920785.2 of Ixodes scapularis. Classification (NCBI taxonomy): domain Eukaryota; kingdom Metazoa; phylum Arthropoda; class Arachnida; order Ixodida; family Ixodidae; genus Ixodes; species Ixodes scapularis. Next base: position 79,243,498 of record NW_024609868.1, read on the forward strand.
AGTATGGTATTGTATTAAGACACATGGACGGTCCGTGAGGGCTTCTGACAAAAGCTCCATTAAAAAGAGTAGACCCATTATGTTTTCCTCTTAGTACTTTTTGTTCAGCTGGAAGTCAGTTCTCAGGGTCACGAGGTACCGATTTCCGATCATTCCAGGGCGGCGTCTACACGAACACTGTGGTGCTTCAGCATCACAACGTGGTTCTGACGAAGGCCGACAAGGTGTACAACGTGCGGTGCACGTACGAGACGTCCTCCAAGAACATCTCATTCGGAATGATGCCAGTCAGGTATGTCTTCAGGTGTAGCTTTAGCACGTCCACCAGTTCTGGTCTAGCGTACAAGCCTTTGACGCGGGTGTGGCGGTAACCGGAGCAGTGATCTCGATTTCAGGGACCCGGACACCACCCAGATCACGGCGTCACCCGAGGCCCCGCTGCCAAAGATCATCATCTTCGGAGTCGATGGAAGGGAAGCCTCGACAGTGCGAATCGGCGACAGGCTCACCTTCAGGATCGAGATTCCAGAAACCAGTAAGAACCTCTGCAACCTTTTAAAGCTCAGGTCTAAACATGCTTATAAACCATGAAGAAACCAATAAGAGACGCCATGCAAGGATACTGACCGTATGAAGTCTATAGTGGTTCAAACACGCTTACAAACCATGCAGAAACCAGCAAGAAATTTCGGCAAGAACGTTGACCTTATGGAGTTATGTACTCCACACAGGGTTACAAACCCAGAGTATCTTCGTTGTGCACGAAGACGAAGTGCGAAGTGAACATCCTCGAACATTGGGTACACATAATTTTAGGTGCTATTCTCCAGCGAATGATTGCTCGTCGTGTACGTTGTCCTGAATGCCTTTGTAGTTTTGCCTTTTGAGTAGTATTTAGCACACTACAACGTTTCGGACTACTGAATGTCGACTCAGTTAAGCAGATGTGCACGATCTACGTAAGCGATGTGCGCTGGTTTTAATGTTTCAAAACCAGTCATATGAGCCCTTTTGCGAAGCCTTCGGAACCGTTTTAATTAAACGTCTCATAGCACAACAGCCATTTGGCTGTCAGGCAGTGCACGATTAATTACTTGCGCTATTTTTTGTATTATTGTTCTAGTAACACATAGAAGTTTAAAGTCACATCTTTCACAAGTAAATCGACACAAAACCACTGTTACAATATTATATTCAAACTTTACACGTAACATTTCGTCACGCTAACCCTAAAGCCACTTTCCCTCTTCCAATTTCTTATTTTCCCTATTCCGCACACTTTACAAACAAACATAAAGCAAATAGAAAGCGAAACACCTTTGAGCTTTGCTCAGTCCAATAGACTAACCTGAATTTTTATATAACTTATTGACAATATAGAATCACACCAAAAGTTATAAGTGGCATCGGACTTGAGCTTGGATGCTGAGATATTCAAAGTAGCTCAAACCCGTTTCAGAGTTCTCCAATGTAAAGCTTTAAGTGCGTTTGTGTATACATATAAAAAGTAACTTCAGATGCTATCATATAATTGCCTCACGGAGGAAAAGAGTTAATCCTTGGGTGCTCTTCATATGTGTAATGAATATTGCAAAAACGTGATGCCATTAGTATCACTGGTCCCGGGACTAATGGTGTTTCGAAGCACTTAACGGATTTTCCCACTGCAGCGCCGTACGGGATCTTCGCTCGGAGTTGTATCGCCATGGCCAAGGACGCCAGGAGCACCTTCGAGATCATCGATGAGAGGGGGTGAGCAACCGGAACACGTTTTCGCGATAAATCGCGACCGACAAGGGATTCCGCCTCCTCTCACGAGCGGCTCGCTTTAAAAAAATAAATATATAAATCTCCTTACCTTGTTTCATTTCAGCTGCCCCGTGGACCCGACAATCTTCCCCGGATTCCTCCAGATCGACAGCAGCCTGCAGAGCTCCTACGAGGCTTTCAGGTTCACGGAATCGTACGGTGTCATCTTCCAGTGCAACGTCAAGTACTGCGTCGGGAGATGCGAACCCGTAAGTACAATGGACCTTTTCCACATATCGACGGCACCAGGCGGTGGCTGCACGAACTAAAAATCGAGGAAGTGACCTACCTGCGCTACCAATCGATACCGGGAGCTACGCTACCAGTTTCTTCGCACTCCGAGCTGCGGCGCCTGCCCAACGCGAGCTTAAAGATGGGCATCCGTGGCGTCCACCCAATCGTTGTTTTTCCTTCCTTTCACTTTCTTTTTTTGTGTAACCCAATTATATATATGCTGCAATTACCTGTTCTACTCGCTTATTCACAGGCTCATTCCGAATTTCCTCGATTTTTCGTTTCGACTTCCGCCGCTTGGCATCGGGCGCTCGCGCGTGCGCAGAACGCTTCTCGGAAAACGTCCATTGTCCGTTTCGTGTCGACCTGAATGGGCTCCGCACGAAGCAGCAGACATGAGTTATGACTAACCTTTCGTGTGCCTTTAATGAGACCGGCTCATTCGGTAGTTTCATTAGTGTTGTCAGTGCGCTGCGAGTAACCTGACACTTCCACGATATCTCTTAATAGCAGCGGCGATCAGTCTTTTTCTTTTTTGTCAATGAGAGGTTTTGGAACGTTCAGTATTAAGTATATACTATTAAATATATGTTTAATAATATAAAATAAAATAAAGGAGGCTCAGGCAGTGAAGTCGCGGTTTTTGACGGAAGCAGCTGCTTTTGGCGATAACTGAATTTTTTTATAACACGCATGGAGGCAGAAGCAAGGCGATGCTTTCGGAGTTCCATGCTATGGCTCTCAAGTCGCCGAATTGCAGGAGCTACTAATTATGTTTTTTTGTTTTTTTTTTTTATCATTGGCATATTTTTTACGTGAAAGCTCGGTAATCGTATGTAGTTGCACAAAGCCAATGCGCGTTTAACGTGGACAGTGGCTCGAGTGATCTACGCTCGGAGCGTGCACGCTTAGCTAATTTAAAAGAGTCTCGAACAGCCAATTAATTATCGCGATGAACTACGTAATAGCTATATTTTCCTGAGCATCCCAGCGAAGTTTTTCGATATTGTTTGTAATAAAAAAAAAACAAAAAAACATTGAATTTCAGATTCTGCGGCAGTTATGAGAGACAAAATGAAAATAAGCGAAAATGAAAGAAAGGAATTTGCCGCAACTGCGGATGAACTGGTCAGTTTTAGGTGTTATTCTCCTTCCGACAGTGTCTGCTGTGGAGAAGCATGGACATTGGAGAACGAACAAACTTGGTCATCCGCGCAGGCTTCGCGCTGAGCATTATTAGGAGGACTTTGGCGGAACTGTGAAGAAACTACAACAAAAGAAGATGGGAAGGAAGAAAGGCACCCCGCCGAAATGACCGATGTTTTAACTGACACGCGCTAAGTTTTTTTCTGGATTATAATTTATGACCCAAGTCCCGCGTATAAAGCAAATGCCCCACTCATGTATACGGCGTTCAGATTTACGTCACACGCCTGGTATGCATGTTTTACAATTTCTAACTTTGCCGATAGTCATATTCAAACTCTACGCATGGGGCCAGTAGAGGTAGGAGGGTGGACTAAGGTGGCTGGGATCACCGGAGGGGAGGAGGGGGGTCAAAATGCAAATTTATATTATAGGGTCTGCTGGATTTCGGGGGGTAAGTCTCTCTCCTGGCTATGCCAATGGCTGGGGCGTGCTATCCAGTGACTTTAGGGCGTACTGTTTCTCCTTCCTGAAAGTTAGATGCCCCAAAGTTTAATATTAAATGCGTAGCACGTACAGAGTCAACGCTTAGCGCTTTTGCATCCGATGCATGTAGCCTCGATGGTAACGTCATGCTGGCGACGTCACGGTGTTTACGTGACGTCATCTGCATTTTAAGAGATACATTATGACGTAAGCACGTCCGCATCTTGATGACGTTACAGTGTTCACGTGGCGTCATCAGCGTGACGGTAGTCACCTGACACTATGACGTCACTGAGTATGACGTCATGATGTGACGCGACTTAAACCGTGACGTCAGGTAATGCCATAATGTAACAGAGGATCTTTAAAGGCTATGCATTTAGAACACTTTTAAAACACACCGCAGAGACAGCCGATTTTTTTATGGAAGTTATTCTTTCCTCAGGTCCTTTCCCATATCGGGTATCGCGGCAACCTTCCATCCCGCCTCTTTCTCCTTTCTCCCGAAGGTGGTATGCACACATGGCAGGGAGAGCATCGATTCCTGGGGACGTCGGCGACGGGCGGCGAGCCGCTCTCAAAGGACGACACAAGAGATGACGCTGAGCCAGGAGATCCTGGTTCTCGACATCGGAGATGAGCCTGCAGCGAGGTCCATGACCGAGAAACCCCCAGCGGTCAACGGTCAGTTCGACCAACTCAAATGTGTCTTTGATTTTATCTGGACATAATCTTGTCTGTCAAACCCAGGAAAAGACGTACTGTGAGCTCAGACCAAAACAGTCTGCAACGGCCGCGGGGACCGATCTGAATTTCTAGAACAAAGTTTACCAATAGGGTTTTTTAAAACGACCTTCTTCCGAGTAAAATAGACCCGGGAATAAAAAGTCTCGGATAAAATGATCCCGCGTGATATTGTTAAAAAATGGTCCCGGATAAGGTGGCTTCAAGTGCAAATCTGGATAAAATGGCCCTATATACAGCCCCCCCCCCCCCTTTTCTTTTTATTTTTTTTAGGGGTTCCTACTTAGCAATTCTAATTTAACGTCCGTTCAATGTGCTTTCAAAAAATAATAACGCGTATTATTTATTTATTTTAGCTAATATATAATACAAATCTGTCTTTCACAAGAGTCTGCAAAATCTCATTTTACCGTTTAGGTGGCTTTAAAGAAGAAATAGTGTGGTACGGCGACCGACCTCGAGCGTTACTGGGAGTACTGTCACAAAAATTGTCACAATTCGACAGTAATTTTTTTTATTTTAATTTTATTTACTGAAGTGTCAAATTAGCGCACTAGAGGTGCAAGAAAACGCCTCGGGGCACTCAACACATGAGCGTACTTCGATAGAGTATTCCGAAATAAACGTGCAGCCCTCTAAAAAAAATTGTTTATATTGTTCTCCTCAGAGCACGAGGATTAATGCCAATAATTGACTACGGTGTTGTAGAGCCAATTACAAGTTTGGGGATACGTGTAACGAAAGAAAAATTGATCAGGAATGGTCTGTGGCATTGAATGTATCGTTTCAAATTAAAAGAAGTGTCACGCGTAGTGTTGCATCGCAGTTTCGCTTCGCAGATGACGTTTTCAGGGATAATTATCCCCACGGTTTCCTCTCTAAAATCTGCGTAGATGGGCCAGTGGATGCATTGCACATTGCAAAGGGTATAAAGCGGCGAAAAAACACGGACCGAGACACGAAGACAACGACACAAGGTGCACTCTCAACTGAAGTTTATTCTAAAAAGTACACGCTATTATACTCAATGCGAGAACGCACAGTCATCAATCAATCCATAGGCGGAAAGCTTTCAATTTCAAAGGGGGGGGGGGGGGGGGGGGAGAAGCCCCCCCCCCCCCCCTCCCCCGGAAAGACGCCTTACCAGGTTACAAATGCGAACAGGATAGCTGGGAGAGAATTTTACAGGGACAGAGGAAGGAACTGAACAGGACGAGCGGTTTCGTCTAGCGATTCATTCTTCGAAATAAATCATTTCGCAGTGACACGTGGTGATGAGAATCAAGCTCTATAGATACTGGAGCAGCCGAATAAATAAACGAGAATACCTAATTTTGCTTTGTCCCCTTGTCAGTTTTGGTCGCGAACATTACTCTATGCATATATCTCCGTCCTAGAACAAAAGTAGCAATTACTATAGTTTTGTTTGTGACATTGTTGGAACAGTATTAAGATGCAAGCTCCCACCTTACTCCTTGGTGTCTCGAATGTCGAAGTTGAAGGAAACGAAGACAGTGAGAGTATTGAAGACAGAAAGGAGGATTGTTTAAACAAAACAAAATAATGCAAGGCTTGTTTAATGCTCGTTTAACTCCGCCACCCCCCCCCCCCCCCCCCCCAAAAAAAAAAAAAAAACAAAAAAAAAACAACAACAACAACAACGAAAAAACAACAACATTCTTGCTTGTTTTTCTCATCACCCCCTCGTCATGTTGAGGCAACACCCAAGCAGAGAGCTACCGTGGAGCCAGGCTGGCGCTCGGTGGGTAACCCGGAGGACAGGCGACTCTCGAGTCCGCGGTCGTCGGTCGCTGACGCTTCTTCGCTTTGTCGGTCGTGTCTGATGGCGCCTTCGAAATTTGCCGCCATAGAACAACAACACATCGCCGACAACACATAAATGTTCTTTTGTCTTTTATCTATGGCCTTTTTTTTCTTTTTTAACGAGTTGTCGGAGGCATTCTTTAAAACGCCTTTGAGCGTCAAAAAAGGCATTTCGCTGCTGTCACTAGAGCGAGTGTGCGAGCCACTTCTCTTTTTCACTAGTCCCTTCGTTTTGGTCTGCTTTCTTTAAGCTTCCAACGCGCGAGTTCTTTTTTAACTTTTCTCTGTATTTATTTCCTGCCGTCTGCAGGCTTGTTTGCTTTTTTATTGCTATATTTCTTTTCGCCTGGAATTGAGTATTTTAAGGCGTTAAAAGAAGATGGTACTTGCTTTTCCTAAGAGCTCGGGAGAGGGGATAGGACGGTGAGTTAGCGTGACAACCAAGGACACAAGGCTCGTCGTAACGTAACGTAAGGAGTTACGTAAGACGTAAAGGAGAGACGGGAGTCCCACCTGGAAGCGACATTATCCTCCGCAACTCGAGATCGACCTAAAAGTGGTGCTGCTGTCGCGCTATCATCATCATCAAAGCGGGGATAGAAGCACGGCCAACCCATAGGCTCTTCACGTTCGCGCGCGAGACGGCGTAGATTCTTGCGTTTATTTTGTCGCATAGTATCGGTGGGAGAACAATCCTAGCGGGAAATGATGCGTTACTGTTCGGTGCTCCAGTAAAGATGGAATCGTGTAAACCAGCGTACGGCCTAAATTTAAATGATCGCTCGAGTGCATGCGTCGTCTGCTCCAGGCAGACGTCGGGAAGCATGGATCACCACGACAGATGCCTGTCTCCGGCCGAACTGCACTAGGTTAAAAATATGTTTCTTTTAAAATATATGTATCGGTTCACCAGCTGGGAATTCAACAAAACAATGAATTCCATCCCGGATAACATAATACTTGTACTGTGGCCTGTGAAATCGCAGATTCTATGCATTTTTTAAGTTGGTAACTTTTGCAGTAACATAAATATTTTGCATAAAGGGAAGTTAGTGCTGTATTGGAAATTACCGTGCTATTGAGTTCCTCTGCAGCCAGTGTTTCCCTTTACTGTGCCATAATGTGGGCAAGATTTTTTTTTTTAAAAACAATTCTATTACGTTGCGATGCGGAGAGAGTACCTCTCCTAGTTACGATCCGCAAACTGCACGTTGGCAGGACAGCTGAAACGAACTTTTCTACTATATATGCCGCGAGTGTAATAAACGAGTGTAACCGAGCAACGCAGCAACGTTCGTGTTATTAAATGCTTCGGTAATGTGGGTTCACCCGCTTCAATTTTCTTGGTGAGGGCCGCGGATGTCAAGAGGATAATATTATAAATTTGTGGCTAAATAATCTTTTATTCAAATAGACTCTGCAACTCCAACAAACGACCCGCATCACGACACAGACAGCATCGGCTGCAGTGACACTCTTTTACTGATAAGGGCTAGCAACCTTCGAGAGACTTTCCGATCAGCCTCCGCCCTCACCTAACGCATATCGGCACTGGGCAGTTCATCCGATTAACCTTCACATTATTCAAATAATGCTTCAATTGCGATTTTCTTTTTTGCCGTTTAATCGGTATCTTGTGCTGCAGCACAAGATACCGATTAAGGAAAAAAGCAAAAAATGTCTGCTTTAATATTTTTTGACGTCTTTATTTCTTTTATGACACAGGCTTGAACGGTAAACCACTTCAGCGTGCTTGTGATTGTCACCGAAGGTGACTATACTGGTTGAAATAATAACTTTAAAATTATTTCATTTCAAAAAGCTTCCCGTGTTCATTTTTCTGTAAGCGTCACAACGTGAAGTTTAAAATGGGAATGCAATACTACATTTATAACCTAGTAAAAAAAGTGGTTTTAACGTCTTTCATGCAATATCACCGGCGAAAAATCAACTAACGGATTTATCGATTGATTAGTCTCTTAAAGGGTAGCGATTAGTCAGGTTAATGTTTTAATTAAACCACAGCTCTAATCAACATTTAATGTTTTATGAAAGCTATGATTTGTGCGAGGTAGCAAAAATACCTGGGACTATGGAAGCTTCCCACTTAAACTCCCTTTGCTGAATTTCTGCGCATGTGAATGGATAAACACAACCTTCCTTAAGAAGAAACGACAACAAAAACATCAAGCATTGAACAAGGAGGGTCAAGCTCAGCCGGAAACGGGCTTGCGTCGTTCAGATCCAAGCTTCTGAACGTGCGCCCGTAGCAGACGACGCACGGCGGTATCCCCGCTTTCGCATGTTTATAATTTCGGCCACACGATGGCGACACGGTTTGATCTCGAGGCTAATAGAGTCATCACGAACCGAACCGACAGCCTCGCGTTATCAAAGGGTCACATGGTATGTCTTCACACGGCCATAAAAAAGGCGCGCTACACGGTAACGGTTCCCGAGATGTGCAGCATTCGGCGCCCCCCCCCCCCCCCCCCCCCTCCCCCCCATATTTAATTTCGGCAACAAATCTCTATTTAGAGGGTGTCAAATAACTTTAATACTTATCAAGTTAATTAGTGCAATACAGGTAATTATACAGCTAATTATCACATTTCATTCATACGGCGATACCCCACGGAATCCAGATTACACCAAAGGATTTTTTTTTATTATTTTTTCTTTATACACCAACTCATGTTTACAAACAAACCGTAGCGCCCCTAGCGGACGCCACCGGCGCCGCGCATGCGCGATGGGGGTGTGGGCAAAAAGCTCGCCGTCGCCCATAAACAAACCATTGGAACGCGATGTTGTCGGCGTCCGTGTGAGTCCCCCTGCCCTTTTTTGCGTTCGAATCGGTGATTCTACGTCTTCTTGGCGATGTCTGACTACTTGAGCGGCGTCACCGAAATTACCGAGGCTCGTTACACCGCAAAACTTCGCGTGAATAATGTGACATGTGGCGATTCATTCCGCGTGGACGCGGCAGTATGTACGCTACAGCCCGATTCGCGTGATGAGATTTCGTTCGCAATTTTCAGTCGCGACGCCGCTCGGGCTGCAAAAGCGTGAACCGTAGCTGAGATGGTCGACGTTGATACTGAAAATCGCAAGCAGAATCGGACCAAGTGAATTAGGCATAACAACTCGGTGATGGCCACTGGTAACAATGATCAACATCTCCTTGTATCTACTGTTTACATCCAGCCTGCTTACCAACCTTCAAACTTTAGTCTTTTGAGGCCTGCACTTACTTCTTATCGCAAGTACCGGGCCAACAATTGGTCTACGGGCCGGCGTCGTGAGAGCAGACGACAAGCGGAAACGTTTGAAAGAGCAGACGACAGTTCGAACGATCCGGCCGCCGTTTGAGATTGAAGACACACTGAACGTAGTCCGCACGTGGTTCGCACAACTTGACGGTTTTCCGGCGTTCATGTTGGAAGAAAACAAATAAATCTGATGACCACAAGCATCCGTGAATTCAATCCAAAGTGCTTCCCGTCTTAGCAATCGTAGTCCGACGGCGTCTCCTTTTCCCTTTTCACGGCACATATCCAGATTCTCGGACGAACCGAGCACGTGAAAACTGACCTTCAAACTTTTCTTCACACTTTTGGTACGGCCCCAGTTCCGGCGTTTTGACGAGAAGGCAGGTTTTTGTCTGGTTCCTTTCAAAACAACGCAGGAATACACGTTTGGCATGGGGACTTCTGCCCACAGCCCCAGACCGGAAGTGCGACCGACGCGCCACCACCGCGCCGTGACGTAACTTTTTTCGAACCGAAGTTCGATGATCGATTCAAGCGGTTCGAAGGATTTCGAATTTTTGAACTTTCTATATCGTAAAATTCGATGGAAGTAAAATTTTCGACCTTGTTAAACTAAGAAATTCTACGCTTTTCAAAATTTGGAACTTTGCACGTTCAGAAATGCAATGTTCTTTTAAGAACCTTCGAACTTATTACGCTAAAAAAATCATCCTTTTCGAAGTTTCGACCTTATTACGCTGCAAAATTCGATACTTGTCGAATTGATAGACCAAAAAATGCAACGATTTTCGAAGTTTCGAATTTTTTTGCACTAAAAAGTTGAAAGCTTTTCGAACTTCCTACCCTAAGGAATTCGATAATTTTCGACCTTTTGACCTTATTTATCTAGAGAAATCGAAGAGTGTTTCGAACTTTCAAATTATGAAGAGTCAAAAGTCGACGAACTTCGACATTTTAGGGTAAAAGTTCGAGTTCGTCGACTTTGTAAAACCGACGAAGGGTTTCATTTGAATTCAAACAGTAAAGTAAATGCGTACTTTTTTTTCTCGAATTTTTACATGCGGTGTCGCGTTCCTTGCGAAAGACGATGCTGTTTATTTCAATGTTCTGGCATGTTTAGTTTAAAAGAAATAAATTCCCAAACGAGGACGACGGGTTTTTGACGATTGTCGCTTGTGCATTTACTTTATGGCAGAGATGTTGAACTTTTTAAAGAATGATTTCTCTGTAGCCTAGGTAAGTGTCGTCTCAAGATATGTTTAGTGTTATTCAAGATAAGTTTCGAAGAGATGTCCAAACATGTATCTACGGGCAATTATGCCCTAAACTTGGTAATTTTTTTTTCGTCTAAATTGTTCGAGGCATCGCATTTAAATTAATACTGCAGACAGTACAATGGCCCAATTTTTTCATAACATCAAGTGAGCGCCGACCGCCAGGACGGCCAGCGCTATGCCGCGGAAAAATGCGGCGTCACCGCGTCGTTGGAGCGTCGTCTGCTAGGCTACTCCGTTGACCGCGCACAGCCCCTGCTCCCTAGCAAAGGAGGGCAGGGCGCTTGCAGTGTCGAAGTGCATCGCCGATACGCCCCTCCTCTTGAAATGCGTTCAAAATCCTACTGACGTTAGCCTGTGTAACCCCGACTGTTGTTGCTATATCCCTTTGCGTCATGCCGCCCATCGACATTCTCACAACACGCTCCTGTGTTTTTATGGGCCCTCGACGAGGCATAAAAGTGCGCGCGCACCCGCTGGTCAAAGAAAAACTGTGACTTCCCGGTTACATAGGCTAGATGACGAGAGCAACAACGCTGTTGATAATACAAAACACCCAAGCGGAAACCCTGTCTATACTCCGTTTCACTTTGTGTTGTACCGCAGCAGTTATCTTGGTCAGTCCATCGCTAAAAGTGTCACGCGGCCTTCCCGTTGGGCACAACTGCACGGGGAAGCACGATGTCACGTGGCAGGGTGAAAGCACTGGATTGGTTTCGATGTCTCGTAGCATTGGCTGCGGTATATAGTTTAATGCATCGTCAGTTTGTCGCGTCACTGTATTTTTCATTTTTGTTGGTGTTCACAAAAGTAAACGCAAACATGAAAGAACAACAACAAAAAAAAAAGTAAATTAAACTCGAGATGACGCGCGGTTTATGCCACGCCTGAGCAGTATCACGCAAGCAAGCGCTGTTCAGACCTTGCCAGCAGATAATAGGGAGTTTTCGTAGACCGCGTTTTCCCCTCCGCTATGACCTCCGCAACGAAGAAGTTGCTACTGGGTGATTTCAGATAAGATCGACCAAAGGGTGGCTGGTCGACATTTTTAAATCAACTGATGTTTTTATATGACATTGTCTAGTGTCTGGTATAAACGAATCCACACTTAGTTTTGACCAGAAAAAAAATTTGGAGACAAGAAAAATCGTAAGGCAGGGAGAGGTGGACAGTTGCAATAACGCGCACTGATGGAGGGGGCAAGTTTGAAAGTGAATAATTAAAACAATAAAATTAGGAGAATTTTAAAACTTTTTACAAACAAACTATGGGTACAACTTGCTTGTAATATAAAGTAATAATATTTATTAAAAATTTATTTAGTTTTCTAAAAATTGCCAAACATGCCTGCTCGAACGACAAATGGCAAACTTTGGAAATCTGTATCTCATGAAATAATTTAATCATTATTACATAACTTGCAGACATTATTTTACTAACATATGGCTATTATTGAAAAAATAAATAAGGTATCTGAGTGACACAATAGTTAATATATTTAGGCAAACATGGGAAAAAAATCAAACAAAGAAAAATTCCAATGCGAAAAAAAAAAACACCACCTTCGATTTTTTTTAAATTTGGGTACCCTGTTATACTCTATTTCGGCATTCATTTCTATTAAAAACATGTTGCATCATTTCACTGTGAAAGAAGAAACAACTCCCCAAAGTAGGGTCCTTTTTCAAAGCCTACACTAGTGTCCTATACAAGAAGTGACTCTGAGTTCCAGTTTCATGAAACTTGCACAAATCTTTTATATACATTTATTCAGATGAGGTCATTGATAAAAAGAGCGATCGGTCACACAGTAAAAGGGAGGAGAAACTATATACAGCATTTTACATAAGCGTACAAAATGGTATCATATTAGAGACTAATGATTTGAAAAAAGATGATGCAGTGTGAAGTTGTACCTTCCGGTATATTTTACATCTAGAGTAAAATAAATAACTTTACTTCCACACACAAAAACAAAGATATAATAGTAAGATATTTAGGTTGGCTGTGTATTTACGATTACAAACAATTTCAGGTGACGGATGCCATAGTGCCTAACTGGAGCAGCTTCGATGCTCTCGGTGTATGAATGAATCGTGGCAAGCCGATATATTTTATCCTGCTCGAGGATAACATTTTGGGATTTTTTTTTATAGTGATCAGATAAAAATTATTAGTAACCACCAACAAAAACAGTAGGTTAAATACCTCGTGAAGAAAAATGTGATAAATAAGATGTCCCTGCATTCAAAATGAGCAGTCCTAGGGAAATCACATTCGGCACTTTACGCTAAGGTTTTCCTCGCTGTACCCATTTAATAAAGTTGCTTCCAAGCAGATCCGACTGTCCGTGCTACATATACGTCACAGGTCCCTTCTGTTGATGACTTGCTGAGCCGCCACGCGTGCCAAGACTGAATGCCAGGGAAGGCGCGCACCGTCAGCCACTCTTCTTTTTTTTTGTTCACGATACCGAACAACCTCATTTTCGTCCAGATATACAAGATGCACGCCTTTCAGTTTCTTTGATAGAACGCCCACCATTGTCCTGGCCGTCTGAATTGCGCTTACTGAACGTTCTCTCAGGTTGTTCAGCGTGGCCTGGTGGTTCACGAGTCCGCCAACTCCGTCACATGCATTTTTCCCATGTCCAGATGCAGAAAATAACCACTGGGCTTGTGGGCAATCGTCCTTTGCAAATTGGTGAAGCTGGTAGCGATTCTTGAAATGACTGGCGGCGCCGTCACTTACGTACGTCACGTACGAGTATACCGCAACGTTGTCTTCAACCCACTCCTTCACTTTTTCTAGAGCCAAGCAAGCGTGAGCGGCGTCGTGACACAGGTCCTCACTGATGATGGCAAAGCTGTTTGTAGATTTTCTTGTCGTCACTACACATGTAAATATCGAAACTTTTTTTTTTTTCCAGTGATATGCTTGCACTTCGTCAGGAAGCACGATGGTCCAGTTTTCAGCAAAGTCAAAATGAAAGACAATGCTCCCGCGTTGCATGCACTGTTTTTCATCGTAGATCGCTTTACCTTGCGTTTGCCGGATATGGTTGTGAAGTACCCAACTTCCAACCGTCACTTGGATGACTTTTAGGAAAGTCTCAGGTTCCAAAGTTTTTTTCACAAGGTCGCCGGACTCCCATGTTGCAAGCGCAATCTCTTCATCCTCCGGGATATCAAGTTCCTGGAGTGTAAGAAACTGGCCTTTTGGGCAGTGATCACAGTCTCCTTGAAGGCACAGTTCTGTTGCTGGGTCGCACAGAAATGCCGAGTTCATTTCACCAGTGTTGAATGTTGAGCCTGTAACGTTCTCTAGAGCGGCAATACAAAGATAATAATTGGCGCAGCGCACACAAACGCACACTTCCTGGTGTGGAATACATTGGACCCATCTAGGGCGCAACGAATAAAATTTCGTTAGCCCAACGCCGGAATCGGGATGCTTGTCTTTGTATATACGGAAGGCCTCTCGTATTGAGCGTGTCATGAAGCGCTTTGGCACGAACGTTTTCTCTCCGTTGAGCATGACAGAGATGACGTCCTTCTGGTTGGGACTTTTTCGCGAACATTGTAGCTCGTCTTTCGTGAAGTACTCTAGGGCAACAGACAGGTTCTCAGGGCTCACCTTGCACCTCGTGTAAGGATCCGGCTCATACCACACGCCATGCTTTTCCTTGAGTTTTCGGGATTTACTGATGAGGTACATTGAGGCCTGTGGAATCATCTTTTGAACCTCATTCTTCGTCAGTGTTGACGGCAGGAGTGTAAGCAGTTGACAACGTTCCCGGAGAGAGGTGGCGGTTTCAAAGGCCTGCCGAAAGTTGTCCACCCACTCAGTGCATGTGGAGCATGTTGGTTCGGACGACCCCGATGGTGCGTCCCTGTCGTACGCAATACGTAGCCTTGAGCGTGTATTCTTGACAGCAACCTGCTCCAGTTCTGTCTGCTTTCTCTTGACATAGGCAGGCCTGTCCCGACTTCTTACGACGCTTGGTTGTCTCAGCGGCGACACATCTGTAGGTAGTATGCTGCGATTTAGATCTTCAATTGCTTCTTCAGCTGGCACAAATATGTCAGGGCACTGCTCTGAGCTTCGCATCGAGATCTCCTTAGTGATGTGCATGAAGCAATGGTAGCACAGGTAGTCCGTCGCACTCACTTTGGTGGAACAGTCAGGCGGAAGAATTTGCTTCAACGAGTTTAGGTCCAACTCGCCAACACTTCGAAAATTCCGCTGCTTTGGTATAGTCTTTTTGTGTTTGCAAAAGTAATCTGCACAAAACACTCGTTCGGAGCTCCAGGACGTCTTCATAATGTATACATAAATAATAGAAATTAAACCCCAACTGATGGCATATAATTGCCAAGTGAAAGAACTACTGGGTGCACAAGTGACAAGTCCGAGGCTGAGGAGCTCACTCACTGCAAACGTACATTTGAAAAGAGAGGTCACAACTGAGGCTGTCGGCAAAGCTTGATCCACGTCAAAGGAAGAAAGAGGGAAAGTCTCCAGACAAAAAATTGTGGTCAGCGGCCTTCGAAAAAGACTTTCCGGAATCGCACTGTCGTCCCTCCACGCGCTGATATGAAAGCACCCGAGCTTCTACCACGTGGTTCATGACACAGCCTGAGCCATGTCGGCGACCGGTTCGCGAGGGGTTGGCGGTGGGGTTACGTTGATGGTCACTCGGATTAGCCCTTGCTGTACTGAGCTACCGCCTGCAGTGCCTTATCGCCGGCTGGTGTCAACAACGAGAACACACACACCCTGTCTACACCAAAACTACAAGCGTTCACCGCACACGCGTCGCCGCCGCTTTTAAGCTTTTGTGAAATTGCTTTCTTTTGCCGCGGAGAACCGCCTTATCTTAACTACGCGCCTGAAATCCTTCCAGGCGGGCGTACACAATATCAAGCGTTTCGAGAAATGCCCGTGGAGTAGAACTATGGGAAAATTCGGAGCCCGCGATGTCGATATCGTCGCCGTTGTGTTAGTACGCCGTCGCGTACTGCAGTCCCCCGTTGGGGGAGGGGGGGGGGGGGGGGGGCGGTCTTACTACGATAACATGGCGACAGCGTTTACACTCTATGTATTTACGCAAGGCTCGAGTATTTGGGGATAATGCTGCCGGTTGGTGTGCCCCTTTGTGCCTGATATTATCGCCCGTGACGCCAGCGAGTGAGATGGCGACAGGCATGACTGCTCAGTAAACAGGCGTCGGCGGCCATGTTTTGCTGGTTGAAGCGAACCCCCTTGTCCTTGACAGCGAGCGGGGAAATGCGAAAAAAAGATTGTATCGGCCGTTTTGCCAGAACTAGCGACGAGTGTCGTCTGCGGTTTCCGGCAACTATTTTGCCATAATCGTGAGCTTAGCGAGGAAATGATTTTTGCTAGCCACAGAACACTACCACGCAGAAAGGGAATGCTTGAACATGTTTTTGTTCTGGATATATATCAGGGATATATATGAGAGAGAGAGAGAGATGAAGGTAGAGCAGAAGAGGGAATAGCATATAGTGTCGCAGGAGAATAAAGTAAACAAAGTTCCTAGTGGCCGATGGCTGCATGATCTTTTCTCGGATCACTAGTCCGTAATATGATACCTCTTTGTACACAGTAGTTTCTCCTTAATTTAAGTGTGTGAACGATTTCTTTAGTTATCATTGGCCTCATCTGAATAAAAATATATAAAAGATGTGTGTTGGTTTCATGAAACTGGAACTCAGAGTCAGTTCTTGTATAAAACACTGCTAAGTGTAGGCTTTGAAAAAGGACCCTACTTTGGGGAGTTGTATCTTCTTTCTCAATAAAATGATGCAACATGTTTTTAATGGAAATGAATGCTGAAATAGAGTATAACAGGTTACCTAAATTTAAAAAAAAATCGAGGGTGGTGTTTTTTTTTTATTCGCATCGGAATTTTTCTTTGTTTGATTTATTTTCCATGTTTGACTAAATATATCCTAACTATTGTATCACACAGATACCTTAGTTATTTTTTAAATATTAGCTATATATTAGCAGAATAATATCTGCAAATTATATCATAATGATTAAATTATTTCATGAGATACAGACCTCCAAAGTTTGCCATTTGTCGTTCGAGCAGGCATGTTTGTCAATTTTCAGAAAAATAAATAAATTTTAAATAAATATGATTACTTTATATTACAAGCAAGCTATACCCATAGTTTGCGCCTAAAACGTATTAGAGTTCTCCTAATGTTATCGCTTTAGTTATTCACTCTCAAACGGGCCCCCTCCATCAGTGCGCGTTAATGCAACTGTCCACCACCTCATGCCTTACGATTTTTCCTGTCCCCAAGTATTTTTTCTAGTCAAAACTAAGTTTGGATTCGTTCATACCAGACACTAGACAACAACATATAAAAACATCAGTTGATTTGAAAATGTCGACTAGCCATCCTTTGGTCGATCTTATCTGAAATCACCCTACTGCGCCTGCGCGCCGTTAGCCTTGACTGTAGAGTTCCGGGTATCGTTGCGGAGGGCGTTGCGGAATAGCGAAAGGGGTCTACGAAAACTCCCTATTAGGGAGTTTTCGTAGACTTCGTTTCCCCCTCCGCAACGAAGAAGTTGCTACTGCGCCTGTGCTCCGTTAGCCTTGACTGTAGAGTTCCGGGTATCGTTGCGGAGGGCGTTGCGGAATAGCGAAAGGGGTCTACGAAAACTCCCTATTAGGGAGTTTTCGTAGACTTCGTTTCCCCCTCCGCAACGAAGAAGACGGCGAAAACGATCTACGAAAACTCCCTAGCAGGGAGTTTTCGTAGATCGTTTTCGCCGTCCCGCAAGGCCCTCCGCAACCCGCTACGATAGCGGGAACTCCACAGTCAAGGCTATCGGCGCGCAGGCGCAGTAGCAACTTCTTCGTTGCGGAACGCTTAGCGGAGGGGGCAACGCGGTCTACGAAAACTCCCTGCTACTGCGCCTGTGCTCCGTTAGCCTTGACTGTAGAGTTCCGGGTATCGTTGCGGAGGGCGTTGCGGAATAGCGAAAGGGGTCTACGAAAACTGACTTCGTTTCCCCCTCCGCAACGAAGAAGTTGCTACTGCGCCTGTGCGCCGTTAGCCTTGACTGTAGAGTTCCGGGTATCGTTGCGGGTTGCGGAGGGCGTTGCGGGACGGCGAAAACGATCTACGAAAACTCCCTAATGAACAGGGGCTGTGTGCGGTCCGCGGAATAGCCTAGCAGCTCGACGCTGGCAACAGAGAGCTTTGTGCGCACGCGCTTAATCTCTCCCGTGACGCCGCATTTTGCCTCGGCACAGCGCTGGCCGTCCCGACGGTCGACGCTCGCTTGAATATTATTAAAAAATTGGGTCACTGTACATACCATTGACATCTGCAGAAAACAAAATAACGTATACTTATTGTTTTTTCACGTTGAGGAATAAATTAACTCATGGGAGAAGATTTCTAATATTGTTCAAGTTCAGCACGTCATTAAAAATTTTTGTTGTTGTTGTTTTACGTTTCTGGGATGTATTTCTTTTAGTCTGTACATATTTTGGTAGGAGAAACTTGTTTCGAAGTTCTGAGCCTCTGAGTATGTAGAGCACTGTATAGCTTCCACATGAGCAGACTAGTGATCCGCGTGCTTTGCCGACAACACGACCGACAGAGCAGCTCGGCGCGAGTCACGTGGTACTCAGGGTTCCAGGATGCGGCCCGCTCTATGGGAGAACACATGGAGATCGACGCAACACTGCTGATTAAAAAATAAACGCCGAGTTAACACTTTCCGAAACTAGTCTATCGTGAAGTTGGTAAAGCACTAAACACTTCATCAAAGTTTTCATAGTATCGGATGCGTGTTAAAATTTTGAAAAGAAAATTTCCAAGGCAATGGCGTTTGAAGCAGACGATTTTTGTACGCAGCGGGGATGGACTTTCTGGGTAGGCGGGAGCGGGTCACGTGAACGGTGTGACGTCGCCGTGACGTCTGCTACATTATGCCGCTCAAGCACGCAACTTTGCGCAAATTTTTCTAAAATGTTCCTTTATTATGTCAAAAACTATTGACGTTGTGTACATTTCCACAATATTGAAGAAACAAGGATTTTCTCACGTTCCCCATGCATTTCTGATCAGAGTTGGAACTCCCGGACGTTCGCCGCTGGTCGCCGAGAGATGGCATTCTAGATCGCGCTACGGCTTTACCCTACTCTGCAGCTCCGAAGGAGCTAAGCAAGAATACTCCTCCGGCGGGTTCTTGATAGTTTTTATTTTTGTATTTATTATTATTATTTATTAATGGCAGTTATTTAGGTCGAAAAGACATAGCTTTGCACTTCCGAACCACTAAGCATGTGACAAGTAGTGACAGCGAGTTTCCTACAATGACCAACTATGCGATCTTTTATGCAGTAAAGAGCAGCTATACACATACATAAATAATTTCAGATTACAATAAGCTCGACCACGCCCTCTTTCCCCGTATTGTTTTCTTAACAGTCCGAACAGCCCCCCTTTTTTTTTCCCCCAGCATTGTAACCCCCCTGCTGTATAACGCCCTTGGGCACTGCGGGGTAATCTCTGAATAAAGAATAAAGAAAAAAAAATTTTCCTGCCCGCCCCTGGCCGTTTCGAACTGGATGAGTATCGTAAATCAGTGCGTTCGTATGATCACTACTGCGTGATGCACGTTAAAGACCCCCCCCCCCCACCGGGCTGGCGGTGACAATTACTGATCTATGGTCACACGTCACTCTGCATTGGCAAATATTCCAGCACATCCGGGACACTCGTCGTCTCATTTAACTGCCTGACCAAATTCGCGGAATCAATATCACAGCCAAGCTTTTCTAAACCCGATTTCGTGAAAACCAGTAAGGCGTGAAAACATTATTTGAAACAAGCTGTAGGAGCATGAAAACCGGACTTCGAACTTTGAAAACTTAGACTTGAAATTCAAAACCTTCGAAATTTTTTCCTTTTCCAATTTAGACCTAAAAGAGAATCGAAACCTTCGAACTTTATGTAGAAAGAAATTCGAAATTTGTCTATAAAAATCGAAGCGTTCAAAATTTTTCCAACTTTGTCTATAAATATTCGAAACGTTCGAATTTTTCAAACTTCAGATTCAACCATATTCGAAATCTTTCAAATTTTTCAAATTTCAGATCCCAAGAAACTTAAAATTTTTGAATCTCTTGAATTTCAAGTTAGGAAAGTTTCAAATCTTCGATTTTCTCGAACCTCAAGTAAAAAAATATCCGAAATTTTCGAACCCGAATTTTTAGAAACTGTGAAAGCTTCAAACTTTTTGAATTCGAAACTCCATGGTGTTCTAAAGTTGTGAATTTTTCGAGTTCGAACCTCGGTCGGTACGAAAATATCGAAATCTTTCGAATTCGAACCTCAGTTTGGTTCGAAAATGTCTAAACCTTTTGAATTTGAACCTAGGGTGGTTTGCGAAATCCCTAATTTCAAGTGCCCTTGTTTGAAAATTATTTTTGGTTGCTGGAGGGGGAGGAGGAGAATTTTTTTTTTTTTTAAATAAAAGACCCTAAGTCTAGGGCCAAGGGGTCCATATCACATGAGCGAATGACGTTTTAGCGAACAGCGACATTTGAGCGAATAGACGTTTTAGCGAATAACGGGATCGCGCGTTAACCCATCCGCCGCGCTGCGCTTACGCCGCGTCGCGGCGGCTCATTACAAAAATGTGAACCCATTTGGCCCACCCGAAAACGCCGCTTCGCGGCGTCCGACTATTCGCTAAAGTGTCATTCGGTGAAACGTCGGCGTTCGCTAAAACGTCATTCGATCAAGTGAGTGCCTCCCCTTACGTGATGTTATGCGCCAATGAGTCCGCAGCAACATTCATGGTGAAGTAGACAACGAATCTTGCAGTACGCCTGCTCGAAGCTCTCGCACCTCCGTCATCATCCGTATCCAACGTCATCCGCGGTGGTTTACTTTAGGATAGAATTGTAAGGGCCATTTCATTCAAGAGGAACTCTGAAACAAAAATGGGGGAATTAGGGGTTTTCTGACGAGTTTTACTGGCGTTGCAGCACAGAACCATGTGGTAGTAAGGATGTCCATGAAGTTTCAAGAATGTACCATATGCTGATATCTTGTCTTCTACGTTCATTTCAGAGTCATTGAGCTACCAAGAAACGGTGGAACTCATGGACAAGTGTGCCTCGAAGAGTTCCGTCATGGCCCTAAGCATCACAGCATCAACACTACTCGTGATCTACATCTGCACGGTAGCATACTTTGTGGCACAAAGAAGAGTTAAGACGTTACCTTGAAGGACCTTCCAATCTTGCAAACAAGCTACTCACAATTGGTTGTCATGATTAGCTTCCACAGAAATAGTGCAGGAGCACTAATCTACGTTCATTTTTGCAGTTTTCACTGCACACATCTTGAGGGCGAGCTTTGTGGAGACCTTTGAGAGGTCGCAAGTCTCCGAAGCTACCCTTATATGGCTGGACCATTACCTTATGGGTATTAATCGCAAGGCTTTTTGCGAGTGCCATTGCCTGAAACATTTCTTGATGCTTCGCGTGCCGCAATTTAGGTATGTATGAAAAAAAAAAAAGAAGGAAAGAAAAGCCATCTCAGAGCATTCGCTGCAAGAATCTAAAGAAAATGTTAATGCAGACCATACCAGAATTACTGGGTAAACCACTACAGTGTAATGCAAATATTGTTTTTGTGTAAAAAGAAAACTCATTCTACAAGGAAAATAAAACAGCGCAAAAAAGACACGGACAAGCAGAAGGAATACACAGACACAGCGTCCATGCCTCCTTGTGCTTGTCCATCTTGTTTGCAGTTTTATTTTCCTTGTATCATTTACCGAGTCGCCCATCTACAGACGCTGCTGCAGCTCATCTTACACTTCCGTCTCCAAATGCTCTGCACCTCTGAAGAACATTTACTCACTGGCACCCACACCCGTATTGTTGTTGCCATGCGTGTTTGCAAGGCGCTACATTATCCCGGCTTTGTCGCGATACGCAGCTTCATGATCGCTCGTCAAAACTTGGGTATGTACAGAAAGTGAATTGGGCATGTCTCTAGTTGTGTGCCAGATAGCAGCAGCCTCCTTTGGAATGTTCCAAGATGCTCCAAGGTCACAAGACCTTGGAGCATTGTCACAAGGAGGAAACAGTGTGTGTAGGATAACCTTTTGCTACATCACAGATATCTTGAGGCAAGCCCAGTGACGGCTGGAGTCACATTATCACCTGTACTTTTTTATCATGTAAATAGCATAAATGTGCATGTCTATGAATGCTTTCATTTAACAAAGAAACTCAGCCTTATTTTGTTTTTGCACCTTTCCAGGGTTGTTACGACAGTGTGCCGGGTTTGTCTCGAGATTGCTACGACATCTATTACGAATGTTTGTAATGTGCCTTCATATTCCCTCATTACACCGTTATTTATTCTATTTATTGTCGCGTCATGGTATGCCTCATCCTCGCTTCTGTCTCGCTCAGGCCGTCGACTATGAAAGCAATACTTCCAGAGTCGGGCACTTGAGTTTGAGGGGGTTCCGCCACTAGGTGACGGGAGACGGGTGTACAGGGTCTCATAATGTACTTGTCAAAACGAAAAACAAAAAAATCTACCCATGTCCTCGGAAAGACGATGCCTTCAACATACCCTGTACAAAAGTTGCACTGTTTCTCTAGGATGTTTCAATAAAGCTCAAGCAATGTTCGAAACCATACTGGGTGTTTTATGATGCACTACCACGAGTGTCAATTCTTCGACAATTTTGAACACCATTACTTTATTTTTCACAGCAATCAGGATTTACTCGTGGAAACTACCATGCTAAAACTAATTTTTTCATTAAACTTAAATATGTTCTACCGAGTCCTAAAGAAGTGCAAACAGCGGAGCATGTGGCTTTTGATACAGCACTGCCTGAAGGTTCCTGAGAACTCAAAAAAAAAAATATGCAGCAGAGATGGAGGCTGCAAGGGTGCAGGTCCTACCAGCAATTCCCAGATAGCAAGGCCGCAGCACTGAATTTTTCACGTCGCCTACACCCGGCCAGCGGGAGGCGCAGGTTGGACCCGAGTGCAAAGTCAATGTTTGGGTGGGACACATACTCTTTCCGATCGTCTGACAGAGGCTCATTGCAGAGACAGAGATTTTGGTTGCGTGTCAAAGGATCCCAAGGTGACCGAAATGAATCCAGTCTTCCGCTAAGGCATGCCAGACGCCCTTTGTTGGTTAGGTACATGAAACTCCCAAATTTTCCTTTTCCCTGACGAGCTCAGAGACCCCCAGGTGGTTCAGCATATATCGAAAGTCATGTGCTCTGCTGTTTACAATTCATTGAGGCCCAATAGTACTTCATACATATACTTCCTAATCTTTCAGCATAAAAAAAAAGAAGGAAAGAGACATACTTGTGTCTACATCAGGGCCGTAACCAGGGGGGGGGGTTAGGGGGTTCTGACCCCCCCCGAAATTTTTTTCTGGGTACGGCCCTGGTCGGTGCACTGGCAGTCAGTCTATTTTAATCTCCACCTCTGCGCACGCGCAGTGGCGCCGGTCGGCTACCGGGTACCAAACCGGGACCGGTTCTCCGGTTTGCTGTAACTCTCCATTATATGCCACCGATGCACATACACTTTCAAAATGGCCGCCGTTGTCCCCGAAAACCCCCCCCGAAATTTTTTTCTGGGTACGGCCCTGGTCTACATGAATGCTATTGTGGACATAAAATCGGAGGAAAATGTCATGCTGATGCAATGGTGTCATATCCACATGAAAACTTCACTACGAAACTAATGGGATGTAATATGAAAGCACTTCTCCATCCACTTCTCAATTAAGGAGAAGCTTCCTTGTGAAAAAAGAATCCTGCAAACCCTGCATTTCATTCAGATCCAGAAAAATATTGATGCCAACAACTCCCCTTAGTGCCATAATTCTGCTAAAAGCAATCTAACACAAAAATGGCATTGACAAATAAATTTTTCCAGGGATGCAGATACGTCATTTCAAAATCTTGTTCAGAAGCCTGGGGCTTGGCACGTTATTGAAACGCACCGTCGTGGGAGTTAATTCTTTTACGTCTGGTAACTAAACCATGCAAAAGTAGTCACTGCAAAAAGCAATGACTTGATGGACTAGATTCGCTCACACATGCACAGCAAATGACTACCTAGCGAAGAATGAGCACACTGGGCTAATAATGACTTTTGCAAAGGAATCCCATCCAATGGATTGGTGTGCCTCAAGGAGGACAAGACCCAAATAAATGCGGGCTGTTAAATGAGTTTTGCCTCCTTGGCTGTAAATTTTTTTATTTAGCAATGGAATTGAAAGATATGTTCAAATTAAAATTTGAAATCTCCTGTTTCCCAGAAACACATCACTTTTCAATATACCGTAGTACCGACCAGCAATTATGCACTTCCATCACTGCACAAGCCTCTGCGTGCCTTTGTAAAAAAATATTACGGTGGCTGCTGATGATACCAACGGCACACAATATTAGTGACCTCTTTGTCGGACGCAAACCGCACTCTTTTCAGATGTTCCTTCATCTTGGGAAACAGACAAAAGTCTGATGGCATGAGGTCTAACCTGTGAGCTGGGTGGAGCTACATATATTGTAACTGCAGTGCATCCATGCAGCGTCAGTCTCATCAAGAGTCACCTTCGTTCTTTTACGAAAGCAAGCAGAGACTATAGTGCACCGGTGGCATAAGTGCATTGCCAATGGTGGGGACTGCAACCTTCATTTGAATGTAATATCTTTTAATCCCATCACTGAATAAAAAAGATACAGCCCAGGAGGCAAAACTTATTGAGCATCCCTCATACGTGATAGTGGAGTTGCACAAATGCATGAAAGAGAACACAAAAGGGACATCTAAGGCAAAAAAAACACAACCATCGAGCTACCTCAAGACGAAGGCCATAAATATGCCACAACAATATTACAAGCTCTAAGAAGGCTGATAGGATAGATAGAAGAACACAAAAATGTCAACTAAAGAATTGAATGAAAAGACAAATATGCAGAAATGGTGAAAGACAAGACACATCAAGAACCAGGATGTGAGGAACTCACAGTGGCAGTGCTGGAAGAGCTAACAAGATTCCATTGCAAATGGGAACAAAACCCAAAATAGGAAAAATATAAGACCAAACAGATATCACAAAAAAGAGTTCCCATTTGCCTAATTCTAAACTCTGACAACAATGATGAAAATTGAACTCCACACTCCACGTATTCTTCTGCCCGACGGAAGCAGGAGCCGCAAGTGCGACCTCATAGCTTCTCGGGTGCCAGGTCCACAGCAGCACTACGTGCTAAAGTCGGAGGGCCCCCGTCCGCAACCGTTGCTCCGGGCAGATGAGAGAATCCAACAAAACCTACCACGATTCCGGGACGTCCACTTCATCGACAGAAACGCCGCACACGTGTCTCAGAGGCTCGCTCCTTCGCCCCTAAGCAGCAGGCCGCTCTTCTCCATTCCCTTGATCGCCCCCGGGGCCCCCCCCCGAGACGTAGTGCTCCTCCTCCTGCCTGGCAACCCAGCTGCGCATGTTGTGGGTGGTGGCCTGGTACGTGCAGCTGCCCTCCCGCAAGAAACACTCGCCGTCCGACGTTGTGTACACTGTCTGCGGCACCCCGCACACCCGCACCTCCATCACCGACTTGAAGGAGGACTCCGGCGGATCTTCGGGCGACCGCAGGACCGGCACGAACTCGACCGAGTAGCTCGATGAGGTCAGGTGCGGCCGCAGGTTGCCCACCATGAAGTCGACACCCCGGCGGAGGCCGTCCCGCTCCTCGTGGTTCACGGCCACCCCGCGCACGAAGTGGTCCCGTGTGATGCCGTAGTAGATGGTGCACGGGCGCCACGTGTTGAGAAACGAGCAGAAGATCTTGGCCAGCGTGCGGGCAGAGGCCTGCTTCATGTTGGGCAGCGGACGCAACTCGTGGGTGCCGTCACACCCAAAGTCGGCCAGGGTGCCGCGCAGGTAGAAACGGCCGCGGGGCACAAGTGTGCGCCTGTCCGAGGCGTTGACGGCCAGGAGCTCGGTGTGCGGGGGCTGTGGCCGGGGATCTTGGGGGAAGAAAATCGGCACACTTGCAGTGACAGTATGCGGCGCACGCGCCTCTGTCGGATTCTATGGTGCAATACCGCAATATGGGGTATAGACCTGTATTGCACAGTGATACCAAAATTTCTTTGCAAAGATTGAAGGAACAATAGAAGGTACTGATTATGTAGCCAGAGATAAAGTTGGAATAATGAAAGAGGTACATGAGGAATGAACGCCAAACAAGCAATTAGTTTAGTCTCTTTTTTTTTTTTTTTCAATGGCAAACCACAAGTCATTTATGTTTTAGCTTTATTTAGCCATGAAGCAATTTATATTTTACTTGCCCGAATCAGTGTTCTTATTATAAACATGTTTCATAGAATGCTGGCCAAACTTCCCCTGGGGAAACCTCGCAATAGGCAGGAAAAAAAGCTCACAATGTATTGGTCACTGTGAAAGGTCCCATTTAGGAAGGCATGCAGCTTTTTGGACAATTTAGTGCTCGATTCTATTTTGAATAATTAACTTTTTAGTCAGTACAGATAAAGATATGGTTTCAATAATAAACGTCCTGAGTACCCGTCCTAACCACCAAGTCAGTCACTTTTGGTCATCCCTAAAACACCCTGTGTATGAAGTCTATAAAGTTAATTGGAGTGGGCTGAGGGTTCTTCAACCTCAAGAGCCTTCGAAGCATGTCCTAAAGAATGCAAGCATAAAACTCAGTGGCTTAGACGTGCGCGTGGTCGCAAGCTCTACAACACCAGCGAAGAAACACGAAAATATAAAAAAATTGCGTGAAGATCACACGACGTGATTTGTTTAGACAGTGTCACCTGTGCTGCTTATTTGACGATACGACGATGATCGATTGACATTGCGCCAATTGTGCATCGGATGGTGACCTCACATTGGAATGACGCTGCACTGATTTCGCGTTGATACATTGTTGATGAATAAATGGTTTAGCGGCGAAGCTTAATCAGTGCATAGGTCACGTGACGCCAATTTTTCCACTAAATTTAGCGGGGAGCTTTTCGATTACGCTAACGCCATAAAAAAAAACGGGGAACAAGCCACTGACAACTGATGCTGTAAAAAAAAAAAAAAAAAAATCTCGGGGCAGTTTATTAAAAAAGACAAGTCAAACAAGCAAAAAAAAAAAAAACTGGAAAACAGCAAAACAGATCTGGCGAAACAAAAATGATGAAAGACGAACAAAGCACTCAAAGCGCAACTGTACAACCGTTGTCCACACACTTGACTAGCCAAAGATTTTATTAGGGAAGGAGCTGAAGTGTTGTTTTCTTTTTCTGCCGCTTTGCGCCTTTTGCTGCCATGGCAGGAGTAATTTGTCGTCAGGGTGTGTAAACTGTGCAACAACAGGGACGTGGCGCACGGTATGATGTAGTATAGAATGTCCCGGGAGAAGATTTTATCAATAAGGATACATAAGGTGCCTATACTTTCATATAAGATTTTTAAGGTGTTTGAAAAAGAAAATATTTAGAAATATCTGGGTTTGACCAAATTGGGCTCGACTGCATAGGGAAAGTTTGGCATGTGTTAGCTCACATCTTAACACCCACCCACACAAAATAAATGCTCACATAAAAAAAGCGAAAAATGGAATGTCAATTATCTAATAGAAAACTTGGAATGCTATGATTTTTAAAAATAATTTAAAATGCCCACAAATCTGTAGTTTGCTACAAAAGTGAAACAATGCATCAAGATGGGGGAAAAAAAAAAGCTGCAAACTTTAAGGACTTGAATATTAAGGCTTCATGCACGTTGGAATGGCTTTAAGCTCACAGATTCAATGCAGTGACAAAGCAGACTGAAAGACTAAGTGAAGCCATATTCTCCTGCAAAAATATTATTTGCAATCGTTTTGTAACTGGTATAAAATGCAACTTGAAACAAGCTAACAGAGAGTTGAAAAAAGGACTTACTGCCTTCGTTCCATGACTCGTGGTGACCTGCTGTTCGATTCAGCTAAAGAAAAGGAAAGGAATTTAGCTTAAAAAAAAAGCGACGTTGTGTAGAGGCAGCAACTCACATTTCGCAGCTTTTCAGCGGTC
This sequence comes from Ixodes scapularis, assembly GCF_016920785.2. Lineage (NCBI taxonomy): Eukaryota > Metazoa > Arthropoda > Arachnida > Ixodida > Ixodidae > Ixodes > Ixodes scapularis. The sequence goes on from NW_024609868.1 coordinate 79,271,448, forward strand.
ATGGAAACCAGCTTGACCTGTGAGGAAGGTCTGTAACAAAAAGTATTCAAGACTGGTTAAAAAATAAATTGTAGTATAAATGTAGTTTGGCACAGACAAGCTCCATGCTCTCGGATGAACATCCAAGGTTTGTGTTTTACCTCCTATCGGGTAATCTATACTGTAAACATAAAACACCCTCCAAGGAGGAAACAAAGCATTAGCAGTATTCCAATATTTAGCAAATGAATATAACCACAGTGGACTCCCATTAAACGAAACTCGGCTAAACGAAAATTGCACTACTTTGGTTGGCTTCCTCTTTATGTAATGCTAAAATTTTTAGGATAATCCAAACATCGGTTAAAGAGGACAGAAACCGAAATTACCCTGTGGACACTCGAGATGGCCGCGGCAGTCAAGCAATCATGAGGAAACTCAATAGCCCAGAGTAGCTGTACTCAAAGCAATCCAATCCACTGTTTTGCATGCCATTAGAGTTAACGTCATAAACTCCTTGCTGCATGTCACGGTAGTCACGTTTAGCTTGCCAGTCGTCAGAAATCCCATCGTGGCTGCCAGTTTCTGCTTACAAGCTTTTGTGTTGACATGGAAGGAGTGAAAATACAACTACTACACTAAGCGCTTTTGCTTGCAACAAAAGTGAAGATGATCCAAGAGCTGGATTGCAGCGATCCCTCGAAGACTGAAATCACCAAGAAGTTTGGCATCTCAAAGTTTACGCTTTCAAGGATATCGAAGGAAAAGAAAAAGTTTTAAGATGCTGTCAAGGTAGGAAGCTTTGTCACAGAGAGGGATAAGAGAGAGAATACGCAAACATCTTTAATGCATCTAGTCAGATACTTGCCACAGACCAATAAGTATGCGGAAGACATCGTACGAGGACATAGAGAATGTTCTTTTCTGTCGTTCAAACATTGATGCAGTGCGAATTTCCCCATCAGTAGGCCCATTTTAGAAGAAAAGGCCGCGAGTGTGAGGGTTGCGCAGAATTTCTGCCCAGTCTCCGAGATATGCAAACCTACTTTCTAAAAAAGTGCTCGCAAAATGTCAAACAAATTACCATTAAAGGGCCCACGAAACGAATTTCAGCTGAGATAAATCAATTTAGATTGGGGTTTTACTAATAGCACATTGTTCAGTGGGCCAAAAGAAAAAAATATAGAAAGACAAAAGCCTGACTTTCAGTACGAAAATTTGAAAACACAGCAGACTATTTCGTACCTCCTTCCCTTCGTAAGCTCTCTGCCTTTTCACTGTGATACATCCGCAGTCTCCAAAGCGCGTTACCGGGTCCAAACGCACGTCACGCGACATTGGACCTCACTTATTCCCTTCACCCCTAAGCTGACATTGTGGTGGGAGCTACGCGCTTGCCAGACCGATCAGCCGCCTCCTTTTCATCACCTGACCTCATTCTCTGCGCGTGGGTATGTGCGAGAGCGTGATCACGTGGCAAAAGTGTGGCTGGCCTAACGATCACGTAGCTTCCACCGCACTGTCAGCTTCAGGGTGAACGGGGTGGGGGAAGCAACTTTTGTCTGAATTTTGAGCGACGGGCTAATCTTCAAGGGGGAGGATGGCTGTATCCGGGTAGGCAAACGATAGTCTGAGCAAGAGGGGACTACCCCCTTATCATCTTCTTGAACTGTTTGGTACAATGTGCGATTTATGAGTTGAGGAGGAAAGCTACACGGGAAAAAGTTTGAAAATTCTAAGAAAACATCCTTGTCTTTTGCTCAGTTTATCTTTGGACGCTTGACCTAGAAACAAAGGGGCTGGCTTTGGGGGTGGGAGGTGAGGAGATTATCCCATTCTTTCTGGATTAGGCAGAAAGAAAGACGAAGACTGCTGGGGGGGGGGGGGGGGGGGGGGAACCTTGTGCACCTTCATCTATTTACGACTCCAATTCACCAAAGGTGGTGCCCTTCGTTTTCCAAAATAATGGTCATAGTGAGGATCGGAGACGCGTGCCAGTGTGCTAGTTGCTGAGCCTGTCTACTGTGCTGGCTTCGTACTGAGCGACACAAACTATTCCGGCTTATACGAGGAAGCTAGGGTATTATGAGCACAGATCACCTCTTTATCCTGAAAAAAAAAAAAAAGTGTTTAAAAAATGTGTAATACATATTTAGTTCACGAGGCACGTATTAATTCAGGAACGAAACCGAAACTAACTTCTATTTTGGATTTAATTTCTCAATAGGCACGTAGCTCTCAAGTTTTGAGCAGCGCTCCAGGCGAGAAAAATAGAATATTTGGCTCGCGTTTCGAATGTGCGTCCTTACCCTTCCGCACTACAGTTTTTTGGTACTCCGTTCCATTATAAGTGCCAGCTAAAGACTTTAGTGGCACTAAGGCCAGCGTAGCAAAGGCTACAAGAGCAAGCTCCGAGCGTTCAGTGTCCCTGCCAAGCACGCGCGCCCGTGCAGTGCGAGCATCATTGGGGAACATGCTTTTGCAAGTAGCTTCAGCTTCGCTATCACGTATAGTGAAACATACGGGCTCAAAGAATCTATGAAAGAAAGCAATAAAATCATAAAGCTGAAAGGAATGTTTAATGGGACGCAGAGGCCGCGAGCTGCATAATTCTTTTTTATTTTAGTTTTTCTTTTTTTAGACGTTTTGTCATTGCGCGTGCACAGATGCTGACAGATGCTTGCATTTGAACGTAGCACGTGCAAAATCGAACGTTACAGCGCCGCCTGGATGGTGCTGCCAGCATAACATGGTCGCGCCTTGTGGACGCGCTCGCGCTCCCTGCCCGAGAGCAACGGGTCTATATAGGCATTAATTTCAGATTCTTTCATAACTGAAGATGTGTCTCATAGCATAATTATTGAGCCAAAGAAGTTGTTCCCAGAAACTTCAGTTGTGATATACGTGTCTGATTGAGGCACTTCCAACTATTTTGGAGAGTTTTGGAGTATTTCAATGATTAATTGCTTTAGCATTATTTCCATGCCCAAGAATAACAAAATCAACCAAATTTTACAGAATACTGCCACATGGTGATGGGTTTAGAATGTGTTCACAAAACATATAAATAAAAAACTGCTCTTCTCACTACAAAAAAAAAGAAGAAAAAAAGAAAAAGGAGACTGATTTTAAGTTAGAGAGTCAGAGATAGACCTGTGCGCCGGTCAGAAATCGCCGGCGGCGGCGCGCCGGTGTTTGTACCTCCGGCGGCGGCGTGTTGACGGCGCGGGGATCAACGGATCGGCGGCGGCGTGGCGCGGAAGAGGGAGGGGAGGGGAGGAGTGTAAATTAGAGAGTGAGGGGGAGAGAGAAAAGAGTCGTTTGAATTTGCAAACCAAAATGCAAATACCATAAAAAGGAACACTTTTTATTTTTTTTTTTTTAGAGCTTTCGCTTTCTGGCCATTGCCTTCGCAGTGAAGAGTACGTCCGTTAGATGAATCAGGTACTTCGGCGTCTTATTTAGTCTCGTTTGTAAGAGAATATGTCGCCGGTGGCAGCCGCGGCCCAAGATCCTCCGCAAGACGAGGACCGATGACAACAGGTATTTTATCACCGCGTTCCACCTCACCACGCGCTTGTCGCGCGTCCCGTGCCTAACAAGTCGACCGAGCACGTCCTTCGATTTATAGAACTCGTACTCTCATTCGGTACGCCGCAAGCCGTCATCACCGACAACGACAGGGTCCTAACCTCTCGTTCGGCTTCGCGGTACCTCGCCGACAGGCACATTCAGAGCACCCCTAAAGGGGTATCCACACGAAGGAGAAATCCGCTCCTTTCCTCCGCGGAGCGCGCATCATGTGACACATACGTCATCCCTTTTTGACGCCTCGTGGCGCCGTTCTCTCGTTCTCCTCCGTGGCGGAGGCGCGGAGGCTTCGTACTCTTAGCATGAGAACTCTGCAAGTGCGCGCGGCGGAGCCGGGGACGGAGTTTCCCGGGTTGCTGACGTCACGACATCCGTCCGCGGAGTTCTCCTTCGTGTGGATACCCCTTAAAGGGGTATCCACACGAAGGAGAAATCCGCCCCTTTCCTCCGCGGATCGCGCATCACGTGAGACATACGTCAACCCTTTTTGACGCCTCGCGGCGCGTTCTCCTCCGTGGCGGAGGTGCGGAGGCTTTGTCCTGACAGCACGAAAGCTCCGCAAGTGCACGCGGCGGAGCCGGGGACGGAGTTTCCTGGGATGTTGACGTCACGACATCCGTCCGCGGAGTTCTCCTTCGTGTGGATACCCCTTAACAGTACTTTACGCTCCCGAAGCTAACGGCTTTGTCGAACGCGCCAACGGAAAAATCCTTCCATGTCTGCGCGAAAGAACGTCAACGGCGCGACATCGACCATTGGATCAATTACCTCCAGGCAACCAGCTTTCAAGTGAACCAGCAGCCGTACGCCGGACTCCAGACATCACCGTTCGAACTCCTGTTCAACTTTGTGCCACGTCGACCAATGGAATTTTCCCCGCTTCAGGGGTATCCACACGAAGGAGAACTCCGCGGACGGATCTCGTGACGTCCACAACCCGGGAACCTCCGTCCCCGGCTCCGCCGCGTGTACCTGCGGAGTTCTCATGCCAAGAGTACGAAGCCTCCGCGCCTCCGCCACGGAGGAGAACGAGAGAACGGCACCACGAGGCGTCAAAAAGGGATGACGTATGTGTCACGTAATGCGCGCTCCGCGGAGGAAAAGAGCGGATTTCTCCTTCGTGTGGATACCCCTTTCCGGACGAGGTCGGCGACGTTCGCGCGAACTGCAACGCTGCAAACGCGAACCTCGCTTACCTTCACGGCATGAAGCGTTCCTCCTACGATGCAAAACATCGACCAGCTCCATACAGCGTCAGGGACAGGGTATGGTACACGAACGGCCTACCTACTTCGAAACTTGGCCTGCTTTTCCACGGACCGTACGTTGTCACTTAAGTCATCACCAACGTGAACAATCAAACCTACACCATTTCCGGGTTTACCCCGCAAGGCACACCGGATTGCCGCCAAGCTGCCGCACAATAGCTCTTTTTTTTTTTTTTTTCACGAACAACCTGCAGTGATTGACTTCGATTTCAACCAACTCGCCTTGCACCGCGGCAGATCCTCCGATTACAAGCGCATCACGCCGACGCCGCCCTCCACGATGGCTAGACGCATAACGAGAGGATCATGACAACATTAACAAAATGTGCGAGGGCGCAAGGATTTTGAGCTCGGGAGTGTAAGCAAATACGCTGGCGGCAAAGACCCGTAAGGAGAGCCTCCCCGACCCGACCGGATGGGGGCTCGACTTCGACCCCCGATGCTGGATCTCGGCGTGAAAACGAGAGAGGAGGACCCCTAGAAACACGATGTGTCAGGAGCAAGCCAGGCGTGTGGATCAAAATAAAATGCGTTTGAAAGAAGCCTGAAAACGGACGCGAATATAGACCGTTCCATTAGGGTCATAGCAGAGAGGGTAAAAGAGAAAAAAAATGCACTCCCCCTCTCCCCCGCAAGCCGTCCACTCCGCCGAGTGGGCTGTAGCTAGCGTCCGGCTGGCGTGCAAACTCTGTTTAAAATCGCGTCATTTTGGAACTTTCAAGCGCAGATGCGCAAATTTTGGTATGCCAGTTATCGTGTAATACTATGCTAGATAAAAAGACTCGCAGGGTCCAATTGCGCCGTTACCTGCGTGCAAATAAAAAACAAAAATAGGGAAAACTGTGTCAGATTGGCCGGTCTCTTTGGCGAAAAGAAAATCCGGTTGCTGTACTTTTTTTACTATACAAAAGTTCGTACTGGTGTAGGCCTTTAGCGACCATGAGTGGAAGTCTGAAATAATAAATAAAAACGTGCTCTCCTGCTGCAATAGGTTGTTTGCACATGACGTCAATCCGCCATTTTGTTGTTAGTTTGCTTTTTCAAACAAATTTACTACATTGAAGGATTACATCGTAACCGGTTGAAATGATGTCAGCAGTGCTCTACGCATACGAGACGGCATGTAAATCCTTGAAATGCTCGAGTTTGGCACACGCCAGACAAATCGGAACAACAAAATGGTGGACGAAATTACGTCAGTGAAAACACCCTATACACGCAGTAGTTGAGGGTAGTACTGCCGGCTGACTCAACTGCTATTTAAGTAACGGAAAAAAGATATGCTAGTTTATCATTTAGCAAAATAGAACAACAGAGAGCTGTAGGCTAATTTCGGAGTAGCCACAACTATCCTAAGAACGCGAACCACTTTACAACGGCAGCCACGAGCAAGAGTTCGGTGTTCGGTAGAGCCCGCCGATACAGCCCAAAGATGGAGAACGGCAACCTCCCGGTTTGTCGTCTGCTAGCGGAGTCGGCGGCGTGCCCTCTCTCTCGTTTTACCCCGCCGAACCCGCTGAACTTCCCGGATGTGTGGAGAGGGCGCTGCAGTCGAACAAAATGGTGCCGGCCAGGGAGCGCTAAATGGAATGGTCTATAGCCCAGCTTGCATCAAATTATTTCACAAAGTTTTCATTAAATCGTGTTGCAGTCTACAAAACCGTTCATTCCGTTTAATTCGTTATAACACTTTAAAAACACAGGCGAGCTGGTGAAGAACTTCCATAGTAACGGGAGACACGGAACGATAAAAATAACGGACAAGACAAGTCTCAAACACAACTTTTACACCCGTTTTCACGTCAAGAACTCTGGTAAAAAGAGTCCGACTCCTCACGAACCATTACTAATTTCCACCTTTATGTGGAGAATTAAGATATATGATGCTGGATTCTAATATATATAATATCAAGACGTGCACGTTGCAGCGCCAAAATCATCACTTTTTTCTCCGACGACCAAATCTCGTAAGACTTTGCGTCGCGTATACGAACATCTTTGTTTCATGTATGTGCCCCTCTGTAATGCCTTTGGGCCCTGAGGGTACTTTAATAAATAAATAAATAAAAAAATGCTCAAAATTTTTTTTTTCTTGGAAAAACGGGTATAGTTTACTTGAACAACGAACGCTCTTATATATACGTCAAGAGTCAAAACCCTCACCACCAAAAAATAACTCTTTAAATAAAGGGTATCACCATACACCCTTTTGTCTCATATAACGCACCCCAAAACTTTAGTTCGACGCACAGCGCACAGACGGCCATACATTTTACGAGGGGCTTGATAATGGAGCGATGTAACAATTATTAAATACCTGAAGTACGTACCAAAGACCACAGAAAGAAAACACTGAGGTTTTGCAGTAGGGCCAAGAAAACCCCGATTATTATAATTTTTTTTTGTAGTCAGTAAAACATACATTAGCTATTTTAATAAGTTGTACCACACGGCTTTTAAGCCTCTTGTGAAAGTTAGTACTGTCAGATCGACGTCTGAAGTTTTGGGGTGTCTTATATGGGACAAAGGGTGTGAGAATACACCCTTTTTTTAGAGTGTAGTTCACTGAAAGCCGGACACTCATCAGACAGATCCAAATGATTCATGGTCACACCAACCTGCCACCCAGACGACCCCGCTTGATGACTGATCAGTAACATGCGATAACAGGCAACTCCATCAGAACCCTTACTAATATGATACACGCGTGACGAGATGTCCCTACAGCGTGCAATTCGCTTAACGAGTGTCGATGAAACGATCGTGTCGACAAAACGTGTGTCCGTGAAACGTGTGCCCATGAAAGGTTGTCTAGGATACGTAATTCCACGAAACGAGTTTCGACGAAATGAGAGGGTCCCATACACCACTCCTACGTGACAAGTTACATCTGGGTTTTTATGTTTTTTTTCTCACACCCCTGAGGAGCCCCAGAAAGGGGCTAACCTTTATAATTTGTGCTGAGCTTTAAAACCTAAATTTACACCAAACCTCTTTGCCACTGACATAAAGTTATGAGAGATTCCATGGTAGTAAGGCACACACACAACATTCTTCACAACCGCCTTTTCCACGGGAGCAGGATTAAACCTTCAGCACCTTGAGCACAGCCCTAACAATTACATCGTGGTGATGGCACGCTTCCAAACGACGCATCTTTTGCAACTCAACTGCCTCACCAACCCAAAACATACGGGATTCTTTACAGGCGTAATCCATCGCAGACGCAATTACACCACTCGTAACTATTTTCAAGTGACAGCTGTCAGCTGCCAACAGAGGCTTGGCTGATTCCTTGCCGTACCTCCAGCACAGGCCCTTTTCCGTGTGCAACAGTATAGGTCTATAAGTACTTAATTCGACTGTTGCGGTGGCAAGGCTGTGCGGTCCAATCGACAAGGACTGCACAACCGTGTCAACGTGAACATAAGTCTCGTTAAAAAAAAAAAATCTCGGACAACACTGGAGCAATTCACGACCGGATACACAGACCCTGTTTTTGAATAAAAAGAGAACCAACAAAGTCTACGGCAGTGGACTCTAAATGAAACTCCAGAATGCTGATAAAACTATCTACGTCAATCCCAGTGGCAGACTGCAACTTCATCACACTACCTCCTGACCCTTATTAAGAGCTCCGACTTATCCATAGAGAAGTCCTTGATGTCTACAGTTGTCACATTGCACCTTCTTCCATGATGCGGATTCAATATTTCAATGAATTGCTCAGAGTTTTTGAGTGACAATCGACTGTTGCTCCACTTCTGTCAGGCATTTCTGGATAAAAACCGTCAAGACCTTTTGCCAAGCTCAATTTTCGTTCACAACCATTTTAACAATTGCACCAGTATGGGATTGTTACAGTTGCTCAAGGTGTAAGGAGGAACGTACGTTTAATCCGGCTCCTGTGGGGAAAAAAGCCGGTTGTAAAGAATGTTGTGTGTGTGTCCAACTACCTTGGAATCTCTCATAACTTTATATCAGTGGCAGAGAGGATCTGTGCAAATTTAGTTTTCAAAGCTCAGCACAAATTAGAAAGGTTAACCTCCTTTTCGGGTGGTCCTCAGGGGTGCCAGAAAAAATACGTTCACAACACGTGCCGGAACTATTGATGGCGTCCGCCTCAATTATCTCTCTAACAGTCTTATCTGTGTGCCTAGCGAGAACAGTGGAAGAAGCAAATAATGGTTTTCACCCGCAGTCATGCGTGGTTTCAATTGACTTTGCAGAAAAAGAGATAGTGTATTTGCGGTCCGCGGCGGGGCCACGGATTGGTTGAGATGTGGTGCAGTGACGCAGTGTGTATCTACGCTGAGGCTCTTGGATTAAATCAGTTTAAAGTAAGCGCTCTGTGGTGTTCTTCCTCTGTCTATGTCTTAAAGCGCAATCATGTTTTCTCACGCACAATACCAACTCGCCCAACAATCAGCAGTGGTAGGAGAGTTCTGAGGGAGACCATGCGTATTTTGACCTCTGGTAATTGTGTAAGCACACCGTCCTTGGCATTAAACAATGATATGAAGCGTTTTTTTTTTTTGTGTGTGTCTCTATAAGTTCTTGTTTTATGCGTTTTCTAAGAATTGTAAGGGCTGTGCTGGAGCTGGAGTTGCCTGTTATCGCATGTGGCTGGTCAGCCCTCAAGCGAGGTCATCAGGGTGGCTGGTTGGTCATATGGGTTCTGTCTGAATGTACGGCTCTCGGTGACCTAGTGAAGAGGAGGTGTTTCCTTTTTGGTGGTGAGGGTTTCGAGGTATATGTAACAACGTTCGTTGTTCAAATAAACTAGAAACTGTGTTTGAGACTTGTTGTTTTGTCCGTTTTTTTATCGTTCCGTGTCTCCGTTTTCTATGGAACTTCTACATTTATTGATATATTTACAGGAGTAAAAATGAAAGGAAAAAAGCATACAGACACCAGTGTACCTATTCATTTTTTATGCTTAATATAGTAGGTAAAACTCATACAGAAGCAGAAAAAAAAAAAAACACCAATACCCCCCCCCCCCCAAAAAAAAAAAAAAAAAAAAAAGCGATGGCGGCGTTGGCGGCGCGCCGAGTTTATTGTGCGGCGGCGGCGGCGTGCTGGCTCTGGGGATTCCGGCGGCGGCGCAGGGCGGCGAGAGCAAAACAGGCGGCGGCGGCGGCGCGGCGCGGCGGCGCACAGGTCTAGTCAGAGAGCAGAAGTGTGTGTTTTTCAAAGCAATGCGTGACATATAGGACTTTATATTACATACAGTGTTTGACTGTTTATCTTGATAACGATGTCAGTTTTTCATATGCTAAAAAGAAAACAAAAAGAGACCTGCCTACATTGCCACAATTTGTATTAATAATAATATTACAATTACATAGTTCTCCAAGCTCTAATGTAATTTGTTCCTTATAATCTAATTTCAAATGTGCAAACAAGTATGGCAATCAAAATTGTACAAATTATCATCACTGGTGTCATAGCAGTATTTTTAACTAACAAGTTATCAAATAAAAAGTCCAAAGTCAATGAAAACATTCGAGCTAATCTGAGATATCCATGTAAGATTACATTACTTGTGGGTAAAGCATATGGTGCTATGAAGGTCGCGACTTTTGGCAATCGACAGAACTTCCAGTCACCGCCAATCCTTCCGAACCAAATGACACCCCCCCTTCAAGAAAGAAAGAAACAAACAAACAAACAAACAAACAAACAGATTCTGTTCCCTTTTTTTTTTTTTAATTACCAATTTTACCAGAACATTTATAACTTTTACGCGCCATACTTTTTTTCAATCTCAGTCTTTGCAGTTCGGAAGAATGCCTACCCGCTTGCATTTCCACTCACAGCAGCATGTTTTGTTGGCGTTGCAAACCAGTGAAAGAGTAGTGAGTTTTAGTATTGCGTAGAGCGAACGCAAGCACTGTGTGTTTGCGTTAGCGTTACGTGTTGCACACGGGGCGTGCGCAGAGCCCAAATTTATGGTCTTGAATTGGAGCATGGCGACGACGCGATTCAACATGGTGTCAGAAGACTAGCCATTTAGTATTTTGCTACAGAGTCACATATATTAATAAATCCAAGAAACGCAACTGCTGGAAACCGAAACCGAGACCTGTGCACGGAGGTCGGAGAAGTATAGAGGAGAGAGTGCCGGAAATCATGTAGCTATATCCAACCACATTTTTTTTTCTAAATTTTTGTTTGCTTTGTTTTGTTGTGCGCAGCAGTTGACATTGTTGACACGCATTGCGGGTACCGTTTGCCGTGCGATTGCTTTGCAGGTATGTTTGTTCCACTCGCTGTTCTGCACTTCAAGATGAGTTGTTTTGTACACTGAAGAGTTGGAAATGAGTAGTGAGTGCCCATGGTGAATGCCCGTGATCAGCTCCAAAAAGAATGCCCCCAAGATGTTGAGTGGAAAGCTGCCTCACACGTTCTACATCTGAAAGTGGCATTGTGCAGCAGAGTCTGCACAAGTTTCCGAAAAATCAACGGAATCAGGACCAATGGCTCTGCAGAACAGTGGCACCTCGGAAAGTGGACGCTACCCGATTTATATGTTCCTTATGGAAAGTGACTGCATCGAGTTTGCAGGTGCTAAAAAAGAGAGACCCATAAAATTTAGTTCAGCGACGCTTCGTCCACAACATTAGTTTTTTTCAGTGATAATTGTAAAAGAGAAATTTATAAATATTGTGAAATGTTTGACAAAAAAAAAAAACAACATTATGCCACACTCAGGATCAAACTTGGGTCCGCTGCGTGTGAAGCGGACACCTTTGCACTGGGCTACTCTGCAGCTATAAATAGTCGTTTTGACAACTCATTTTATACGAGACCCAATAGAGGACAACTGCCGGCAATCTTTTTTCAGGTTTTGCCGGCTGCCGGCAAAATATCCACTTCGTAACAACATAGACTTGGGGGATGTGTCCTTCGGCATAGGCAGCTTCCTATCGTGGAGCTCTAAGTACAATATTTTTAGCAACGTAATGTTCAGGCAGAGGAGGGGGAACTGCTTGTTCGTAGTAATGCAGCTTGTCGATTGAAGGTCGGAAAGTTTGCTGCCAATTTCCCTGCAGCAAAGGCACTCCCTAGGCTTGAAGTCAGGCAGCACCACACATTGGCCACATTCGCATCTAGTAAAGAAATCATATGCTGGCCTATTCAACTTAAAGTACGCACTTCGCGCTTGACGTTTGCGCATTCTTCGAGCTCTTACGAATTCGTGTTCGCAAGACGAGCGATGTCTTCAGCCAGGAGAAGGGGCGACGGCTCGGCAACGTCTTTGTGCAAATCAACTTGGTGGTCGGACGTGTCGTACGGAATGAATCTTAATCGTTTTGATCGGTCCAATTAATCTTTTGAGGGAAGACAGATTTGCCGGTACTGAGAACGACAGTTTTGAGGTAAAGGTCCCACGCAAGTCGTCCGCCGCCATCGCCATCCAGCTCGCGAGTCCCATGATACGCGATGTGACACCATGCTGAGAATTACGCAGTGAACACACAGAATGCTTCCGGTTTTCCGTGCTACTTTTTTTTCTCAATAACGTGTTTGCAGCTTTTTCGAAGCCACAAAAAATGGGTTTAATATTTTTTTCTATTTTTAATACTGAGTGTGTGTCTTCAATTACCCACGACTTTTTTGAATTTGGTGGTTGTGTCTAAACCTTAGAAAACGGCCCGTGACCATGGAGAAGGAAGTGAACGCAACTCAAACCGGCCAGTTCTCTATCGGCGGTTTTCGGGCAGAAAGAAACCGAATTTCGAGCCATGAATTCTGTTCTGGGTAGTTGGACTCTTAAAAGTCATGTACAACTAAAAACCTCAGTGAGTATAAATACCCTGTCAGTGACCCTTGAAGCAGTAGACACGAGCGATGAAAATGGGCATTGTGCGACAGTAACCATGGCAACTTTCGCGGATGCTGTGACGTGGATCAACGCCATGCAGGCATGTCATAGCGTCTGCGCAAGTTACTATTAAAACTGCTGCACAGCGCCCGTTTTCATTGCTCATGAGTCCCCTGCATTAGCCATGTTCAGTGCGCTTCTTACGGAGCACTGGTGCACCGCAGAAAACGACCTTGGAGAGCACCGGTGCACTGCAAAGGAGTGTTGATCCCCCACAGCGCACTGGTGCTCGGAAAGAAGCGTGCTCAATGGGGCCACGAAGACAAAATCTGAACTACACAAAAATGTTGTTCAAATTAACCGGCTCATAAATACATTAAAAACATAGCAGGACAACCTATATTTTGAAATTTGTTAGAAGTAACCAGAACCCTGAAATATCCAAGCTTTAATTATTGCGAGCGTGTTGCAAGTTTGTAGAAGTCAGATACAAAAATTTAGACCTAACCCACTTCCAAAGGGAAGAAAACACTCTTTGGTCTGTCCATTTTCGAAAGACCTAAATAAGCTATTTGAAAGCTCTAGGTAACAGTTATATTGACTCCTGATCGTGAAGGCAAATATCATAAACTTTGGGTTCCATATAACCAGGGTGACCACATTTTTCAAGGTAGAAAACGGGACATCCCAGCCTGAGGGGGGGGAGGGGGGATTAAAGATTGACATTGGGAGAACAAATTTAATGAAATAACTGGTCCTATTTTAAAACCTTACCCATATTGCACTAAGCCCTAGAACAGTCACACTCACAGCTCAGTTCCATGCACCCATTTGGAATCTGTTTGTGGGCAAGAGCAGTTCTAAATTTTACTCTCTGGGTAAATATTTTAAAGTACCTACAGTTATTTTTTTGTAAAATATACTTGTAACGAGTAGGCCCAGTTTCGGTTTGCTTCACCTCGCTTTGTACCAATTTTGAAAGCATGCACTTCTGCAAAAACGGGACATGATATTTTATTGGGAAAAAAGACGGGACGGCACAAGCGGACCTCAGAAACGGGACTGTCCCAGCCAAGACGAGACGTCTAGTCACCCTACATATAACTCAATGCGGAGTGGCAGGGAGATATAACATTTGGACCGGATTTCTAATGAAAATCAATCTCAATGTAGCACTTGGTGAGGCATTGCACTAACATAGCACGGGACAAAGTAGTGGCCAAGGAACATGTTTTACCTGTCGAATTGAACACTTAAATGGACAAAATGTTAATTCTTCTCTGTTTGTCAACGAGTTTGCTCCTGTTGTCTCTCAGCTGTATCTGCCCTGCTTGCAGTTTCTATACATTTTTTTTGCCGATTTTTCACACCAGGTACATGCGATATTTCAGTCCTCAATGGAATTGACCTTTTCTCGAACATAAGTATGCCACCTCATTTCAGCTTGTGCAACATAGGCTGCATAGATAAGTACAAATAGAGAAGCACCATACTGTGTGTCATGTGCACCTTGCATTCACAGGCATCACCTGGAGCCAAGGAAGGGCAAGTTGATCAGTTTTTTCTACACTTGCCTGCACTCCCTGTAGGCAGGTGCTAGTATTGTACGGAGGCAGCAGTCCACGTCTCTGTACAACATGCATTTGGGCGACAAATTTTTCTGGATCCGACAGAGGACCTGCAACACTGCAGAAAACGAGTAATTAAGGAAAAAGAGCACTCGCTTAAACTCCAGCGTTCAACCTACATGGACCAACAAGGAACACAGGCAACCTTCAACAGCCACCCCAGATATATGTATGTGAATATTCAAGAACCTTCTTTTTTTCCAAACTGGTGCTAACTACGGCAGAACACGAGAGGCTATGGCCCTCCCCATTTCCAGATTTGTTCCTCCATTATCATCAGAGTCAGGACCGACATGTGATGCAGCACATAAAATGCATTTGGACAGCTCCCGTTCCAAAATTGAATTGGCATTGGAAAAGGATGGAAATACAAGTGAACCCGGACGGCAAAGGCACCTAAGTTGTGTCACAAGGCGGGGCCTATATCAATTTGCAGCATTCTTCATATACATCATACATTGCATTCCAAGGTAAACATAAACCATCACTAGACATGGCACCGCGGGCCACCTTGGTACGGGCTTTTGCCTTTCTGCGGTGCCGCGGCTCTCCTGAGCAAATAAAACATTACATTACAAAAACATTACATAAACAAGCAATGGCGGAACTTCCTGTGGCCGAGATAACTTACGTTTGACCAGCTTCTTGTGTATGTTTCAATGAGCAAGAATGAGCAATGCGTCTCTTAAATCTTTCTAGGCAGAAAATCTAGAAAGGTATGTTGAGAACTGGATGCAAGATAGATCGACGTGTGTTTCTGGACCATAAGGCACTAAGAAAAAGCACCGCGTCTAGTTTTATTTGGCCTTTGTGGCGAAAATCATGTGGCCTTACCCAATGCCGCAGTGGAAACTTGTGTACACGTGTGACATTCAACGAAATTAGACACCCACAAATCAGCCGACACGCGTAATTGTTTCGTGTTTTTCGTGCACAAGAGAGCGTTTGCGAGCGCAACATGGCTTTACCAACTGCGCATCGTCATCATTAGTGTTCGAGCTGGCCAAAGCGAAACTACACTGCACACGTTGGACGTACAATTAAAGGAGGGTGTGAAAGCTCTTGCTTGATCGTGCTCCAGAAAAAGTGAGTGGTGCGTTTTCGACGACGAGTAGAGATATCGGAATTGGGACAAAGCCGTCGCGGCATAAACGCGTTGTGTTTTTGATGAGTGGAGATATTACGATTGTGACAACGTCGACCTACCACGGCAATCCCGTGAATGATATTCACGTGGATACAGTTGCAGATGCGGATGCGGATGTCAAAAGGCTACTTTAGATGTCAGATCCCAGGCAATAAGGTAAGAAAACTAGTTTCACGTCTGACTCGCTACGATCGCGCGACACTGCTGGGGACGTATCCCATTTGTTCAAACTGTTATGTTTGGGCAGACACACACGAGCGCTGTTGTGTTTGATGGCGTGGGCAAGTATTATTATCGAAAAGATGGTGCCAATGGTTTCATGCTGTTTCACGTCTTGCTTTAATCATGTCACAGACAGATGCTTTATTGCATGCCAAAAAGAAAAATCTGGCTCTCGAACTTTGAAATTGACGTTTGTAAGCGTGCTGTGGAACCGATCCTGGGATTCGGTTCCATGTGAAAAGATTTTAAGTCCTTCTTTGATACAAACTATAAAAATTTAAGTCTTTTTGTTTTTTCAGTTTGTCCGTGGGTTTTTGCTGGAGTTCGTTAGGGACACTCACATAAATCGCCCATTTACAAGCTCGCACGCACCCGAAAATAAACGTCAGTAAGGCTTCTGCTCTAAAGCCAAATAATAATAATAAAAAGATTATAAACACTATTATTCTAATTATAGAATATTTTACGCAGTACGAAATTGGTCTGTGTCAGTGGTCTGTGTTTAATGAAAACCCGGGCTCAGGCTAAAATACAATGCTATGTGTGGGCAAATATTAATGACTATTTCAATCAATCCTTTATTTGCATAAGAACTCAAGTCCGATTCGTTCAATCAAGTTTCTTTGCTTTCCGGAAGAGTCGAATGTGTCACGGACGCGTGACAAAGACTGTCCCCGCTTAACGGCCGTGGCTCGCTGCATCTTTCATTTTGCGGAGATCTGCCACAGCAGTTTCCCAGTCAATTGAGAAACATTACAGCACTTCAAGAAGCCAGTGGAAGTAGAAAACACAACAAAAGAACGATTGAATTGCTGAACACACAAAACATAGTGGTGATGTTGCCCTTTAAAAGCATGCAAACAATACCCGAACCAGAAGTGTTCTCGGCTCTCCGTCACGACGGCCAGAAGTGGCCAGAATACCGTGTAACAGGCGTTTTTCTTTCTAAGACGAAAAATATACTAAAAGTACACTGAAGATCAAGGAGTTATTCCTACAGAATAACTTTATCGACAGCGGCGGACGTAAGGACGTGAGCATAAAGAAGCAATTAGCTGCTTCATTAACAAAAATTCCCCAACTTTTTAATTCTTTTTTTTAGAAGGCATACTACAACTGGAGATTTGCAACCTGTCATTAATAAGGCCCATACAAGTTGCCAGATTCCAGAAAAATAAACATTCTTAATTGTCACGTGGCAACTTTTGGTAGCTGTGGCAATGCGAAAGCGAGACTAAGACGGCAAAGAATGCAAAACGCCTCAAGAATGCAACGCCCAGCACTTCAGAAAAGGTGGAGCACCAGTTAGAGATGTGTTGAAGGCACCATTTGCAAACCCCCACTGTTTAGACATCGTTAAACACGCAACCCCCTCTCTTTGCTTGCCAAACTATAATAACCTTTTCACCAGTTTCCCAGTATCAGACGAATAATCGACAAGAAAATACTGCGTAACCAGGCAAAGGACTGCACCTGAAGCAGAGCACAACATGTTTTTAGGAGAGAGAACAAATTGATGTCGACTCACGGTCAGAGTCGGCATATTCGTCGAGCAGCTGCTCGTTGTGCAGGAACATGGTCTGTAGCAGCCTCACCAGGTGCTGTTTTTCTTGGATATCACTGTTGTAGTTGACTGGAACATGCTTCACGAGAAGTTTCCTCAGATGCCCTGAAAAGGGACATACCATGCAGCTGTGCTGTGATGAAGGTGCCAGACACCCAGAGAATATCTCTTCATACATCAGAGAATAAGTCATTACAAGAGCCAATGCAAACAGGTTACAATTTCAAAAAAGATGCGACACCATTTTATTTTTATTGCACTTAATTGTTAAGTTTGTCCATATTTGCATTGCAATTGCTTTCTTTTATACAATGGGAATTGTGGGTCTTGTCCCAGCTTTCATGGATCCTTACTCTTTGTTTAGATTCATTATGTTTTAGTGGCATTTACGTGCCTACGGAGTTAAAGACAACTAATTAAATTTAAATAGGAAAGGCAGTTAAAATTTTATCCTGTAGACAGACACACGCAGGTCATGGTGGCCATGTTAGACGAAGAAGATAGTATCGTGACACTGGGTTCCGGTGCACCGGAAGAATGTGGACTAAAGGCTTGTAGTATCGTAGTCGATAAGTTGTTAGGTTTTCTTATACAGCAATCCTTCATTATAACGAAGTACATGGGATGGCAGAAACATTCGATATGATCGGCAGTTTGATAAAAGCAACAGATCCAATAAAACAGTGCCAGCAGCCTTGAAGGTGAACGGGAACACCGAGGAACACTGGGATCATATATTTAATCAAACTAACTTTGGTTATGACCATTCCATGGCAGCTTTACCGAGTAAAGAAATAATTGAGTGGAGTTTGCCGATAATTTCATCCGGGCATCAGTTCTGCTCGTACTGCTCCCAGGGTGTCTACCAAGCTGACATTTTCAAATTCCCAGAGTTTTCCAGGTTTTTCCTGAGTCCTTCTGCAAAATTCCCTGAGTGACACAGAACTTTGTTTTAGGTCAAGATGGGCTGACACCATGTTGCCAGATGCTGTCACTCTCTAACAAGCATGTTCTAAAATAAAAAAAAAAAGACATAATACAGTTTATAAGGTAACGAGTAACTTTTATTCGATTAAAAAAGAAAACAGAACGGAGTGGTTAGTAAAATTCACAGCGAATAAAATATTAAAAAAAAGTAAAACCGTACTGCCACGTTCTCAGCTCGAGCACCGTTCTCCAGTATTTCACTGCTTTAAAGAGTTTATTTTGGTTTGAATGAGGGACACCTCCATCTTGGCATCAGCCAAGATCGACTTTCTGTTTTATGAGCTCAAGCTCCTTCAAAGCGGCAGCGGCACATTTTTTTTTCCTGTCGATTCCTCAATGTGTCGGCTCTTCCTTTTCTCATCCTGTCCAGCTCTTCCTTCCACTGCGCGTTTGCCCCATGCACCTTTTGAAGCATCCTCTTGGTCAGCTGCACACTGACAACTCCTCCAGCCGACGACACGGCGTCGTAGACGATTCACTGCGCGACCAGAGATTGCTCTTTCTTATCTTTGACAAGAAAGTCCTTGTTGATGGAAAATCCCCACTCAACAGACACATTTCCCTGCGAAAGAGAGAGAATCATCTTGGCAAAAGGGAATAAGTCCTTGTTTAAGCCACAGACGCCTGCCCAAAAGGCGTCAAGCCGCTGCGTGCTTCTGTCAGAACTTTTCAGTGCTGCCTGTGTAGAGGCTAAAGAGCACACATGCTTGTACGACCGCAAAGCATGATCTGCTTCCGCCCCAATCATCCACTGATGTTCTGTTTTTCAGGAAAATGGCGCAGTCCCTTCTGAATGCGAGGATAGTCAAATCTGACAGTTTCAGGGCCTTTCGGAGTGCATTCCTCGTCGCAAAGCCAAAGTCAATCTTGGGTTTTGCAAGAACGTTTGCTGGTTGGTCCATGTCCACCTTTATCAACTTCAGCGGACTGTCCGCGGCCATCATCACTTCTTTCTTTACTATTTTACTCTTTAACGATCGCAGAAGATTTTCCAACGCTGTTCCGAGAAATGGAAACATCAGCGAATCACTGTGGAACTGAGCCAGGAACGGCTGCAGTTCCTCCGCAACACTAAGCATGAAGGTTAGCTTTGCAGGCAGCAGAGGATCATGGATGGCTGTTTCAACCACGCCGTAACTGGCGCTAGTCGGTCGCATGTTCTCGTTTCGACATAACTCAACGTACACCTTTGGGTACAGCAGAACCTCAAGGGCCCTCCAAATTACACGCACGTTTTCAAGCCACCGCACATCACAAAACTTCAAAGGGTAGATGTTGCTCTCGGTAATGCATGCGTCAGGTGGGTACGCATTTGAACGAATTGTACATAGCCCAGAGATATTCTACGAGTTGCAACCCTGTTGTCGCATGTCCAGTTTTGAACACACCGTTCACAACATGAAGGCCACAGCCTCCAACTTCAAGAATCTGTCGGCCGTCGATGGAATCGCAGAGTTCTTGCTTGATCTCACGAAGAAATACCATGTTTACGTTTGGCCCATTCCAGTGATATCTGAAGAATTTTGGACTGAGAGTCCATCTGCGGCACTTTTAAATCTGTGGCACTTTTAAATCTGTAACACTTTTAAAACTAAAAAAAAAAAAAAAACTTTAAAAAATATTTTTTGATAGATGCAGAAATTCCCCGAGTTTTTCCAGACTATTCAAAATCCTTAAGAATTCCAGGTTTTTCCAATTGGTTGACATCCTGTGCTCCAGGCATCGCAAGAACACTGTCACCGCCACTGCACTCCACTTTGTTTCGAAGCAGCCATAGGATGTTTCGCGTCTCCGCAGTTGTCGGCGTTTCCTGAAGTGCCTCTCAGAGGTCGCTGTGTGTTTACCTTGGCCGCACGCAAGGCCTACGATTGCAGCATCTGTGGCAGGGGCAACAACGGGAACGTTCGCATCAAAAGCGTAAACAAATCAAAGTTATCCTCAGTGGCTTTGCCAATATGTTTTAACACACTCCTGTAGAGATCATTGCAGCTATGAAAATCGTGCGCCGGCTTGGCAAGCATGCTCACGAGAAAAAATCCGACGTGCACGAAGCAGTTGGCGATTTTCCATCTTCGGGTCGCGGGGCGCGCTTTCTCTCGCATGAAATTCTTGAACCCGTCTAATATGCCTTGCTTATTCTGCAAAATGGTGGACAGTGTCAAACAGCCAATGCCGGAATGTCAAATTCTTTGGCAATTTCGAATTTGGGCCGGCCACTTTTCTCAACCTCAAGCGACTTTCGGTAAACAATCCTAATCTCCCATACAACACACGTGCGCGTGTAGCACGCCGCAGGCTCGCGTGTCGGGGGCTCTCAAACGAATAATTTCTTTTGGGCTCCGTCGCTCCCTTGACATGATTCCGACAGGAGACGGGCAGCGTCGGCCGCAGGTGCTGCAAGTAGCGTCGGAATGTTGATGCTGCTCCCTGCCCGCGTCTTGCGTCGGCATCGGAAGCGCCGCTCTGCCAGCTCTGCGCACTCTGCCCTCTGTCAGCCATTTACTCCGTTTTCCCAGTTTGCTGTTTGCCTCGGTGGAGAAGGGGGAGGGAATGCAAGGGTCTCCCGTGCTCCTCCGTGTGGGCTTGCATGCTGTTGGCGCCGCGGCCTTCGTAATGAGCGTAGTCGGTCGCCGATACACTTCGAATAATTCGTTTCAATATGCGTGCATTTCAGTTGGCACAACGTTGAACTTTGATGAAGACAATTTGAAAAAAGCGATTTCGCTATAACGAGGGATTACTGTAGTTTATTATTCTCATTATTAACTCTCAAATTAACATACACATAAGTAGGAAATTATAACCAGTTAAACAAAATCACCCGCACAGTGTCTCTCCACTGCTCTACATCTGCCATCTGGAAACTATTCCGGAGTCCGATGTCATCCGTCCTCCTCTCATTCCTCTGTCTTTCCTTTTGCATTCGGGTCAGTTGACAATAGTATAAAGAGGCTGATTATGAGCCCTATTAGTTTCAATGTGTACAAACACTCCACCAACTTGGTTTCATTATGGTCTTGTGGTGCGCATAAGAAAGCCTAGCTAGCTAGTTGCACTAACCAAATCGTTCTATGGCAGCATATCACAATACAGCATACAGGTCTTTACAAAAGATTTGGCTCCAACAAGACTGGTCAGTCAATCAGTGAATCATAATTACGCATGTTACAGGGTTTTGAGAGACTTTGGGAAAAGACCTTGAGGGCTCTGAAGAACTTTCAATTGCATAGAAAAACCTTTTTGAGGATCCAGAATGAAAAGCTGCCCTTTGCTAAGTTGGGCGTCTCGGCCCGTATACAGAGGGAGTCTACTACCATCGGTGGCTGAGTATGAACTGCTTTTATTCCCACAATATTTGTACGGCCCAGCCTGCTTGCGTCACGGGTGGCTCGGGTAACCCGCGATCTCCGGATGCCGTGGCGGCGGGACGTTGCATTACGTAAGCGCCCGAGTGGCGCCGCAGGGAGTTCCACAAAGCGGCGGAATGTTGCTCATATTATACACAACATCCCTTCCTCCTCAGATTGAGTCACCATAGCAGTCCGGGGGACGCCGTTCGCGCTGGGGTCTTGGCACCGCAGTGGAAACTGGCGCTGACTCGCACTCCCGCTGGTCGGCAGGTACCGTGTCGCACGGGTCAGATTGCGCGCCAGCTCCATCTTGGGACTCGGGCACTGGAGGTCGATTGGATTCTGGCGATGCTGGGAAGTCCGTCTGTAGAACATATGGAGCCAAAACATGGCTTGTCACCGGTTCCTTGCTGGAATTGCGCGATGTCGAGTTTAATCTGATCCAGGTGTTGACGAACCGTTCCCTTCTCGCACTTCACCAGCCACGAGCGGTGTCCCAGTCTCTTCATAATGGTTCCTTTAATACAAGTAGGGTTTCCAACGAAGTTGCGGACAAAGACGGATTGTCCTACTGTAACGTCTCTAGGTGATTTCTCTCTGCGGCATTCCGATGCCGGCTCTTTCGGCACGCGGGACTGTAGGCGTGTGAGCGCTGTACAAAGTTTGCGGCCGAACATGAGCGCCGCTGGTGTTTTTCCAGTTGTACAGATAGTTGGTGTGCTGTTTTAGCAAGAACCTTGCCAGTCTGCACAAGAATGTAGCTGTTTCGTTGTGACTTTTTGCGAACGCCTGCTTCGTCTTGAGGACCATTCTTTCCGCCTGTCCGTTTCTGGTGGGATGGTAAGGCGCACTGATGTTCTGTCAATTCCAGAATGCCCTAATGTTGCAAACTATCAGTTCTTCTTCCATTGGTCCTTGCAGGGCCAAGGGCACAGAACGAGCCTTGAAAAACTTGGGTGCTGCTCCATCTTCTAGTTCCAGGTGAACCAAAGGGCCCATGTAACCGTCGATGTCTTCTTTAAAGGGACAATGAAGACGATTTTATTTAATTTTTTTAAATGGTATTTTTATGCTTCTTGGGAACATAGCATGCTGCCCTATTTTTTGCAGCCATTTGTGACGCGTATTTCTGTGCCTACGAAAGAAGTAAACAAACCGAAATTGAACAATCTCCATTCTCGTTTCTGGGCCTCCGAAAACGGAGGTGACGTAGGGAGTGACGTCAAGTGTGAATAGTCGGTATCGGAAGTATTTAGGGAACGAGATTCTGGTTACCGCGGTGGGTTGTAGCGGCGCTGTGGCGCGGTCGTTTCGTCGAATCTGTCAACATGGACGGCAATGCCGCTGTCGCGAGCGAGTTCGAGCTTCCGTTCAGTAACCCAACACAAACGGAACGGGAGTATGTGTGTGGCGGCCTCCGCCATCACCCGAGGGAGACCGCCCAGCCGGTAACGAGCGGCCCCCTTGCCGAAGTGCCCATAGTTGCTCGTTGGCCGTTTCGCGTCCAGCGTAGCAAAGAAAAAAACAATTATGCTGCTTTATTTACGGTTTAGTAATCCTTTCCGGTCCAATTTATACTTTTCATGGTTATTCAAGCGGAAATTAGAACAGTTTTCCCAAAAACCGAGAACCAAAACGTGACCGAGGGCGCGTCTCTCGTTTTGACCAATCGCTGAGGCGTCTCTTGTGACGTTGCGCTTCTTGGCCTCGCATCGGTCACGTGAGCTCCGCTTCTCCTGGCTTCTCCCGCAACTCTCGGGGCGTCACCCCAGTCGATTCCGGTACGATTATTACTGCGACTCTTTAATTGATTTGCGCGGCACACAAGCGCCGGTTTCGGCTGAAATTTGGGCAACGTGGCCTGAGACGTGCCTGGAACCCAGTTAGATCGTCAAAAAGGTGTTCGAAATTGCCTTCATTGTCCCTTTAAAGGGTAACTGCAAAGAAAAAAAAAGATTTTTTTTAAACAGCCTAATTGGGACAAGCATGTCAAAAAACAATTTTTCCGCGAGAAAAAAAAATTTTTACAGCAATATTTATTGCACGAGACTGATTTTAGTTTGCGGCTATTTCGCCCGTTCTAAATCGCGCGCCACGAAGTTGGGATTCCGTGACGTTAATCCCAATCGGCTCTCATTGGCTAAGAGTTTGATTGACAGCTTAGATCTTGGTTGTTAAACCTTTGTTATTTGTTGCAATTTCCTTTTGAGCGGCATATTTTTACGTTTAAAGAATAACCCATGTGATGAGAGTTATTATTCTTTACAAAAGGTTTACAAGACGGGCACTGCCGTTTCGATTCATACCATAACAAACAAAAGCTTCGCCATTCTTTCATGGCCGCCGAAGTCTCTGATCCCGCCTGTCTTGCCTACCTCGACTAATCGTTTCGGCGAAGTGATCAGTGTTTCGTGCTGACCCAGGTGCTTGAGTGAGAC
Organism: Ixodes scapularis; assembly: GCF_016920785.2. NCBI lineage: Eukaryota > Metazoa > Arthropoda > Arachnida > Ixodida > Ixodidae > Ixodes > Ixodes scapularis. The sequence continues at coordinate 79,295,453 of NW_024609868.1, forward strand.
TTGTTGAAGTGAAGTAGTGTGTGTTTAGCAGCTGTCGCAGGTGTTAGTGATAGGAAGCGACGCGGGGTTTTGGCTTTCATAGCGCGGTTTTTTCGTTTTCCTCTTCGCTTGCTTAGCGTGCTTTTTTTTTTTTTTTTGTGTTTGTTTTGCTTGTTTGCGCGTGCAAATGCTGACTTTTCGGAGATGTCAGATGCGTGATCCCGACAGTGAGCCTTCCAGCAGCCATGTCGCCCCGAAAGGAATGCTATCTGGCTGGAGGCAATCGGGCATTCGCGTAGCGACAAACGTGTCCAGTTACGTTCTCGTCATATTGCTCCGGAGGCCATCAAGATTCGCACCGGGCGCACCTAACGTCCACAACAAGACACACAAAATAAAAAGCACCATGTTCACTACGTAAAAAGTGGTCTCAGTTCATGCATCTGTAGACAGGTACGAAATCTTGCCCAAATTTATTCACACCGCACGACGAGCGCAACACGTCGCTGTGCAAATGCAGTCCAACAACACGAAGCATAAAAACGGCAGATTTAGGACAACAATTCGGAGTCCATTGTTCAATTAAAACGACGTAATTTATTTGAAAACGCCCGCAGCTTTTTACTCACGGTATGCGTCCGGAATCTTCCACATTTTGAAACAGAACGAAGGAAGATTTACTTTTAAAAACGCTCGCTGCGTCCTCCCGGGCCAGTTTTACTGGATCAGCTGACGACGACGGGACTGGATTCGTTGTACGTCAACCCCACATAACACACATAGCACCGGATTACACACACCACGAACGTTTCAGCTCTGTCGTATCGCCGTGTGGCACCAAACGGAACGAGATCGCCGAAACCAACGCAGCGCTGTCGTGAACCTTGGCTTGTGGTTGCGCACTCGTGGATTCTGTGACTCCCTTCACTTTCAAAGCACGCACGCCGATTACGAACGATACTTTCCGTCTTCCGGGAACATCACAGGGGCACTTCTCCCGGTCACGTCTTCGCTACATGTGCTCGCAAACCGCGTCAAACCAAAAACCCCGGCATGGCGTAGTTGCCAGATCTTGCCGGACGTCGAGACGCTGCGTCGTTCAACTGCGCAACGCAAGGAGAGTGAGGGGCGGGGCGTACTCCTTTTCCGCGGGGGTCGAAAGAGCGGGAGTTTCAAATGTGGAGAGGTTCTAACTCTACTAAATTACGTCCTGTGGCGTAAATATTGATAAAAAAAATCATTTTTTTCGCGGAACATTTGTTTTGTGACATGCTTGTCCCAATTAGGCTGTTTAAAAAAAACTTTTTTTTCTTTGCAGTTACCCTTTAAAGACATCCGGGTGGCGTGCGAGGACCTCCTGTATCTCCAGTGTCATGACAGCTGCTGAAGTTGGCTGCATTTGGTTTATGCCACAGATGCGAATCCGAAGCGCTTGAAACCAATCTCTGCCAAGAAGGTTGCATCCAGCCTCTTTCATGACGAGTAGTGGCAGCAAGAAGTCTTTGGTCTTGAAGCAAACGGACACTTGCGCTGAACTGAGAAGTTGCAGGAATTCTCCAGTCCAGGTACGCAACTGCAGGTTGTCCTCATGGAGCTGAGGAGGGTTATGGGGCCACACCTTGCGGTACGTTTCCTCGCTGATCAGGGTACACGAGGCACCGGAATCCACTTCAAATTCTAGTGATTGGCCTTCAATCTTCAATGTCACAAGGAATTTCGGACATGGTCTGTGCGGTGTCACTGTGTTGAGCTCATGATAAAAATCTCCATGTTCCTTCCGCTGCCGGTCGACTGCTGTGGGAGTGAAGTCCACGTTGTGCTGACTGCTTTTGTGGCTTGCACTTTTACCTTGCTTTCTCTTCGTGATGCAGGCTTTCTCGATGTGTCCACGTTTGTGACAGTAACGGCACTCCTCGTTGCGGAATCTGCAAGTCAAAGGACCTGTGCTGGCCTTCACATCGAAAACAAGGTCGAGTGGACGATCGGCCGGAGTTTTCAACTTTCCCCTTCGATGTCTTGTGAACTAGGGGAAGGTCAGTCTTATGCTTGATATTCTGTCGCTGTTTTGAAGCGCTTTCGACTCTGGTTGCGAGCTCGAAAGCCTTCTCGAAAGTGAAATCTCTTTCCGCAAACAGGTGCCGCTGCAGGAACTCATCTTTTACACAACATATAAACCTGTCACATATAGCATGACATCTAGTGGCAGGCTGGTGGTATGTACGGGCATCATCGTGGCTGCTTGGCCCGATACACCCATTGTCGATACGGAAGTCGTGGTTGCGGTTGTCACTATTCCCAAATTGCAGTCGGCTGCAAGTTTCTTTAGTGCCGCTACGTAGCTGCTAATCGACTCGCCTTGCTGTTGATCTCGACGCTGGAATTCGTAGCGACTATAAAGTTCAGACGGTCGAGGATTGAAGTGCGTTCTCCGGGTTGAGACCAGTTCTTCAAAACTGACATCTCCTGGTGTTCTTGGGGAAACTAGAGCATGAACAGTCTCAAACGTCTCCGCGCCACACAGGGTTAGTAAAAGTGCATGTTTCTTCACCGGATCGGTGATCGAGTTGGCCTCGAAGTAGACGCTCAGCTGCTCACTCCAGGAAGACCAGCACTTGCCCGTGAAAACTTCAATTGTCCACTCCGTCGTCATGACTTGTGGCCTGGTGTCCCACTGTAGAAGTCATGCTTCGTAGGTTCGGATCTAGCTGCTCGTCGCCAATGTTAAGTTGGGCGTCTCGGCCCGTATATAGAGGGTGTCTACTACCATCGGTGGCTGAGTATGAGCTGCTTTTACTCCCACGATATTCGTACGGCCCAGCCTGCTCGCGTCACGGGCGGCTCGGGTAACCCTATCTCTGGAAGCCGCGGCGGTGGGACGGCGGCATTACGTGAGCGCCCGAGTGGCACCGTAAGGAGTTCCACAAAGTGGCGGAATGTTGCTCGTATTCAGGGGCGGATCCAGACCTCCATTTTAGGGGGGGCGGTTCCTCAGTGTAAAACGGCGGGGGGGGGGGGGAGGGAGGGGGTGTTTATATTTTTTGTGGAGTTATCGTTTTAACTAAACTCTGATAACATAATATAGATCTTGAGAGCTTTTGTATAGGTTTACCTGTCGGGGATGAACTCTTTGAATTAAAACCTTTCGGGTGACCACGCTAGAGGTAAGTATCTCGAAAATTGTGGTGATACTATCCTTTCTCAAACTTGGGTTTCAGACCGACACTACGTGAGCAGTCGATTTAGGGCAGCTTAAAGACATTGCCTGGCAGACATTCTGGTTGGAGCTAGTGCTCAACTGCTGCGGCAAAGGGAAGAGCGGCTTAAATCAGCGGAGCGAGTACAGCGCAAACAAGCGACAAAAATGGCCTGGCGGCTTCGACGCTGCTCGCGGCGTCAAAACACTGTTGACGCAGCGAGCGAAACGAATGCTGCCATGCAAGTTCGTCGGTTGTTCGCCGTATATTTGGAATGTCCAGAGCGCAGCACATGCGGCATTGCCAACCCAAACTCGTGTTTCCACGTGTTCTGGATGCAACTCGAGAGAACGAAAGTGAATAATCGTTGAATATTTTTGAAAGCATGTTGCAGTTCGGCAACTATAACTTTTGAACTTATACAAGACCTTAAACCAGCAATGGATCCTTCCAAATTATATTCGATTGCACTTCGTCTGGATATTTTCTGTATCAAAGGAACACTTACTTGTTTCTGGGTAGTTAGCTCATTCGTCAGGGTTGAGAGGACAGGTGCAGAGATATAATAGGGCAGAGCGGTTGTAAGGTCGGCGAATCTCAACTGGGCTAAAGGCCGATCACGACTGCAGCATGGATGTTTGGGAGTCGGTGTTCACTCGAACGGGCACAGGCACTGTCTATTTAATGTATGTGTAGCCGCATCTTCGAAAGGGCTCGTTTTCCCCAAGTCCGTTTGACACACACATATTCGCTCCTGCAAAGCCGCGCGAAAGCTCTGCCGTCAATTCACAGAAGCCACGTTTAACTGGAAAAGACGGCGCCAAGGGGAGACAAGGGGTAGCGGGCGCCTTACCTAAAATATGTCCCGCCACCCTAAGTTGAAACGGCATTGTATACAAATAAATGCCTACGGCGTCGGCTTGAGGACCCCGTGTAAGCAGCCTCCAGCCTTTAGAGTGCTCGTACCGTTTATCTTTCTTTTATTAGTTTCCCGCCACGAGAAGTCGTACCGCAGGCAGTATGAAGCCCATTAGAGGAAAGATCTCCCCCTACTGGCGCTCGTCGGCTTCTTTCTGTGTTCCGCGCTGCGGCGCTGATCCTCAGTGAGGGATGGAGGCGAGGACGTAAGCGGGCTTATGCTTAAGCCAAGGTCGTGGAGAAATCCGGAGCGTCTTCAGGAGAACCTCGGACCCAGACTACACTGTACCCAGAGCATCTGCTTCCTCTCTCAGTTGAGAAGAAGAGAAATTGGTCACCTGGTTGTACAAGCTGCATCCCCCTCCCCCAACTGGAACGTCTCCTCCCGGTACGGCCCCTCCGCATCTGCCTTGGCAATGAGCACACCGTGCCAATAAGATACCTTTAGTGAGCCCGTGGGCGACAGCATCTCAAAGCAAGCCAAAAAAGACATGCCAAAAGACAAGCCCAGAACCACGAAGAAACCATCAAACGAAAAGTGATGAAAAGGCGGCCGCTAGAGAGGAAGGATAATCCGCTACCCTTGAGAAAGGCTGCTTGACGTCTGTGTTTGGGAGCTTTCAGGGCACAAATTTTTCGCAGACAGCCCCCAAAGAGAGAGAGGGAGACAGAGAGAGAAAGGGGACTAGACATGTTGAAGGTATTTTCCCTTCGTGCTCGACGTGCTGGCCTTGTTTGGAAGTGTGCCTGCAGTCGAGGACCCTGATATTTGGTGCGCCTCCCCACTGTCTCTCCACTTCGAAACTCCTGGCGCCATCCCTGTCGGGAAGACGTACCGTGACCTTGACGGAGATAAACCCCACTTTGGAAGCGCCCAGCTGGTGCGTTCACCCACCACTGTTTTTATCTTTTGTTTCTCGCGTCGATTGCTTACGTTTTTTCTTCGAGTTGACGAAGAACCCCGGGGGGGGGGCGATCGCCCCCCCCGTTCCCTCCTTGGATCCGCCACTGCTCGTATTATGCACAACACCCTTGTTTTAAGATAAAGTGCTTTAATATATTTTACCAGATGACAAAAAGGAATAAACTTTCGAAGTGGTGTCTGCACTATCATGAACACTGACCATATTTGCACTTTTTAGTTTTTGTGAGGTTGTTTAAATAACAATGTAAGCAATGTCACTCGCTACCAGTGCCTTTAAAATATGCCTACTGGAATAGCTAAAGCATTGAGCCTATTTTTCCCAATTCTGGATTGCATTATTTGATCATCCATGCGGCACTTTGTTGATTAAAATTCAAGGATTTTCAGGGCCTGTACCCAATTCAGAACTTTACGCGCACTGGTATTAGTGGCGAGACTGCTTTTTGCAACAAGGGTGTTCCTGACCTCTAGACGATAAGCTTATCGTCTTCAGTGCAATAAACTTGCTGTGAACCACTGCCACCAAAAAGTGGCCCAACCTACCGAGCACCGCGGGAACACATCCCGCCTCCGAGAGAGCAGCATGTCCAAGGTGGTGGCGGCAGGACTGCAGCATGCAAACAATGGCACTGAGGCGGCACTCTTGGTCAGGACAGGACACCAGGTCACAAAGCACCTGGAAGCCTCTGAGGCGTGAGATCTGGTGCACCATGCTAGCATGGTAGGACACTGGAAAGAGGGGGTCAGCAGGTTAATGCATTAGCACAGCGAAGGCAAGAGTTATACCTAGGAATGCCGCAAACCTCCTGAAGTTTGAGTTCGAAAGGTTTAGAAAATTTCTAATCTTTGGTAAGATTCATATTAGAAATGTTTGCAGCTTTAGAACCCCGCCGAGGTTTAAATTCAAATAATTAGAAAATGCCAAGGTTTCCAAAGGGTTGCATTCGAAGATTTTAAATATTTTGGCAGACCATTAGAAAAATTCTTAAGATTTCAAATTTATCTAAGATTCAAATTAAAAAATTAAGATTTAAAATTTTATTGAGGTATAAGTTTGATTTTAAGTTTGAAATCATTGAACTTCGCAGATGGAGAGAAAATTCTGCAGTTTCAAACAAAATTTTAATGAATTCATCTAAAAAAAAAAGTGAAATATGCTACAAATTTTACTGAAAACATTGCCCATTTCTTTTATGCCATGAATACATTCCTTCCTTCTTTGTACTGTGGTACTACCTGCATTACTCGTTATTTGCCGCCACCGATGGAACAAGCGTTGAACTGGTTGAATGGTTCATAGAAAAGCCCCGAGGCAGTCAGGTGAATGTACTTCCTACTTATTTGCAAACTAGTAGCAATTTGATCAAATGTCGCCTAAATGCAATGCTCGATTAAGACAACTAAATATACAGGACATTGCATGTACTATCAGGTTGAAATGAAAGGCGATCACCGGAGCGCGTGCCGCTCCGTACATCCTGCGCCACCTGTCAGCGATCGGGGGAACCCTCGGCGCATGCGCTGTTCAAGTTGAGGGTGCAAGGCTGCGTGTCCTACTGTTAGGTGCTCAGCTCCCGGCTGGCGCACCTGTGCTCCTCTGCAGCGCCGCTGAGGGTGCTCTAAGCCGTTCCCGCTGCGGTTCAAGTTCCTGGCTGCCATCGCCGCGCGCTCGCGGAGCACGGCGGTTCCGGCGGGGCTTCCGAATGTCGGCTCCTCGCTGCCGCTCGCTCGGCGAGCGCGCGGCGATGGCAGCCAGGAGCTTGAACCCCAGCGGCGACGGCTTTGAGCACCCTCAGCGGCGCCGCGGAGAAGCACAAATGCGCCAGCCGGGAGCTGAGCACCTAACAGTAGGACACGCAGCCTCGCACCCTCAACTTGAACAGCGCATGCGCCGAGGGTTCCCCCGATCGCTGACAGGTGGCGCAGGATGTACGGAGTGGCACGCGCTCCGGTGATCGCCTTTCATTTCAACCTGATACTACATAAAGGCATTCAGGCTTCCCGAAAATTTTTAGTTGCTCTGGGCGTTTATTTTTGATGGGACGACTCGTGGGATGGAGAAAACACTGAACACAGGCACAGCACCCGACACAAGCCAAGGTCAAGGAGAATTCAACCAGACTAAATTAGGGGACCACCTGGCCCCCTAAAATACTGCTGATCAGGTCACGACCGGTTGTTATCAGGGTGAACATATTGCTGCTGCCTGGAGCTTTTCTTCTTCAACAAATGGAGATATTGGCTGCTCTAAAATGCAGCCGGTTACTAATGATAATGAACTAACAGCCGATTCAGCGTTCGCTGCAGTGCATCGGCGTCGCGCTCTGCACGCGCCTTTCTTGACTCAAAGAAATCGGGGGACTTGCATTAAGAAACAACTAATGCTATGAAGGACACTCCTAGCAAAGCACCTCAGTTGAATTTCAAGCCTGCAAATCAGGCATCCGTTGGCCCACAGGTTACCTTGGCGCAACCTACGGAGTTGCACGTGGGAGAGGCTTTGTGCGGAAGTTGAAAGAAAAATAAAAGATGTTTACAATCCCCAGTAATGCCGAATTAGAGCGCAGCTCTTGAGGAGGAGGAGGGGGAGGGGAAGGTACGAAGAGGAGGCTATGGCCCCGATTGTCTCCTGCTCGCCTCCCATTTAGGGGAAATTTTTCTGCTAAATTTAGCGGGGAAATTTTGCCACTAAATTCAGCAGAGAAAATTTCCAGCTAAATTTAGAGAGGAATTTTTTCCCCTAGATTTAGCGGGGAGTCTTTTCCGCTAAATTTAGTGGGGAAATTTTTCCGCAAAATTTAGCGGGGAAATTTTTTCACTAAATATAGCGCAGAATTTTTTCCGCTAAACGTAGCAGAGAAAATTTTCCACTAAATTTAGCGGGAAAATGTTTCCGCTAAATTTAGCGGGAAAATTTTTCCGCTAAATTTAGCAAGAATTTTTTCAGCTAAATTTAGCAAGAATTTTTTCCGCTAAATTTAGGGGGAATTTTTTCCACCTAATGTACCAGGAAAAGTTTTCCGCTAAATTTAGCGGGGAATTTTTTCTGCTAAATTTTGCGGGGAATTTTTTCCAGTAAGTTTTGCGGTGAAATTTTTCCGCTAAATTCAGCAGGGAAATTTACCCATAATGCACGGCGTGGTTACATTAATGTCGACGTCGCTCAAGCCGGAAACGGGCGCTTAAGAGCTGCGCTCTAAAAGGTGTGAAGTATGAGGCCAAGGCCACCCCAAAGTGATCATTTAGCGCTTTACAAGCGAGTTGTTTGTGGTATGATTAGCTAAGTAAAACTCTAGTGCAACTTTAACTCCACTTCACAAACTGACATCTTGTGTTATTTATAGTGGTTGCCTCAAACCTATGGGGGTGAACTTAGTTCAAACTTTGTCAAAGTCCTGTTCAGAAGTTTGAAGTTCGTCAAACTTTTGAACTTACTAAATTCTAAACTTTGAAAATCATCAAATTTCGTAGTGTGATAAGCTCGAAAGTTAGAAAATGTTGAATTTCATAGTGCGAAAAATTTGAAGTTTGAAAACAATTAAATTTTTTAATGCCAAAAATTCAGAATTTCGAAAGTCGTAGAAATTTTTATGTAACATGTTTGACATTTCGAAATTTTGTGAACCTTTCAAACCCCTTGGTTCGATCTTCCAACCTCAGGTTTGCAAGGAGTTTGCGGCCACGTCTAGTTATATACCATGATTTTTGAGGGATGGACAAAAATATTTTAATAGCTATTCGACATGTGGCTCATTATGATATGTCAAAATGTAGCCAATAAGCTGTTCTTTAGAAGAAAAAATTTTTTACACTAATGTCTGAAAGCAGTTTGTCAAATTTATATGCTAAACTTGGAATCTGTGCAAAAATTAGAACAAAAATTGTAAACATTTGTGGCTATATAAAATCACACCGATTTAAGAAGTATAAACATAAAATAATTATATTAATGAGTAATATATGAATAAATATAATTAAAAATAAAAATATATAAAAACTATACAAAATGTGTCCTATATATCCATCACCATCACTTCTATAAGTGAGAGAGCTCCAGCTGATACTGTTTTTTTAGTCTGTCGACAAGAATGTTTCCAAGGCATCATTTTAAGTTATAGTGACCGTGCGTGATGGAAGGAAATTCCAATCACACGTGGTCTCAACAAAAAGAGTGTCCCACCATGTCGTAGATCTCTCTAATTTTTAAGACAGTGTGATTTCTACGGGATACATAAAAAGGGACTTTCATATATTCATCCTTTTCTACATCATTTTTTTCTTAACCATCTAAGTGCCTTGGACAGGCCGAGCTCGTTGGCCGCTTTTTGGCTAAAAATGCCATGGACGAGCTCATCTCGTCCAGTGGTTTTTTCGATAGCCCTCAATTCCATGCATGAGCTAGGCTCGTCCGAGTAGTTTGCAGCACTGATCATAGATGGCAGCACTCATTTAAGTTGGCGCATTTTTTTTTCACCGCCGCCAATTTTTGCATAATAAACTTCTGAAATTTTATCTGTATTACTAGAGGAATAAAACTTCTAAATACTAAAAAATAAGGCACTTTTAGGTTACTTTCCGGAAAAAAAAAGGGGGCCTTTAAGGGGTTAATAAATATTGCGAAAGAATTTGAGAGGGAGGAGCTTAGTATGATCACTTAATAATGGCCATGTTAGCTTGTGTTTACATTCCGTCATACTAAGTCACCAATCGTAATTTCTTTAAACAAACCTTACAGCTGTATTTAGAATTATTTCAATATTTTTTTAATAGATAACTTGATATGAGGGTCCCAGACAACACAAGCATACTCAAGAATAGAACGAACATGCAAAAATAAATTGCTTCTTTGAGCGACTGGGGTACAAATTTAAAATTTCGGCACAAAAAGTCAAGCATACGCGAGGCCTTCGGGGAAATGTAGTCAACATGTGCATTCCACCACAGATCTGAAGTGAAGTACACACCCAGATATTTAAGTTCATTAACAGTCCTAGGACTCTTCCATTTAGTGAATAACTAAATACTGGCACTAATACTTTTCTTTTAAAGCTGACGTGTACAGTTTGTTTTAATGTTCAGAGTCATTTGCCATGCCTGACAGCATGATTCAATGTTTTCCAAGTCTTTTTGCAAAATCAGGCTATCATGTGCATTATTAACCCCTCTAATACTACACGAGCATCTGCAAACATTCTAATGGTAGCACAAATATCAAGAGCAATATCATTTATATAGATAAGAAGCAAAAGTGGTCCCAGAACAAAGCCTTGCGGCACACCTGAAGTGATGTCAACCATATGAGATTGGAAGCCATTTAAAATCACATATTGCTTCCTGAACAACAAATACTCACTAACCCGTTCACAAACTTTGTCATCAATTTTATAGGTGTTGAGCTTAAAAATTAAAAGATCATGATGAACGACATCAAAGGCCTTGCTGAAATCAAGAAATATACAATCAACACTCTGTAGCTTGCCGAGTGCCATAAAAAGGCGATGAATACATTCAACTAGTTGTGTGCTACAAGAATTGGCGACGTGCGCGACCGAAAGCGCCGCTGTGGTCGGCCTTCCAGGATTGGCCGAACGCTGACTATGACGTCAGAAAAGGATTTATCATCGACGGAAATAAGAGGAATGAAAGAACTTTAATTTTGACGGTGTTGGCAGTGTTCCTTTGAGAGCGCAATGATTTCAAGCTTCCACCATGCTATTTACAAACACCATCGAACTTGTTGTTTGCAAGGTAATGACATCACAAGGGGGAACCGTAGGAGGGCGCCACTAAAAGATCTCGCCGCTAATAGCCCCAACGGAATCCGTGTTGCAAGGGGAGCAAAAAGTTTAAACGTGGTAAGATTAATGATGATGTTACTATAAACAATGTGTTTCATTATCTTGCAAGAAATGCTTGTCAGCGATATCAGTCAATAATTTCCAACACTGTTTCTACGACCACTTTTATGCGCTGGCATTACTCGAGCAAGCTTCCAATGAGAAGGCAGAAAAGATTCACACAGCAATTTTTCTAACAATACAATAAAAGTAAAAGAAAGAGGAACTAAAACAAGATTTCAGAATAGATGCAGGAATATATCTGGACCAGCCAATTTAGTTGTGTCTAAGTTACTCAATTGATTTAAAATTCCAGACACACCAAATCCAACTTTATGCATCCCGTTGGTTGCCGCTGGAACATTGACATGTACCAAACGCGACGGACAAGATGTAAAAACCAACCAAAAGTATAAATTGAAATGCTCCACCTTTTTGTCCAATAAGCTGAAAAACTGGGTATAAAGTATAGTTTTGCCCGAGCGTCGAAACAGAAGAATTATGTTTACCATCACTACAGACATATTACTAAAACTCCTTTGGGAAATGCCAAATGTTATTTTCTAAATTGAGAAGGAACATAGCCTTGCTCCAACCTGTCTTGAACCACTCTTCCAAATTCTTTTAGTTTAGCGAGATCACTCGGAAGCCATGTCTCATGAAATTTAAAGGCCGGCCCGCAAGCAGAGAGAAGGAACCCGACTCTCACTTTCCTTCTCGCCACTGTGAAAGGAGGAAATCGCCTCTCGTTTCCTCCTCGCCATTTTCCGACTTTTTTTGTATTTTTTTGCCAGCTGCCTGTTTGTTTTTTGTTTTTTTTACAAGTTTGGGGTGGAGGAAATGAAAGCTTCAAGGATTTGAAAAGATTATCGAGAAGCCAGCCGGCACACCTGCGACAAGGACCTGAACCAACCGAGTAGCTGTTTTGAGCGAGCTTGGCACTTGCTCTTCCCAACGAGTTGCATTGGCTCTTTTTTAGCATTGGTTTGGAAGACGATTCTTTGCTGTTGTGAGAGCACAAATGCCTTGTTCTGCTCAAATAAGTAGTCATTGAAGTATCAATTTTAATATAAATATCTGATTTGGCATCTTTTGTTGTCTAGGCGGATTCATGGCGACAACGGGAAGTACGAGCGGCGTTTTCTGTATATCAGGGATGGCGCTCCATAGACCAGTGGTTCTGAATCATCATGGTTCGTAAACCGGCAGAGGTGACAGAGGATCCCATCCGCAGTGGGTCTAGCACTTTTCGGTGCAGAGCGTTTTGCTGTAGGGCATTTCGGTGCGGACTCTTTGGTGCACAGACATTTCAGTGTACGGACTTTTTGCTGCAAAGACTTTTCGGTGTGGGACTTTTCGGTGAGCGGATATTTCGGTGCACGGACATTTTGATGCATGGACATTCGACGCTATGGTTTGCTCGCCAGTATCTCTTTTCCAACGTACGCAGACACGCTTCACATCGTGTTTGCGCGTTGAGTTGATAGAAATAGTCTCGTCTATAAGGTGCTGACTTTATTATTGGTCCTGCGTCTAGGAAACGACCCAAACAGCAAGACGTTTGAAGTTGTTTGTGTATTCAGAACAATTTTGAATATCTTCAAATGCGCCTCCTCCGCGTAATCGCATAGCTCCGATTGTTAATAATAAATTGTGATGACCTCGCACGACAAAAAAAAAACAACAAAAAAACAATGTAATTATTACTTGTAACTCATTAGGGAATAAAGTAGGCGTGTGCGGGTACAAAATAAGTGTAATCAAATCAAATATCGATTTGAATCAAGTAAACAAGCCGAATTTGGTGAATGCTAAATCTATTTTATTTGGTATCAAATGTTTGCTCATTCTCGTACGAAAAAAAAAAAACAGTGACCACAGATCATACGCAGAGTATGATCTGTGGTCAACGTCTCCTTCCATGCCGTAATGATGTCGCCGGACGTAAAGAACTGCCTTACAATCGTGCTTATACAGGGCGATTTTTTTTAACGACTAGACATTTTTCTAAAAAAGACGTCAGAGTTACGCAATTGCGGTTTGTGCCTTATCTATAGTCATCAAAACACCAAATCATTCATTTTTAAAGAGATGTAGTGGACGTGAAGTGGCTCACGGCGTCCTAAAAAGCCTAATTTGGACGCGAATCGTGTTACCGCAATCTTTTCGGCCACCGGACTCCTCGCCCCTTCTACAGTGGCGTTGTCACAGCGATGCGCATGATTTGTCGCTTTAGCTTCATGGCGTTAGGCTATGCTACGCGGAGATGGAGCCCACATAAAATCAGAACTATATTTTCGCGCCCAATTTAGGAGGACGCCGTATAATAGTGTACGTGCGTTACATCTTTTTAAGAATAGACGGTTTGGTGGCTTGCGATTATGGCCAACAACTTTCTAAATACAAGATGCCGTTTTCTTTTCTAATTAAAAGGTTAAGTAGCGAATTTTAGGCAATCGGTCGGTTTTAGTTGCGTTCGTTATTGAACCTAATCCTCGCCTGGCCGTATAACTCACCTACACAAACCGCAATGGCGCTAATTTTCACTGGACAATTTGGTGGCTTTCGATTACGCCCAACAAATTTATAAATCAACTATCCCGTTTTCTTTTATATTCAAAAAGTTTATTAACAAATGTTAGGTAATCAGTCGGTTTTTGTTGCGTTCTTTCTTGAACCCAATCTTCGCCTGGCCGTTTAGCTCACATCCACAAAACGTTAATTTCCACGTTTTTTTCTAATATCTAGTAGGTAAAAAAAAAAAAATAAACGTTGTATATAAAATAGAGGGCAGTTCTTTTCTGATATACATAAAGCGTGGGGCACGCGTCTTGCATGCATCTCTTTTTTTTTTTTCGGCCTATGAAAACAAATCCCGGGACATTCGAAATTGAGTTTATGATGGGGCGGGCGCTTTATTACGGGGTATTTTGTCATGTTTCATAAGCTTTATTACTAGTCAGAAGGAAGCCACGCGAGCCGCATCACGCTGCAAACAGCTAATTCGGGTGTTTCTCAAGCAGCTCTAGAACTTTCCAATTGACATTTTGGTTCTTAATACATCTAAAAAAGTTTGGTACTTAGTCCTAAACATTTAATTTATTAGGCATAATTAAAAATACTGCAACTCTCGCAAGACGTCTACCCAAAACATAAAGTTGGCTTAATTCATTGGTGTAAAGTGGCTGCGTCTTTCATTTTTATGCTTGGTCTTTAAAGATTCGTGAAATGCATTCGCGACCTTATCTGTCAAGGCGCGTACGCGGACAGCGCGGCCTCCTCGGCAAGTTGTTCCCTCATCGAAGACGACAATGAATAAAAGGTACGATAAAAATCTTAATGCCTGAAAAAAGCGCAAGTTTAAAATAATTCTAAGGGTGTCAGTTGATTTTATTTCTACTATATTCAAATTTCAACACTCGTCGCGGGCAGCATGAAAGGAAGCACTGCACTCTTGGCGCAAACCAGTGCCCAGTCAATGGTTCTACACTCAAACACGCATCACCACCCGACCTGTTTGAAAAATAAATAATTTTCAGTACTTTTGGTAGAAAAGGCGAATTTTCTACTGAGCGTGATATTTTGTGGACCCAAAAGTCCTGTAGCCGGGATCGGTAGTTCATAGCTTCAGGAAGACGAAGAACGACGGATGCATTATTTCCCGCGGAAGTACTGTTTTGAATTTGAATTCCACATAAAATTGTATATGCACAAATTGTGGCACGATACCGACCTTGCTTGATTACTTTTCTTTTAAAGACAACATAACCAGGCATAATCTACAGATATTGCAGAATTAATTTTAATTGGCGTACAGCGCGAAAGACAAGTATGGACATAAAGAACACAATAGAGCTCTGCATCTCTACTGCATTTCTTTCCGTACTTGTGGACAGTTAGTCCGCATGACTATATTCAAAAACTGCCAAATCGTTTAAGCCTACCCCTTTTTATAATTTTTTTCGTAGATTAATTGTGGCGAATCCCGGCTGGGTTCGGGTAAAGATCTCGCACGTGTTCAAGGACACATTTCGGCATGATTTCCCGCTTGGTGACGACGTTGAGCTGACCGCTGTTCCGCTTCTTTTCTAAGTAGGCGGGGAACGCCAGACGCCTAAATTAGCCAAGCAGCCCCAAAACTTGCGGTAGTACACCTTCCGAACTCCTGGGTTTTTTTGGAGATGGCCTTCGCCCACCCTGACAAAGCCCCAAACAATTATGTAAGGGCTGCAGAGGATATCTGGGCATTCCGTTTCTTCATCAGCGAACAAATGCGAACAGAAGAGAATGAAAACTTCGTAATACCTGCTGTCTTTTAATAAATGGCATAATATTGCTAGTGGCATAATATTGCTAGTTGCACTATTTTACGCGAAAAAAATTGTGATTTTGCGGTTCTATCTCCGTGTTTCCCGTTCTCTTTGCTGATACGCAAGATATTTGTCGGGTGTCAAGTTTTCAGTTACATGTGTCGACAGAAACTAAATGCACGTTTGGCCACGAAGAAATTTTTTTCAAAGGCTGAAGATAGATGAAATATACCATAAACCGTTTCAGTTTTTATGGAAGTTTGTTTTTACTCTTCTTAGTAGCTTCAACGAGGCAGCCGTCACTCTAGAAAACACCTGTAGTACGAACCTATATATTATGCCCCAGAAATGGTCATACTGGGTCCCTCTGACTGCAATACCTTTGACTTGTAATTACGCATGATTATTACTTTGTACAAAAGACAAAAACAAAAAAAAAAACGCAATAGTGATATAATCACTCTTCAGTGTGCCGTTTTTAGAACGACAAATTTTCAACTCTCTGGGTAGAGCTCAAAGTTCGGATAAAAATACCCATCTTTTTTCCTTCTGCTGTGATGTTCAAGTTCCGTTGACTCGAGATAAATATGCGGCGGTGTAGCGTGTGTGGCCGCATGCGAAAGTATCGGAATGTAAAAGAACTTGTTGTTGGGCTAGTTGGTGTTGACTATCTGAGTGTGTTTTAGAACTGCAGAAAAAGAGCAAAAAAAAAAAGAAAACAAGAAGAAAAGCGAACCAGCTCGAACCCTTCCGAGCTCATATCCAGTCTGCCTAACTAATCCCTGGTGTTTGGGATTGAAGCAGAGAACCTTGAAGGGTTACAGAGATTTTGTCGGGGGGCCGGTAAGCCCATTAGCACTCGTGCGAGAAGGCCGTAAAAAGCGAGGAGGAAAATGGAGGAGGAAAAAAAGAAAAGAGGGGGAATCTTCTGCCACGCTGAAGAAAATTTTGAGCCCCCGCCTTTAAGATAAGCCCTTCATTTTTTGTTGAGCAATACATGCAACCCACGTGTAAACCATGGCTTGTCACATGCTCGTTTTGGCACAAGCAGAAGCGATGGGACACTCTTCCTGCAAGCTAAATATTTTCCTTTAGTTTTGTCCATAGATCATTGCTGCTCAAGCAGTTAAAGTTTAAAAAACTGGAAGATAAAATTTGAGAGCAGAGTTCATTTTTGCAAAATCTGCTCGGTCATAAAGAAATGCCATTCGTTCACGTGATTTGCTCTTGCTTACACAATTTAAATTGACCTCAGACACAACAGCTTTATGGTCACTAATTCCTGAGACAGTGTGCATGTTCTTAACAATTCTAGAAGTGTTACAAAGTAAAAGATCCAAATATGTCAATATCATCATTGTGTGTGGGCTTAGTAACAAACTGTTCAAGTGAAAAATTGTCCAATAAGCTGAAAAACTTGGTATAAAGTTCACCACCAGTGACACCCCTGAAGTTTTCATCATTCCTTGCAACGGCTGGAAAAGTGAAATCACCGCCAATAATAATGTGATTACATGCAATTGTTTCTAGAGTACTGGAAAGGGATTTAATTGTGCAAGACGTTGTACTTGGTGACTGATAAAAAAAAGCAATGGCTAAGCATGTCCCTTTAGTCAGCCTAATCTGTCAAAACACAGTTTTGGCATCTTGAGTATTCACAGGAATCTCGGTAGAAGAAAAAGCCTTATCAACTGGAACAAACACGCCACCACAACGGGAGTAGCGTTCACGTCTGTAAAATTCAAAACCGTCAGGAATACCTTCCCGTCACGCACAGAACCATCCAACCAAGACTCAGTTCTCATCACTGCAAGGGGCTTAGTCATAAAGAGCAGCTGCCGGAAGTCGTCAACTTTATTTTTCAAGCTATTACAATTGACAATAACAAGGGAAATCGAGCAAGTTGGTCACGGGCATTCACATAGTCAGTGCCAGTCAATATGTTTTGTGACAAGGTTCCAGGAATACTTTGGTCGCCTAAAACCAAGTTGTCATATTTTAGGATTGCCTTTGTGCCCCCTTGCCGATGCACCTTTGCATAATCCTACAGCTATTTCCCCTTTATGCAAACAGCTTTTGAGAAATCTTCAGATACACTATACATGGAATTTTTCAGCTTCCAAGCACTTGTGAGGATGTTTTGCTTTCCTTAAAAGATCTGAAGATAAAAATAATCGGACGATTTTTCCCTGCAGTAACTTGCCCAATCTACGAGCTCGCTCAACCCTATTGTCGATTTCCGACTTAGATCTAAACAAGTGTTTTCAATGACACAGGCGTTTCCCATAAACTGGTGTCCTGAACTCCATAGAAAAGAAGATTTCATCGAAGACTACAATTTTCCAAGTCTTCAAGCTTAACGGAAAGAACGCCCAGGTAATTCTGCTGTTCCTGCCATTTGGTTTTCAAGTCATTAAGAATCACGCATGTCTGCTTCAATCTTCCAAGATTTTACTCAATTGAATCTACTCGTGTGCATAAGTCATTAAGGGCTGATGTACTATTGGGGAAAATGAAATGCGAACAGAGGAGCGCGTGGCTCGCGGTACAGGCTGAGCCGCCTGGAAGTGAGCTTAGGAGCGAAGGTGCGTGGCCTACTCCGACGTGTTCACGCCCCTCCCTCTGTGCTCCCCAAGCTTCAGCAGTGCGCCTTCAGCAGTGCAATAGTACACTTCGCGCTTTCCATTTTTTCCCCGCCTCTTCCTTTCCTTAAAGGGGTAGTCCGCCGATTTCTTCATGGTCCCCGATTTGCTTGAAATTTTGCTAAACTCGCCAAACAACATCGCCAAAATAGTATCCCAAATATTAGGTCAAAATAATTTTTTTTCACGAAGTTATTGAATTTACAATTTTGGTCCTCACCGTGTTTTTCAAACTGAAAGTCTCTACTGGCAACAATGAAAAAGTGACGTCATTGGAAGTGCAGGGGTTCACTCTTTGGACTGTAGAATTTGTTCCCAACTGATTCGAAGCAGTTTCATGGTGTCAAATGAATGCCTTGGAAGCTCGCTCCAGTCCTCGCGCTCCAGCACGGAACAAATGATTGTAATATTCGATTTTTTAGACTGCTCGCCCGACTGGCAAGCTGAACTTCCACTGACGTCACGGCCCTGAAAAGGGCGGGTATATTTGAATTTCTGTTTTTGCATCATTTTCATTTGCCGATTTCGCAATAACTATTATGAATTTCACGATACTAAATAGCATACCAGAAAGGGTAAAGGCCTGGGAGTCAGAAAATATAGTTAGTTGAGGTGGCTCAAAAATCGGCGGAGTACCCCTTTAACCCCTCCACATTCTACCTGGCTCCATCTTGGCTCCCCTCACCACTTAGGAGAAGGGAGTGCTAAGAGGGTTATCTTCCCTGCAGAAAACCGAGGCTGTATGTTGGCCTTTAAGACAGGTATCAGATGACCTTTGGCTATCATCAATTGAAACAAGCTTATCCATCAAGCTCTTCTGCCGTTTAAAATTTCTTCAACCTGTTGTTCAGAGAGAGGCCCCGGACTCAGTTATACACCACCACACAGCAGCAAGTGCAGTAAATAGAAAGCAGTAAATGCAAGTATATTGACAAAAAGAGAAAGACACTCAGTCTCGCTAAAGGAACAAAATAATCATGAGGTCACCACTCCACGAGCCTGTTTGTTTCTATTGAATGTTTTATATTCTCTTGCCTCGCAGTTTTTTCCTGCGAGGCAGATGGCATGTATCTGTGCTGCAATGAAGCAGGGTTGGTATACAGGTATAGGTATGGCTTTGCGAGGGCTGCGGTGTGGTGCCATACATGCGTGTATGCCCAGAGAGTAACTTCACATGAAAAAGCCTTTGTCCCTGATCTCCACAAGTTGACCTGCTTTTTCTCTCTTATGTCACCTTGGTAAATGTTGTTTCCAGGAATGGTTTTACTCTGGCTTATGTAAAAATAAGGTGTTTTATTGTTCTGATGATTAATTGGGCAGTTCACTAAATCTATTAGTGATCTCAGCAAGAGATCAGCATTATACATCTTATGAGGTGTGCAACTACTACAGCCATAATTGCAAGAAATACGAAAAGGAGGTACCTTCGCTTCCGTGGTGAGAGGTTATACAGCGCAGCGTTCTCACACACTCCCTCAGGAGACTCAGGTATGGGACTGGTCTGACATCTGTTACAAGGCAGAAATGGAAGGTAGAAGAAAACAAAAAAATTGAAGTGTCACATTTTGTTCATGCTTTTTCCCACCTCAGTACATCATGAGAAAATTAACCTATTACACTGTAATTTGCACCAAGACAAATATATTTCCAGACAACTGTCACTCACGAAAAATGCCTGGAAAACACCAGGTGACAACGCAAAATGATCAGGCTACCTCTGCGATAGGACTCTTCGTAAAATGTAACCTGTCCATTCTAGTTCATCAGAGGGCCTCTTTTTAGTACCTGTCCCGGCTCTGCATAAAGTTTTACGAAAGCCAGAAAGGAGGAAACTCTCCCACATTTCCTCCTTCCCATTTAGGAAAAGGGAGCTCCCTCTACTTTCTGCTGGGAGCAGCTTAGAGCAGTGGCGTCACAAGGGGGGTGCAGTGCTCTGGAGGGTGCCGTGGCAGGTCGCGAGAAGGGGGGGGGCAAGGTGTAGCCACGGGCCACCACCCCGGGTGCTGCTGACCCTAGTGACGCCACTGGCTCAGAGCCCTGCTTTTGTGTGGAGAGGAGAGAACAGCACGAGAGGAAACCAGTTTCTGCCTGGCAGAAGACAATTCTGCTCTGCAGGTCGGCTTTAAAGCTTACTTTTCTGGTCTTCTGCATTCAACAGAGGCATAACGAATTTGTTTTGTTTTTTGAGTGGGGGGGGGGGGTAATGTTTAACTTGGAAAGCAAAAAGTTGGGCAGGGGCTTCCAGCTTTATAAGCCCTCCCCCCAACCCTTGACTACGCCAGTGACACTTAGCCTACTACACTTGTTTTTCGATGCAGAAGGACCGTTTCTTGATATGCAGCAAAATGTTAAAATGTTCTCGTGCTCTTTCTTTCCACATGTTTGGTCAAAGAGAAACGCATGCCACTGCACTCAACCGATCCACCTTTTAAGACGCAAAGGCCGACTTGTGCTGGAATGCACTTGAAGGAAGGTGGCAAGTCGACAAGGGTAGACCATGGCACCTGGTAGATATCTCCATAGTCCATGGACCAGACATCTGCTGCGTCCCCCTGAACTTGCAGGACAAGAACCCTACGAGCATGCTCACTCGACAACATGAACCCTGCAATGCTTCCGACCGTGGGTGCATGCTGCCGAGGTCTTGGCTCCGTCAAAGTGCCCAAAAACTCTAAGATGGACTCGCCGAGCGACTGGATGCTTTCTTTCGTCTCTCCGCCGCTGTAGACCCACAAATGCTGAGCATCGAGACAACCAACCACTTCGAGCATGGAGAGCTCTCCTACTTGGACAGGTGTCTGGGAGGGCTTCAGTGCTTTGAGAAGGGCATGGTCAGTTTCCTTACTGGCATCCTCTGTTTCGGTCCACATGCTGTTGGCCCCTTCTGGAAGGTTAAAACTCTTGGGGGACTTGCTGAACTTTGTGACATAGGTGAGGGGCTTGATCTTATCAACTGCCTTTCCCAAGAAAAGCTGCCAGAGCTTGATGCTAGCTTCTGTATCTGGGAGGATCTCAACAGAATCAATGAGTGGCCTGTTGAGACCACGCTGGTAAAACCAGCTAACATGTCGGCCGATGACGGAGCAGATTTGCGGGCCTACGGGAGCGTCTAGGTCACATAAATTAAGCAGAACTTTCATGAACGTGCAGTTGTTTAGGATCTGCTGACGGCCCTGCGGATTGTTTCTCATCGCCGTGACTATCTTTTGTAGGACAACCAAAGCCTGCTGGCAGGTGACGCAGACGTAGACGCCGGCGATGCATTTGCGCTCGAAGTGAAGCGTCGTAAAGAGTGAGACAAATTCCCGCGTCATATCGAAGAAACTTTCAAAAAATGGAAGCTGGTGGTCTCGAAGCGTTCCGTGTCTTCGAGGGTCGGAGGAATCTTCCGATACAGACAGCACGACGCGCTGAGACCCAATCCCACTGCGGTCTGGAAGTTCTTCGATTTCTTCAAGGCAGGACTCGAAACTACCCGAACTTGCGTCACTCGAGGACGATTCGCTGTTGTGTCGCTCGCGAAGCTCTCGAAAGCCACCTTCGACAAGATGGCTGCGACACTCTTCTGGAAATTCGGACTCTTGAAATGAGCTTTCAGTCGCGCAAAGCGCATTCGCAAAACGCGAGGCGGCTAACGACTCTGCTGAGCCTGCCATCATCGCCGCGCTGTGATGCGAAGTCTTTCTTTTAATAAAAAAACTATGTTATAGGACGCGATTGATTTTACCTTTGCAAGCTACCGAGTACAACACTTCCATACAATCAAAACGCTATGGCTTCGTTTGCTTTTGGTTTGACAGCGTCATGATGGTCGAACCGTTTAGGTAGGCGATCTCACAGTATTTAATAAACGTAATGATATGAAACGATATCGAACATAACATCGCTATGACAGCTGACAGGCGAAAAGTTAAAACGCGCGCATACGGAACCACAAGAACACAACGCAGAAAAAAGCACACAACAGGACAGCAGCTTAACTAAAATTGAAAATAACATTAAGAATGTAATTGCGTGTTTTAAAATAATTTTAATAAAAAAACTAAAATATACAAAACTTTTAAATTTATAGAAAAATTATGGGCATTAATGGCGTATCATAATAATTATTTACTGCGCACCTTGTGCATGGTCGCCAGTTTATGAAACATGGCTGCCTCCGCGATCCTCGCTGATGTTCCCGCTCCTGGATTTTCTTTTGAAAATTGTCGCAGGTAGGCAAGACACTCGATTACTGACATAGAAAGAATCCTTATTACGTTATATGATGTTAGGGTTGTGTATTTTTTTGTATGAATCAGGCAATCCTAACGAAAAACCGAGATAAAGCTGTAGTGAGTCGACAGTTTTTACCTCAAATGTCGCCTTTCCAATTATCAATCTTTCCTCCTGGGCGTCTAAAACGTATAACATACCATACTAGCTTGCCGAACTTCTTAGCGAATACTGCGAATATGTCTGTTCATTTGCAGGAATGCATTTCTGGCGTCCAAGGGACTTGCTTTGCCTAAAGCGACCAAGACCGGTACTACTATTGTCGGCATCATTTTCAAGGTATGTTGGCCCATAATAGTGGGGCTACAGTGCGACCTTTTTACTCTTACCCTTTAATTCTAACTACAACAAACAGGATGGCGTCATCCTCGGTGCGGATACTCGTGCAACCTCGGGAAGCATCATCGCTGACAAGAACTGTGCCAAGATTCATTACATGGCTCCAAACATTTAGTAAGTTCGCCGCGCCGTACTTTGCCGTTGGAAATCTGCCGAGATGTATGCAAACATGGAGCATTATAAATTCGCGGTTATATTACTGACAGTTTGTCGTAGTAACTGTCGGGGGCTTGGTTTGACCCCCCAAAAGGGCAATGATCAGTTGATTTGGTAAAGATCTGCCGATTTGCTCGCATTCCTTTTTGGCCAGTGAGCGAGATACCTCTCCTTCTTTCACAAAATTTTACCACCATTTGCATACATTAACTATTGTCGTTGTGCGAGGCTCTTGTGCTGTATCATTGTTGTGCAACATTAAATTTGTTGTGTGCTTTAGCATCACAGACTGACTTGAAGTAGCTGAGTCATTCCCCTTCTGTCACGTAGCTGCTGTGGTGCCGGGACTGCTGCCGACACGGAGAAGACGACCAACATGATTTCGTCGCAATTGGAACTTCATCGTCTGGCCACAGGGAGAACGGTGCCTGTGTGCACGGCAAACCGTATGCTGAAACAGATGCTGTTTCGGTACGTAGCCTGGCAGATTACCATAAAGTGCAGCCCTTTTAGCTGATTCCAGTGTTTGTGGGCTTGAAAAAAGATACCGCAGGGAAATTTTTGGTGGTTTTTTTAAAAGCTTATTTAGATGCTCGACAATACATCACCAAATATTATGCATATTCAATATTTTTTAATTTAATTTATTTCTAATTTAACTCTGAGTGCCACTCTCGGGCGCATTCGCCGTGTGCTTTCAGTTTCGGTTTGCTGCCCTCTCATCCTAACTATGCCTTTTTTTTTTCGTAGAGCGCAGCTCTTAGGCGCCAGTCTCCGGCTTGAGCGGCGTCGCCGTCGGCGTAACCGCGCGGTGCATTATGGGAAATGAAAATGGCTCACAATGCACCGTGCGAGCCCCCCTCCCCCCAAGGTCACGTAACCCCCCCCCCCCCCTTGGAGGAGATTCAAGAATGAGGGGAGGAGGAGGATAAGGAGGTGAGGAGGAGGGGTATACCCTCCTCTCAGTACCCTTCCATCCTCCTCCTCAAAAGCTGCGCTCTAATTTGGCGTTACAGAAAGTTGTAAACGGGTTTCGCTTTTCTTCTTTTTTTTTTACGAGGTGTAACGGTTTGTGATCAAGTGACGAAAACAATGTGTTGTCGTCATGTTTGTAACTCTTTGATGCCGTGTATTTTTTTTTCTTTTCTGTTTAGGTGATTTTTTGTTTTGGTATGCTCCTTCATTGTTGAGAATGACGACCCTATATCATTCAACCTCGCACTTCGGCAAACACCGAGATGTATAAATTACGAATGAACTCGGTATTCGACTGTTGTAGGAAATCGCGTACCGCCGCCGATTCGCCGTTTCCCACGTGGTCCGTCAACAACCCGAGTCCAGCCTGGTTCTTTCACGGGAGCGGGATTCCGCTCCCAGTTTATTGGTACAAAAACACACAACGCTACAAAACACTCAATCTAAAATACAAATACAAGTTACATTACACAAATATTTACAACCGCACGTTAAGCCCAACGCTAAACACAAAGAAGGCCTTAGGCCTCGCGTCCCGCGATATCCTAGATCCGGTCGCCACCCACTTGCCTGCCTGCGTCTCGGTCTCGTCCGGAGTTCTTAGAGGCCTCTCGCCCCCTCCCCACCGAGTATCTCTATCGATGGGCGAGGAGGTTTCTCCTCGCCTGCCACGGGGGCGCCTGCAGCGCCCTCCAGTGGCTAGGAGAGAAAGCGGCGCGTCGGGAGCCGAATTCGAGATCCCGATCGACCCCGCGGCAACACGACCATGTGATCGTGTCGCGGCCAAGATTGGCCGAATGGTTTGATGGGCGCCCTCGTGAATTCACGGTGCGCCATACTGTTAAAACAAGGAAGTTGCAGTTCCGAATAAACAAAGGCCGCATAGGACCGCTCAAAGGAGTGAACTTAGGTACAAGGTCAAGGTGTCACAGCATAGTACTCTTCCTCGAAAAGTACAATATGAGAAATATGTTGTAGGCTGGAGACATAAAGACATCAATGAACTTCTATCCCATAAAATAGTGTTTTAAATAAATATGTATCCTTCACAAAGCAAGCTACAGAGGGCGCGTCTAGTAGTGCCTCCCTTGCCTCTGGACAGAGTGACTCGAGTCAGAGCTCTTTGGATTTTCTTGCCGGAAATTGTCACCAGTCAGGAAATGACGTCATCTTTAGCTCCTTTGTCTCTATGTGCACAGTCTTTGGACTCGGTGCTTCGGAGCTTGACTCTAAGCCCCGGAGTTACGTGCACCGGAAGTAACTTTTGGTCGTCCAGTGGAAGGAGTCAGGGACTCCTTGACTCCGGGGTCACTACTGAACGCGCCCAATGTTACCAAGACCAAAATTTGCATTAAACATGTAGGAAAAAAAATGGTGCTCAAAGGATGAAAGAGCTGTGTCAAAATGTTTGAAATTCACTGATATTTATCAGATTTGCACCACATTTCACACAGCCCCACTTGAGTATGGTATGTCTATGAGGCATCTCCCCAAAATATATTTATTTTCTGGGAAGAAAATGAATGTTTGAGTGAATGCACTTGTGTTGCTACCAGTGGTAGCTGCTCGCCTGGCAACATTAAAGGACCACTGACAATCCTATCATCAGTAATTTTTTTATTGTTGTAAACGACTGAAAATGATTCCTAAGGTCCTAGGGATCCCCTTTAATATTTTAAGCTTGGGACCTGTGTATTTGCAGATAAGATAACACATTCAAAAAGTTGTATTTGAAATTCCCACCCAGGTCTGCGACGTAGATGGCAAAATGATGGGCTTCTTGCCTTTTTGGGTGACTTCAAACAGAAAGTGTTATTTAACTTTCGCTCTCATCAATCTCGGCAATCACAAGCACTTGTGTCTGCCAGCCGGCCATTCAGTGCCATGCACTTGCCACAAAGGTAAAGAAGAAAAAAAATTATTTGGTTATGAACGTGAGGGATAACCCAAACTTCTTGATCTCTCGACTAATGGTCTCTCAAAGTTTGAGAGGTTATTTGACATTGAACTCATCCCAGCCTTTGCCGACTTTTTTTTATCGTGTTCGTCCTTCTCAACGCCCTCAGCACAGCTGCCAAGTGCCACCATGTCGAATATAAGAAGAAGAAAAGCCAGGAGACTGCCGATGCCTCGTCACTAACGCTTCCGAACTCTGAGTTTTTACATTTCAAATTCAGCGGCATAGTGCAATTACAATTGTCATATTAAAAAAATTGTATGGCAAATTACTATAGTCCGTTGCAACCTAAGAACGAAGGGCGAGGGTAAGACGGTCCGGGGAGGAGGAAGCAGACGGAACGCTAAAGAGAGAAGAAGGTTTCCCCTCTCTTCTCCAGCGTTCCGTCTGCTTCCTCCTCCCCGGCCCGTCTTACCCTTGCCCTTCATTCTTAGGTTGCAACGAACTATAGGCAGTTATGTTAGATATGTGAAACATTCTTGCATCACAAGCGTTTAGCGATACTCTGACCCCGTGTCCTTAGAGTATGGGGAATGACGGGCAGCGGCCAGTTGCATCAGTCTTTCCGCTAAATTTTGCAGGTAAACTGAATTTGTGTCTCGGTCGGGTAACATTATTTTTACCACTAAATCTAGCGGGCAGACTGAATTTACGTCACGTGACATCATGTCACAAGACGTAAATTTTTCTGCTAAATATAGCGGTTAAACTGAATTTGTGTATAAGTCATGTGACATGAAGCCATGTGACATCTTTTGTGACATCATTCATCAAGTGATGTCATTTTTTCGACTAAATCTAGCGGAGAAACAGAATTTGCGTATAGGTCATGCGACACAGTCATGTGACGTCATTCTTCCCGCGAAATTTAGCGGGGAAACTAAATTGGCGTTGAGGTCACTTGAAGTCACTTTTTCCGCTAAATCTAGTGGGGAAATTGAAGTCTTGTGATGTTGCAGGCCACGGTGTCACTTCATCTCGCTTCGCTTAATCTGACTTCACTTAATCCGGCCTTACGAAATCTGGAGCAACTAGCCAAAAGCTTTTCACATTAATAGTTTTGTTCAATGTCATTAAGGCGAGGATCCACGTCTTCTCCCTCGGGTTCGGGGGACGAGGACACAAATTTTTGAGCAACTGTTTCACACCCTCAAACATTTTTTTTTTCTTTTTTGCAACAACATTTTTTGGTGAACATTTTAGGCACTTTTGAAGCATTTGAGACCGCAAAAAAGTATTGATGCTAGGGTTGTCAGTGGTAAAGACCACATGCGACGTAGGTTGTGCGCTGACCTATACAGAGTGCTTTCTAAGCTGCGTTATAGGCTCTATCTATACTCCGTTTCACGATAACCCTATGGGCCATGCGGCCTAATAAAAGCGTCGGAGTGAGGCTCATGACACCATGTCACAGGAGCATGTGTGTCGCTGCACTGCATGCGAGGTCCAGAGAAACCAGCTGTCATCTGTTGGCCAAGGGTCGTCTTTTGCGAAACCAGCGTATTTTATATGAGCGTCCACGACCACAACAGTGCTATCTGCTAGAATAGTGAGCTCTTTGGGAAGTGTTCATGAGACAACCATACGTTCAATTTACTCACAAATCTGTGATGGGAGCTAATGTCAGGGTCCAGTGCCATGTTTTGACCAGAACTGTTCAATTACACGGCCAACACAATTGCGATCGCCAACAACCAGGGCTCTACAAGGAGAAAACAAAAATCTGGAACAGATACAGATTTGGCGTCACTTTTTTTTTGTTTAAATATAGTTAAAACTCAAATTCGTGAATATTTATTAATTATTTTTTATATATTCTGAATAAAGATGGAATTGCGCAAGCTTACAATTGTTGTTAAGAGAACAAGAAACCTAGAAATACTTTTTGTCACAGACGGCATTGTTGCTGTGGCGGTAACAAGGTCTCCGTGGTCTCGAACATGGAGTGTTGTCACGTGCCTTTCTCCGACACTCTTATTGGGTCATGGGGGCTGCAGCCTCCACAGTTTGCCAAGTTATCGTTAAACGGAGTGCAGTCTAGAACAGCTTGATTTTTTTTTGTTTTTGCTTGTTCTGTTTGTTTATAACTGCATAGGAAATGTTGAGGGAATTCACGCTCCGCTGAGGGTGCATGAACACCAGAAAGAAGTGCAGCGACGTTTGAGATTTTATGGATTAGCATCTCTCTGCAACACGAGTGTGGGTGTGAGCTGTATGCTGTGAATGTTGACTTCAGAATTAAACTAGCAGACTTCGCTCCAACTAATGGAAATGAGGATGGGTAAGTGCAGGGTCCGACAGAGAAAATTTTACTTTGTTTTTTGGCCTGCTTAAGTAAACTTTGCATTGCAGAAAGCTGAAACTCCGCGTGAAGGTGATGCTACTGGTAATTACAGAATGCAAAAGTGAGAATGTATCCTTACCTGGATCCAAAGATAATGGAGGAAAACGAAATTTCCCCATGAGCTGTTGTCTACCTAAGCCTACTTTTTGTCGAACAGAGAAATGCCATTGTGGGCGGCAGTGGCGTAGCCATGAAATATTTTCGGGGCTGGATTTCTTGATTTGGGGTGTGGGGGGAGTGCTTTCTCACGTCTTCGCAAGTAGTAGTCGATGTACTGTACAAATCACGGATACGGACACGACCATCCCCAAGCCCTTTGACTGGAGCTCAAACAATTGCGTAGTCATTCAATACTTGTCTTCCAATACTGAAAAAAATAAAGAAAAAAAAGTGATGCATTGGGGGGGGGTCTGACTCCCCAAGCCATCCCCCTGCCTTTGCCACTAACCTGCGGCAATTATTTCATTGAACGAAAGCTTGTCATCATGAGAGTCAACCTAGTTTTTTTTTATTCTCGCTGAAAAGCCAAGCAGCATTGACAGGTTGGCTCAGGCTTGCAATTCTGTTGTCAGCGACTGCGATTCCTGCTGAGCGTTTCTCGCTTTCAGCTACCAGGGCCACATCAGTGCAGCGCTGGTGCTCGGAGGAGTGGACAACACCGGTGGCGTCCTGTGTTGCATCCATCCTCACGGGTCCACGGACCGGCTGCCCTACGTCACCATGGGCTCTGGCTCTCTCGCAGCCATGGCCGTCTTTGAGCGTGACTGGAAGCCCGACATGACGGTGAGGGTCATCACTGTGCCTCTCCGGGGCCACCTGTAAAGGCTGGCTTGCACTTCTGCATTTCAGTGGGCTCGAGCACGTTGCATTTACTCGTGACCGCTTAACACACTGGTAAACTGGTGCTACCTGTCAGAAAGACCTGGAACAGAATTCCAGGTCTACTCGAGAAATGGTGCTGGTGTGGTAAGTAAGTGGTTGCGAGAGAATGCGATGTACTCTATCACACCCAAACACAAATGCGCGAGCCAGCCTTAGCTGGGAATCGCAGAGGGTGCGACGCACCTCGTCGTGCTTTGCTTTACAGGCTGGCCAGATGATTGAGACGGACGTGCGATGTGCGGGTGTCCCATTTATCCATTTAGTTCCTCGTTCTCTGTCTTCATTCTTTGCGGAACCCTTTTTGCAATGTGCAGATGTCTCGACTTTGGAGGGTGCAACTTTTACTGCTTTCGTGTGAAATCTTGTGCATCGTCGACATTACATAGACTCTGTGCATGTGTGTCGAAGCCACAATAGACGTGTATGTCTCAACTGGAATGGTGTCATTGAGAAGGTTCCTATTGCAAAAGATGTAGTAGCAGCTGTGACGGCAGGATTTGTAGGTAATTTTTGAAAAAGTTTGTAATTTTGGAGAGTATAGAAAGATTGAGGTATACCTAAGCAATCCTCATGAGTTGTGAATGCAAAAGCATGCAAGCCGCTCATCCGCTCCCTTTTTCGTCTGCTGCATACTTTTCTTCGCCGGTCACCACACATTGTCCCCTAGGCACGCGCTAACGGCGCGCTGATGGACACGCAGCGCCATGGGGTGAACGGTCGTGGAAACTGACAAGCGCAGCGACCAATGGGAGTTTCGTCGACGCGCGCCAGCGAATGGAACCGAAGGATCAGGGAAACTATACGCCGTTTTCGGGCTTCCAACTGATGACATCAGCTCGCTCCATGAGACAGTTGATGCCTTCGCATTAAAACTAATTCTGTTTGAACGTTAGATGAAGACCGCATCTCAAAATTCAAATTAGATGTCATAAACATGTGTTCTTCGTTGTGACAAACAAAGAAAATCTGTTAAGTTTTCTTGTTTCTTCGGTCTCAGATTTTCATAACGATGAAAGCTCACCCGTTTGCCTGTCTTTTCTGTTTTTACAGCGGAGCTGTTAAGGTCTAGGTTCCCCAGGATCGTGCCCGGTGTCAAACAGATGTCGACACAAACCTCTGGACAGCTACTGCCATCTATAAGCGACGGCGGCAACCAGACAACCAGACTGGTTGCCACCGTCGCTCATAGATGGCGGCAACTTTTCCAGCTATCATTGAAGAATGGATAGTTGGGCGAGCTGGTGGAAATTCATCGTAGGAAACAGCGCGAAAAATAGACGAGGACAAAGAAGAAACACACGTGACGAGGGCAGCGCTCGTCACGTGTGTTTCTTCATTCTTGTTTGTTTTGTGCGCCGTTTCCTACGCTCTTGTCAGTTTCGGTTTGGACTCACAATGGGTCGGCCGCATGCCCTTTCTTGACAATGCATCTGCCTTTCATGTGTGGCTGTGTCGCCTTCATCTTGCTCGTTTATTTATTCAATCTTGCGTGAAGATTTCTTGTACTTTAAAACAACGCCCTGTACCGTGCTGCATTTTATAAGCCCAAACTAAAAGTTTTTGCCTGGGCACACCTGCCAACCCTCTCGAATTGTCCGGGAGCCTCCCGAATTTTGAATACATCTCTTGATGGTATTGACGCGACCTCAAAGCTCCTGAAAAATGTTGGCCACCATAGTTTTTTTTTTTCTTGAGAGTAGGTTTAGGTTACTCCGGCAGGTTATCACATGACAACTCGGAGCAGCAGCTTAAAACGAGGGTAGATTTTTAAACGCCAAGGTACGAAACCCCTACTCCTGAGCAAGTCCGAGCGCATTTTGGAACACAGCTCATATGATATTGTGTGCGCTAGGCTTCAGTTGGCTTTGTCAGGTCGTCCAGTGAGGTGCCGAACGCCGAACTACTCTGTGTTTCCCTGAGCTTAGCTAGAACGATCGATGGCGCTTTCAAGAGCCAAGAAGTACTTGCAAGTATTTTCGAGACCATACACGGCTGAGTTTTCAAGCTTTGTCGCTTGGCAGAAAGCTGACAAGTATGGATTCTGTAGCATGTGTGCCTGTGATGTGAGCGTTTCGCACGGCGGCAAGCCTGACATCAAGATACACATTGCTTCACGAAAGCATCAGAACCATTTTTGTGCCGTAAAAGGGCGGGGCACCGTTGGCAGTTTACTTCAAAACAACTGCGAAGACAGTGTGATCTGCGCAGAGCGCCTCTTCACAAAGCTTCTTGTCAAACTAAAAAAAAAAAAAAGTTTAGACCCTTCTTTCCCTTTCCCGCGCGGCGGTCTCCCGAATTTTTATGTTGCTAGATTGGCAGGTATGCTTGGGTATGAGCATATAACCTTTAATATACATGTCTCGTTGCATTAACACTAATGCACACCCACTCCACTGTGCCCTCTTTTTTTTTTTTTCCCATAATGCAGCATGTATTGGTTGATTATGCAGACACAAATCTTAGAGCCTAAAGCACATGTCGCAATGTCCGTTTCAGCTTGAGGAGGGAAAGAAGGTTGTGAGGAATGCTATTGCTGCCGGCATCTTCAATGACCTGGGGTCTGGCAGCAACGTTGACATTTGTGTGATCACTCGGGAAGGCAAGGACTACATCCGTCCCTATGATGAGGCCAACAAGAAGGGGCAGCGGTGAGTGCCCTTGCGAGTTTGTTACTCTACCATCCTTGGCAGTGGCCGTCAGAACTCTTCAATGCATAGGCAGTGATGCGATTGACCCAAGTCACTTTGTAGCACCTTTTGGAGCTGCCAAACGCTCAGTGATGATAGCACAGCCGACATTATCATTCTAACAGAAACTTGGTTAACGAATGACGTGCATGATACTGAAATATTCCCTCCTCACATGAACTATAATGTATATCGTCATGATCGTTGCTCAAGAAGGGGAGGCGGCGTCCTCATTGCCATAAAAAACAACATCTCATCGCTTTGTATCAGTCGGAACAACAATCTGGAACTAATCTGGGTTCGCATTAGCTCCCCTCACTCAAACATTATAATCGGAGTATGTTACAGGGCGCCCGAGAGCGATAATACTTTTGTTGATAAGATGCGGGATGCTCTTCACGAGCTTCAAACCAGTCACCCCAGAGCAGTCTTTTTTCTCTTTGGTGATTTTAACTTTCCAAGCATTAACTGGTCCTCACTCACGGTGACGAACAAAAGTGCCATAAATGAATCAAAAAAATTTCTTGATCTCACGCTCGACTTCACCCTCACTCAAGTAGTTAGTCGTCCAACAAGACTCGAAAATACGCTTGACCTCGTCTTTTCTACTACTCCCGAGTATATTCGAAACATTATTCATTCACCAGGATTAAGCGACCATCAACTCTTAAGCATGACTATGTCATTACCTATTATTCGGAAAATGCCCACTCAAAAATTCATTAAAGATTACAATAAAGGAGATTTTGAATCCATCAATAATGAACTACAAACTTTTTACACAAACTTCAGCAGGAACTTTTATTCCAGATCTGTTGAAGAAAACTGGAACCTTTTTCGAAATAAAATAAACAGTCTCATCAACATTTTTATACCAACAGTCCTTATTAAATCCGACGGGAACCACCCCTGGTTTGATAAGACACTAAAAATACTACGAAACAAAAAGAAACGTATGTATCGCAAAGCTAAGCGCACTGGTCACGTTCAAGACTGGGACACACACAGTCAACTTTCAAAGGAATATGCAAAAAATATTAAACGGGCCAAGGAAAAGTTTTTATCTTCCGACATGCCTTCCATTCTTCGTTCTAACCCAACCCGATTCTGGCAACTCCTGTCAACTAAATATCACTCCCAATTTTTGTCGTTGACAGACAGCAATAAAGATCCCATCGTTGAGAACGAAAGCGCGACAGCCTTAAACGACTTTTTCATTTCTGTTTTCACGGACGGAGGCCTTGGCGAAGTAGCATCTCCCTGTTCATTGTCTAGTGCCATCATGCCACCTATTGTCATTTCATCTAATGGAATAAGTGCCTTAATTGACAAACTAAAACTATCATCATCTGCTGGCATGGATAACATCAGCACCAAAATCCTTAAAAGCACCAATATTGTTTCAAGTGAGTATCTATCACTAATTTTCTCCCAATCACTCTCAGATCGCAAAAGACTGGAAAATTGGAAAAATCATCCCCGTCCATAAAAGTGGTGATCGATCACTTGTATCTAATTATCGCCCCATTTCTTTAACAAGCGTTCCTTCTAAACTATTAGAGCATATAATCAGCTCGAACATAATAAGTCACCTTAACTCGATTAATTTTTTCTACCCACTCCAGCACGGTTTCCGTAAAGGTCTCTCGTGTGAAACCCAACTTGCAGAGTTTACTCATGACCTACTTGTTAACATGAATAATAATTACCAAACAGATGTAATATTTCTCGACTTCGCGAAGGCCTTCGACCGTGTTCCGCATCGTCATCTACTCACCAAGCTTTCAGTTCTTGGTATTGATTCGACCATCATCGCTTGGATTCAGGATTTTCTCACCTCAAGAGTTCAGTTCACATTGGCTAATAATCACAAATCACCCCTTGGTAAAGTAGCATCAGGAGTTCCCCAGGGTGCAGGACTCTCCCCACTACTATTCTTAATATGCATAAACGACCTTCCTCATGACATCCTTTCGAAAATTAGGCTATTCGCCGATGATTGCGTGATATATCGCCCACTCACAAATGATTCAGATCATCTCATATTGCAGGACGACCTAACACAAATTAATACCTGGTGTGAAGAATGGCTTATGCCTCTGAACCTGGACAAGTGTAAAGTAGTTTCGTTTACCCGGAGAAAATCTACAGATACGTATTTATATTCACTCGGCGGCACCCCAATTAATACTTCAACTTCATATAAGTACTTAGGAGTGAATTTAACCTCAACGCTTTCTTGGGTTCTACATGTCGATAATATTATAGCTGAGGCATCACGCACACTTGGATACCTGAAACGTAATTTAAAGTCCGCGCCCAGTCACCTTAAGAAACTTGCATACATAACATTCGTTCGACCAAAGCTTGAATATGCGTCATCCATCTGGCACCCTTCTCAAGCTTACCTCTCTGATAACCTGGAACGCATACAAACCCGCGCAGCCCGATTCATCGCATCAGCTTATACTCATGACATCAGTGTAACCCAACTTAAAGAAACTCTAGAACTGCCCTTACTGTCCAGTCGAAGATTGAACTCTCGGTTATGTTTATTGCATAAGTTCTACTATAACTATCCATACTCCCATACCACCCCTCTTGCTCCTCCAGACCGAGTATCATCACGCCTTAATCACAGTCAATGCATCAAGCGTATTGCAGGCAAAACGCTTGCCTTCAACACTTCCTTTTTCCCTCATGCAATAGCCATCTGGAACTCCCTTCCCGACGACATTGTAGTCATCACTGACCCAATAAGGTTTCGCCAGGAAGTCTCTTTACACAACCACTAACCATTCCCGACTAAACCATATCAGTACTTTGTGTTTTTTACTATTGTTATTTTGACTCTCTCCTTTTCCTATTTTTGTCGTTTTCAAGTGTCAAAGTGTATTTTAGTTCTCGTCTACTCCCCCCCTTATGTAATGCCCCACCCGGGCCCTTAAGGATAAATAAATGAAATGAAATGAAATGAAATTATGGAGCAGTAAAAAGTACTTTTGGAGCACACTCATCATTTTTATTCGTACAACTGTGAATATTATATGTTGAGATTTGTGTGTTGGCCTATCCAACTGAAAAACTTGCATGCTTTGCCTTCACACTTCTGTGCAACGGCAGGTTTGATTTCCTCAAACACAAAACTAGCTATTTAGCACAAAGAAACACTAGGCATTGCAACGAGATGCTGGTTGATGGACAGTAAGGACTGCTCTGCATGGTCATTTTAGGTATGAAATAAAGTGCAAACCAAGTAGTATTTTCCACTAGAATCACGTTAGAATATCTTGAGCACACAAATTGATGTTTCACTCCAGTTCTAAAAGTTGTAAAAAAATAAAACAAAAAAATCCTAATGTCGATTTAAACAAAAACTTGTCAATAAATTATGAAAATCAATGACGTTTTGTATGTGGAACCTCATAATAACAAAGATCTGCATGTGAACGATAAATATGCCTTCTTAAAACAATGCAGCCAAAGTTGTTAAGGTTATTCCCAAGCTTCCATCTACTCCTTCACCTAATTTAGTTTTAATTTATTCTCATGACTGTACCTTGAATGGATAGAACATATAAAAGGGTGACAACTAAACAGATTTGAAATAAAAAATAAACCATTGGAGCAGTTCATATGAATCTTCTTGTGAGTACCCTCGCTAAATCCCGAATTTGAAAAAGATATCGCCAGAATACCGCAGTCTATCATATATAATTGCTGCAGTTTAATTCAAAAATTTTTACTGCAACTAAGATCTGTTACATCAACACTTACTAAGTTCCTTTTCTTAATATACCCGACGCTTTGTGTTTAACGTCCTGCTCAGGGGGAATGCTCCGTCTTTAGCATTCGGATGTACTGCGGCAAAGGAATATAGCAAAATTGCGATGCTCATTTCGCAGTTGCCGTTTTACTGCAGTGCGAGGCGCACTCAACAAAGCTAACTTAAACGCTAGAGCGGACTAGGAACATAAAAGATATTGCGAAAATTCCAAGTACTGTCAGTGTTTGACACTGACAGAGAGGTCAAATAGGATAGTAGGTTATTTGCGGCTATATTCAAAAGTTCTGAAAATTCGCATAAGCCTACCATAACAATCTGAACGTGTAGCGGCGTCCAGCCCATTATATTTTCAGTATTATTAAAGTGAAATCAAATTTTGGCACAACTTTGGCAGAAGTTTCTTACATATGGGCTAAATGTAGCAGGATGTTGTAGCAGGGTAACCCCTTTGGTGCAGTTTAGTGCAAATGGGGCAGCAATCACATCACTGCATAGGTATAGCTTAGTTCACCATAACTTGGAACCTTGTGCCACCCTATGCGGTGAGCATTCGTCTGCTTCTTGTGCACATGGTGCGGTGATGTCAGAACGCCAAGCACCAATATAAAAGGTAGCGGGTAGACTCAAAGGCTACCTGCCTTCGTCCCTAGCTGCTGTCTCCCTCCACTCAGAACGAGCAAGATTGTCGTCTGCCGCTTGCGCAGAGGGAGCTGTGGTGTCAGGGCCAGCATTCAGATGCAAAACACTTGAGTCGTCTGCTAGTCCTAGGAATGGATGGCTTACCTTTTTTACTGCTTCCGGAAACCCACCAGTTCTTTACGA
The DNA here is from genome assembly GCF_016920785.2 of Ixodes scapularis. Classification (NCBI taxonomy): domain Eukaryota; kingdom Metazoa; phylum Arthropoda; class Arachnida; order Ixodida; family Ixodidae; genus Ixodes; species Ixodes scapularis. The sequence goes on from NW_024609868.1 coordinate 79,331,482, forward strand.
ACAAGGGCTTAGCCTTCGGAAAATTCAGATGCAAAACACTTGAGTCGTCTGCTAGTCCTAGGAATGGATGGCTTACCTTTTTACTGCTTCCGGAAACCCACCAGTTCTTTACGAACAAGGGCTTAGCCTTCGGAAAAGAGAGAAAACATACCTCGAAGGGTGTATTGTTTTTTGACAACAAACATTTATTAGGCGGGCTCCAACGAATCAGCAAATCACAACTCAAATGTCATCTTTTCCCCACCGCTGCTGCTGCCAAAGAGCAAACAGCAGCAGTGGGGTCAAACTTCGTCCCGTTTTTCACATACATGATACTCTCTCCCATATGCGAAGAGATGCTTTTTAGAAGGCATAAGTTACTACCCCAGGATTTTGCTCAAGCAAGGCGGGGAAAGCCTCGTAATGGAAATTCACATTCAGATAACAAACACTAAGTTGTGCCAGCTGCTTTCCATTACTATTTGTGTTATGGGCACTATCATTTGCTTGATACTGCCCCTACTGTTTAAGTCTTAGCTTTAACTCAAGACACAACCATTATGTTCCTTTCAGCCAACTGAGTTACAAGTTCAAGAAGGGCACGACTGCCATCTTGTCAAGCAACGTGGTTCCCATTGAGGTTGAAGAGATCACTGTGAGACACCTGGATGCTGAAGCCATGGATACATCTGCTTGAGCATTGGCGGCAACAACAATCTTACTTTCTGAAATAAATCCTAAGGAAAAGCTGTATCCAGTTTCAGGAAAAAGTACTTTTGTAATGGAATGCCAGAGAACACATACTGTAATTGATGAAGGAATGGTACAGCATGTGTTTAGGCATAATCAAATATAGATTTGTATGTCACTTGGGAGTCTGGACAACTTTCTTTGTAATGTATAGAAAAGCACTGAATGGATAAAGGTGGCTTGAAGAACACTGATTTCATAAAAATTTCTTAAAACTGAGTTTTATTTTCAGATGTCACTGACATACCTAAATGGTGTTGTATGTTCGTGCATGTGTGTTGTAGGATAGGGCGAAACTTGGAAAGCGAAGAGTCTGTCTCCTATATAAGAGAATTTCTCTTCTTGCAAGACAACCAAGAACAAAGGAGAAAATGAATAAGGAAAGGAACAGACAAGTGAAAAACTGCCATTAGATGAGTTTGGGAAGTTTTAGCTCTGGGAATATTTGGGGACTTTAGTGGTTCAAGGACTGGGAGAATATGGCCTGCCAACGTGATTTTGCCTAGCCCACTACAGCTCTGCAATAAAATGCGTTTCAGAGGGGCTTGAAGCTAACTTAAAGGGGCACTAAGGTGGATTTGGAGATCGTCTTTTTATGGTGCAAACTCTACACACCCCGAGCATCTTATAAAACCCCAAAAAAACTATTGTGCGTGGCCTTTCTCGCCCTTAAAGGGCAACTCCAGTCAAAAATGAAACCAAAATAAATGACAGGTATTGCTTTAGTGTCGCGAAACATGATTGCAACTGAAATATTAGGTCGAAGTGAAGCCGCATACTCCGCCAAAACAGATTTTAAAGATGCGACCAGCTGCTCTTTAGCGGGCGGCGAGTGGGTCGGCACCCTTGTGACGTCACATTGCGGTGGAGCTGCGGTTGATTAGTTATATACCGCATACTGCAGCATTCTTGGGACGTCGCGGCCGTACGTCTGATGATCAGTGTTGCCATCTCTAGAAGATAGTTTTGGTTTTGCCATAGACGCCTGAAACCAAAATTTGAGCCATGGTATTTATGAAACTACACACGGCATTGAAAAAAAAATTATACCTTGTAATTCAGGGACACTGTCTTAGTTGAAAACAGTCATAATTCCAAATTAAAAAATATTGACTGGAGTTGCCCTTTAAAAACATACCCACACACTGCTACATGCCCCTTTTTCCAAGATGTCTTGGAAAAAGGATTTGTAAGGGCGAAAAAGGCCACACACGATTGTAATTCTGAGTTGTATAGGAATGATGCTCAAGGTGTGTAGATTGGGTTTGCACTATAAAAAGACTACCTCAAAATCTACTTTTGCACCCCTATAATAATATCCAGTCGAACTGGATGAATCAATGTCCTACATAGCAATTCAATTTTCTACCAACTGATGGATCTCCCACTTCCATATTTTGAACTGACTGATATAATCAAAGAAAATTTTGAGGCTCACCCTAGCCAGATGCTATATTTTTCACAAACCAGCAGACTTTTAATTATTGGAAGCTCATCAAATCGAAACATGGTCTTTGGGTTAATTCGTGAACATTGGAAGGCAGTACTTCATTGTCAACAGCGGATGATGCAAGGTAGCATTTAGAAACCTTTGCTGGCTTACAGCCACGAGTTGTCTTGTTAGTCTGTACCTCTCCTATAACATGGGGACAAGAATCTGTGTTTTCGGAGTTTATTTTTCGTGAAATTCGGAGGGTGTTTTTCAGAGTTTATTTTTCACTTAAAATTCAGAGTTTAACGGAGTTAACTTTTGTTAGACTCCCGATTCTTCAAGATTCTAATTACTTTTATTTTTTTATTTTTTAAATGTTTGAACTAAGACATACACTAAATTCATAAAAGAATCACCGCTATCGAAAGATATTTCTGCAGCTGCATTTGGCACATTTGCAATTGGCAGTACTAGCTGCCCTAACACAAATCTTGAAAAGAAGTGTTCCTTCAATAAACGTTGATAATTTGAAATTTCCAAACTCCTAGACACATAAAACCTTTAGCTGCCGCTCCCTTCCCCCCATCCTATAAAATCTGGTTTTTCCACTGTTACAAAAAGAACCCCTCCCTCTAAGAAGCACAAATAGTATGGTCCATACTGGAAACTGGAACAGTACCTTTTGTCGTGGTTCGGAAGTACATTGGCTTATTGCACGATAAATTGCAAGATATTGCAATTTATCGTGCAAGATAAATTGGAAACATATTGCATTTTATGTTGCAAGATAAATTGGAAACTCCCTTCACCCCAAAATTAAAAAAAAATAAATGACTGAATTTTGTTTTTTAACCTTGTGCTTCGACAAACTTTATTCATAAAATATAGCATTTTTTATTTTTATTCAGCCATGGTGACCTTGAAATTCAGAGTTTTTCGGATAAATCCAAATTGTCAAAAATTTTACCGGCGAGTTTTACACGGAAACCCTAGGTACGAGTCATTTCATTCAAGATTTAGATGGGACCAACCTGCAATGATTTCCAAAGTCTGGACTGTGAAGCAGCAAGCCACGCTGCATTTTTCTCTGAAATACTACAAAGTAGGGTTTAATGTTTCCAGAACTTATATGCAAACATCTACTAGTTGTTTTATGATTCAGTTTCTACCAGAAATTTTACAGAAAAGAGGATATCGGCAGAAGTATCCGAGTGTTTAAATGTTTTGACGGGGTGTCGACTAACGGAGACGTGAAATTGTCTCAACACTTGGCCGAAACATGGCAAGTGGGTGAAATTCGCAAGAAATGTTATGCTTTCTTTGACATGTGTGTTCAGAAGACTGAAGCATAGCTTTTGGTGTACTAGTATAGTTTATATTAATAAGCCAAGAATTGCGCAAGTAGTGATGGAAGTTCCAAATCACGGAAGATTACCACCGATATGGCACACAGCTGTCACGTGTTGGTTGTCTAGGCTTCCTTGAAGTCGCTAAAACCAGAAAAAATAAATCCAGCGACTTGACAATATACAATTGTAGTGAACTAATTTGCTAAATACCCGAATCCAGAATTTCCACAAAACAATATCTGGAGCAAGTGTGACGCATATTGATCATGAATTAAAAATTATGCCGAGGACTTGTAAATAGAATGAACCTCTTGCTGCTACCAGGAATCTTCAACACTGCATTCTATTTGTGCTCTTTGCACTGAACCAGCAATTGCCAACACAAATAATAACACTGAACACACAGAAAGCTGGCACCCTTTCAGTGTATCCTTGGTCCTTCTTTCTTCCATTAAACATCTGTCCCATTTTTGTTTTTATAGTGGGTGTAGTTGCTGACAAGATGAGAACAGCAGGGCTTCTCTTTCTGATGCCCCACCTCCAGCACGCGCCCTCTACCCTCGGTCGTACCTTGGCTGCATGCGCACGCTCGAGACGCCGAAGCATTATCGAAGGTAGGAAACTTGCACACTGAAGGTGGGACAGCTGAAGGACATCCTTGCTGTTTTAATCCCGTCAGTGACTATAGCACTATGGCTTATTCGGACATGAAAAAGGATAATTCAACAGTGACACAAATGCAAGTCATTGCCACCATATTTATTTGCAGATTCAGTGAAAACGTTCAAAACTGGCACGGTATGAAACTTGCAATGTTCACAAGAAGTCTCCGAGAAAAAGTTTTGGTTGTACCAGTTGTTATATGAGCCAGGAGACTGTTGCCAGTGCTCTGTAGACCCAGGAGCAGTAAACCACAGACTGCCATCTAATAACAAACAAGATCTTTATTCCAAAAAGGTAGTGTATAGCACTGCAAACCCTATCCTGTTACACACACAGTATGACTACAACAAAGCTTAATACTTCTATGAAATATCACATCTATAAAAAAAAAGTTCACAGCCTCAATGGGGAAAGAATTCAACCAAAAGAGTTTCAGTATGACAGAACTAGTCACAAGTTTTGTTGATATGGGCCAACAATATGGGTGCTGTGCACTTTTACGGTAGTATTCATAAATTATCAAGTGGCCTTCATGAACCAATTTCACACAGATTTCATGCAGTCCACTATACTACATGCTTGTCAGGTAGTATTCTTGGCACTGTTTTCAATATGTCAAGACAATTGTTCATACTGTAAGACATAGAAATATGGAAAGTTCCCAGCTCCTTGCATTTAGTTTGAGCTGTTCTATATAACATTCAAGTTATCCAGCGTAGTTGCTCAGATGGTCACAGAATTTGAGGTGGTGCAACCAGCATAATTTGCTCCTATGGTGAGTATAAATAAATAAATATATATAGTATAAACTTTACAGTTGCTAAGATATTGACGTTGAAACTGTGCCAACAGCTGCTCTCCGTGCCTCTACTTGTAAGCGGAGAAGCGAAGGAAAACAATAAACTCGCTGAAGGGCATGCATACTTGCGTGACGCTAGTGCATAACTGAAGATATTGAAATTTTCTCTAAGGCAACTACTATATACTTTGTTAAGAATGGTTTTACAAACCCACTCGGTCAGTGGGCCCAATATTTTACAGAGTGCATGAAGATATATCAGAACATGCTGAAGATGGTGCTTGTCATTTTCCTCACTTGTTTTGCGGATCTTTGCAGATTGATGCATAAGAACGACAGGGGGGGACAAAAATGAGATTAGCAGTTAAGTGTTGGAACACTGCACTTTGGCATCCCAGCTTTATCTACCATGTGACACACAAACATGAAAAGGACACAATAACATACTATTGCATGATATTGTAATTTATCTCCATAACTAGGGTTCTGTGTTTTCAGAGTTTGTTTTTGAGAAATATGGAGGGTGCTTTTTGGGCTTTACTTTTGACACCCAATTGCATTTTCTGAAGGTTTTGCTTGCAATAATAAAAAAAATTCTGAATTTTTAGTTTGGTGGTATTTGGCTTTTTATTTGAGATATTTTCATGCCTTCAGAATGAAATTGTTATTTTTTGAAAACAAATATAAAGCATAGGACGACTCTCTTTAAAGGAGCTAGTTGTTTGTTATTCAGCTTACCGTGAAGCACCCCAGAAATGCCCGCTTTGTTCAAGCATCCACTATTAACATGTTCCAAACTTTGGAATTCTGCAAATTAAATGTCAAGCACCCGATTTGATTGGACAAGCACCCATGTCTAGATTAATCCAGTTTTCAGTGAAAGTGGGGTGGGCGCTCCAACGGTATATTACGGTATGTGTGTTCTTGCCTGAAAAAATTGTTACCTTATATACAACTTGTACTACTGAGTTTTTTTTTCAGCGAGTTTGTCTCCAAGCTCCATGTCTTTGGCAGTGTGGATTTTGAGTTTGAAGCCAATAGTGGCTTTGGCTGAATATTTACAAATCAAGTACTGAATAGTTTCTTAAAGCTTTTCACTACTGCAACATGCTTAAAACAAACACCCGGCTGAACTTGTGAAGGTTGTTGCCAAGCTACCACTTGTCCCTTTCTAAGATAAGTTCATTTTAATATAATTAACTATATTTAATGACTGTGGCCTCCAAAAGCCCAATGCCTACAACAAGATGGCAAGTAAATGACGAATTAGATAGAAAATTAAACCTATAGCCCAGCTATACATAGTCAAGGGGATTTATAAATATTCTAGCTGTATGCAACTATATTTTCTTCAATCATGTATGATCATGGGCATACCAACTGGGGAGGCAAGGAGGGCTCTTACCCCTCCCCCCCCTCCCAGTTCTCAGAGTGGGGGGACAAGGCATGTGTTTTGCCCCCCTGAAACAGCCGCCACTGGGCAGGGCAAACACTGGCCGGCGGCTTCTAAGGGATACCAAGGGCACCGTCCCCCGGCCCTGGTTTGTCCCCCTACTCAAAAACAAGTTGGTACACCACTGCGTATGATTAACACAAGTTGTCAGGGCATCTCTGCTTAACATATACTCATGCATGCCAGTTTAATTTTGAAAATTTCACTGGAATGTAGATATCAACATTCATGAAGTTTGCTTCTTTATAAATGCATCAGGCGCACAAGCGCACCATCACACTTTGGAAATGAGCATCTCTCCTTCCTAAGCACGCGGCTGCGACATATATACTTTTGAAGTATTGATCGCAGCGGGTTAGCCCAGTTAAGTGTGCTTCTTACCAAGCACTGGTGCACTGCAGAGAAGCCACACTCGCAAAAGCGAGCTCCGCGGATGTTGCTTTCCCGCAGTGCACCTGTGCTCGGTAAGAAGCGCGCTCAACGGGGTTAACCTACTGCAATCAACACTTCAAAAAATATGAATATCTCAGTTCATCTCAGAGCAAATATTGAATAGCGTATTATTTGAAACTACTATTAGAAAATTCGAATATTTGCACAACACTAGAGCATTCTAGAAAGCGTGTCTTATGGTTGTAGACACCAGAGCTGGCTTGCTCAAAATGGGCCCAAACAAAGTTTTGCCTGAAACGCGGAAAAAGAAAGCATTACCAAAACCTAGTGCACAGGTGCATGGAGACGACCGTTTGCATTCCATTCTGCTTGTATGTTAGCCTTGAACATCTTTATTTTTTTTAGCCCTTTGAGCAAAAATTATTTTTTCGCTTGTTTCGAGTGAGCCAACCCATGCAACACAGAAATTAAATTTCCTGCCTTTTGTATCAGATGACAGCAAATGGGTCAAAACAGGGCTCTCATTTTCTGTCACATGCCAAAGAGAAATGTAAATATAAACAGAAGTAAAAATGTCAACCCAGGATCCTTGCGAGACAGACATGACAAATGCATACAATACTATTTTAAAGTCAGAATTAAAAAAAGAAGTTTTATAGACAAACTACATAACACAACTTTAGCTAGTGCTTGTCAGATTTTTATTTCTTTGATCTAAAAACGCAGAACCCTGTCCACAACTAACCACTCTTACGAAAATGAGGATTCTTTGGTGAGTCATGCACTAAACTTGTAGAAAGTCCTTTGAATAAAATATAGGGGTAAATCCACTTAATAATGGCACAGCATCTCGAGGTATGTCAGCATATTCACATGCACTACTTGTACCTGCCACTATTAGCCCCGAGAGCGAACACAAGCGTCGCTGCGGTCGCCGCGCCCTGATTGGGTGAGGTGCACCGTGACGTCAGGAGGAGGACTCCGCTTCGCGATCTCGCGTCGGCTCGCTTCCCAGCTACAGTTTCCTGGTTTGGCGGTGTGCCGCAAGCTCTTCGAGGAGCTGGACTTCGTTTACTCAGTGTACAAGACGTTGAGTTAGGCCGATATTGACGTGCTTCCGTACATTTTATAAGCCTGCTTGTCCCTTTTACCTTTAAAATTGGGTTACAAATCCCGAAAGCTATCGGCGGAGGCAATTCCGCCGATGAACCTCTCCGTCCGTCTACACGACACAAGGCAATCTTGCGAGGGGTCGGTGAAGCGGTGGCGCAAGTGTTTCAAACGCTGGAATTATGTTCCTTGCATGTTCATGATTTAAGACGATATTACGTCCCGCTTTTAAGGCATTTGAAGTGGCATTTATAACATGGGCCTTTGAGTGGTCGGCAAATCAGCTCGCGACCCCGACTCTGCGCTACCTTTCTGCATGCGCTGGTTCGCAGATGTTTTGGAGGCCCTGTGTCTGATTATCTTTGAAGTGCTCGTGGAACAGGGTTGTTTTACATAAATGCAGCTTCTTCGTGAATTAATTATATAGTTTATACACGTATGCAGGCATATTTCCTATAAGATGCACAATTACTGGAAATTAGTTTGTATGGTAGCAGAAAAAACGGCCGAATTGCCCCCAGTTGCCTGTATGATATGTATTGAACTGCCCAAAATATGCACAGCAATAGTGCCGTAATTTGGAATGTTTATACTTTTTCCTGACATTCTTTATTCCAGCCTTGGGTATTCGGAAAATACACCGTTTAGTCTGAATTGTAATTTCCAATTAAAAGAGACACTGCTGCAGGTCCCCAAAATCTTCCTCAGCCTTCAAACTCCCTACAGCTGGACTCTCTGACAACAGAGGAAAACAGGAGTAAAAGCAAGCATTCGAACGTCTGTCCAGTGGTAGATGCAGCACTAGTAGCAGAAAATGTGAAACCTGTGAAGGGCGACAGTCTGCGTGAGAAAAGCTTCTGGTATTTTAGCTTCAGTACAATTCGATTTAAGTAAAATCTTAATTTTAGGGCTTAAGGGACTAATAATGAGCTAGACACCTTCGCTTACGTTTGTTATACATTACTTGAGGGCTGATATAAACAATTCCACAGATACCACCCGTGTAGTCCATTGAATTACTATCCCAATCCAGCAAAGGTCAAATGCGAGCAATGTATATAATAAATGTTCCTTGTTTTCTTACTTTGCCCCTGCACTTGGGCTGACTGACTTGTGATTCTCTCCCCATGGCCCAGACTGTATCTAGCATGCTGCTCGAGTACCATGCAGCTTTTTTGCTTCGGCGATCTTGTTTAAACACAGAGATAAAAAAAAAATAAAAAATAGTATACATAACCTGCCAATTCATTCAGACCATCAGCAGCATTTATTGTGCGAGATGTAAATCTATAGTGATGCTCCTGCAATTGTGACCATATTTCTTGATTTTCATATACCAGCTGTGATTCAAACGTTGCCTGCCCTGTCAACCATGCTTAAAAGGTTGGTTGAAGTTTCGCCTGTAGCTACAGGCCATGCCTCAGTAAAGGCGCAAATAAAAATTTACACTTCCTACGAAAAGCACGCCAAAAAAAAACTAAATAGAAACGAGCGCGCCGACAGCTAGCATCGTCACAGCCTCCACAGGGCGAGCGGGTCGAGTCGGTAAAATAATCTCTCCTCGCCGTGACGTCACTCCGGTTCACCGTAAGGGGGCGCCACGCGAACTTCTCGGGGCTAATAGGCCAACGTGCCGTTCACACTCAAGTCCACGTTTGCCCACACTAAGGACACTGCGTGTGAGCAGAAACCAGATTTGCGTGCCTGTGAATGTGCCGTGTCGACAACGGTGCCACTGCAGCCACATGACGTCAGAGCCGCATGTTGTGCATAGACCAATTAGGCTATGTTAGGTTGGCGTTTCTGTGGAAATCGACTGGATACGTCCAACATACACATTTCTCGACATTCTCTCAAGTAAATTTGCCAGATACGTCTAATGTGCCCCTAAACAAATTGAATGAATGCGTCCGAGACAGCGTGATAGCAAAGACATTTCTTTTGCAGTTTCGTTTGCTATGTCAGCAGCTGGTTGTGGGTGGATTGGCAAACCAGTATATGAAGTATTGGCAGTTGGCAAGACGGTGTTTGCTGTAACATTAGTTTGTTGCAACTTCAGGTGCTGCTGCTGCATTATTACTTGCTTGACGGTGTACAAAACAGGTGAATGAGAAAAAAACAAAAGACACCACTCTTGTATAAAACTAGGCATTAGATATCTCCTCAAGGTAACCATTAAAATACATCTTCAGCATGTTCTGAGTCAACTCTTCTTTTTCTGTCATTGCTCTTATTTGCAATTACACGGTGCTCCAAAAACTGGTGCACACACACACAAATAGCCTTTACTAACTTGCAGGTCGCAGAAGATATCTCGATTTGGAAAAAGTGTTAAGTAAAAGCTCCCCCTTTACTATTTTTTTGAGCAGCTCCCATTTAAAAAAAAATTAGTGTATGGGTGATTCAATCACAGACTTACATGCACTAAGATACCTTGTAGAGACAGAGATTTTTTTTTTTTTTTTTTTTATAGGAAATAGATTACTAGAATTCTAAGCTGGAAGCTGATCATGTTAATACAAAGACAAAAGTTTTGAGGAAAATAAAAATAACAACAAAAACCAAACCTTTTGAACCTTTAGGAACCTACATCTTTTACTAGCTATAGAACGCTTATAATCCCTCCCAACTGCATGACTTCTAAAGGAACACTAAAAGTAGATAAAAACACAAAACCATCTGACAGGTCTGAGTGTTCTGAAAGTACCCGAAGGTGCCTCCAAACTTACAACTTGCAGAAATAATTTCAATAGTATTTGATTCCAAAGATATTGAGCCGAAATTCTGTGGACATTGAATAGCGGTCTACCTACAAAAATGTTTTATGCGAAAGTGATAAAGCTTACAGCGATTAACTTATGCCACACAGCACACTTCGAAGCAGATTCAGAAACCTTCTAAAAAATGTGCTTTCAATTGCAGTGAATGTTCAAGAAGTTAAGGTATTTTTTCGTAAGTTTGGGAACTGGTGTTCCCAGCACAGCAATGCTTTCGAAGACCCATGAAACTGACACGTCTCTTCATCTTAACATTTCAAAACTTGCCACAATGAAATGCTGAAAAAAAAATTGCTATACCATAAAGAAGTTCTCTGGCACAAAGGTGTACCAGGCGGTTTGTGCTATCTGCGTGGCTCCTCAAATGGATAATCCGTTGCCACATAGCCTTGCAAAAAAAAAACACTGAAAATTTTGTCCGACGACATAAGAAGAGCAGAATTTCGGCAACCCAAGCACTCTTCTGCAGTAACGCTTCTTAAAAGAATGTAACAAAAGACTGCCAGCAAGGCATGTTTCAGATGTTTGCGAGCAATATTTTTAGTTTGTCTGCCTAGTGGGATAAGGCCCAAGGGGCACTTACATCCATGCTGCCGACAGCATGTCACTCAAATCATGCTCTTTCCAGCATTATGTCCTGTTCTTTCACAGTGCAAAGGTTTAGTATGAACAATCTGTCAGGCTTTGTCACCGCCGATACTATGATTGCTCTCTTTGGTGCATTGGTTTGTAACTGTGAAGTTCCTTTCTGAAAGGAACCTAGTCAGACCCTCTGAAGAGACCATTCGCTGCAGCATTCCACCATTAAATCTTATAACTTTCTTGACTGCCTCTTCACACCCGTTCCTTTGTTATTCCTTACTAGCAGCAACAACTATTTTCTAGGAGAACAAAGCTGTAAATTTTGCGTGTGTGCACCAGCTTTCAGAACCCAAACAAGGTGCTCATTCGTTGTGGACGACACGCTGGTGCAAGCTCTCACTGTAAGTTACAAAGGAGGAGTAAACATGCAGGACAAATGCATTGACACGCGCATTTGAAAGAGACGCCCGTGTTGTATTTTTTGTCTCGTATGCTTACTCTTCCTTTGTAACTTACCATCACCAACTGCAGTTGCTAATAAACTCTGACTGGCCGGCTCTCACGGTACCGCAGGCCTGACCAGCTGCACGGAGTGCTTCTCTGCGTGGTAGATGCGGAAAATCTGGCTCAGGATAGGTGCAGTGTCCGAGTCGTTCAGCCAACGGGAGGCGCAACCAGGGTTCTCCAACATCTGTAGAAGTGCTGGAAGGGCAACCATTTGTTTACTTAATTAGATAAGAGAGAAAGTGATCAGCCATGATGCAGCTGTTGCCAAATTTTAAGCCTCATGCCCCACAAGCAAGACCCCAGGGACACTCCAGACCCGTCCCTTGCTCTTCAGGTTTTCCTTCCAAGAGACCAAGGTTCCCCCTTCTCTCTCTCAGATAATGCCCCTCAATGTGCTCGTGTTTGTCCTGCAAGTAGCATAAAATGCGCCAAAGCATAAGGTCTGCACCTTGTGCAGCCCTCAGAAGCAAATTGTGGCGCAGCACTCGCTGGAGGAACGTGTTTTGCGCGTTTGCACAGGAATGGTTGTCAGTACTTGAAGAAATGAAAAAGCGAGAGGTTTATCGAGGGGCTCTGCTCTCAAGAGCTGTGTGTTACCCCATGGTGGCCACCTTGAGCATCTACCTATATATGGTTTGTGTTTTTAACTTTCTGAAAAGGAAAGTGGAAACCAATATTGACGTCTGGCACGATCTAAGCACATGAGGAAAGAGTACAATAGGGCTAGCAAAGAAATGAATGCAACCGGTACCAATTTAGCAATAGTTCCTGCAATGTTGAAGTTTTCGTCGGAAAGAATTTGGCATGTGGTAAGCCCGTAACATGTAGTAATGTAGTGATTTGAGCTAGTTGGTACTTCAACATGATAAAACAGTGCACAGAACACGAAAGATGAGAAAAGGACAGATAGACAGCACTCTTTCATTCTATCTGTCCTTTTCTCTTCCTCCGCATTCTGTGCACTGTTTTATCATGTTCACATAATATGGCCTAGGTAATAGTGATGCTGATTCTCAACACTACCCCCCAAAATAGTCAAAGCACTAACTGGTCTATGAACTGAGGTATGGGTAAAGCACAAAGCAGTACAAAAAAGAACCTCGAGTCACCTATGCAGATATTTAAACAGGGACCAGGAATGTTCAGGCATCAGGAAGATAGTCTGCGTTGAGACTTGTGTCTTTGTGGCAGAGAGGCGAAGATGCACCAGACTGTAGTAGTGATGATTACACAAGTAATTACACAATGTCTGTCCATATCGACACTAGTAGAACTGGGATTTGAACTCTTATGTCCACCACTGCAGTGCAAGTTTCTGCTTCATGCACAGTGCATCAACACATCCCTGCCACTAAACGTCCCATATAATTGCACACTTCAGAGTCACGCTATAACTGGAAGCCTTTTCTCCATGTTTTGCTTTCTCCTCGCATAGGGCTTGGTTTCACTAGTTTACTCCCAATTTCCGACAGCCTGACCAATTTTCTGCAACTCTCCAACCATCGTTGGCGGCCTGCTGTCCCTTTCCTTGACTTAGGGGAGCGCAGTTCGCAGTTCACAGATGGCTTCCATACCAGTATCATTTTGGCTCTTTTGCAATATGCTTCGTCCTTACATGCTGAATGCTGCTGAGAGATAAGCATGGTAGATTTTTTTTTTTTTTTTTTGCAAAACTGCACATGTGAACTTACAAAGGCATCATCATCACTGAAGCTGGGAAGGGAACATAATGATGGTGACTGTATGACAATACACAAGCAGTTTTGTGACAAAAAATTCATATTAAATGTCCTCAAGGTATCAGTTGCATTGCTCTCATCAAACAAGGAGCTTACAACTGAAATAAATGTTTTTATTAAACATGAAAAACAAACAATGGAAAAGGACACAGATATCTGAGGCCAAGGTATGATGCCTCATCACGTAAGTTTTGCTGTAGTAATACAAGGACACAGATGTATGGTGGGTCATGTCCAAGGCATTCATTATTGTTTACATGCCGCCTTACTATTTGATGCGACATGACACTCCTACCTAGAAGTGTCTTGGGTGAACACAGGCCCAGCTGCACCACTGGGTTGGTGGTGATGGACCGGTAGATGGCGCTGTCCCTGTCGAGGCCCGCCTGCAGGTCCGCTGGCTTGGGACGCCGGTCCCCAAGCAGCCACTCGCACTGGAACGGGGCAACGTGCAAAAAGATGGTATGACAGTCTGTTTTTTCAAATTCAGAGGCATTGCCAAATATCTACAGTTCTATGCCACATAAAAGGACATACGTCACCAGGTCACCTCCAAAAGTAAGCTATTTGTCGTGGAAAGCACTTGAATACAGTGTCGAAACACCCAACATTTAATCTGTCACTAAAGAGTCTCCTAAAGTAAAATTTTGGGGTTTTACGTGCTGCCAACGAAGGGCATCTGGCGCACCTCAGCGAAGGTGAGGATAAATTTCAACCACGTGGGGATCTTTTGACATGCAACAGAAATCTCCATTACACGGCGCCTACTCTGCAACAAGCCTCTGTCAGATTCCAGGCAGCTTGGCTGGGATTCAAACCCGCCAAGAACCACTGAGGCAACTCCAAGAAAAACGAACAAATCGAAACCAGAGTACGAACTTAGAGGAACATGCTGTCAGACTCTGGTATTCACTCGGACGGTCACGTCCCACAAACTGTGCATTAAAATTTTCTGATTATTTTCTCATGATTATTCTAGGTAAAGCTGGCTATAACCAACTTGCTGAGTGGGGCGGGCAATTGGTCAGCTCGGACAGCTGACTGACTGCTGAGCATGTTGTGGTTATCAAGAAGCAAGCTGAAAATCCCTTACTAATTTCATCAGTGTAGCACTCTACGCTTCTGAGGTTATGTCTGGGCCGAGGGTAAAAAATACCGTTGTCAGTTTAGACTAGTAACCAAGAGATGGAAAATCTGCCCTGATGCCCATCCAAAATGGCCACACAGCAATCAAACGCTTCATATTTCTTTGCACATCATGCGACTATGAAAGCATGAGTCGGCGACTTGCAGCTTGTGAGTAGTAATCGCCAAAACATGCCCAGCAAGCAGTCAGTCATCCGAACAACTCAAACACGTTCCCAAACGGTCTCTAAAGGATATGTACGTCTAGTTATATAACGTCCGCTATCGGTTCAACAACTACGGGACTAAACCTCTTTCTGCAATGATTATCGCAGAAGTGCTGACTATCGCAGAAAGTGGTTTAGTGGCCCTTTAAAGAGCAACTCCGCTTCATTTTTGTTTTTGAAAAAAAAAATTGCAGTCCCCTTCAGTATCACTTAAAAAGAGCACACACCAAATATTACAGCCAAATTCTGTCTAAATGTTTCTTAGACAATCCGGCGAACATTGTAATGCGCCAAGTTGCCGAAATCAGCTGACTCTAGCGCCCGAATTGAGGCACAACCAACAGCGCAGTCAAAACTATGTCGTTGGCGTAGCCATCATTGAGCTAAATGTCATCACCACTGCCCCTTTTTGCTTGCTTTTACTTCTGCAGGCAAGCGTAACGGGTGACACCAGCAACGTTCCATCTCGTCGCTCGGTGCTATCCACTGATTGGCGTAACAGGCCTGTGTAGCGCGTTTCTTGTGAGCGGTCAGGCTGTCCTGCCGTTACCGCCTTAACAACTACCATATTCAGCGCATCGTTTGTCATTATTGTCTCTTGGGGTTTTGTTCACACTACATGCACAGACTGATGCTGCAGTTGTGCAGACTTTGTCGAATGTTGTAGACACCAAAACGTGGTGAAAAGTGCGGTGCAGATGGCACTCGTGCCTAGCACACGCCCACCCCAACAGTAGCCCGCCGGCCCACCCCAAACCCTACCGTCGTTGCGTAGAGGATCACGTGACATCTCATACCACATGATAGCCACGTTTTTGGCAGTCCAAGGCCAATGACGCCACACAGAGTAGAAGTTTTAGTTTCGATTTCTGCTCATGTTTAAAGTAAGATTTAACAACATATATCCCATTTTTCACAAAGCAAATGACATAATGCCTTTTATTAGTGTTTTAATGTGAAACCATTCATTATCCTGGAATTGAGCAGAGTTGCCCTTTAACATTGGGGCACACTGTATGTTTAGGGGTTAAAAGCGCTAAAAACGACGGACGTGTGGTTTTCTCAATAATAAACCAGTTGCAAGTAGTGCTCTGTGGTGTGTGTCTCTCCTACTCGTCCGTCGTTTTTAGCGCTTTTAACCCTTAAACATGTTCAACCAACTAGCCCAAATCCAAACCCTTCTGCAACACACTGTATGTTATCCATAATAAACCTGAGACGAAGGAAAAATAAAAAAACGGACAGTACAACGAAGTCTCTTCGTTGTACTGTCCGTTTTTTTATTTTTCCTTCGTCTCAAGTTTATTATGGATACCATTCACCAGCTCGCCTGTGTTTTTTACCTTTCTTCACACTGTATGTGCTACATGAATTAGCAACAATCAATTTCGAGATAGGTTAACAACGTTAACAACGTACTGCGGCTTCTTGGCTGTTGCTGTGAATCCGGAGTGCATCCAGAATGGCAGTTTCAGGAAACCCCATCTCTTTGAGAGTGATCATTGCCTGGAGAGCACGGTGGAAGATTTTAGCTGGCATAAGGGCTTGCCAAGTAACAACAGTTTGCAATTTCGTGTGAAGGGATACTGATGCATACCTTCCTGTTTGGCTTGAAATCTTTTCGTTTGTACTCTTGAAAGCATTCTAGCATTGCGTGAACAATGCCTTCACGACTGCTCTCTTCTGCATTCCTGGTAGCACCACATGAAGGACCATCTTTTTCTGAAATGACGTGATTTAGCATGTTAAAAAAAATAAACTGTGATGAAAAAAAATCTAACACACAGATAGACAAGACAATGTACCAATTTATAGTTTTTATGTCATTCTGAAGCTTGGAGTTGTCCAGGCATTTCATGAACAAACTTTCGGCATTGCAAAGCAAGCTTTACTTCATTTTGGTCCCTAAGTATGTGCAGTGTCCAGAGTTATCATGCAAGTTTTCACACAGTGAGCTAGTGTACAGACAAGATTATGATGCCATCCAGTAACAAGAAAAAAAAAAAGAGTGGTATTCTCTTCACATTATTCCTCAAATCCTGCAGTGTCCAAAAGCATTATAGCAGAATGAAAATCTTGTCACAACGTAAATCCATGCATACTACTCTCACTGTCGCTTCACAGTATATTGCACAGGAAAAGAAAATGCACATTACTTTACGTTACTCTACTAGAAAGTTGGTATTCCTTCAAAACTTGTTAGAGAAACTTTACAGCAAAATTTTAAGCAATGACCTTTGGTATTTCTTCAAAACTTGTTAGAGAAACTTTGCAGCAAAAATTTAAACAATGACCTTCACTGTCTATGTATTTCAATTCATTACCTATTCAGGACAGGAAAAAGACATGCAACTAAATTATTTATATTTTGCTTCTTGTAAAAAAAGACAAGGAGTGAACTACCACTCGACTTACCACTGTTGCCAAAGTTTCCCTGTACGCCGGTATTTGATGGCTTTAAGCCAGAATCCGAGGTTTGTTCACCTTCTCGCTTGCATCCTTTAGCAAGGAGTGACTCCATAGCAAGCCTCGGGCACATTCTACAAACCAATGCAAAGTTTCAGAGTACAGTAGGAGCGTTATATAAGGTATTTGTAAGGAAAGTGAGCCAAATTTTTGTACTGAATAAGCTAGCTGCATTGTGAAAACCTTGTGCTCTATTCGGTTGTGACGCCAGCAGTTGAGGGAAGATGTAGTAAGTTTCAAAATATATACTTACCTAATCAAAAATTCAAAAATGATATTCAAAATATTTAAATTAGTAAATATGGCTTCCATTTAAAGGGTGACTCTTGCCATGCAGCTGCAGAGTTGCAGTGCCATACTGCAGCCCCTTTGTTTTGGGCATAGCTTCTAAAGCATATTGTTATGCTGCTAGTGCTACTGCCGAAGATGCAGCATGTGACTACAGCATTTGACTTTAGTGTTGATTGAGATACTAAAATTCTAACAGCTAACAATGCAGGCTGTCAATCCTTCCTGCGTGCTTCGACATTGAGCTCCAGTGCAAAAGCGGGTGCTGCCTTGACGCAGCCCTCGACATGTTATGTGACCCAGCATGACAGGTTGGGCACTACATGCCACGCTTGGTACAGCTCTCTGTGTTCCCTAGGGCGTCCCGTGAGTGCTTTTCGTCGCCATAGCCCTTTTGCTTTGAATATGCCGGTGAACGATAATAAAATTTAATACCTTCAGATGATATTCGAAGTAGAGAGAAACAAGAAACACAGAGTATTCTCCGAAAAGACTGGCATCAGGATGTCTACATCCATTGTTAGCCGACATGAACGCAAGGGTCTAGCGGTTGAGGTGATGTTCCATTAATTACGAAAAAAAACAACAAAAAAAAACAGCGCTTTACCAGAATGAGGGGTTTATCCAAGATTGTCAATCTAGGGAAGGGGAGGGGGGGAAGTAACACATTTCTGGGAGCAGTTCTAGGGGGTGTACACCATAGGTTTGTGCACTTTGGGAAGATATTCTGGGGGTCTGTTGGACACAACCAGGGGGTGGGTGTCAGGGGGAAGTTGGGAGAATGTGTATAAATTACTGCCAAAAACAGATATATTGAGGGCATTTCCATTATTGCATTTATAGATATGAAGGTCCTATCTGTCACCACACCTTACCGTGATATACCGGGCAAGCGCCCACTCAAACTTTGGAGATAATCGCAAAAAAATGGGGGATGGGTGCTTGTCCGGTCCTCAATTTTACATATGAATGTACTGTGTGTATTTTCTCAAATCACACAAATTTGGTAATGGGCACTTAATGTGGAATGGGCGGATGTGCGGTATGCTACGGTAGATACATGGTGTAGTGACATTCTTCGGTTCCAATTTCCATCTTCCATGAGCCGCCACCACCGGGTCCATATCAGAAGTAGACGTTATTTGTCTCCGTATATTCACTTTGCGCACTCGACACCATATTTTCACCATTTCGGAAAATTGTTGACTCACTTGTTCTCCTTCAGGGCTTGAAGAGATAGTTGCTCCTCAAATCCCATGTCTGTCAATTTCTTCAGAGCATTCAGATCACTGTCATCACTACTAGGTTGGGTGAGTTTGCCTGAAACAAATATAGAAGAATAAATTCTGACACTTCCTTGATACCTGTAACCGACCGTAATCTATTTTATATATCTTGTTCAGAGGATATCTCGTAAAATTATCTCGTAAAATCTTACACAACCGGCATAAAATTTGGAGACAATCTTTCAAACCCGATCGACATAAATGACCAAACATGTAGAACTACGACTTACTTGGCAAGTTCTTGAAGATGTTTTTAACGTCTGGATGATGACGAAGCAACTTTTCGGATAACTCCACAAGTGAGACCAGTATCCTCCTCAATTCGGTATGAAACTGCATAGCATAAAATGAGCTCTCAGGTAGGAGCACAACGACAGAAACGATTTAATTTACGTGAGCCTAGAAAGCTTCATCGGCAAAGCAAGCTTACATCTAGAACTTGAGAAACGTCCACAGCTGGCCTGCCGAAATTCATGGGTTCGACGTTCGCGGTAGCAGATTCTATGGTGGCTTTATCAGGGGGGCCCAGTTTCTGTGGTTGTTTGAGGTTTCAAGTGAGCGTGAGAATTGCAAGCCGCGCTTCAAATAAATTTCTTTCTTAAAAAAGGTGTATAGTAATCATACCTCCGTTGGTTTGTCTGACTTGGAAGGGAAAACAGAATTTCTTTTCAGTAGGAGCACCTCATCTGGAAGACAACACCAAAACGAGTTTCCTAGAAAACGCATTTACAATAACGCAGCTCTTCGTCAGAGATTCATAAATGATTAACTACTCTCTATTAGATATATTGATGTTCAATTAACACGGCAAATTACCTCTGGGTCAACGAACTGTTTACTCGAGAGCAGGAAGTAACTCACCACCGTCCGAAACTTTTTCCTCCCGGACCGAACTGTGATCGGAAAGAGGTCTTGCCTGAGACACCGACACTAGTTTGTAGTATTCTGAGAGCTTTATACAGTCCAATGGGTTGCAGAAATGGCTGAGCGACATCTGCTTGAGCTTCTCGACGGTGTATTCGGGCAAAATATCGACAGTCCACTCCATGCCAGTGTTACTTATGACGGTGATCTTCATGTCTCCCGCACCACTCAGGCTTGTGCTTAGGTAGAGCATATCTTCTTGAAAACAGTGAAGGTGAACTTAACAGAACCGCTAACCTAGGTATGCTTCGTCGCGCATTCACGGCCACGGTTCGCAAGCAACATAGCTGTAAAGTCGCAAAATTAAATATCAGCTGATCGCGACGCGACGCGCACGCCTTTTGGCAGCCACAGCAGCCACAGAGCGATCGATGCGCCAAATACGAGGGTTTTGAGAACCAGTGGAATTAAAAATAATAGGCGTGTCTGCCATTTACAATCGAAACATAAATTAGGTGGGGACTGATAATAATCGTAGGAGGAGTAATATTGGTGTCTTATGCTCTATGCAAAAATATTCTGATGAATATCAAATATGAGCAGTTTCGACTTGGCGGTGCGGCAAATGCGGCTTATCTTCGGGATATAGGATATAGGGAAGCTTACGAACGAGGAAACGATACCTTGCTCTAGTTTAAATAAATGTTTATTATATGGAACACGAGTGAACTGGTACATGAGGGTCAGTTACTTCAAAAATAAAAACAAAACTGCAAAGGACATATATATATATATTTTTTTTTTCTTTTTTTTTTTCCATTGAATGCCGTTTTATAGAACGCCGTTTTATCGAATCGCTAAGGGCCGTTTCATCGAATTTCTCTGGTATGGCTCTGTACCGAGTTTTGGGGCATAACAGTGCTTTATAGATGTTTCACTTGGCACTTGTTAAGACTAAGGTAGTCACTTGTGAAATTGTTTTGAAGGTGGTGTCAAATTACTAAAAATAATAACAATTGGCATCAAAAGAAATAAAAACAATTGGGTATGCGACTTACTAAAAAGCTTTACTCATGTACATGACTGAAACCACGACACTGCAAATAAAGGACAGACACTTAAACCTTGTTTTTTTTTGTTTTTTGTTTTTTGTCTCATTTTTAACTGTTTCATGTGACATGGAGAGGGGTTATTGTTTCATGGAGGCTTTCTTCTCGAAGCAGGATAGGTTCACGATGTCATTTATCTCGTCACTGCACCCAGTGATATAAAAACAGAAAAAAAAACACAGTGAATTAGATGAAGTATTGTATAAAAACTAAAGTAAATCCTTAAATATTACAGACTGTAACATTGTTCGATGAAAAGGCGTTCGATGAAACGGCTTCTATGAAACGGAGTTCGAGGAAACTGCGTTCGATGAAACGGTATTCGATGAAACGGCATTCAATGAAACGGCATTCAATGAAACGGCGTTCGATGAAATGCCCGGACCCAGGAGGACCCCGTTCGTAGGGAGGGGAAGTGAGGGGTTAGGTTAATTATGATAATTATTGAATAAATAGTAGATATAACTGAGGTCTAGTATGAAGTATACAGTGGCGTAGGCAGAGGGGGGGGGGGGGAAGGGGGGGTAGGGTTCGGGGGTCGAACCCCCCCCCCCCCCGCCCCCCCGGAAATGCCGAAGCTACCCCCCCCCCCCCCCCCTTTTCCCTCCACCACCGGCGCCCGCATTGGGCCCGCTACCCTGCTCACGGAGTCGGTCTCTCACGGGGCACGGAGTAAAGGGGGAGCGCGGCGGACTATCTCCAACTTATATGCTTTCGGGACAAATGTTTGTGGGGTAGAAAATACTCAAATACGTAAAATAGTCAATATTTCTTCATGTATGCTTATTTGATGGGATGCGGAACTTGATCTCAGATATATAGCGAACAGATATTTCGAAACATCTGTGGGGTGAAGGATGGTAATTTCAAGGCAAGGTGTAACAAACTATACTCACTGAGATACATAGTTAAATCAAACTAAAGTAAAACGATGTCAGTGATGTGAGGCATGAATTGTAAAAACAATTGCACTGTAAGCAACGGGTGGCGCATGCACTCACGTACACCTTGTGTGCTGATCAAAATTACTTGCTTTCGACTAGAAATTACCGCGAATAAAAAGGTAACTGTGACTAGTTAGTATTTCAGAAAGCAATTTACGGGCTCTCTTGATCATTTTATTTATGCCAAGTGCCTACATATTAAGATGCAGCCGCCTGCGTTCACAGCAAAGAACATCCAGGATGTCCACCGCTTGAACTTCAATGTCGCGCGGTGAAAATTCGAAATTACTAGACCGAGCAGTCGCTCATTCGAAGTGGTGGCTCTCAGGTTTGTTTTCAACCGTCGTAGTGAAGAGAACGAGCGTTCAGCTTCCGCCGCTGTTACGGGCAGAGTCGGATCTTGAGGAGACGATGGACGTTCTGAAATAGGGCCTCCGGACAGAGGGCGACCGCCTGTAGCGCAGACGTGACGGGCGTTTCAAGCTTCCCCCTTTCATTGGACGCCTAAAATTTCCCTATTTTTGGCGAAGTTTTTCTCACTTCGTGAAATTTCCCTCCATCGAGACGCCCGTCTCGATGGTCGCTCACGGATGAAATGAAGTCCCTCTTGCTCTCTGCTTTGCATATCGAGGTGGCATCCGATGCAATTCGTTATTAGATTAATCCTTTCGTTGCACGGAACATCAGAAACTCCGAAGGGCCTTCATATTCTCACTACGCATAGGCGCAAGGGTATTCAAGTCCGTTTCCATGTTCGCCGTGTGGTTTGCGCGTTTGTGTGTGCTGTGTGATGTCATTTCTCCGAGTGATGGAACAACGAGTTCGAACCGATGACTTCCAATCGCCCCGAGGATATGCAGCTGCTTCCTTTGGACCAAACTGCAAGATAAAGCGGCCTAGCAAAAATATGACTCTCGCTCTTCTCTTCGGCATCTTGTTCTGTAGCACGAATTTGTTAACCTTTAATATAGAATAGATTTTGGTTCTGAGATTGTTCAGATTTACCCTCACCCTATATATGGGCCCCTAGTGTTTGTGCGAGGACGGTTGCTCTGATTTTTCAGCGTCGAGTTACACCCTGCTTCGGTGTAACTTGGTAAAGGAATGATAAGCCCCGCATTGCGTGCCGTCGGCTTCGATATCCGCTAAGTATACGAGCGCAACGCACACATATTGGAGCATGACACAGCAAAAAGCCTGATGCTTCTTTGAAGTAAAAGTCCGGTGATAAAGTTACGTCCCGATTGGCCCGCCAGGCCGCAGCTTCCGCCGTACTTGCATGTTATGCGATCACGGCTTCCTGGCCTACCCAATATTTCTTGCTTGAGACCAGAGTAATAGCTTACGTTTGAACAATGCAGCTGCCACTCCCAGGCATACCCAATGTTTCTTGCTTCAGTAGCTAGATACCATAGCGCCCAACCAAATATAGACCGGTGTCCAAAATCCTTTCCAGCGGCAGTCTCGAACAAAGCGATTTACAGCGCGCGTCCCTGGTTTTGAGAGGGTACGTCAGTGTTGCCCGACTGCGCTGGGCTGTGGAGTTTCTCGTCAGTGGGCTGTGGCAGCCTGCGTAGACGCACCTCCGGACGCTGGTGGAGGTTAAATTGCCGCGTTCTATTTTTTATTTTGTGTTCTATGGCGAATAGAATTTCTCAGGGTTTTTAGAATACATTGTACAAATTTTGAAAACAAAAACAAAGAAATGAAAGCTGTTTTGGTGAGTCCGTGTGCGACAGAACAAATGCTACTGGAATGTTTGTTTCATTTTATGTTGATCTTTTTACGCCACCGTACACTCAGCCGTGTGAATCTACAAAGGTCTTAACCGTCGAAAATAATTGACCACCCAGGAAATCCGAACTGAATAAATATTACCCGCCCACAACATGAAATTAAACGAGTCTCATCAGCTGAACAACATCTATTGTACGTACCCCACGGTGCCGCGTTATCCGAACAGGATTTGAGAAAGGTCGCAAATAACACAGCATATCCAATATACAGTGTCGATGACAGTCACTTCACGACGACCGGACGGAATCCGGCGTGTTTTGGGGAACATATAGAAGAGAGCTGCTTTTTTGCACAGCTTCAAAGCAAATGAACGAACGTGTCTATTCCGTCCCCACACCCCGGACCCGACCATGTCAGCTATTTTTCGCGAAGACCCGGAACAGAAGTCGGGAAGGCTTTTTGGAGATCATCTCAACGGAAATAATCCTCCCCGAACGCCGAACTGGCCGCGTCGCGGGCTGCCTGACGTTCGCTCTATTCGTCCGTTTCCTGCGAAGGCCGAGCAGGCCACGAGCCCTGATATTCCCTGGTTCTCACAGTGGAAGATAACACACAAAAAGTAAGCATCCTAAACAAGCAAATAAAGTAAATACGTCCAAGAAAAGTCGGCGAACTCCAAATGCACAATGCAGCTGGGGAGTCACGCTGACCGGGTTTCCACAGTTCAGGCAGGTGGGAGAAATTTCTGACCGATAGGGGTCGCTCGATTCGCAAAATGGCGGCGGCCAGAGCGCTCTTTTTGCAAAGGTCTATAGCCCCCAGCGATAAAAAAATGTGAAATAATAATTTCAAGCGCAGGCTCTTGTGAAGAGAGGGGCTGCGCAAAAAAACAAGGTTTTTGCTCTTTAAAGCACTCTTGGTAATGGTATTGTTCTTAGAGCTTCGTGACTATGCCTTTCCGACGTTCCTGCACTACGTTATGTGGACGCAACTATGTTGGACGCAACTGTGTTTTCAATGCTAAAGCATTAACTGTCCCATGGAGCGAGCCGACGTCATCAGCTTTAAAGCCGCGTCAAACGGAAGCTAAACTCCCCTCTCCCAATGAAGCGCAGTGAAGCCGCGATCTGGAGGCTCCCAGCTTTGAAGCCGCACCGAAAGCCGCGCCAAACGGCAGCTAAATTCCCCTGTCTCAATGGAGCGAAGTGAAGCCGCGATCTGAAGCTTCCCAGCTTTCAAGTCGCACAAAAAGCCACGCAAAACGTCAGCTAAATTCACCTCCCCAAAAGGAGCAAAGTGAAGCCGATTTCTGATGGATAGGCTCCCATTGGCTGGTGCGCGTCATCAAAGAACGAGGCTCCCATTGGCTCTCGTGCGGCGTAGTTCCCCAATCCGCCACCAGAGAAGCCCTCTCCATGGCGGCGCAGCGCACGCAGCGGCCCGGCGAGGTGCGGCGGCGCGGCCACTTCACGAGAGCGCGCGCTCGATCGTCGGCCGCTACCTCGACATGCCGAAACGCGGCGGTCCACGCCACTGCGCCGCAGACGAACTATGCGAGTGGAAGCATTAACGACATTCATGCTTTCGCATTCAAAAGTCATAAGAAGTGCTTAGGTCCCTAGGAAAAAAGCCATTTGTATGAGAAATTTATTGTGTCCAATAGACACATATGAATCCTACAAGATATATAAGAACTATATAAGGTATATAATAACATATTAGAAAAGAGCCATTTAAGAAACTTATAAGAAACTTCTCACAAGTTCTTATATATCTTATATAGTCCTTATATCGTTCTTGTGTTTATACGACACAGAAATTTCTCATACAAATTAGATTTTTCAATAGGGGTGTCCTTGCACGTTTGTCGCTGCTTGTTAGCCGTAACAAAATTGGGCATGGCACATTGAGCTCGATGCAATTTGCAATTTTCACGACATATACGGAAATACCTCTCAGAGGAAAATGTAATCCTACGCCGAGAAACGCCAGCCAATCGTTTTCATGACGTCACGATTCCGTGGACCAATCGCGATCCTCTTGAAAAAAAAAAAAAAAAGCTCAACATGGCTGCTGGCCTTAGCAACGCGACGCTAGTTTCTCGTGACAATTATTCTGCTTTTTTGCACCATGTTTTACGTGCCCGAGGTTACGCCACGAAATCTTAATGGTATCGGCTTGCGTTTGCAGCAGTTTTTGCGCGACAACGTGAGAATCCAGCGACGCTATCGCCAACCAAAATTTCAAAGCGGGCGCGAGGCTTAGCACTGCTGAGAGGTATGTTAGACGGTATGTTAGACAGTATCTTGGACAGAAAATGAATTGGGAAGACGGTAGATTGGACATGACTTTCTTTCTTTACTAAACAGCTATTTCGTTGACAAAAACGTATTCTAACTTATTTAAATGTCCTGAATGAATTAAATAAATATTGTAGTAGTTTAAGACACGTTTCCTGGAGGAAGAAAAAGCAACGTTGCTAGCGAACTACTTTCTCGACGGCGGAGGCACTTCAGATGGGCGCAATGCGCTTGTGGGTGGAGCTAAAAGATTGCTCTTAGGTTGCATCCGACTATAGACGCTTTCAGCGCGCGCCAGGTTGAGCCGCCATAGCCGACCTTCTCTTGTCTTACCGAGATGCCGAGCCACTGAAGCGGGCCTTGACGGGTCTCCAGAAGGGCCTATGCTCGGGAGAAGGACACAGTAACACTTAAAATGGCAATAACCGGTCCTGCTGCTGTAATGATGAAGTGGAGCGAACGGAATACTAGGGATCCCGGCTTAAAGGGGCACTGACACATCAAAATCATATTTTTTTTTTATTATCCGAAACGATTGAAAACGATGCCTGGACATTACCCTCAAAATTTGAAATTTGGGAATTCAGTATTCGTGAAGTAAAAAAACAATTTCCAAATGCCGAATTCGAAGTTCCCGCGCGATCGGCGCCGGTGCCTTGACGTCAAAAATTGCGGAGACCTGAGAGTCGACTTATTTTCACCACTCCCTGCTGTTGCCATGGCGACCCAAAGCGAGGAGGAAAGGAGTGAGCGGCCGCGTTGCGGCGGACCGGTTTTGAGCGGTGTCGCCTGTTTTCCGTTGGAGGATACAAATCCAGGAGACGGCACCACAACGAACTCCCGATTTTTGGTATTTCAAAAAGAAGGGCCGTAGTGCGTTCGCAATTGCGTTAAAAAACATGTTTTAGGATTGCCGTAATTAAATGTTATAAAGATGTCGCCTACAAAGCTTCTAAATTTCCTGATTTTTGACGTCACCGATCAAAAGAAGCGAGGAGGCGAGAGGCGGGAAAATCAAACGCCAAAAATAAAAAGGCGCGCGCGCGCGCGGGAAAATTTTTTTTCGCGATGCGGTTTTTTTTGCGTGTTTATGACTGCAACTTGCATCGTTTTAGACAATAAAAATAAATACGACCTTTGGGGTGTCAGTGCCCCTTTAACCTCGAACCGCGCGCCAAGGTAAGGCGGACCTACTCTCCAGTCAGGACGTTCGCTGGTTGTCGTACAATGTTGCCAAGCGTCTTTCGCCGAAGCGTACACCACTGAGCGCAGAAAGAAATTTAAAAAAATAATTATAAAACGTACACGTGTCGTCTTCGACAGCGAAATAGCAAGGACAATTAAATAAAATGCCTAAAGCGGTAACAAACCGAAAATTTTCAAAAAGATCTAAAGTCTCAAGGCGCTCCCTTCAGAATGCGCCAAAAGTCGCATGGCCTTTGCATCAACGATGGCTGCGCTCGCGGCAGCTCTGGCTTCCACAACATGCAGGAACAGAGGCTGCGATCGTTATAAAGTCAGCTCCAACCCTGAAAGATGCCCCGTCCTACAATATGTGACGCTACGATTCTGTGTGGATACCTCCTCCTGCGTTCCGAGACAATTGTGCCGCTAACGTAAGCCAGAGCCGTTTATACTGAGAGAGTTTGGCCTTCTTAAGGAGATTTTGACAGTCTGAAAACCACAGCAGCGTAGTCTGACAACCGGGGGATGACTACTTCCGTCCGCCATATTGTGGATCTGACTCATAGGAACTCTACGCGATTTCTCAGGAATGAACAAGACAAAGAAGTAACGCCATATTGTGTTATCGCGAAATCCGCTCGTTCTAGCGGCCAACAAGCTCCGCCCATCGGCCAAACTCTCTCAGTATAAACGGCTCTGACGTAAGCCATCGGCGATGCAGCAAACGGCACCATCTTGTCATTGCGCACCCCAGTGACGTGCCCCTGGCGCACCCCAGCATGGCGGAAACGGTACGGGGCGCCAGCATCGCTCAAAATGGCAGCGCACAGGAACCTTTCTTGCAAACCTGTATAGATGATCCTCGTAGAACAGCAGTGCGAGCTGGGTCCGCGACGCGTAATTAATTCTAGAGTTGCTATGTGCGCGAGCACTATTAGAGCCTTTTTTTTTTTTTTTTTTGCTTTTTACGTCAGGAAGGTGTAGGTAAGCACGTTTATTGTGAAGCCAATCATCCAGGAGCTAGGGAGCGCGATTCTCACACCGCAGTACCACCATCGCTGAAAGTTGCCAATAAAGACAGGCTGCAGTGAAGCTATGGTGGGCTTGCGAGTCCCTTCGATGTACCCCTTCTTTCACCTTCTATTTCCTGTAGTGCAAGTGGTGCTGCTATGCACTTATCGATGCCTCTCCAGCCCGCTATAACCCACAACAGCTCCGCATGTTGAGTCACTGAGTCACCTTCGCAAGCGCGGTCGTCTTACCTCCCCCTTCCAGCCCACCATAATATCGTCATCGTCAAAAAGCTTGTTGACGAAATTTTGGAGATCTCATTGTTGACAACACCAGCAATACGATAACTAAAACTTTGACATCTCGTTTTGTGAAGGATAGGCTGAAAGAAAACGACCACCTTTATCCCTGAAAGTAAAAGATGACTAAGAAACTTCTTGGTCAGTGGCGTTGCGTGCGAGTGTGGGTCGTACACTAGTGTCAGAAAGCTTGTGTAAAATGAGAAACGTTCCTACCGTGTGAGTTAAACGCGCGCGTGTGAGGATTACGCCAAAAAAGCTAAAATCAAACCGAAAAACAAAAATGAAAGACGTTTACAGCTTCCTGTAACGCCGATGTAGAGCGCAGCTCTTGAGGTGGAGGAGAGAGGGTACTGAGGTGAGGGTATGCCCCTCCTCCTCATCCGCACCCTCTCCTCCTTTCACGCGCGAACCGCGCGTCCTCACGCGCACGTGACTTCCACCGGAACGTCACGCGATCGACGTTTCGGCGCCACGCCGAAACGTCACCGTGTCGAAACGTCACACGACGTTTCGGCGCCGTCCCATAATGCACCGCGCGGTTACGCCGACGCCGACGGCGACGCCGCTCAAGCCGGAAGCGGGCGCCTAAGAGCTGCGCTCTAATAAGTAAAAAAAAAATAAAAACTTTTATGGGCTCGACTGTTTGAACGTCGACCTTATATATTATTTTCATTTCCCTGCCACTTCTTGATGATAGAAAATGAACACAAATATAGCACACAAGTTCCGGAAGACGACAGCACACTACGGATCTCGGAACACGGTGATTCGTTCTCGCACCCAAATCGCGCACACAGCGCAGTCTACGATTTGCATTGAAGGTGGACGCCTGGCCTTTTTGGCGCATTCCGTGACGCTGCTTTGCGTAACCGTGACCTCATGTAAATGTGTCGGTGACACCCGGCAGCCCACGAGGAGGGGCGGGCAAAGTATCTTTCGTCGAGTTGCATCTGAGTTTGGGGTTTGTATACTAAATAAAATTTAAAGATAAAAATAAAACTGTACCAAGATGTTGTAAAGTCACTCACGCTTATTGTATTACAAAGAATCCCTCCCACAGGGAGAAAGAGAGTGGGGGAAGAAGATATAGTGTGCGTTGGTTGCTGAACACTGGTAGACGCAGTTTTCAGAGCACCCTCGACGACAGCTTTCTGTGGTTAGCTGGTAGATGCAGTCAAAGGTACGGGATCCTTGTCTCTTCGGAAATACCGCAGAAAGTTTCCATTGAGTATATTAATATCCTGTGAACTTAATCTTACCTACAGCCATAATTAGCTGCATTTCGGAGTTACGACACTCGAGCCATTTCGGAAATACCGCAGAAAGTTTCCATTGAGTATATTAATATCCTGTGAACTTAATCTTACCTACAGCCATAATTAGCTGCATTTCGGAGTTACGACACTCGAGCCATTTCGGAAATACCGCAGAAAGTTTCCATTGAGTATATTAATATCCTGTGAACTTAATCTTACCTACAGCCATAATTAGCTGCATTTCGGAGTTACGACACTCGAGCCATTTCGGAAATACCGCAGAAAGTTTCCATTGAGTATATTAATATCCTGTGAACTTAATCTTACCTACAGCCATAATTAGCTGCATTTCGGAGTTACGACACTCGAGCCATTTCGGAAATACCGCAGAAAGTTTCCATTGAGTATATTAATATCCTGTGAACTTAATCTTACCTACAGCCATAATTAGCTGCATTTCGGAGTTACGACACTCGAGCCATTTCGGAAATACCGCAGAAAGTTTCCATTGAGTATATTAATATCCTGTGAACTTAATCTTACCTACAGCCATAATTAGCTGCATTTCGGAGTTACGACACTCGAGCCATTTCGGAAATACCGCAGAAAGTTTCCATTGAGTATATTAATATCCTGTGAACTTAATCTTACCTACAGCCATAATTAGCTGCATTTCGGAGTTACGACACTCGAGCCATTTCGGAAATACCGCAGAAAGTTTCCATTGAGTATATTAATATCCTGTGAACTTAATCTTACCTACAGCCATAATTAGCTGCATTTCGGAGTTACGACACTCGAGCCATTTCGGAAATACCGCAGAAAGTTTCCATTGAGTATATTAATATCCTGTGAACTTAATCTTACCTACAGCCATAATTAGCTGCATTTCGGAGTTACGACACTCGAGCCATTTCGGAAATACCGCAGAAAGTTTCCATTGAGTATATTAATATCCTGTGAACTTAATCTTACCTACAGCCATAATTAGCTGCATTTCGGAGTTACGACACTCGAGCCATTTCGGAAATACCGCAGAAAGTTTCCATTGAGTATATTAATATCCTGTGAACTTAATCTTACCTACAGCCATAATTAGCTGCATTTCGGAGTTACGACACTCGAGCCATTTCGGAAATACCGCAGAAAGTTTCCATTGAGTATATTAATATCCTGTGAACTTAATCTTACCTACAGCCATAATTAGCTGCATTTCGGAGTTACGACACTCGAGCCATTTCGGAAATACCGCAGAAAGTTTCCATTGAGTATATTAATATCCTGTGAACTTAATCTTACCTACAGCCATAATTAGCTGCATTTCGGAGTTACGACACTCGAGCCATTTCGGAAATACCGCAGAAAGTTTCCATTGAGTATATTAATATCCTGTGAACTTAATCTTACCTACAGCCATAATTAGCTGCATTTCGGAGTTACGACACTCGAGCCATTTCGGAAATACCGCAGAAAGTTTCCATTGAGTATATTAATATCCTGTGAACTTAATCTTACCTACAGCCATAATTAGCTGCATTTCGGAGTTACGACACTCGAGCCATTTCGGAAATACCGCAGAAAGTTTCCATTGAGTATATTAATATCCTGTGAACTTAATCTTACCTACAGCCATAATTAGCTGCATTTCGGAGTTACGACACTCGAGCCATTTCGGAAATACCGCAGAAAGTTTCCATTGAGTATATTAATATCCTGTGAACTTAATCTTACCTACAGCCATAATTAGCTGCATTTCGGAGTTACGACACTCGAGCCATTTCGGAAATACCGCAGAAAGTTTCCATTGAGTATATTAATATCCTGTGAACTTAATCTTACCTACAGCCATAATTAGCTGCATTTCGGAGTTACGACACTCGAGCCATTTCGGAAATACCGCAGAAAGTTTCCATTGAGTATATTAATATCCTGTGAACTTAATCTTACCTACAGCCATAATTAGCTGCATTTCGGAGTTACGACACTCGAGCCATTTCGGAAATACCGCAGAAAGTTTCCATTGAGTATATTAATATCCTGTGAACTTAATCTTACCTACAGCCATAATTAGCTGCATTTCGGAGTTACGACACTCGAGCCATTTCGGAAATACCGCAGAAAGTTTCCATTGAGTATATTAATATCCTGTGAACTTAATCTTACCTACAGCCATAATTAGCTGCATTTCGGAGTTACGACACTCGAGCCATTTCGGAAATACCGCAGAAAGTTTCCATTGAGTATATTAATATCCTGTGAACTTAATCTTACCTACAGCCATAATTAGCTGCATTTCGGAGTTACGACACTCGAGCCATTTCGGAAATACCGCAGAAAGTTTCCATTGAGTATATTAATATCCTGTGAACTTAATCTTACCTACAGCCATAATTAGCTGCATTTCGGAGTTACGACACTCGAGCCATTTCGGAAATACCGCAGAAAGTTTCCATTGAGTATATTAATATCCTGTGAACTTAATCTTACCTACAGCCATAATTAGCTGCATTTCGGAGTTACGACACTCGAGCCATTTCGGAAATACCGCAGAAAGTTTCCATTGAGTATATTAATATCCTGTGAACTTAATCTTACCTACAGCCATAATTAGCTGCATTTCGGAGTTACGACACTCGAGCCATTTCGGAAATACCGCAGAAAGTTTCCATTGAGTATATTAATATCCTGTGAACTTAATCTTACCTACAGCCATAATTAGCTGCATTTCGGAGTTACGACACTCGAGCCATTTCGGAAATACCGCAGAAAGTTTCCATTGAGTATATTAATATCCTGTGAACTTAATCTTACCTACAGCCATAATTAGCTGCATTTCGGAGTTACGACACTCGAGCCATTTCGGAAATACCGCAGAAAGTTTCCATTGAGTATATTAATATCCTGTGAACTTAATCTTACCTACAGCCATAATTAGCTGCATTTCGGAGTTACGACACTCGAGCCATTTCGGAAATACCGCAGAAAGTTTCCATTGAGTATATTAATATCCTGTGAACTTAATCTTACCTACAGCCATAATTAGCTGCATTTCGGAGTTACGACACTCGAGCCATTTCGGAAATACCGCAGAAAGTTTCCATTGAGTATATTAATATCCTGTGAACTTAATCTTACCTACAGCCATAATTAGCTGCATTTCGGAGTTACGACACTCGAGCCATTTCGGAAATACCGCAGAAAGTTTCCATTGAGTATATTAATATCCTGTGAACTTAATCTTACCTACAGCCATAATTAGCTGCATTTCGGAGTTACGACACTCGAGCCATTTCGGAAATACCGCAGAAAGTTTCCATTGAGTATATTAATATCCTGTGAACTTAATCTTACCTACAGCCATAATTAGCTGCATTTCGGAGTTACGACACTCGAGCCATTTCGGAAATACCGCAGAAAGTTTCCATTGAGTATATTAATATCCTGTGAACTTAATCTTACCTACAGCCATAATTAGCTGCATTTCGGAGTTACGACACTCGAGCCATTTCGGAAATACCGCAGAAAGTTTCCATTGAGTATATTAATATCCTGTGAACTTAATCTTACCTACAGCCATAATTAGCTGCATTTCGGAGTTACGACACTCGAGCCATTTCGGAAATACCGCAGAAAGTTTCCATTGAGTATATTAATATCCTGTGAACTTAATCTTACCTACAGCCATAATTAGCTGCATTTCGGAGTTACGACACTCGAGCCATTTCGGAAATACCGCAGAAAGTTTCCATTGAGTATATTAATATCCTGTGAACTTAATCTTACCTACAGCCATAATTAGCTGCATTTCGGAGTTACGACACTCGAGCCATTTCGGAAATACCGCAGAAAGTTTCCATTGAGTATATTAATATCCTGTGAACTTAATCTTACCTACAGCCATAATTAGCTGCATTTCGGAGTTACGACACTCGAGCCATTTCGGAAATACCGCAGAAAGTTTCCATTGAGTATATTAATATCCTGTGAACTTAATCTTACCTACAGCCATAATTAGCTGCATTTCGGAGTTACGACACTCGAGCCATTTCGGAAATACCGCAGAAAGTTTCCATTGAGTATATTAATATCCTGTGAACTTAATCTTACCTACAGCCATAATTAGCTGCATTTCGGAGTTACGACACTCGAGCCATTTCGGAAATACCGCAGAAAGTTTCCATTGAGTATATTAATATCCTGTGAACTTAATCTTACCTACAGCCATAATTAGCTGCATTTCGGAGTTACGACACTCGAGCCATTTCGGAAATACCGCAGAAAGTTTCCATTGAGTATATTAATATCCTGTGAACTTAATCTTACCTACAGCCATAATTAGCTGCATTTCGGAGTTACGACACTCGAGCCATTTCGGAAATACCGCAGAAAGTTTCCATTGAGTATATTAATATCCTGTGAACTTAATCTTACCTACAGCCATAATTAGCTGCATTTCGGAGTTACGACACTCGAGCCATTTCGGAAATACCGCAGAAAGTTTCCATTGAGTATATTAATATCCTGTGAACTTAATCTTACCTACAGCCATAATTAGCTGCATTTCGGAGTTACGACACTCGAGCCATTTCGGAAATACCGCAGAAAGTTTCCATTGAGTATATTAATATCCTGTGAACTTAATCTTACCTACAGCCATAATTAGCTGCATTTCGGAGTTACGACACTCGAGCCATTTCGGAAATACCGCAGAAAGTTTCCATTGAGTATATTAATATCCTGTGAACTTAATCTTACCTACAGCCATAATTAGCTGCATTTCGGAGTTACGACACTCGAGCCATTTCGGAAATACCGCAGAAAGTTTCCATTGAGTATATTAATATCCTGTGAACTTAATCTTACCTACAGCCATAATTAGCTGCATTTCGGAGTTACGACACTCGAGCCATTTCGGAAATACCGCAGAAAGTTTCCATTGAGTATATTAATATCCTGTGAACTTAATCTTACCTACAGCCATAATTAGCTGCATTTCGGAGTTACGACACTCGAGCCATTTCGGAAATACCGCAGAAAGTTTCCATTGAGTATATTAATATCCTGTGAACTTAATCTTACCTACAGCCATAATTAGCTGCATTTCGGAGTTACGACACTCGAGCCATTTCGGAAATACCGCAGAAAGTTTCCATTGAGTATATTAATATCCTGTGAACTTAATCTTACCTACAGCCATAATTAGCTGCATTTCGGAGTTACGACACTCGAGCCATTTCGGAAATACCGCAGAAAGTTTCCATTGAGTATATTAATATCCTGTGAACTTAATCTTACCTACAGCCATAATTAGCTGCATTTCGGAGTTACGACACTCGAGCCATTTCGGAAATACCGCAGAAAGTTTCCATTGAGTATATTAATATCCTGTGAACTTAATCTTACCTACAGCCATAATTAGCTGCATTTCGGAGTTACGACACTCGAGCCATTTCGGAAATACCGCAGAAAGTTTCCATTGAGTATATTAATATCCTGTGAACTTAATCTTACCTACAGCCATAATTAGCTGCATTTCGGAGTTACGACACTCGAGCCATTTCGGAAATACCGCAGAAAGTTTCCATTGAGTATATTAATATCCTGTGAACTTAATCTTACCTACAGCCATAATTAGCTGCATTTCGGAGTTACGACACTCGAGCCATTTCGGAAATACCGCAGAAAGTTTCCATTGAGTATATTAATATCCTGTGAACTTAATCTTACCTACAGCCATAATTAGCTGCATTTCGGAGTTACGACACTCGAGCCATTTCGGAAATACCGCAGAAAGTTTCCATTGAGTATATTAATATCCTGTGAACTTAATCTTACCTACAGCCATAATTAGCTGCATTTCGGAGTTACGACACTCGAGCCATTTCGGAAATACCGCAGAAAGTTTCCATTGAGTATATTAATATCCTGTGAACTTAATCTTACCTACAGCCATAATTAGCTGCATTTCGGAGTTACGACACTCGAGCCATTTCGGAAATACCGCAGAAAGTTTCCATTGAGTATATTAATATCCTGTGAACTTAATCTTACCTACAGCCATAATTAGCTGCATTTCGGAGTTACGACACTCGAGCCATTTCGGAAATACCGCAGAAAGTTTCCATTGAGTATATTAATATCCTGTGAACTTAATCTTACCTACAGCCATAATTAGCTGCATTTCGGAGTTACGACACTCGAGCCATTTCGGAAATACCGCAGAAAGTTTCCATTGAGTATATTAATATCCTGTGAACTTAATCTTACCTACAGCCATAATTAGCTGCATTTCGGAGTTACGACACTCGAGCCATTTCGGAAATACCGCAGAAAGTTTCCATTGAGTATATTAATATCCTGTGAACTTAATCTTACCTACAGCCATAATTAGCTGCATTTCGGAGTTACGACACTCGAGCCATTTCGGAAATACCGCAGAAAGTTTCCATTGAGTATATTAATATCCTGTGAACTTAATCTTACCTACAGCCATAATTAGCTGCATTTCGGAGTTACGACACTCGAGCCATTTCGGAAATACCGCAGAAAGTTTCCATTGAGTATATTAATATCCTGTGAACTTAATCTTACCTACAGCCATAATTAGCTGCATTTCGGAGTTACGACACTCGAGCCATTTCGGAAATACCGCAGAAAGTTTCCATTGAGTATATTAATATCCTGTGAACTTAATCTTACCTACAGCCATAATTAGCTGCATTTCGGAGTTACGACACTCGAGCCATTTCGGAAATACCGCAGAAAGTTTCCATTGAGTATATTAATATCCTGTGAACTTAATCTTACCTACAGCCATAATTAGCTGCATTTCGGAGTTACGACACTCGAGCCATTTCGGAAATACCGCAGAAAGTTTCCATTGAGTATATTAATATCCTGTGAACTTAATCTTACCTACAGCCATAATTAGCTGCATTTCGGAGTTACGACACTCGAGCCATTTCGGAAATACCGCAGAAAGTTTCCATTGAGTATATTAATATCCTGTGAACTTAATCTTACCTACAGCCATAATTAGCTGCATTTCGGAGTTACGACACTCGAGCCATTTCGGAAATACCGCAGAAAGTTTCCATTGAGTATATTAATATCCTGTGAACTTAATCTTACCTACAGCCATAATTAGCTGCATTTCGGAGTTACGACACTCGAGCCATTTCGGAAATACCGCAGAAAGTTTCCATTGAGTATATTAATATCCTGTGAACTTAATCTTACCTACAGCCATAATTAGCTGCATTTCGGAGTTACGACACTCGAGCCATTTCGGAAATACCGCAGAAAGTTTCCATTGAGTATATTAATATCCTGTGAACTTAATCTTACCTACAGCCATAATTAGCTGCATTTCGGAGTTACGACACTCGAGCCATTTCGGAAATACCGCAGAAAGTTTCCATTGAGTATATTAATATCCTGTGAACTTAATCTTACCTACAGCCATAATTAGCTGCATTTCGGAGTTACGACACTCGAGCCATTTCGGAAATACCGCAGAAAGTTTCCATTGAGTATATTAATATCCTGTGAACTTAATCTTACCTACAGCCATAATTAGCTGCATTTCGGAGTTACGACACTCGAGCCATTTCGGAAATACCGCAGAAAGTTTCCATTGAGTATATTAATATCCTGTGAACTTAATCTTACCTACAGCCATAATTAGCTGCATTTCGGAGTTACGACACTCGAGCCATTTCGGAAATACCGCAGAAAGTTTCCATTGAGTATATTAATATCCTGTGAACTTAATCTTACCTACAGCCATAATTAGCTGCATTTCGGAGTTACGACACTCGAGCCATTTCGGAAATACCGCAGAAAGTTTCCATTGAGTATATTAATATCCTGTGAACTTAATCTTACCTACAGCCATAATTAGCTGCATTTCGGAGTTACGACACTCGAGCCATTTCGGTGCCTGGATTGTTGCTTCCAGTTATCTGAATCTTTATCTGAAATCGCAGGAAACTGTTTTCAGTCTTCCAGATGTCGAAACAGTCCGCGATAGAGCGAAGTATCGCCTGAGCTTCCTGACATTCTATCTAAACATTAGGAGGTTGCATATTCGAATAAAATGGACTAAAAGACGGTTATCGGCGAAACATATGGTTATGAAATCAGAGACTCCGGCAAAGAACATGTAGAACAAAATATGTGGAAATTGAAGCAAGCATGCCAAATTTCAGAGTAGCGCGGTACTTGGCACCGCAAATTTTTTTTTTTTTTTCTCGTTATTGTAAAAAGGCATTATTTTGATCACGAGCGAAATAATATGCTGGGAACGAGGGACGAATTTCGCCCGGAGGAGTTTGCTCTGTGCGTGGCGTCAGAGCAGCCACGGACCAAGCGAACGTGCCACTCGAGTCTAGCCTTCAGAAGTTTGGAAACAAATAAATTAAAATGTACAAAACAACAAGAAACCAGATTCCGGACCAAACCGAAGCGAGAATTCCGCAATACATTTTAAGATAAGACATTTCACATCACCGTGGCTTAGGAACGAGTATCAAGTTAACTTTAGATATGGAGCGGTTATGACGGACGTATGTTCATGTGCTCCCTCAGTACGCGGGTGTGGGGACCCAAGTTCCCAGTTTGATACAAAATGGCGACCAGGGGTCACGGTCTGGACGGGTGGTCGGGGGTCTCTTCTTTTGGTGCCGTTTCCGCTTTCTTGGTCACCCGTTCCTTGATCTTGCTTTGGGACCGGGGCTGAGGCTGGGGCGGGGGCTGGGCTTGAGGCTGCAGCTCAGGGGACTGATCCTGTGGTCGGTCATGCGCAAGTCCATCGGCGGGCTTCTTGCTATGCTTTAAGTGCTTTTTAGTCCGCTTCTTTTTGTCTTTTGGCTCGACGACGTCAACGCCCTGGAGCCCGCCTGGCCGTTTGTCTTCTGTCCCGGTTCCCAGTGCCTCCTGTTCCTGAGACTTGGCCTTGGGTCTTGGGACCGCAGAGTCTGCCTTTACGTGCGATTGGTACGTCGCAGTCGTAGAATTCGTTTTTCTGGCGAGGACGCTGGCAGGGTCCATCTGCCCGGTTTTGCGCTGATAAACGTCATAGACGAAAAAGAAAGATATATATTATTTCAAGGGTGTAAACGGAATCACGTTATGAGCACGACAGAAGATTATAAATTCAGGTAGGGTGTACTAGAACCGGGAGTTGTGCCGACCGGGTCGGCCTCTTTCAGTCTTGGGTAGTTACTTTTAAAAAAGTAGTTAGTTACAGTTACAAATAGTTTGTCAAAATGTATTTAAGTTACAATTACAGTTACTTAAAAATAAAAGTAACACGTTATAGTTCCAGGTACATTGTTATGATGTATTAGTTACTTTTAAGATACTTTCGTTTTTTTCTCTATTTACTTAGAAGACACTAATGGTAACACAGATTGACTGCGATTTATACTTATTTAAAAGTCTCAGAAAACTCTAGTTTCTCTTTTTGAGGTATATATTGTTACCGTCGCACGACTTTATTGAATCAAAGCGTTTGCTGATTCGGTACAAGATGGACTGAATAATAAATTATTTAGTCCATGTTGGTAACGCGGCAGCGATTGCTTTTCGAATATCATACAACTTTCCCATTTTGATGCTAAGCGCATTCCATGCTAAAGAGGCGCTCAACGGGTGAGCTACACGAGGTATTCAAACGTAAAACAAGAACAAGAACAGAAAAAAAAACTGTTTTAATGGTGGGAAAGTCGTTGATGTATCGTAGCGGGGTAAGTAATGTCACGTGATAACGACGTCACCTGACGTAATGCAGTCAGACCAACTCGAACAAGAAAGGCCCGTTGAGGTTTCCCATATAAACCACCGCTTTAAGAGGCAAACAATACGGGACAGCAGCTGGTAGACCCGATTTAAGGAGCAAGGTTTGAGCAGCGTATACCTTTGGGATCTGAGAGAGCAGCTTGTGCAGAAGGGTCCTGAAGAAGGCGCTCTCGACCTTAGGGTCGGGTGACTTGACCGTGGACGTCATCTTTCCTGACGCGAATCGCGGGAGCGATTTTTCGGCCGCCTTGTCCTGCAGGTAGATGATTAGGGTATGGTTATGGTATCGCTGATTGTGATATCAATATTGTGAATGATACGCAGTTTTGACCGTGACAACCATAGTGTAATATAGTGTGACGTAAAGAATGGGCCACCCCCATAAGCCAGCGGCTCACTCGGTTGTCAGCGCACCTAGCGGCTGTTGTGAAATTGATCTCGACTTCCTGTTTATGCGCTTCCGTTCACTAGATGGCTAAAGACATATATGGCTGCCATCTGAATGGTGGATAACTAATATCATTGATTCTGTTTGTATTAGGTGGTACCTTGCGCCACCTAGTTTGCGGTGACTAACTAGAATTTAGAATTTAGGTAGGAATCGATTGCTCAAATAAACGCGAAAATTCTATATTTCAAAGAGCACCATGAACACTAATGGACAGCAAATTAAAACTGCTTCACTCACTTAAAAAGAAAGAGGTCAAACCAAACAAGAGAATTGAGTAATGCACTAATATTTATTGCAACCACAAAGACAATCACAAATAAAAAGCTCTTCTGCAGGCGTCTGTAAAAATGTGTACCCCATTTCAACGTAAGTGAGAGCGAGATTTGTGCCCATCTTAAATACTCTACTCAAGATGCTGTATTTCAAATACTTTTGGTAGCATTTTGGTATCTTGCAAATAGATTTAGTCTAGAGTATTCGCTACTCCATCTTAAATTCATTTCACACTATCTTGTACTCAGTATCTCAAAACACATTTGGCAACCCTGGAAGATAATGTTCCCCGGGACAATCTACGGAGCTAGGGGTCGTCAGACTCCAGGGTAAAGTTGAACAGATTGCAAACTTGGAGCCAAGCAACCAAACACAGAACAGGAAACAAGGCACGAGCAACACCAACACCTCCTAGACAACTTTCAAGCCTGCGCGTCACGTGACGTGACGTCACGTTCCGGAAGCCTGCGAGGGTGCTGATTGGATTCGAGTTGCGAGTCAACCTTCGCGTGGGACTATGATAGGAAACGAGTCCCACGGCGAACGTTGATGCGGCACTCGCATCCAATTAGCGCCCGTGCAGGCCTCCGGGACGTGACGTCATGTCACGTGATGCCCAAGCTTTGAAAGTTGTCAAGGTGGTGTTGGCAAAACGCAGTCAACAAAAGACCAAATGATTAGCCCCAAGTACGCTTGCCTCTACGTGTCATCTTGTCCACTTTTCCTTTTTTTTTTCATGCTCCAAATATAACGAATGTATAAATAATTAGGCCCCGCTGAGCCAGCTAGCGGGTATTGTGAACCATAACAGCTGTGCTGCGATAGGGCTTCAGGGTTTCAGAGGCCACTCTTCACGTATCACTATATTACTCTATGTGACAACGTATTAATGGGTATGCAAAGTGACGCCGTGGCCGTGGCGAGCCGGAGAAAGT
Organism: Ixodes scapularis; assembly: GCF_016920785.2. Classification (NCBI taxonomy): domain Eukaryota; kingdom Metazoa; phylum Arthropoda; class Arachnida; order Ixodida; family Ixodidae; genus Ixodes; species Ixodes scapularis. The sequence continues at coordinate 79,372,575 of NW_024609868.1, forward strand.
TCACTGCAAAGCCGGGAGACTTCACTCCTCTCCACGACACGTCCCGGCAAGCTAAGGCGTCCCGCGCCGTTGACGTGTCCCATGACGAAACCCACTGGATGCTACGAAACCCACTGGATGCTACTAATCACGTTCACGAGCGGGGTGGAAGGGAGGTCAAGGCTTCGTTCGGCAAAGGATTGCGTGCAGTGGGGCCTCGTGGCGGGGTGACCGGCCCAACTCCCGAACGCAGCGAAACGCACCGAGCATGTGGACAGAGGGTTGGGCCAGTCACATCGCTTCCCCCTCTCCGACTCACCACGGCTGGCAACGCCTCGCTGTCTAGTTCAAATAGAAAAGCGAATTTAGCTTTTTTGACGGAGCGGTGAGCCGTTCATGAACCACGCCGCCAGTTCGCATAACTCTTTACCCGAAGGGATGCATGTACGGAAACTTACGCAATGGAAATAGACCTCACTGTAGAGCAAGGCTATTACTTTGGCTGATTTACGAAAATGACTCCCCTCCCCCCTCTTCCCCCCCCCCCCCCCCTTCTTACAGGCAATTCTTTGCTGCTTCTTTCTCCATATTAAGTGGTCACTAGCAACTTGGGCCCATCGGGACGACCAACTGGGACCATCGATGTTCGTGTCTATGCCCCGCAGTCCTGGAGCGGCCCGAATGCACGGGAGTTCGGAGAGGCGCGAGGCCACATGACCGCCGAAACGCTGCTACGATATATATCTTTTTATTTCTCTTACCATCGACCTATAATCAAACGAGTACGCCCATCGATGAGTTTCGTCTCCAAAGATTAAATGTAACTCGCGTTTCTATCTGCACTTGTTTCGATTGCATGTGTGACTTCTGACTGAATACGCTTGAGTTGTGTCTTGACATTATTTCGTTCGTTTTCATGTGTATTGTTCGGTAGTGTAAAGCGCCGTTCACACATATGCAACCGAATACGATCGAGAGAGACCAGACCGGTTTTTAAGCCTCTTGCGACGTCTCAGGACCGGATGCGATGCAGCGGAGCTGGTCCTAAGAAGTCGCAAGAGGCTTAAAAACCGGTCTGGTCTCTCTCGGGCGTACTCGGTTCCAAGAGTGTGAACGGACCTTAAGTTTACCTCGTGTTTAAATATTTGTTTCGTTCGATTGATTTTGTGACTAACCAATAAATGTGTTCCATTTCATACTTGTGTTTGATCCCATTGATTTCGTTACAACCAAATTAATTTGCTACATTTTATTCATCTGTTTTACTTCTCTACACTCGACTCGTAGACGTTGCCACGCATAAAATCTGCTGCGGCCATGTTGTATACACAGCCTTCCCGTTTTTTTTAAATGTAAGTTGCCTTCGCTATACAAACCCTTGGAAGGGCCAATTTGTTTTTTAAGCTGCGATCAAGAGAGGGGGGCATCTACCAAGACAGGATTTAGTAGTACGGTGCATTATGAGAGATTTCAGAAAAAGTGTACAGCGCTTTGCTTCGTTCGAAGTGGTTTTCTCTTTGCGTCGGTTATTTCGAACTTTGCTTGCTTTGGATCAGAGATGGCAGCAAGGACACTACTGCAATTAAATTAGATTAAGCTGTAATTAGCATTGCATATAATTACCTTTCTGATCTGGTAATTTAGTAATGTAATTAATTATTTTCAGGTGGCAACTTTGAGATAATTACTCATTACTTCTTTCGAGGCCCATCTGAGTGCAAATTTTGAGACGGGGTACTCGGGAGCAAGACGAGCACACAAAGGCGGGGTCGAAAGGCGAAGTGAATGGAGAAAAGCTTTCGAGTAAAGACATAACTAGAAAGCTACGGTTCACGAACCTTCAGACAAGACGGATTCATGGCACCATGCTAAGGGGGGCGATGCCAGGATACAGTGCGGGGGCACGCCACTAAGATCAACACATATTAAAATTTGAGCTGAGAAGTCAGTAGTAATTTTAACTCTCCTTGTCAAGTATCCAAAAATTTTGCCAGTAGCCTTGTCCTTGGCAGGTAAATATGCTTTTTGTTGTGGGATACGGCAAAGCAGGCGCAGTGCAGAGCAGTATCTATTCTTGCTTTTCCCGTAGTATGCCTCTCTGCCTCTTCCTCTGCTTTCACGTTGGGGAGTTTAATCAGGAAAAATTAATGCGCAGATATTGCCACTTGTTTGTTGGGCAAGGATACATTTTAGAAGGCGTCCACCACCCCTTTTGTTTTCTAGCGGCGTTTCTGCCAGGAAAACATCGGGCTCCGTTGCGTGGCAACGCGAGATAACTTGCACTAATCTTGTGTTTTGGAACAATACTCCTCAAAATTTGTTGTTGCTGTTAGCGCTGAGAAAGTAGGAAATAGAACGAAAGACAATCCTGTACTCACTCGGGGTGATATAATGTCCAGGAATGCGTCGACCAGCGCTCAAGTGGGAAAATAAATCACACTGCGTCCGAGACCGATTACGTTTCGCTCGTTTCCCCAGACCTATGCAAAATGGGTTCGGGAACGATAGATCCCGTTTGGCTGAAATCCCATAAGGAGCAGTCTAGCGCGTCTCACTATGGTCGTTACGATTTCACGTAAAAACGAGCTGCCATGGCACGACCAAACGAAATGAACGACGACTTTTCCAAAATCAGGAGGACGGAATCGCATCAGTCATTAACCGATCGACTTCACCGTTGAACAGCAAAACCGGGGAGTTGACTGTTTTCAGTAATACTTAAAAAGAAGTTGTTAGTTATGTTTAACACTTTCGGGGGGTCCTCACTTTTAGAGCGCAGCTCTTAGGCCCCCGTTTCCGGCTTGAGCGGCGTCGCCATCGGCGTCGCCGTCGGCGTAACCGCGCGTAACCCTCGTAACCCTCGTGAGGGTTACGAGGGTTACTCTCACGAGGGTTACTCTCACGAGGGTTACCCTTATGAGGATCACGAGGGGTTACGAGGGTTACTCTCACGAGGATTACCCTCACGAGGATCACGAGAGTTACCCTCGTAACCCTCGAGGGTTACCCTCACGAGGATCACGAGGGTTACCCTCGTAACCCTCGCGAGGGTAACTCTGTTGAGGGTAACTAACCCTCGTAACCCTCGTGAGGGTTACGAGGGTTACTCTCACGAGGGTTACGAGGGTAACCCTCGAGAAAATAACCCTCGTAACCCTCACGAGGGTTACTCTCACGAGGGTTACCCTCACGAGGATCACGAGGGATATGAGAGTTACCTTCAAGAGGGTTATGAGAGTTACCCTTACGAGGGTCACGAGAGTTACCCTCACGAGGATCACGAGAGTTACCCTCACAAGGGTTACAGGGTTACCCTCACAAGGGTCACAAGGGTTACCCTCACGAGGGTCCGGATGGTTACCGTCACGAGGGTCACGAGGGTTACCCTCACGAGGGTCACGAGAGTTACCCTCACGAGGGCCATGAGGGTGACCCCCCTGAGTTCACGTGACCCCCCTGAGGTCACGTGACCCCCTCAGGTCACGTGACCTCAGGGAGTCACCTATCTCTCAGTACGCTTCCATCCTATCCCTCAGTACCCTTCTATCCTCCTCCTCAAGAGCTGCGCTCTAATCCGGCGTTACAGGGAGTTGTAAACAGCTTTCATTTTTTTTTCTTTCAAAAGAGAAAACATTACGGACACTCACTTCGAGGCGCATATATATGGATGTAGGGGTGCACCAAAAAGACCGCGGAGTTAAGAAAAGCTGTAAATAAAATGGGCCTGAAGGAAGGGCAAAGTAATTCCGAAATACTTCCAATACTTTTCAAAATTACAATGTAGTGTAATTACTTATTTAGTGTGTGGTAATATGTAATTTAATTACATTTGCGTATTTTATGTAAGTAATTAGTAATGTAATTTAATTACTTTTGAAAAGTGATTTTGCCATCCCTGCTCTGGATTACGTGATAAAGCGCGAACTGTTTTTGCTTTGCTGCGCACCCATACGAAACCGTTGTTTGGTTTCGTATGGGTGCGTGTATCTCAGCGTAGTCGCACCGTAAGCAGAATGACCGTTCGCTCATTAGACCACATAGCCCTCGTCCTGGTATTTCCTTTCATCGTATTAACAGGGGGGTTTTCAAAGCGAGTGCCACTAAAGCTGGCCCACTGCAGACCTAAACCACCGTAAGGCACTGCAGGCGTTCGCGAGAACTTAATTTATCATATCAAGTGTGTCTACGTAAGTGGAGTGCGCACCTTTTTCCGTTTGGTCTGCTTGGCAGGGAGCGCTGCCACCGCGGAGGGTGCCGGCGGAACCTCCGGTCCTGGCGCTGCATCGGCAAGCGCCATAAGGTCCAATGGAGGAACCAGGACCAGCAGTCGGCCCCCGGAATCTACGGCCGTCTGACCGGCCACGGTTCCTGTAGTTGATGTCGAGCTGCCCTTTCCAGGCTTGCCCAACGGGATCTTTTTGGACGTTGACTTCGGCATCTTTTCCAAAGAAGGGGCCACCGTCACAGAGCGACGCGACGACGCCTTGCCCTTTTGGCTCGTGTCAATTGGTTTTCGTACTATGTTGAGGATTGACGAGATCTTCCTGGATACGTGAATGGTGCCGGACTCCGGCATCTCGTTTGCAGTGGCTCGGGCGTCTTTCTTTTTGGTTTCGATCTCGTCCAAGCTGTCGTAGCGCCAACTGCTGGTGCCCGGAGTGACGAATGTTCCCTCGCCGGCGACGACGAGGTGCGTGCCCAGGACTTCCGTGGCCGTAGCGCCCGTAGTTGAGAGTTCGGTGCGCTCCTCCTGAGGCACGCTGATGTTGGGCGGAAGCTCGGCAAATCGCTGCTCCTCTTGCGTCCGGTTGAATCCTTCGGCCATGGACACCTGGCGGTGGAGCATCGCTTGCTCCCAGTTGGAGGGCGTCCAGGTGGGTAGCGGGATCAGGCAGTTCCGCAGGCCCTGTGGGTGTAACACAACACGATAGGGTAGTCGGGGCATTTGGAAAAAAATATCCGTTAACTTTTCTCTGGATTTGCACCATGCAAAGGGACAAATGGGGCGAAGCATGTTTAGTTCATTCAAAGAGCGTGTTACTTGTGATTATGTGTATATTAAAAAAATTGCAATACTTTGCATGCCTTTTTGTATTGTTTTGTTGCACATAAATAATAAGCTAGAAAACCATTAGGAATGTTGGCGCCCGCACAAAATTAATGGTAATTAAAAGAGTCATCCGTGATCAGCCAGTAAAATTTCTTTTCAAAATGCCTCACTCCCTAATATGCACTGCTTGGTGCTTCGCCACAGAAAATATACTGTTTCATACCGTGTACAACGCCTTTAAAGGGGCACGGAAACGAGATGACGTGAGCGCGAGTTCTCTACTCCTCGCTTCAAAGTCGGCCAGTGAGAAGCGCAATGCGTATGCGCTCGTGACGTCAAAAGTTCTCACACGGTCAAAGATACTGTAGCTGCGAGCCTTGCCGCTTGGTGGCGTCAGCGCTTGACAATCTTGCCTATTAGTAATATCCGAGGACTTTGCGCTCTATGGCTTATACATAGCTTGCCTACAGTGTAGCTTGCCGGTAACATCATTTGCGGCTAGGCCGGTATTTTATGTTCCACGAGCTTTCTCTTCACCGTGTTAGTTTCACACCACAGAAGTAGTGGCTCGAGAGAACGAGCAAGTTGAAACATTTGTCAGCACCCAGCAATGGCGTATGGTTGGCCTGACAGAAGTCCCCGCGTCCTCCAGATATACCTAACGTCTGCAAAGAACGGCGATCTCGATGGTGTGAAATGCACGTCGCAGAAACACCGTGGAGCTGACACCGCATCCAATGCCACAACCACGAGAGCTCGAGGTCGCTGCTTTGAAGCGATTTTGCGCAAAACGATCAAGCGCTCGCGCTAGAAATGCATGTCTCAAAGCCAGGAGCGTGGGCTAGCTCGCGCGTGTATAGCTGTGGCTGCAGTCTCAGCTTATGAGCGTTTTCCGCCAAGTCACATTCAGGACTAGTAACGCCACGAGAGTAGAGTGCCTTCATACACACGCGCTCTTGCTTGAGTGGTGACATCTCAGCCATTTTTCCGCTCAATCGTTTTTTTATGCATTTTGACGATCGCGCAATCCGGTGTCACTCAGCTCGAGCGCGTAGCTTTGGCTAATGCATAGACGCCATTTTACCGCCCGAGTCATGCACCGAGTGCGCGAGAGCGTCACGAGCTGGCACTTTCAGGGCAACAATGGATGTCCTCACCCTGAGACAGACAGACATCTAGGCACCCTACACGAGAGAGCCATAGGCAGTGGCGTACCAACTTGTTTTTGAGTGGGGGGGCAAACCCGACCCCCCCCCCCCCCCCCAAGGCCGGGGCGGTGCCCATGGTATCCCTGTGGCGCCGCCGGCTAGTGTTTGCCGAGCCCAGTGGCGGCTTTTTCAGGGGGGCAGAACACATGCCTTGCCCCCCCCCCCCCACTCTAAGAACTGGGGGGGGGGGGGGGGGCAAGGGCCCCCCTTGCCCCCTCCCCGGTTGGTCCGCGAACTGGCGCTGCTTCTTTGGAACTCATGACGTGACGGCATTTTAATTGAGCTTCACAAACCGCCACCAGACGCAATATTTGGAATCTGTTCATTCGTTTTAAAATTAGTTTTATTGACTTCTCTGCCTGCACCCCAAAAACACTAGGCTAGTGTTTCTGGGCGGCCGAAACAACATGGACCACATATAACCAACAAATTAAAAGTGCAAACATCTCGTTTCCGTACCCTTGCTGGCGCGAGCATGAGATTTGATCTCGCAGATCATTTCACGAGTTCTCGCGCAAACGAAACCATAGAAGAAACGCCACGCGCTCACGCCAGTAGCTTTGACAGCGTTGTATACTAGGTATGAAGCAGAGTAGGGTCTAACCTACGGTTAGAAAACATTGTATTTACTGAAGTCGACAAACTCAAATCATATTTCAAGGCAAGAAAAAAAAAGGAAAAAAGACAGAGGGAGATAGAGAGAGAAAGAGAATGATTAGCTAGACTTTTTTGCGGAAAACCACCAAAACCGGAAAATATTCGATATAGATATATTTCACTCCGGTTTATATTAGATTTCACAATACTGTCAATATACTGCTCGAAACGATAGGCTCCTGGCTGCTGCCATTTTTGCATCTACGTATTCTCAATGGCAATGTTTCAGCTTGCAAAATTAGCAAGCTCGTCCGTGAAGTGATTTTTACCGCTCTAGTTATCCCTTCGATTAAGCGTCAAGACCGTCTACGTGGGTAAGCAATAAAAAAATCGGGCACCTGAAGCATTCTGATTGCGTTATGGCTTTGTTGGTCTATTTCGTTTCTCGTGGCCGGACTGAGCAAGACGGGGATAAAACCAGCGCATTCACAGTCCAGTAACTGGATAAAGGATTCACGCGAGGTGTAGAATATTTACCAGGAGCGCTACTGAGCATAGTCAGGACGTTATCCAAAGACCGGTAGACAAAGCTGATAGCACGCGTAGAAGGCGGTTATTTATAAGGTTTACACGTTGCTTGGGCCAATAAGTTTGTATGCATTGTCAGTGTGCTTACCAATTTGGTGTAATAATAAAACACCAAAGCGTATACAGGAATGAAGCTTAATTCGACGAGGTCGAACCACAGAACGACGGCGTTAATCCACAATGGGTAGTGGACATGCTTGTGATCCGTCGATGGAAACCACAGTTGCGCCGTGAGCAGAAACTATGCGCGACATAAAAGACAAAAAGAACAACGAATTAGTTTTTTTTTTCCTTTCTCGTAGGCCTTTTATGACCAAATACCTTTAATTAAAACAAACACGTGACCGACGTTAGTGTTCCGTTTGTTGGTCCGCGCTCTGGGGGTCATGTATTGCCATGCACGCTGGATATTATTATATATCTAGCAGTAAACCAATCGATTTCTGCCGCTCATGCAGCTTGCGTTGCGTACATTACTCCGTTTCATTTTAAGTCTAACCGCAGCCATAGCCTCCAACAACTTAAGAAACGGTGGGTGTGGCGCTTCGATTGCATCTCGTCATCGCCCCACAGCCATTGAGGGTGCGACGTCTGCCGATAAGAACACCGATGAACCAACAGCGAAGCAAGAGGCGCGAGCACAACAAGCCACGTCGAGCTGACAGTAGAGTGTCTAAGGGAACAGTTTTCGCACATCTGGTACGAACTGCGCATGTGCCACCGCAGAAGGCTCGCGCATGCGCAGTTCATACCGGAGAGCCGATCGTATTATATCGGACGTGCAAAAACGCTTGCCTAAACACTCTAGTGACTTCATATTAGAGAGTTTTAGTACTGTGTACACGAGCGAACGCAAACACTGTGCGTTTGCATTGCGTGCTCCACACTGCGCCTCGGAGCCCAAACTCCGGTTTTGGACTTGAGCATGTCAACGACGCGCATGCGCATCGTGGAGCACGCCACGCTAACGCAAACGCGCTGCTCTTATGTTTGCTCTTGTATACGCAAGAGACTAAAACTATCCGTTCTTGTGTTCTCAGCGGATGCTTTGGACTGGCCCCCATATATATCGTCTGCCAAGAATGACGAACTTGAATTGGTGGAATGCACGATGGATGTCCAGGATCCCATCTATTTGTTCTTGGCAGAGAACAAATGGGAGCTTTAATGGAACCGACAGCTTGAAAAACGCAGTACGGAGATTTTTTTATTTTTTTTTTTTATTTTCGGGCTTTTCGCTGCTTCTACGGTATCCCTATCAGCTTACGCCATAAACCCACTGACTGCTGAGCAGTAGCATAGCCTCCGTATAGAGGAGGCTATGGCAGTAGAATTCTCAGGGTTTCTTATGTTTTCCTTAATACGACTTGAAGGCCGAAGCCCAAGCCTCGATGCATTAAGACAAACACACGATTTACTCGCTGAGTGATGCCTGTTAATGTGAAGAGTCATCCTTCTCAATGTGCTGAGTCATCTTAATTCGCTTAGTCACCCACTGTGTGGTCACGTAAACGTTTTGGTACCTTTCGTATCGCTGACGTGTTTTCGCTCAGACGACTGCACGATGACACGTATAAGACTTTCGCCGTAATAAGGTGCTCGAACCGTGCTGCATTTCGTAAGCTGTCTGTGACGTCATACGCTGCGAACAGCAAGCAACAACATGGCGTATTGTTTTCGTTACGAAAACCGGCACTTTGTTGAGACGATATAGGACGATGAGTGGGTTGCTACGATGCCGTTGCAACTTCTCTAATGGCCTCTCCCATTTGGACGAACAGTCAACCATTTTTGCGCGTGCAGACACGACAATGTTGACTCGTTGGCGACGCAGTATGCAGCTTAAACAGGACGAATACAAGCAAAGGTATGCAGCACGTTTAATTTCATGCGTGAGCAAAGTAGGTAGGAAGTGTAGGGAGAGTGACGAGAAATAGCTGTACGTATCAGACGTTTTCAACTGGTCTTTTGTCGGAAATACAGGGTATTTCCGAGTGCCATTGGGGCGTAAAAATTAATTCATGTTATTAAACCAATACACTGGGTGCGATGAAAATTTGTACAAAGGTGTTTTTAGGTGGTGAATTTATACTAATATTTTATAGGTGAAGGTATCAATAAAAATAAATAAAAAAACACTTTTTTTTTTGCACAGAGAGGAGAACGGCAAAAACCGTGCGGTCGACGCCGTTACTTACAAATGGCACAACATGAAGCAAAACCGTGAAAGTTTCCTTGACATGAGCACCTGAAAGCAGATGGAGCTGATCCGAGGATGTGTGACACCATCTGTCAGTAGCAGCTGTGCCAACTAGACGGTTCTTGCTGTTTTTCTTTTTGCACGACGAAAAAAAAAAATTTTTTCCGGGTTAAATTTTTTAATATCCTGTACCAGTGGTTCTCAACCATCGATGTTTCGCGGACCCCTTGTGGATCGGCGGAGATGATGGAGGACCCCGGTTCTTAGTGAGTGGATGGGAAAGGTATAGGTTAAATATAATAATTAAATAAATGGATATAACTAAGGGCTAAAGTGAAGTATACTTGTCTTGTTGATATACACAGAAGAAAACTCGCCCGAAAACTGAAACATTTCTTCTCAACCTGAAAAAAGACAACTTTTATTACCGCGCTTGACTGATAAGGCAGGGCTTCGCGGACCCCTAGAATGCCTTCGCGGATCCCCATTTGAAAACCACTGACCTATACTTTTAATCTTTTAGTAGGATACATGCACCACCTAAAGACATATTTTATAAAAAAAGTTTCAATGCACTCCTTTCATTGGATTATTTGTACCAAGTTTTCTTACGTCGAATAGCACTAACACAAGGTTAACATGTCTCCCAGCAGAGTAATAACTGCTTTCACCTAAAGGAACGCCAACAGCTGTACTTTAGTGCGCATCTACAATTTATTTGCTACCTTATCAAAGGGAATGTAAAGTAAGGCTACGTAGACATTTTAATACTATTTACGGTGAGCGGTTACGCAGTCGTCGGCTACCGTCACAGCCGTGCCGAACCTCGAAGTCGCTTGCACGTCGTCTTCTCGATCTCTTTTCTGCAACCGCGGTTGATCACTACAGTAGTACCCCCCCCCCCCCTTTCCCTCCTTTAGCAAGACAGCGCAATAAGTAAGCGTTCGTGTTTTGTTTTGTTAAAAAAAAAAAAAAGGAAACCGGAGCTTAGCGAGAGAAGGGTCCGATGATCTGATACATGCACGCCTCAAGTTACGAGAGTGGTTCGTTAACCGGCGGAAAAATGAGTCGTACTCACGATCACGGTAACAGGTACAACCGACGTCCAACAGAACTTAATCAGCGGGCTCGGGGCCTCGCCGGTCATTATTTTGCAATCGATTATTAGTCTTCGCAATCCTGCAAAACCAGAAGAGGGGACACTGATCGAGTCGATCTTGACGGAAACACTAAGCACATAATTGCTCTCTTTGGAATACGACGGCAGCTACGAGTCTCGTCACGACGTGAGGGAGTTTCGTACCGTAAAATTGCAGAATCACCAGCGACTCCAACATGAGTATCACGAACCGCACGTACTGGTCGTGGTTGTGGAATATTATGGCGGCGATGCTAGCGCCACCCTACAGGAAAGAAAAGAGACATCAATTTGAGACTTCGGATTGAAAAGTGGCACGACACTGAAACCTAGAAGGAATTTTATTATACTGCTAAAACGTATTGCAATGAGCGATCAATTACTTTATTGTTAATTTTAATTATGTTATCTCGCTACCTGTGCACAGACTTGTACGTAATCTGCTACAATTAAGTTTTATCATTTTACATTTTATACAGTACATTTTATCGCCCCCCAGATAGTGATGCGTACTCGATAGACAAATTGGGTGACTTGTTGACGACAATTCCAGATAGTGTATTCTTGGGAGGAGACTTTAATCTACCAGGGTTCAACTGGTCTGATGAAGTTCTTGCTACAGATGGACCACGCGCTTACTCGATGTTTGCTGACATAATCAGTGTATTTGGATTTGAACAATATGTTAAAAAACCGACGCGAGGGAATTCTGTCTTGGATTTAATTTTATGCAATTTTCCTGGCGTTGTATCCGAGGTCAGTGTACTTCCCGGCATAAGTGATCACTGCGCGGTTGTTGCTAAGCTCTCGGAGCCCGGAACGCGAAAGCAAGCGGAGTGTCCACGGAAAGTATTTTTGTACGACAAAGGCAATTACGAAGCGATCGATGCAGAGCTTGAATCCTATTTTTATACATTCAGTCGTCTGTCCGAAAATAGTGACGTCGAAACTATATGGCATGCTTTTAGAAATAAAATATTAGAGCTTGCGGAGGTGTATATTCCATCGAAACAAATGAGGAAGCGTAAAAAAAATAAGCCTTGGTTTAATGTAGAAATTCGCAGTCTTTTAGGTAAAGCGAGACGTGCTTACAAAACGCTGACCAAAAGTTGGTCAGTCCAAACTGAGCAGAAGTACAAAGAGATTAACAGGCTTCTCAAATTGCAAATAAAATTAAGCAAAAAAGTGTTCTTTGACAAGTTTAACGAAAATCTAAAAAGAAACCCTAAAGAATTCTGGAAGTTCGTCAACGCGAACAGAAAGGAAGACACTTCTATTCCTGCGTTGAAAGTTGACGGTAATACTGTGGTGTCTGATAACGCGAAGGTTGAATGCTTTAACTCGTATTTTAAGTCGGTATTTTCGGAAGACTCTCCGCATCTGCTATCTCCAGTGGCTTACCGAACGCAGCAAAGCGTAATGCCCAGCATTACAATTGACATGAATGGTATAGTGAAGTTGCTGCGCGGAATTGATGCAACCAAGGCTGTCGGACCTGATGGCATTTCCCCTGTTATTTCTCTTAAGTGCAGTGAATCTATAGCACGTTATATTTTTGTTATATTCAGTGAAACGTTAAAGACGGGGATGGTTCCAATGGATTGGAAGATAGCAAACGTTGCACCAGTTTTTAAATCGGGTTCTAAAGCCAGTGTTGAAAATTATCGCCCTATTTCATTGACATCGATCTCATGTAAGTTGTTTGAACACATTATTTACAGTAACCTTTACTCGTTCCTGGATTCATTACACTTCTTTTCCCCCTCACAGCATGGTTTTCGAAGCGGCTACTCTTGCAACACACAGCTGGTAGAATTTTATCATCATATATCCAGATCACTAGACAGCAGGAAATATGTCGACTGCGTGTTCTTAGACTTTCGAAAGGCATTTGACACAGTCCCCCATCAGTTATTATTGTATAAATTGGCTTTGCTAAACACAGATCCCAACGTCCTGAATTGGATACAAAATTATTTAGAAGGTCGTGAGCAGCGGGTTGTTTTAAACGGTACTATATCCACATCAACTCGGGTTACGTCGGGAGTGCCACAAGGGAGTGTCTTAGGGCCTTTACTTTTTCTCATATACATAAATGATATCACCGAAAACATACAGTCTCATATTAAACTGTTCGCCGATGACTGCGTATTGTACAGGGAAATAAACACGTCAGACGACCTGGCCATATTACAAACCGACATAAATATTTTATCTTCTTGGTGCAATCAATGGAAAATGAGCCTAAATTTAAGTAAATGCAAACATATTCGTTTCTCGAGAAGTAAGCTGCACGATTCTTATAGCTACCTAATCAACGGGACTGTTTTATGTACTGTGTTTGAGTATGTTTACCTAGGAGTGCTATTTGCGGATTCCCTAAAATGGAACAGCCATATAGAACGAACAATCGGAAAGGCTAGTAAAATGTTTTATTTTATCCGTCGAAATTTTAGATCCGCGTCGCGAAACGTTAAAGAAACACTTTATTTTTCTTTGGTAAGAACGATCCTTGATTACGCGTGCGTTGTGTGGGACCCTTATCACGACTTCCTTATCAATAAACTAGAAAAAATTCAAAATCAGGCCGCGCGTTTTGTACTGAACAACTATGACCCTTATGCTAGTGTTACAGATATGAAAGCCATGCTGGGATGGGAAACACTCGAATGTAGACGAAAAAAACTAAGACTAAAATTTTTCCACCGTGTCTTTCACAACAAAACAGGAATTGATAAAGCCACTTATCTTATGGAGCCATCCTACTTTTCTACCCGTTGTGATAATTCTAAAAAGGTTGGTGTTCCCACTTACAGGACTGACAGTTTTGCGAATTCATTTTTTGTCAAAACCGCGAGCGAGAGAGTGGAACGATCTCCCGGAAGATGTTGTGTCCATTGATGATAATGACGTTTCCTTTTTCCACTTGTTATAATGTTTTCTAAAACCACCCTACAATAATGCCCACAGGGCGATGTAGGTACAATATAAATAAATAAATAAATAAATAACGCAATTACTCGTAATCCCTTACACATAACAGTAATTCTTAAGGGAATAATTACATATTTCAGAAAGAAATTGCAAAGCAATTTCCTTACTTTTTGTACGTAAGGGAATGGTTGTAATCCTTTACATTTTTGTTTTAATTCGCCGAAGAAAAATGCGGGACCTTTAAATATTAGCAAAAAAAACACGTATTTTTTTTTGTAAGGGTAAGTTTTACTGATATCACACTGTATCCTGCAATTAAAAAAAATACTGAAGTCCTGGCATTCTTCAGATGCTCAAAATCTTTCTTCGCGTCACCTAAAACCTCAACCAAAATCTTTTTTGTGTGTGTGTGTGTGGTTTGGTTGTATGCAAAGTGTAACTCGTCAGCTTGCTCGCCAACCAGGAATTTGGAAGCACACTTATACAAAGAACACATGCAAACAATAATAGGCAAACTCCCAAATTCAAAGTGTTTCCTTCTAACAAAAAAAAAGTTGAAGTGCACGCGGGTTGGTGTAGCGGATCTGTGCGCGCCTTCTCTTTTTGTCTCTTCACTATTTCTTTGATTCTTTCTGGCCGAGAGAGAGAGAAAGAGAGAGACAGAGAGAGGATGACTTTTTTGTATCAACTTCAGGGACCAAGATAATCTACACTGGGGTAGGGGATGTCTTGGGAACGCGTTGTTTTCTAGCCACTCGGTCGCGCGTCCAGGTGGCAACGGCTATTTGGAAAATAGTGGATTGAAGAGGTGCCTTGTGCAGCGGACGACATCTTCGCATAGAAACGAGGCAAGATACCCGATAAGACTTTTTGAAAGCCAGATGTTGCTCAAGGTCGCAAAAGTGTGAGTTGCGGCAACAATAGTTTCTTACCCTAGGACAGTAAGGTTGAAAGTAACGCCGCAAAAGTAACGAATTATTTCTGAAGTCAATGTCACTTACTTTTATGGAAGTGTAATTATAACTGTAATTAGTTAAATTTAGCCATAAATAATCGTAAATATAACTACTTACATTATCTTAGTAACGTGTACAAATCTGCCTGTGCACTCTAAGAAATCTGGAGCGTCTACTTTCCCGCAAAACACTTTGGAGTGCCAACCACTGAAATCTACGAGAGAGCTCGGCGACTAAAGAAGCTTAAAAACGTTTATACATAAAAAAAAAAACTGTTTGTGCCGTGGCACTGAGCCAAGCAAAACGCCATGCTCAATAACAAAGTGCAGGTTTTTTTGGTTTTTTTTTGTCTTTACAGCAGAGTTGTTAAGGGATAGGTTCCCCAGGATCGTGTCCGTGCATGTCGACACAAACCTACCTGGACAGCTACCACCATCTATAAGCGACGGCGGCAAGCACACAACCAGTATGGTTTCCGCCGTCGCTCGTAGATGGCGGCAACCTTTCCAGCTACAATAGAAGAATGGATACTTGGGCGCCGTTGGTGGGAATTCATCGTAGGAAACAGCGCGAAAAACAGACGACGAGGAAGAAGAAGCACACAGTGTATCGAGTACAGCTCCGCTGGTCTTCCTTCTTCGCGAGAGTGGGAAGAATGAACGTTTTTTTTTTTTTTTAGAGAAATTTAAACATATTTTTATTGTTGTCACTTGCCGAGTTTCCTGCGTAGATTGCAGTGGTTGGCACTCCAAGGTGCTTTGTGGGGAAATAAACGCCTCAGATTTCTCAGACTGTGGGCCGGGAAGGCGTATTAGTACTAGAATAAAATTCAATTTGCTCTGGCTGGGCGAGCTCCGAGTCCCTCGCAGACAACATGCTTGGAGACCTAACTTTATCTGTCTCGCCATTTGCGCCAGGCTTATTCCGAAGTGAGTAATTTCGTCGTGCTCCTCGGTGAATTTACGGCCACGTCTGCTTTCATAACGGTGGTAAGAAAAGTAAAACATGGTCATCGAACAGAAGAAAGTAAAGGAGGGTTCACATATTTGCGTCAGTTGCTATTTTTCACGGCAACAGAAACGACAGCAACAACGGGAATACCGGGACACCGGTAATTCACGATTGGTTCACGAAGCTACCTGACGCATTGTTTGGCATGTTCTGCTCAGGGAACAATTGTTCCGGTGACTTCGTCGTTGATATCGTTTGGGTCCCTCTGAACGCAGCGAACGCTACTGTCTGAACCAGACTTAATACCTGATTGCATAATTCGTAATAGATGTTTTTTTTCTTGTTACTTGTTCCTTTGTGTGCGATGAAGACGAAGCTTACGGGACTGCAGACCACGATGCTGGTCATAAGCAGGAAGAGGCAGATGAAGAAATGCACCATCGTCCGGTTCATCAGCAGGGGCGGGTGCGAGGCAGACAGCACTTCGATTATAATATCGGGTACGATGAGCTGCGAAAACCGGGAGGGACGACAGAGTACATGTTACAGAGTTCCATAACGAAAAAGTCATTATTCCCCATGTTTCTTTCAAAGGCGCGTAAGGTTCAATTGCTGCGCTTGTTCGTATTCTCCTCTCCCTCATTCGAGGGAGAAGAGAATAAACATTAAACAATAAAAGTAAAAGAAACCCAGAAATATTAGGCAAAAAATGTAGTTCACTCATCTTGTCCAAAAATTGGCAAGGTGTAGTCATCAAGCACACAGCGTAGTGTGAAAGATCATGGAGGCAAGTTATTTCTACTCAAATATCCTTGGCATCGAAATATCTACACTTGGCTGGACTAGTCCCATAAAATGAAGAAACGTGTCAAAGTGGCAGCTGAGGGATGGAAGGATCGGCTACCTAGAAATCATAGAGTGATACCGAACTATCCAGATGTGGGTCAGTTCTATTAGACGAATATTCGTATAAATGGTACTCTGCGCCAACATGGTAAATGCAATTTGTAAGCAGTCTTTTGTACGCCACCGTTTGGAACAAGTAACACCATCGAAGATGACTCACATTGCCGAAGGACTGTTCTTATTTATGTCGGCGAGCAGTGTTTTTTTTTTTTGGCATGATGGGACCAGGCATTAAGATGATTTTTATGATTACCGAATCATAACTCAGCGTTCGAAAATTACAATCCGGCTGTGCTAGACCGCACTGCTTCGAAAGAGTAAAGCGGACGTGAAACAGACATGTCTAGACGGCCGCGACTAGAAGCTCGTTGTGGAGGTGATATAAAGTAGTCATACGTACAAAAACAGAGTTCGTGTGGTACGTGTTGTCGTTTCAGAGCGCAGCTCTTAGGCGCCCGGCTTGAGCGCCGTCGCCGTCGGCGTAACCGCGCGGTGCATTATGGGAAATGTCCCATAATGCAACGCGCGGGATTATTCTGACGTTACTCGTGACGTCACGTCTTGCGTCACGAGGGTTTCGCGCGGTGCATTATGGGACATTTCCTATGATGCAACGCGCGGGGAGGAGAAGGAGGGAGGGGAGGAGGACGAGGGGAAGGAGGAGGAGGGGTGGAGGTTGGAGGAGGGGGAAAAGAAGAAGGGAGGAAGCGGAAAGGAAGGGGAGGAGGAGAGACGAGGGGGAGGAGGGTGAGAGGAGGGGAGGCGCTTGAAGCATGAGGGGAGGAGAAGGGGAGGAGGAGGAGCAGGGAAGATGAGGAGGAGGGGTATACCCTACCCTCAGTACCCTTCCCTCCTCCTCCTCAACAGCTGCACTCTAATTCGGCGTTACAGGGAGTTGTGAACGTCTTTCATTTTTAGAGCGCAGCTCTTAGGCGCCCATTTCCGGCTTGAGCGACGTCGGCGTCGGCGTTGGCGTTGGCGTAACCGCGCAGTGCATTATGGGTCAATTTCCCCGCTAAATTTAGTAAAAACATTTCCCCGCTAAATTTAGAGGGGAAATTTCCCCCGCCAAATCTAGCGAAAAAAGTTTCCCCTCTATATCTAGTGGAAAAACTTCCCAGCTAAATTTAGCGGCTAAATTTCCACGCTAAATTTAGCGGAAAACTTCCCCCGCTATATTTAGCAAATAAATTTCCCCGCTAAATTTAGCGGGAAAATTTTCTTACTAAAGCTAGCGGAAACATTGTATCGCTAAATCTAGTGGAAAAATTTCCCCGCTAAATTTAGCGGAAAAATTTCCCCGCAAAATTTAGAAGAAAATTTTCCCCTAAATGGGAGGTGAGCAGGGGAGGAGGAAGGGCATAGCCTCCTCTCCGTACCTTCTCCTCCTCCTTCTCAAGAGCTGCGCTCTGATTCGGCGTTGCAGGGAGTTGTAAACGGCTTCCATTTTTTTCAACCGGCAATCATTGAAAGTTAAAAACAAGCTTCTGTTTTGAAATAATGACTCGTAAAAAATATGCTCGGGAACTCACAAACTTTGGAAGCATGGCCGAGATGAGCCACAAAGAGTGAATTTGGCTCCAAAATTTCGGATGTTGTACAGTGGTCATAGCCTGCGGGGTGATGCTGACAATGAAGTTTGAATCTGCAAAAGTACAAAAAATTTGAAAAAATTTCTTGAGCTTCGGGTTTTTAAGTTATCAATCTGTTTCCTAGGCTGCAAGTAACAATTGGAAAAATCGCGGAACGTGCTCGTGTATTAGTGAATGTTAAGAACAAACAAGGGAAAGTGCGCACGCACGCACGCACACATCAAAATCAATCAGATCACCAGAAAATAGCTCCGCGAAGAAAGACTCTTACAAATGAAAAGAAATAAGTGCAACGAGTTCATTGCACGAATGTCTCACACGATGACACGTTGCTATAAACTGCTCACTTCCATGAAGTAGGAGTCTTGCGAATGCTAAACAGTCAAAATCTTGGTTATTTTCCCATACGTACTCCACATGACCTACCCCAGCGTACTCCGCGAGACCAATTTTTCTTTAAGATACCGCATCTTAAGAAAGTGAGTTATCGTTTGAAGTGACTTATTTACGTTTCTGAACTAATTATGTACACACATTACCATAATTAACTCAGCAAGTTTTCTGATTGAATAAACTTCCGGGTCAGCGAGCCCACAAAAAGAATGAAGTACAGCGCAAGGACGACGGGCAGTAGGCACGCGCCAGAGGCCGAACTCAGTGCTACTGCGACAACTATTCAGGTTTCGTCCGCTTTTGTATATATCAGGGGTGGCCAAAGTGACATTCGGTCGGAGCCGGAGACAAAACTACAAAAATTCAGAAAACCGCAGAAAAAAAAAAAAAGGGGGGGGGGGTACATTTAATAAGAAACGATATGGAGGGAAGTCCTTTCCAAAGGGGACAAGTATACCTGTCGACTACAAAAAATAACACCAGGCAGAAGGAACTTCCTTGAACCGCTAAGCAAAAATGAATGCATGGATCGCTAGCCAGTCATTGCCCCTGACTACCGTAATGCGTATACGGTTCGAAATTCTTGCTAGAACAAAAAAGAAAACATGGTTACTGGACACATCTATGTATCAAAAATCAGTCCAGCTGTATGTACCATCAGGTTCAAATGAAATGCAAACAGTGACGGAACTTCGAGCCCACGACCGGCGGAGCTTCCAAGCTTAAATTGTGCTTGGCGAGGTTCAAAAGCATCGGAGTAAGACGCACAATAAGGATTGCAATAATATTATTACTGTAATAAAATTACAGTAATTAAATGACTTATCTTGGTAATGAGTAATGTTATTAGTTGCTTTTCTAAGCTCATAGTTAAGCAATGTAATGAATTACTTTCAAACAGTAATTTTGAAAAAAATTACTCATTATTTTTGAAATTATGTTTCTCCCAAATGAGACAGTTCGTTGCACGGTGGAATGTCGTGAAACATCAGAGCAAATAAACAATGGCCATCTTAGCGCGAAGCTTCGGGCAAAGAGTACGACAAACGTACAAAAGAGAGCTTGAAAGCAATGTAGAGGGAGAAAAGCTTTCCTGTGCAGACATCTCTGGAAGGCCCACGACTGCTCACAAACTCCAGACAAGACAGACTCACGGCACCACGTACGACATCACGACGGTACTATACCTCGTTCATCTCAAAGCCGAGACTGCGGTGGGAGCAACATACCCGCCGGACCAATCAGCCGCGTCCCTTTCATCACCCGGTCCGGCTCTTTTGCGCGTGGGTATGGGGCGGGAGCGTTATCACGTGGAGAATGAAAGACGTTCAACTAGCTTGTACCGCAGGCAGTCTGAGCCTAGGGGCGAACGGAGTATATACTTGGTTCACCCCTAAGCTGACAGTGCGGTGGGAGCTACGAGCTCACCGGAACCAATCAACCGCCTTCTTTTTATTGCCTGACCCCTTCTCTGCGCGTGGGTATGAACGAGAGCGTAGTGACGTGGAGAAAGATACACGTGTGACTGGTCCAACGAGCAGTTTGCTTCCACCGCACTGTTATCTTGGGGGTGAACGCCTTATAGGCTACAATGCGAGGGTACGTCAGCGTTGAGGTCAACACAATTTAAAACGTGAAAAGGCTGGAGACGCTGATCTCCAAGCCTTCTCAATCTTTCGTCAAGCCGACGTACACTTCGCGCTTCCCCTTTTTTCCCGTCTCTTCCTTTCCTATGTCCCCTCCACGTTTTACCTGACCCCAACTTGGCTCCCCTCACAGCTTAGGAGAGGGGAGCGCTAAGAGGATTATCTTCCCTGCAGAAACCCGAGGTTGTACGTCGGCCTTTAAGGTATTGAAAAGTAATGGCAAAGTAATTTTTATTAGTTTTGGGAAGTGATTGTAATGTAATGTCATTACTTTTAGTCTGAAATAATCTGTAATGTAATTTAATTACATTTTCAGTTTTTAAGGAAGTAATTAACGATGTAATTGAACTACTTTTGGAAAGTAATTTTGCCATCTCTAACGCACAACATCGCAACGTCCTACCCCGATGTGTTTGAACCTCGTCAAGCAAAATCTAAGACTGGAAGCTGCGCCAGTAGTGGGCTCGAAGTTCCGACACTGTTCGCATTTTGTTCGAACCCTATGGTACGTAGAGTACAAGACGCCTCAGACTGTGAGATATATGTATATATATATATCTATTTTAATCCTAGAACTATTTTTGTCTCGTGGACACAGGAGGGGAAGGAGGGCACGCTTACCAGCGAGCCGCGAGCCGCACTTGGACGCGCAAAGAGCCGCATGCGGCTCGCGAGCCGGAGTTTCGCCAGCCCCCGGTAAATATGTATATATAAAAAAAAGTCGGACATCTATAAGGATTCTACAAAGTAATTTCTGCGTGAGCAGAGATAAAACAAATGTTGTGAATATTGAAGTTTATAAACTAACACAAAGGTGTGTGTGTGTGTTTGTTTCCCCTTCTGTAAAATAGATTGCACCGAAAAATCGCGCGTTCAAAAGCCCATGCTGCTAACCATTCCGGGCTGAAACTCGTTTTGCGGATTCACCTACAAAAGCGATGCTTTTGGCGATTTTGAACGTATACGTCTTGATAAGATAACATATATGTAATCTAAAATTCAGCTACTTATATCTCAATTCTCCGCATAAAGAGGGAAGTTAGTAATGCTCTGCGAGGAGCCGGTCTTTTTTTACTACGGTTTTTGAAGTGAAAACGGATATAGGCGCAGGGCAGCGAACTGTTTCTCTGGTCAGTGAAGAAAAAAGGGAAAAGTTTTCTTAGTGCCTGCTGAAACGAGAAAAGATTTGTTCGAGCAGTTTTTTCTCGACTATCTTGGATAGGAATGTTTATCACTTTTCACCACGGTGCTTTACACCAGCTTACTCGCACTAGTGCGACCCAAGTATACTCGCACGCAACGCCCCTTACCAAGAAGCTTCTATGACGACGCCTAATTTCCAGGATAGTAGTGGACGCTTCCTTGCAGTTTCTCGTTCGCAAAACTTTGAGGAAGTTGTGGTGATCGCGTTGTTGGCATTGTCAACAATGAAATATCAGGATTCCGTCATCAAACTTTGTGATCCTCGCAGTGACGATATTTGACTGCGACTCATACGGTAAACACGAGCGGTGTGTGTGTGTGCATTCGATTTGGGCTCGTGACAATCAATGTCTCGACACGTATTCGGATAGTGGCTCTCGCCCAATCGCTGCGACGTCGGAAATCGCCGAACCTTAACGATGTGTGCAACTCAGCGCGTGCCGCTTGCTTTGCCGACCAGACCCCCCGTGGCTATAATAAACGCTAGCGGCCTAAAATCGGTTCCGGATCACGTGGTGTCTCGTTCCAGCTGCGAGTTGAGTGGTTCGAACGCTGCTCGTTTTTCTCGAATTGTTTTCTGCGACTGCCATAGAGGGGAGGAAAATTGAGCGCGTCGAACGTATTCAAGTGCGTTCGACGAGTGCAGTGGAGACGAAGGCAGCTAGCTTTAGGTCTACACACTAATCCTTCCAACTAGAGCTCGGTGTTCCGACGTCTCCTCCTCTTCCTCACTTTCTCGATGCATTGATAGTGTCCGACAGACAAAAAAATAAATAAACGTCCGAAACTAGATTGTTGGCCATTTTCTTAATAATGTAGAAGAGTACTCGTCCTTACAGAATACGCTCTAACTGACGACAACAACAAATAATAATAAAACAATGAACGTTGAGCAGCAGATATTTCGCCCAAGCGAAGGAAGTGCGTCGAGAATGTTACTTGCCCATGTCGACGAGCATGCCAATGTCGATACCGATGTTGGACGACAGATGACCGAGAAACATGAATGTCATGGCGGTACCCAGACTTTTCGTCGCTGTGTCCGCCACAAGCACGAACATCACGTCCCTATCGAAAAAGTCGTTGATAAGAACACATTTTGACGTACAGGGTGTCCCTGAGTGCTATTCGTGCGCTAAAATAATATAATATAAATAAACCAATGAACGGGGTGCACTTGAACTTTCCACAAAGGTGTCTTTAGGTGGTCTATCTATTATACACAAATATTATGAGTGCAAGTTTGAGGTAAAAAAATAAGCCCGAAGAAGTCTGTTTTTTTTTTCTTCTTTTCTTGTGGGAGCTAGGGAACCGGCAAGGACTGTCACGTATAGTTGACGCTGCCACTCACATACAAACACCAGACAGGCTCGGATTGAAGCATCCCTTACAAAAGTTGAGTATGATCAACGCAACACTTAACTACACCTTTGTAAAAAAAAAATGTTTAATTGCTCTCAGCTTATTGACTTAATTATCCGAAGTTTTTCTTCGTTTTTTTTTTACGTTTAAAGAGCGCTTGGGAACACCTTGTATACTATTTATGGTTGGCGTACTAACTCTTGGTACTTGTTCTTGAAATGGTTGAACCTGACGATCCCCAGGTAGAGGGTTCCAGTGACGCCCACGCTTTCAAGGGACACGTACAGCGCGTTCGACCACATCTGCGTCCAAGGTGCGCAAATAGAGACGTTGCAACTTCCTTTTCTTTCCAGTTGACATTGTGTTCGATAATGCGCTGCGTTTGATCACTGCTGCTGCTGCCGCAGCCAAACCGCAAGACACTGCGGGACATTTACGTCCGGAGGAACGTAGGAACGGTTGACAGAAATATAAGCCTGATTTCGCAAATAGGTTAAGAATAATAAGGTATTACTACAAAAAAAAATCATGTCGCGTAGAATCATAGAAACACAATCATACAATATGTTTTCGTATAATACTCCAGTTTTCTGCATATGCAACTTCATTCAAACGACTGTCCCCATTTAACTCCATAAAGGGAAGCTGAAGCGGTTTTGTATTTGAGTAAAGACACTTAAAGCGGCACTGAAGACATTTCTGAAAAATGTCGTTTTTGATCTTATATTGTTTAAAATGTGTTAGTTCTCACCTATACCAAGTCCTATATTACAAAACCGCCTATTCATCTCAGGGCAAGAGAAAAACATGTGGACTCTTTTTTCTCGCGACTACATTGTGTGGACCAATGAAAAACATACAATACGCGCATAATCCGAATGATTTTATTATAACTCATTTCGAAGAGAGTCTAATGGGTACATATTCGAATAAAACTCATCTTTTTCTCCGCGGGCGAAGCCATCGCTTGCAACTGGCCGACAAGCGCCCATCGTCGACCACTTCACTCGGAAGAAATTTCTTCCCCAAAAAAGCGTGTCGCGATCTTTGAACACGCTTTTAACGAGGAAATAAGCTATGTGCGATTGTGATTTCGGGACTGTTGGGATGCTTAGAGCGTCTAGATTGAGTTGACACCACAAAAAGACGATCTCAAGATCGACTTTAGTGCCCCTTTAAATCGTCTTCATTTTGCCTCCGGATCACGAATATCGAGATTATTTTCCAATCCGGTGCACGAAGGCTGCAGAAGATCATTTCCAAAGTACAACTGACGGCCCCTCCTTCCCGGAGCGTTACGTCATAAAAGGAGTTCTTTGAATCTCCGCTCTCGCACTATCAAAGCTCGAACTATCAGCGCCTATCAAAGCTATTCACACGCACTCCGATAATTAAAAAAAAAAAAAAAAAAACATCAGGAAAAGACAAAAAAAAATTGGGTTGTGTGGTATGTTTATACAGCCTAGAACTTGGTTTGCCTCACAGGGGCGACGAGTCTCCCAGCTGCAGATGAGCAATTTAGCCAGTGCAGTACAACCGTTAGCCTGGGGTCTTTAACGTGCTTCACGCAGTAGTGATACACGACCGCACGCCGGTACGATGCTCATCCAGATCGAAATGGGCAGGGGTGGGGCTCGAACCCAGGATCCCTGGGTTCTGCAGCGCGAGCTTTCGCTCCACGTGCTAGGAAAAGACATCATGACTGGTGTCACTGCAGGAGAATATAGGGAGTATTCACTGGCGGCCATATCTGTGTGCGCGAATTCTGAGCGCGTGCTGATGGCGAGCTTCCACAGTTCTTTTGCAACGTACATTCCGCACCATCGAGAGTGCCGGTCTTAGTAGCCTATTGGTGTGAGCTCGCTCTGAGCATGCGCTCTAAACAGCACCCACAAATATGGCGTCTAGTGAATACTTCCTATTAGCCCCGTGCGCGACCGAAAGCGTCGCTGTGGTCGGCCTTCCACGATTGGCCGAACGCTGACTATGACGTAGGAAAGGGGATTTATCATCGACGGAAATAAGAGGAATGAAAGAACTTTAATTTTGACGGTGCTGGCAGTGTTCCTTTGAGGGTGCAATGATTTCAAGCTTCTACCATGCTATTTACAAACACCATCGAACTTGTTGTTTGCAAGGTAATGACGTCACAAAGGGGAACCATAGGAGGGCGCCACCAAAACATCTCGCCGCTAATACCTGGAAAGCTTGCAAGTGCACACGCTGTCCCCACGAGCGACACGCGCTTGGCGGCCGAAATATTATTTTATGACGAAACGACTGGTCGGAAATTTTTCGCGTTTTCTCGCGTTTAATTCCCACGTCAGGGAAAACGAACGTGACATTCAGAGTCACGGCACAGAAATACGTTAAAATTCACCTCCAACTCTTTTTTTTTTCAAGAACCTCTTTAGCTTTTCTGCCTTTGCTGCCCAAACCTTTATTTGAAATACTTGAGATTCAGAATTATTTATGTTGCTTTAGAACACACAAAATAACACAAATATGGTTTCAAAAAAAAAAATTGCTTTTCTTTTTTTTTTTTTTTTTTTTTTGGTGGGGGGGGGGGGGGGGGGTAGGCGTGTTTTCGAAATGGCTTTCGTGGGAAACATTGGACACCTGCAGCTCTACTTCAGGTTGGATGAATAAAAGCAGTCACGACATAGGAGAAGGCCGAGGTGCATTTTGAACTTCGCACAGCAGAGAAATGTAGAACCGAATTTGTATTATCTGCGCCGAACTTTCTTCTCACATTTTTGAGGTCAGTGGTGCACGCCATCATACCTCACATCCAGTGTCGGCCTTGGTTTTGAAGAATGAGTAGTGTGTTTTGAAGATGCATTTTGATCCTCTATTGCTAAGTGCAGGTATCCTTTCTCTTGTGACAGAGGGCACTCAATTTATTAAGACTCACGTGGTACGGTAGAGAATAAATTATTTTTGAGTTGTTGCTCCTGGGCAACGTTGGGCATTAAAAGGCTAAGTAAACGCCCGTGACTGCAGTTTAAATGTTACCTAAAAGATGTCGAAAAACTATAGGAGTTTTGCATTGAGATTACTTCGTGAACCCAGAATGACACTATTGGAACCGCTTTAGGTTCCAATACCATCATTTGTTTCCCGGCATGTATTTTGTCCATCTCCACAGGCTCGCGTGGTTCCAACCAGACGATAAGAATGATTAAAATATTACAATAAAAGAACGCACTGTTTACATATATATTCTTTTTCTCTTGGAAATTCGGAAATATTAAAAATGTTCTCAAAGTTTCAAAACTCTGGTTAAAAAAAAAAAAGAGAAAGCAAATAGGAATAAAGAGCAACCGGCATTTTTCTTGACTTCAAGTGTTCTCGTTCGTTTTGCGGGGATTTACCTCGAGATTAATCATGGAGCTCCAGTCCGTATAAAGGAACATGGCCAGGCCTTCCATGGCACCGGTCAGCATGAATCCCCTCATCAGAAGCATGGCCGTGGTGACCAGGTACAGGACCGCCATGAGGTAGAAAAACTGGCAGGTAACGCGGCAAAAGAAAAAAGAAAAAAAAAAAGTCCATAAAAACTTGTTTCCTGGTGTGCGCTATGAAAATGACATAGAGGAAGAGATGGGGGACACGAAAAGGCAGACACAATAATGTTTTTGGCTCTGGCTGTAACGCACTTCAAAACGATTCCAGAGTCGTCTTTTTGTTACACCCACATCCGGGAAAGCCGATGGCAGCTTCCCCGACGTTCCAAAATAAACTTGGTAGGGACGACACGTGCTCTTACGACCTTGAAAACGAGACGCTGGAGGCGGCTAACAGCATCTCAAGTGTCATTCGGAAACATGAACGATCGACTAAAAAAGAAACAACGATTCCACTTAAATCTCGTACCAAGAAAAAAAAAAAAAAAAAAAAAAAAAAAAAAACACTGTAACGCATCTTGGGTTTTCTCGCTCGTCACCCCGTTTGGGCGAGGAGCAGCATTTTTCAGCCGTGACTTGCGCACTGACTTCATGACATTCCATTCAAGTACCCTTCATCAATCATGTATTTTTAAGAACTTCCAAACCTTCTGCGAAAACATTTCACTTTGTCGAGGAAGCTAAATCCCACGCTCCGAGCTTACATTATGCATTTCACCCAATGTCCTTCAGGTGCACATGTGTGCTCCCACTGGGACTTCGGAAAACCAGTTTCGGTTTACAGCCTTTTTCGATACTTATTTTAATGACCATTCGTACTCTCTCTGACTTTCTTCCTTGCAATGTTTCGAGGATATGCGTTGATGGGTGGCCATCTATTAAGTCTTCGCAAACTGGAAGTGGACCCCCGAAAGCCTCAACTCAAAGCTTGTGAGGAATTTCCGAGTAGCCGGTAATCACTCAGTGTGCAACGATTGCGTTTGGGTGCTATGGAACCCTTTCGAAATACTGTCCTTTGTTGGCAGCCGTGGAATCCCTGCACAATGGCGGACTAAAGCCTCAACGTCACGGCCACACTGGAAAAAACACACCTACAGAAAAAGGGTGATGAGCGCAGTGACATTGCACTTTCAACACTGTTTGATTGGCTCGTCGGCTCGTAATGTGGCCCGAGCTCCGATGTTCACTATCTTAAGGAATGTCTTGCACGTTCCTCGATGCAGTTGTTTCGCCATTGTGCAGGGGTTCGGACCTTCTAGTAATCGGCACGTGACTTTCGAAAGGGGTCTATTAGGAAGTTATAACCTTGCCATGGCACCAATCCAAGATCGCAGTTTGGGCTCCGCGCACGCGCAGTGTGAAACACGCAACGCTAACGCAAACGAACAGTGCTCACGCATATTTTTATTCTAAATACTAAAAGTTTATATTTTCTGGAGCCACGCCTTGAAACAACTCCCCGTAATGAATGCTGAAGGGAAAAGTCTTCTACAAATAATAGACTTTGGCTCCTCGTATTATGTCTACCAGAATTGGAACATCTATAAACAATGTCATAACACCTATCATCAACAATAAAAAAAAGAAACTCTAACACGTAAGTTTGTTAGGGTGAAGAAAACCGCAGTAAACGTAAGTTTGCTTGGCATAGAAGAAACAAACAAAAAAAAAGAATGAATGCGCGGAGATGCACTCACGCGCTTAATTTTGTTGAATCCCCTGTGAGCGAGGGCGAACACCAGCATCCAAACGGCAGCGAGAGAGATGAGCGGCTGCGCCTGAATCTGGCTGAAGGAACCCTCCATCCAGTCGTTCTGCCGGCGCCTGGGCACAAAGCCGCCATTACGGTTCAGCATGAGCCGCCGCTATTTCTGAGGCAAATGAGCAACCGCAGCTCCCCGACATTAACGAACATGTGTTAGTTTCTGGCAGACACCTGGTACACGACACACGAGGAAGACTCAAAACACGTCTATACACGACTATAAAACAAACCTGCGAGAATAGCCCACACCGCATACAAGACAAGGCCGTAGAGTTGACATTTTCGAGTCACCAGCGAAGGCCAACGCTGGACACAGATTAGAAACGAGTGCGTCGTCAGCGATCGGCTTCGAATCAAGTTTGAGCCGAACGTTGACGCCATCGTCGTGCCCAATCTGTGACCAGCGTTAGCCATCGCTGATGGCGACATCTCTATCAGCACTGCGGCTTTAATTGCTATCTAGGTGGTGTTGGAATAGCACACTCTAAGAAATCCGGTGAATCTAATTTTGCGCACAGAACCTGGGGGAGCTAATCGCTCCAATCTACGGAGGAATCTTGGCAAATGACGAGGCTGAAAATATGCCTATCCTTTGTTTCAGCTCAAGTCCAGACGCAGCCGACGCTACCAGCTAATGGGCAAATCAAGCAGCGTCAAAAGCGCGAGTCACCAGGGCCCCTAAACTCGTCAAACACAAAGTTGGGGCCGAAGTTGACGGAGCACACCGATTGGTCTATCATGACGATGAATTCGCGCTTTTTTCGCCAACGTCCAATCAGTGCGCTCTGTGAACTTTCGGCTGCAACTTTGTGTTTGACGAGTTTAGGGCCCCAGGTCATTTATATTTAGAATTTGCTCAGCGACGATGAAACGCACAGAGAAAGATAACGAACACACCATGATGATGCGCCTTTGACGTTGTCTGATTGCTGCATTCAGCTCGTAGCGTCGGCTGCGTCGGGTAAGACTAAAACTGAAGGCTGCGCTGTGACGCTAAACATGACACGTTGCACGTGTATAAGCACCTGTATAAGCACGGAGAACGTCATGGTCAGTTTCACAGCGTAGACAGCTTTTTTTAGATCTAGATATATATTTAGCCTCGTCATTTGCCGAGTTTGCCCTATACGGCGAGCACGTGTTCGAAACTGCGTCTTGGACGCACTTGAACGCGCGGGGGAAGAAGGCCAGTCAAAGGGCAACATAGAGGACGCGTAGGAAACGCGCGATGACGTGGCAGCCATGCGCCCGCCGCCATTGGTCGAGGTCAAGGGTAAACAAAAACACGTGAGGGCGCTGGGGGGTAAACAAACGCACGAGGTGCGCAAGGAGCAGACGAACTTGCAGGCCGTATACAGGGTGAGTCAAAGGAATTGATGCCTGTTTGAAGGAACGACATAAATCGGTTTTTGAACGTATCGAGCTAAGATTTTGCACAGAGGTGACCGAAAAACGTTCATTAAGGGGATATGCGAATTTCACTGAACCAACTTACCCGAGTAAAAATTAGAAATTAAAATCTTGAAATCTCTACCTGCAGCGGCCGTGTGCTGTTGCGTCTGATTGGCGCAACAGTCGATAGATGTCGCCAGTGCTCTCCACGTCGACAGCGGGGGGTTGGCAGTGGAGGCACTCAGCAGCGCATTTTTGAGTGCCGGCTTCGGTGATGACACCATTGTTGTCGGTGGCTTACTTAGGAGGTTTCCCTCCTCCTTCCTCGTTGAGGCGCCTCACCCAGCGCAACATTATAGGGGAGCCGAGAGGTCGTTGTCGAAACTCCACCCGAAAATGTCGGCGGACCTTATTCGCCTCTAACACTCCCCATGCCAGAATGCAACCTTCACTTGCTCGTTGGGAGCTAAGCGCACCAAGAAGGTGACTTGCTCCCCAAAACAACACGGGTGAAAATTGCCAACAAGAAAAGAGACGCGGTAATCACCAGAGAGTGCAAAGCAGCCGAAAACATGTAGCCGAAAATAATTGTAGAAAACAACGAGACAACACGCCTGTTTTGTTGTTCTCGTTTCATCTTCTTTTTTGTATGCCTTATTGGTAGAATAAATAATCATGCACTGACGATTCGCGCAGAAAAAGAAGCATAGTGTCTGGCTCAGAAACGACGTCTGCTATTGTCCAGGCCGAGGAAAGCGTCCGTCGTGGCCGCCTGTAGGTTCTCTAGGAGCCTGCTATCATGCGTGCCGATATCCGTCGCCTGTTGCGCCAATGAGAGGCCTTTCACTATACTCTGTCTAACCTTATGTTGTACCGCAGCGAAGGCTAGAAGCGCGAGCTCATAGCGTTGGCAGCTGCCCTTAATGCACGAGAGCTTGTGCCACCGAGATGCGCCCTAGAGCAAGGAGCTCGCGCTTGTAGCCTTTCCTGCTGTACATCATAAGGTGAAATACGGTGCAGACGGAGGTCCTAGGTGGGGATTTCAAGTTCTTGATTTTTTAGTTTTTACTCATGAAAGTTTGTTCAGTGAAATTTTTATATCTTTGATACACGTTCTTTGGTCACCTCTGTACAATATCTAAGCTCAATGCATTCATAAACCGACTTATGCGGTCCCTTCAAAAAGCCATCGATTCCTTTACTCCGCGATGTAAATTAGAGCGATTGGCTCTCCAAACGGCTTTGCGGGAAAGTAAACGCATTGAATTTTAGACTGTAGGCAACTTTCTAGGGTTGTGCGAATAGTGGTTCGAATCAAATAGCGCTGCATGATTCGTAGCTTTGACAATGCATGGTAAAGACAAGACGATTGGTTCTTTCAACTGTGTAGAAGCTAAGAATGAAGCTGCGCTATTTGATTCAAACCCCTATTCGCACAACCCTACATCTTTCTCCGCGCTTATCGTTCGAGATAAAAATGCCGAGTCACTGAGCTGTGGACGTATGCGCCGCGTCTGACATTTTTTAGAAATGAGTTGCAACTGCTTATGCTCAGAGCGCACCCCACAGCCCAGCAGAATACTTTGGCAGCACGCGGAAGGCAATTCTGGAGTGATCTATAGACTAAACAGAATTGAAGAAAGATCCATTGGTGGATCGTTAGGGAATGTGTTAGCACGACCCTTGGCAAACGCCACACATATCTCGCTTTTGACAACGCTAACGCTGACCCCTTCACTTCTTTGTTTTATACTTTTTTTTATTCCTCTATTTTGTGCTGCCTTCTTGTTTGGCTTCGTTACAGGGCCAGTGTTTGCGTTTCCCAAAGGAAGATGCGTGTGGCGTTTCCCAAGAGGCATGCTAACACATTCCTTAAGGACCTACCAATGAATCTTCCTCTTTTCGGCGAAGCGGGCTCGCCGAGTTAGCTTCGTCCCAGCCTCATAACGCACGCAGACTCGCGTCGGCTTGCCGCTTATTGCGCCGCATTTCGGCCAGCCGAGCTAGGCGCTGCTTCCGCTCCTCTGTCTGGTACGCCCACCTTGGACACTTAGCAGCGGCATCTGCTGCCTGACTCTGCTCTCGCTGTTCACCGGTTTCACGCGCGCTCATTGGCTTCCGCCCCGTGACGTCGACTATCTCTCGACTTCGTCCTTCACCACTCTCCTCCTCTCTACGCGGCGGGCTACTCTTTCCATTGTTTTGTTCGCAGACGGGCGCCGTAAGCTTTTCCCGGTCACATGGGTACTAATGCGAACGGTTTAATAACTCTGAAACTAGCGGGCAACAAAACGACATGCCCTGCGTTGCATCATGCGCGAACGCCAGAGCTCACATGTAGAAGCTCTGTAAGGGACCGTAGAGGCCCGGCACGCAGCCGGCGGCGGCGTCACGGTACGACTTGGGGGGCACGAGCACCACCAGATCCCCGCTCGTCAGAGGAATGCCCTGGCTGAATGGCTGCCGCCGGAAGGTGTCCATCAAGCGGTGGCGCACCGAGCGGCACAGGGTCTGAAAGGCGGGAGCGGATTCTTCTTGCGGAGCGGAATGCATTGGAACCAAACACGTAGATTAAAATAGCACCCCCGTAGAGCGAGGTGGCCAAGACACACTTAGAGAACACAAAAAGTAGAAATAACGAGAACACCCAGTCGAGCTGGTGAACTTTCAACAACTTGGAGACCTTTGACCACAGTGAAAGAAGAAAGAGATTTCTCGGAACAAGCCCTGAAGGGGTGTCGAAATTTCACTCGCGCGATCTCCAACGGGGCACTGTCGGGGCTTGCGGCCGCGCATAGTCTCGGTCGCGAGCACCGCGGCCTCGAAAACCTGTGCGCGAATAAGGACGGTTTCTCGAGCTCCTGTCATGCTGCGCCATCTCACGGTGCTTGTCAGAAATGGGAGCGAACCTTTGACACACTTGCTCCGTGGCTAGGTGGAGCCGTTCAGACACCGCTTTCTTCTTCCACCGTGCTCATGACCGAGTAACAGACAATCCCCCTTTTGGTACCTCGGTCTCGGTTTTTCACGAAGTTTATAGAAGACACTGCAGCTCTGTTTGTAACATACACATTTCCATGGAGTAGAATAACGATATGTTTAAAGCCTCAAGCGTTACTATACCCAACTTGGTAGATGGCGAAATAATAATGTTGCGAATTTGATGCACCTAAATAGGAATTTTCCTTCGGAATTACGACTTCGCAGAATTCCTTTGAGGTTGAATTAGGTGTAAAAAAAACATATTAGGTACACAGTGATATCGAAGGTCACAACAATGGACCTGAAAAGTTTATCTCACTGTTCCTAGTTTTGAATCGTTCCCTTAAGCTTTCGCTTCAATGTCGCACAAAGCAACTGCTACTTTCGCGTACGTTCACCATATTCTGTTTGGATTCGAAGTACTAAACAAAATGGAAGCGTTGATGTCTTTGGCCACTGTTGAATTACAGCATTCTAAAATTAGAATTCGAGGGGAAAAATAAGGAAAGAAAAGACAGTACAACTAAATAAATAAAATTTGTTGAAGCACGCCTGTTCCGCTTTTCTTGTGGCGTACACGTATCGCTAGGGAGACGTTTGCTTTGCGAAGGAACAATGAAAGCCGTGATTGGTGGCTCTAGAGACAACTTTATAATAAGGTTCCGGCAGGATATAGGTTGAACTATTACGTATACAAACTATGGTATGTACGTCGGTGTCATACAAACACGCACACAAAGGCTTAGGTGAAGGAAGGCTATATTAAAGCTGCGCACATTTTTGGTCAATTCTGTTTTTCTTTTAGAACGGTCATGGCAGCTTTTGATTATGTCCGCCCTTTGAAATTTACCCAGTAGTGGACGAATTGAAATTGCGAGCGCTGACGCGACACAAACAATCTCAAGTTGTAATTTCTGACACACTTGTCTCTAGAATTATACGTTTGTGCCTTAAGAAAACTATTTTGACACAACACAGTATTCAGCCTTTGGTGACGTTTCCGGGCGCGCCTCTGGGTAACATAAAACATAAAACCCTATATTAGTAAAAATATACGATGATAACCCCCGGAGAAGGAGAACAAGGGGGACAAAGGACAAACAAAGATCTCCAAGCACAGCTAGGTTGTCCTTTGTCCCTCTTGTTCCCTTTCTCCTGGGATTATTTTCGTCATTCTTGACCAGCTCGCTCGCACATTTGCATTAATTGCTTTATGTTTATACAAATATTCGCCGTATCCTGTGAAACAAAAAAATATGCCATTCAAAGGTGTTTTTTTTTTTTTTAAGATAAAGAAATTGTCGATCCTCTTTTCAAGCGTCATTGAAACCTGAGAATAATAACTAGATTAAAAAAAGAAAAAGATTGGAACGCTATATAAAACTAACGCAGCATCCAACTTTGACTGATTCTTTTCGAGTGCGGTTCTTCAAACTTACACTAAATTAATGCTAACATTCTTTTAATCTTGTCGCTTTCGCTATTGTATAGTTGATTCTTTCTTTTTTTCATTATTGCTTTGCACTATAGCGTGCTAAATCAACCCAAAATATAAATTAAAAAAAAAATAATAAAACGCAGCTTTTAACGAAGGGCCGAGCAGTGACGAAGCGACACGTGATGTGATGTCGGCGTTGGCGAAAACCGTGAACTTGCGACGATATGAGTATCCAGATACCGGATAAAAAGGTCGCCAGCGTCCTTATGATCAGATGGGAACTCCGGCTCCCTTAACAATGAGAACCATTGCTCGTGGTGACGACTGCACGTCCCTGTGGTGTCGCTTCTTCCTCGAGCGATTTCAGTTGAGTCGCACACAAATATAAATAGTACTTAAAGCATTTAAATGGCTTAACTTATACTACCGTAATTTAAAAATTTTAACGATTTTTTCTCGTTATTTTAGTACCTCGTTTTGATTTTCAGTTTGGACTCGGTGTACACCACGCGGTGTGAAAACAAATTACAAACACAGCATCTCGTTAGCTTAAAAAAGTCATCTTCGTTTACCTTTTACTATGCGTTCTTTTTGACGGTGTGAATTGTGGGCTTTGTCCGTGCACTTCTTTCACTCGTCCTTCGTTAAATTTTTGCGCTGTTTTCACGTTTGAAGTTAATTGTGGGGCTGGGAGCGCCGTCAAGGTATTTCAAAAATATTCTTTATTTTTGGTGATTCTCACATTTTGGTATATATAAAAAATATTATTATTCTTACTCGAGACCCGCGAGGGTATCTTGAGAAATATATTATCGAGAAGGGATAAAACGAGCAAGCAGTAGAGGTGTTAACATAAGGGAGCTGACCGCGTTCTGCCGGATCGGGTAGCAGGTGCGGTTGTGCGTGGGCCACCCCTCCGGGCAGTCGGTCCAGGGCGCGGACTTGAGCGAGGTCAGGAAGTACATCAGGTAGTCGGACATGGCCACGGAGTCGCCCACGATGTGCAGGATCGCGTACAGGCTCATCGTGTAGCCCAGGCCTGCGAGCCAGCGCGAGTGCCCCGCCGCGTTTCAGGAAAAAATTACCGCTGGAGGTCTCGATACTGTACGGAATGAAACTGAGGGAGAGGAGGAGAGGAGTGCGCGCCGGGACGGTCAGAGCGCCCAGCTCTGTCAGCTCATCGGGACTTCCGCCGTCGCCGTCCGCTCTTGTCTCTCTCGGTCGTACTCGGTTGCAAGTGTGTGAGCGGCGCTTTAGTAGTTGGGCGCAAAGACTCTCTCTCCGGTCCAGGCGAACATGAGCGCCGCCTGCTCCTCGAGCAGTGTCTCGCGTTCGAACGCCATGGCGTTCGGCGTTCGAACGCGCTCGCGCAGTGAGTAGAGACAAAGGTAGCTAGCATCTGCATCTACCCACTAGTCATTCCAATCAGAGCTCGGCGCTTCGGTGTCTCCGCTCTTTTTCTCTCTCAGCTTCTCTCCGTATACGCCCATGCGCCTCAAACAATTTCAGCGAGCATACTTCCCCGCAAGTTGAGGCGCGGCGCGGGAAAGTAGGCTTACGGGTATTGAGATAGTCAAGCGGCTCAACCAATCCTCCGGGAAACTGGGGGAGAGGAGGAGTCAACAATGCCTCGGGGACGTCAGGACGCCGAACTCTCGTTGGTACGATTAGTCGGTAGACCTGAAGCTAGCTGTCTTTGCATAGACTGCACTCGCCAAACGCGTTATGGGGTAGGCAAACTAGCGCCGTGGCCGCGACGAGCGGGAGAAAGTTCACTAGTACTTGCCACGACACGTTCCTGTGAGCTACGGCGTCCCGCGCCGTGACGTGTGTTCCGTGACGAAACCCTAAGATGCTACCAATCACGTTCACGAGCGGGGTGGAGAGGAGGTCGGCATGGCTGCCGTAGAGTCGGGAGTCGCGGCGGGGCGACCGGCCGGACTCTCGGATGCAGCGAAACGCACTGAGCACGTGGACAGAGGGCGGGAAAATCCACATCGGTCCCCCCCACCCCCCTTTCTGGATTGAATGCGGCGTGCCACGGCAAGCTGACGTGTTAAAATTGAAAAACGGAGGGAGAGTCCAGCTTTTTTGACGGAGCGGTGAAACTTTCACGGGCCACGGCTTCACTTTGCATACCCCTTTAGAACGCGGAACAAAGGCGTCCAGCGTTTGGATTTCGCGTACGAACGCGTTCGTATAAACGCTGATGGATGTTTTGTTTGAGACGAGCTACGCCAGCAGGGTCAATGCTAGTGTGAAGCCTCGCGCACTTCGTCGATGCGATCTTTACATGTGCGTAAGGCCACCAGTTACGACCCATATATAGAGCAGGTCAGTTTCTTTAGAATGGCTACTTTCATGTTTTCATCTTCACTTAGGCACGTTTTTGGGTAAAGTTCTAGTACGTTTTACGAAAATAAAAAAAGTGCCTCGCGGACATTTTTAAAATCGAAGGAGAAGCAAACCGCAAACAAAGCCGCAAATATAGCAGGTTTTGTATTCTCAAGTTATTAATCATCACAAAGACCGAGGCAGAGCGTTTTTCCTGCGGATACTAATGATGTGCATGTTTGATTCCTTCCCATTTTCTAACTCTTGAAGCAACTTCAATCATACTTTATGAAACACTCTTTGAATCGGAGCTGTCACTGCAAATAAATTAATGCTATATGTGGGAACTTAAAAGTCAAACTTTGTTTCTTTTATGGCATTGTAGTAGGCACGAAAAAGAGCATAGACGTCTCTCTGGGTTCACCTTATCCCTTCAGAGGCTTCGTGGAGACTTCTGTACGCTATCCCACAAAATGTGTGCTGTCAGGTAAGAAAATCGACCGTTTGTCGCTATACGTGTATAAAATCGCCATCAACCATGGCTAACCAATCAGAGTCTTCCCTTCTAAAGGCTGTGTTCGCACAGTAACGTTTTCTTACGTTACTTTTAAGTCACCGCAACATCCGTGCACTGAATGCCGCGTGCAGGTCTACCACTTGAACTTGTTACCAGGCTTCATGTGAAGCACATATGTCTCGTTTATTCTCGACGGAAGCCGACGTAAGCTTTCGTAACATAACGCAAGGATGCAACGCAAGGAAACGGTGACGTGTGAACCGGCCTTCAGAGCACACAACCAGCGTACTTTAATCTTGCTTGTCATTGCAGCGGGAACCATACTATCATTTCCTTTTAAAACATCAACGTTGGGAGGTTTCATGGGATCACTGGTTGCCGCACGTCCTCGAAGTGTAGCAATGACCGACTAACGGGCGCTGAGCGAACACACAAAGCGTAATATATGACAAACCATCTTTGACTTGTGAGCATGTTACGATAGAGCTACCTCAATGCGCGCAGGAACTTTTAAAATTATATAGAAATTAGTAACTTGCATTTTGTTTGCAATGTTTTTTTTCTCACAATTTGGAGGGGTGTTTGTAGCGGTGGTCGCTTTTCTTTGTAATTTTTTTTAGGACCGCCACGACGGCATCTTCCTCTATGTTTTATTTATTCGCCTGACGGTGCTTCGGTCGAGGATATGGAGGCGCTTTGGGAGACGAGAGCCGCGTTTCAGGGGGTCCCGTGCCGTTACGAGTCGGAATTTCGCTTGTTGATGAGCTTTTTCCGGTATCGGGGAAATGGCCTCGGGCATGTCGCCCTCTTCTTGGCATGTTGTGCTGAACCCCGTTTTTCGAATCCACGTGAAAGCACTTAACTTGCCCACGAGAGGCTGCTGCCTCAGTGCCGCGTACGTCTACCCCTTGACTGTGAAACGCAGGGGCAGACGTAAAGGTTTGCAAAGGAACCCACGGCCGAGACATAAACCCGTCACCGGTCGCCAGGTCGTTTGCTGGGAGACAAAGTGCTTCAGAGCTTTCGGAGTCGTGTCTCGGAACTCTTGCGTGACACCCGGGGACCAGGCGCTCCCCATATATTCTGCATATGCCTGGCGTACCTTTCTTTTTATTTTGTTTCCAACGGCATTTCGTGGTGGCATAGACGTGCCCCAGCCGAGACGTCACGGTGGTTCTCGTCATGGTTCGCGAATGTGTATCTTTTGTAGCCATAGAGGTAAGCCATAAGTCGTACTTTATCCTCGGGTTCTAAAAACCAAGACTTGGCTTATGGTTCACTCTTGGAGCAATGACCTTTCACCCGACTGGTCGAAAGTGCATTGGTTCCTCTAGCCAATGGGACCAGGGTCGAACCCTGATAGGCCTGGGCCGGTTCGAGCGCGCGGTTTTAGACCCTGACCGGACAAAAAAAATCTGTGAGTTTTGTAACGAGCCTCGTGAGCGACCCCACTTACGTTCAGCTCCCGCGGTGCGCGCGTTACCTGTCGTGCGTGACAGCGTCTTCGTGGCTACAAGGTAGTCGCCGTCCTTACCGTGCGCGGCAGGACCATCTGACGCCGAGGTGTCGCCTGCAGTCTGTAAGCAACGAGCTTGAATAAACTTAGAGCGGTAAACCAGCGACCGAAAATGGCACCCCCCCCCCCCCCCCCCGGTTGCCGCCATCTTGTCTGTTTCGCACATTAGTGATCATGTGACGTTAAGATGGCTGCGCCCAGAGGTGGGGCAGATCAGATTGGCCAGATTCCGGTCAGTAGATGGGCCCTCTGGGGTTGTGTTTCAATCTTACTCAAACGAATCAGAGTTATTCCGGCCGATCAAGTCACGTGACAAGACAAATACAGCAATGCTGGAAGCGGGTGAAAATTGGAACACAACCCCAGATGGCCCATCTGCTGACCGTGTTCTGGCCACTCTGATCTGACCCACCTCTGGGCGCAGTCATCTTGACGTCACGCGATCACTAATGTGGCAAACAGGCAAGATGGCGGCAACTGGGGGGGGGGGGGGGGGGGTCATTTCCGCTGCAGGCCGTGGGTTCCGGTTTACCGCTCTAAGGTAACACTCAAGCTTCTTGCATGTAAGCCGTGCGTGGCAGTTTATTACAGCGCGTGATCTGTTCACACTTGTCGTCTTCTATGTAAGTGTTGGATTCTTTTTTTTTACCGAAGACAAGTTTTGTCGATCTCATTAACCCAGCGAGTTGTCGGTCGGCTCTGCATCATCACCGACGCATCCAGCCCTACAGTAACTAGCTTCATCCACGATCGCCCGGGCCTCGACGGCAATTCAAGGTAGTTTATCGAGGTCGGGTAAAACGGCCTCCTAACATCACTGTGCTTTTTCCATATCGACGTTTTCTTAAACCACGATCGCCTTCCCTTTACCGGCAAATGCTTGTTTAATAGATCACTACCCCCCTACGTTCTATTGTTATAGGTACATGGAAGAAACAACGCCCTGTTGCACGGTAATATGTGCCCTTCACGTTGCTGAAAATTACGCTCCTTCACGTACACAATTGACAGGCCATGTAATGGTAGAATAGACGCGTGAAGCCTTCCCCATCCACACCTCCAGTCGAGCCTACAGCACACGCGTTTTCACTCTAACCTGCGGCCTACACATTCCCGAACATAGCATTTCCACACGTACACTATTGACAAGCCCTGTAATGGCAAATAGACGAGACTGCCGTTCCTCTCCACACCGTCAGCCAAGTCTACGGCACACGCTCGAATAATAAACAAACGCTGCAACAGCACACGTATGATGAGTTTCTCTAACTCCTCTCACGCGAGCGGCCAACGACTACCTTCCGCGAAAACAAACAAGACACCGACAGCACGCAACTCGCGCTCCCCGACCGCCTCTCGCCTCTACGGCATCCTAATACAGCGCCAGCTTTCTCCACAGAGAACCGGGCAAAAGCACTACTATTAGCTGTGTCACCGCGGGCGTGCTCGCCGCGCTAAGCAGCTGCCGCCTCAAAGGCCAAATCCAACAACTCATGCAAAGCGTCGTTGCCGGTCACGCGCCGCATTAACGAAACCTCTCTCACTCCATCGCGCAAACCGTGCGAACGTGCTGAACGTGCAGCCCGCGAGAGAACATGAGCAACGAACAGCAGCGGCAGCAACAACACGGAATTCGGGCTGCCCGAAATTACGAGCCTCGGTGGTGCACACCCTGCCTTTACACGAGCTTTGCTGCTGCCAACAACAGCAACAAGGGGGTGGGTTAAGGAGAGTGAGCGGCCTAGGCAAAGGGTTGCGTCTCCGCGCATGGTTACGACACCGCTGACAGCTGAGGTTTTACGAGAGCAACGGGCAGCTTAGAGACTAGCTCTACGCGGTGCCGCTGTGCTCGCCCCGTGGTGCACCCCGACGAACTCCGCCTGACCTCAAGACCGCAGACGCTATGCGAGCCATTGGAGCCAATCCGGGGTCCTCGTGAGTGTCACGTGACCTTGAGAAGGGTCGTAGGGACCGACACTTTTCCTAGACAAAGCAAAGCAGCCTTCTCTATACCTGCATACAGAACGTCATCTCAGTATAGATGGCGTCATCTCGCTAATTGGGCCCGTGCGCGTTGCGTTCAACCAACGATGTCAACGTTTTATGGTGCGCGGGCTTCTATGATTCTATAGGTGCGAGGTGTTGCAGGGACGCGCGGGGCACTTGGTCACGTGGTACGTTCGCAGCGCTGG
This sequence comes from Ixodes scapularis, assembly GCF_016920785.2. NCBI lineage: Eukaryota > Metazoa > Arthropoda > Arachnida > Ixodida > Ixodidae > Ixodes > Ixodes scapularis. Next base: position 79,412,821 of record NW_024609868.1, read on the forward strand.
ATTGGTTGGGATGGCTGGTAGCGTCGACTGCGCTCCGTGACAAGGCGAGACGGAGCAGGGCTGCGTCGGGGAGCTTTTAGCGCACGCTTTTCTTGCCGTCGATCTCTGGCAAATTGCAGAGCTGAGTTTGGGAATGGTGGACGGGAGCGTCAGCTGGAGCCGCCCCGATACCGAGGAGCTGGGCCGGTCAACTGTTTGGAGCTCGCGCTTTGTGAGCCGCGCCGGGTTCCTGGGTAATTGTGCGGCCAAGGCACGCTTGCCACTCAAGGAGGGGGTGGGGACCAGCAATCGGCGCCAACGGGGTCATTGTGGAGCCGGAGTGCGGGCGCTGCCGCGTGTTCTTTCATTCTGGGCGTTGTTTGAACGGCTCTTCGTTCGTGCTTTAGCGCGGGGAAGGCTCTGTTGGGGTACGCACGCCGGTAGGAAACGCTGCAATTGACCGGACGGACTCGTAGTGTCTTACTGAAGAGGACCGTACTGCATGGTGTGGCATGTTGTCACACTGACAAGCGGTAAGGCAAAGTAGGAATGAAGTTGCCAAGCAACTTGGTTACCTGTCCCAGACTGTGGCTTCGATGGTGCTTCGCAATAATAAGTATTTTGCTAGAACTTAATCGCGGCCGGACTTTACTTTTGGAAGTGGTAAGATGAAGGCCTCGAAGCTTCGGGCGGGGCCCGTCAGGCACTGGCCCCGTATTTCCTAACGTTGTGGATACACTCCTATATACCAGAGCCCCTGGAGGGGAGCAAACGGTATTTTTACTTAAATAAAAGTCTGCTATTTTCACTAGTCAGTTTCTGAAAGCACGGCACTGAGGAATTAACCTTTTGCCGTGGCAATTAAGTTAATGTATTAACTGAAAAGTAAGAGAAAACCTATTTTACTCTGTAAAGAAGCACTCACACTCCCAAAAAGCTTTTTTCTTTCTTATTTTTTTTTTCTTGGGGGGGGGGGGGGGGGGGGAGGGCCGATTTACTATTTATGGTGCCAAGACACCACCTCAAAGTGATTTTTGCAGCATACAGAGACGTGTTTGCGAAGAAAAATGAATAAAAACAAATTGCAACTCGAACTGTGCTAGGAGAGACAAATATGCGTCCTAGATGATCGAGAACAGGGTTTGGCAACCAGCGAGGTAGTTTCATGCAGACCCGAGGACCACACGGTAGTTTTGACCTTAAATAGATTAGGCAGGAACAAGGAGCACTTCCAGTTGGCATTGTCCGGCACCCCCCTACTTGAGCAGAGAACGCCTTCACTTCCTTTTTTACTTTTCCTAGCCTATACACTGGCGTTGGGGCCCCTCTGTGTCGGCTTCGTGACGACTTGGCCTGCCGCCGTAAAAGATTGCCGACCTTTAATCTAAAACGTCAGAAAGTATTTAAGGTCCTGCTTGGTCACCGAACTTGACCAGGAAAAGTCAGTGAAAGCAGTTCGTTACTCCCGATTCTCAAACTGCCGTTTTCGGGCGTAAAAACGCCACACTTCCAGCCGCGAATATTTTTTCTGACTAGTTGGTTTTCAGCCGATCCTAATAATACATTGGCACGTATCTCGTCTGTGTCTCTCTATATCATGTTATTTGTTTTATTCATCAATCATTTTCTTTTTTTTTCCGTAGGCTGAAGAGAGGCATAATCAGCGACAAGCAGCATTTGCCCTTTTATTTTTGTTCTTAACATCTGCGCCATTTCTCAGTTATCGTAGAGACAACAGTAAGCAGTTGCTGCGTAGAATTTTGCGAGCGTTGTATACTTGAACAATCGGTCCCCTGTTTCTTTTATTTTCTGCAGCTAATGAAGAGCATCTCTTTCGCGTGAAAAATATCTATGTAGCGCACCGTACCTTTAATGAGCCTCTCTGAATCCAGCATGGTGTGCTACCATTCCTCATTGGAAATAGATAAGATAAAAAGGTGACGGCGTCCATGTGACGAAGCCATCTTTTAGAGCTGTCTTTTCTCGTGCTTGTAAAGCAAAATGTGGGGAAGAATAGTCAACAACAAAGAACAGCGGGTTCGTTACTGAAACAATATGAGGGCTGAGAAGGGCGAACTCAAATCGACTCTTTTTGCTTTCTTTATGTCCTGCTTTCCTGATTGGCTCGAAAGCTGCGATTGCGAGTTGTGTCTCTGTCAGCTAAAAGACGCCACATGCAGAAAGCCGGTACGTGGAGAGCGGCCTCTCAAGACCGATCTATTCTGCGTGTACAGTATAAACAATATTGTGCGCTACGAAATATGGCCTCGAAAAAAAACGTCAAAGGTTTCGCGAGTAAGATAGGTATCCGCCTACTAACAGTATACATACTTAGCGACTGGAGGCAGTAATGCGACTCGCGGTAAGAAACCAGGAAAGTATAGAATCAATAGTTCTCGAATATATGACTCCCCAATCGTTTGTGGCGTGCGAATCGTAGTCGTACAAAATAATTTGTTCACGTTCCAACCTACATGCGCTAGCGCAGTATCGCGCGCGGTAAACATATACGTCGCTAGCGAACGTCTTTTTGTTGTCTACTAAATACGGCGGATGTCCCACGGCCCCACGGCGATGTCACCCAAAGACATTCGGGAAGTGCTTTACCCGCGACGTCACGAAAACAAATCAAAAAGAAAGAAAGAAAGAAAACAAAACGAAAATTAGCCCGACATGGTTGATTGATGTTAGAGCTCCCGGGGATGTCGGTAAGTACGACGTGTCGCGATGATTCCGACACGTCGTACGTCAATCGGCGACTCCGGACTTCGTTTCACCTTACGATAGACCGGGGAGGGCACTACGAACCGTCGAGGCAAATCTAAGGCCGTGTTAGTGGCACGTGACGTCCGGGAGAGGCGCGGTGGGGATTCCGAGTCGCGTGATAGAGCGCTTGATCGGCTGGGATGGCTCGTACATGGCGTCCGCTGCAGCCCACCAAAAAGCTACCCACGCCCGCCGTGCGGCATTTCCGGAGCCCTCGTAGTCATACGCCTTGCTTCGTTTCACCTTACGGTGGACTTCGGCGGACGCTTCGGGCCATGCCAACCAATCCAACACACTGAACATGTCACATGACTGCGCGCTCCGCGCGTTACCACGCCCCGTTCTAAAGTCACGTGACACTCACGTTTCCCTGGATTGCCTATGGACGCAGCGTCCGCCGCGTCCGTAGGCGCAAGGGCGTCAAAGTGATCGAAGGGCGTCCGGCGAGGAATGCACGCACCTATGAAGAGCGGCACGGTGCTGAAGATGCCGCGGTTCCCGTCTCCGGAAAACTGGGCGAGGCTGCTTTCCAGGTGCATCATAGGCATCGCGATGGTCGCCAGGAACGTCAGGTACGCCAGCAGGAAAGGCGCTGCGCGAGCGAGTCCACACGCCAAAAACGCATTCGTAAAGTCGAAGGTTTTTCTTTTCCTAATATAGTTTATTTTTTGTTTTAGCCGCCTGCAATCAACGAGGCATGAAGGTGGCAGACGCTGGTAGGAATAATTCGGAAAAAAGTAAACACTCCATTATGTCGCGGGATAAAATTCGACGCTTCGCCAAGAGACAAAGCTTCAACAGGTTATAAAGAAACTATGCTGAGAGTAAGTTCGTCCACTTCATGCGCAGGGGTTGCGGTGAGGTCGGAACGACGCCGAGCTCTGAATGGCTCTGATTGGAAAGATAGTCGGTATATTTCAATGCTAGCTGCTTTGAGGTCTACCATGGCCTCCTACGTACTGACAAAGCCTGGCAGATACACACGAGAAGCGGCCGCCGAAATGGAAAAAGTAGAGCGGCAGACAACGGATGAGAGGAGAGCCACGTGGCTGGCGCCCCGCTGCGGCGAGACGCTGAAACACACTTCTCTCGAGCGAACAAGTGTGTTTTGGGTTCTCGCCGCTGCAAAAGCTGTGCGCTGTTGTCCAGGTTCCCCGAGAAATTTCTTTTTGAAGCTCGGTGTTACCAGATCCTCGCGCTCCAAATCTGCGACCGGGCACTCCGTGGTCGAACTGCCAGGCTTTGTGAGTATAGGGGAGGCTATGGGTCTACCCACTATACTTTCAATCAGGGCCAATAGGAGCTCGGTGCTTTGACGTTATAGGAACCCCTGCGCACTAAGCCGACGAACTTGTGGTCCGGATAGCCCCTGAGAACGCACGCGCGCGCACGCACGCACGCACGCACGCACGCACGCACGCACACACACACACACACACACACACACACACGCACGCACGCACGCACGCACGCACGCACGCACGCACGCACGCACGCACGCACGCACGCACGCACACACACACACACACACACACACACACACACACACACACACGCACGCGCACACACACACACACACACACACACACACACACAGGTCCGCGCCAACGCCTTTCCTCCATTGCTCGCTCACACACTCTGAGAATGTACTGGATACGAGGGCTTGCGTCAGCGCTCGGCGTGAACTCGGCTCAGCTCGTATTGTACACGAGGGCTTCGTCAGCCTTCGGTGAGGACTCGGATTCAATCACGCGCTCGTGAGCAAGCAATGGCGACCGCCAATGTTGATCGATGGACTTTTGAAAAGGGTCATTCAAGCTTTTGAGCCGCATTTAGTCGATAAAGCACTGAAGCTGTCGTGGATAGCTTCGATATTAAGATACGTTATACACCAACTCAACTCTCCTACGTCACGCCGCGGTGGTGGCGCGCCGGACGCACTTCCGGTCTGGGGCGGTGGGCAGAAGTCGCCGTGCCAGACATGCATTCCTGTGTTCCTTTGGAAGAAACGAGACAGAAAACCTGCCTTCTCGTCAAAATGCTGCGATGGGAGCTTTACAAAGAGAGTCTGGGAAGGTTTGAAGATCAGTTTTCATGTGTTTTTGCACCCTCCGTTCGTCCGAGAACGTCGATAGCAGCCGTGAAAAGGGCAAACCTGACGCTGTCGAACTACGATTGCGTGTGCGGGCCACAGTTTGTAGTCGCCAGATGTATTTGCTTTGTTCCAACATGACCGAGAGAAAACCCCCAAGTTGTCCGGACCACCCACGGATTCAGTGCGTCTTCAAATTCACACGGCCGCCTGATCGTTCGAACTTTCGTCTGCTCTTTCAAAGTTGTCTGCTTTTTGTCGTCTGCTCGTTCAAACAAAAGCGGCCCGTAGACCAAACTTTGACCCGGTGATTGCAATAAGAAGTAATTGCAGGCCTCAAAAGACTTAAGTAGGCTCGGTGTAGGCAGTAGATACAAGATGTTGATCATTGGTACCGGTGGCCATCACCTACTTGTTACGCTTTGTCTGTTCCCGCTTCCGATTTTCAGTATCGACGTCGATCATCGCCGCTACCTTCTACACTTTTGCAGCACGAGGGTCGTCGCGACCGAAAATAGCTAGAAGAGTCTCATCATGGTTTTGTACGTCCATTCTGCGGCGGTCATGCAAATACATCGCCGCACGTCAAATTATTTATGCAAAGTTTAGCAGCGTAACGAGCCTTGATGATTTCGCTCAGGCGATTAAAGTGGTAAGACATTGCGATGAGGACGTAGCATCGACAACTCCAACGCGAAAAAGAGTATGCAGACTCACACAGACGCCGACAACGTGACATTCGAATGGTTTGTTGACGCGGGACGCGGTGCTTCTTGCCCGTACTCCATTGCGCGTGCGTTCCAACTGTCGTCTGCTCTTTCAAACTTGGCTGCTCTTTGTCGTCAGTTCGTTCAAACGACAGCGGCTCGTAAACCAAACATTGACCCGGTAATTGCGATAAGAACTAAGGGCAGGCCTCAAAACACTTTTGAAGGTTGGTTGGGGTAAGTCGGCTAAGTGTAAACAGATACAAGAAGTTGTTGATCATCGTTACCAGTGGCCATCACCGACTTGTAATGCCCGATTCTACTTGAGGTTTTCAGTATCGATGTCCACCATCTCAGCTACGGTCCACGCTTTTGCAGTCCGAGCGACGTCGCGACTGAAAATAGCAAGCAGAATCTCGACGTGGGAGTCAGGCTTTAGCGCCCATTCTGCGGCGTCCACGTGAAATGAATCGCCGCAAGTCACATTATTCACGCAAAGTTTTGCCTCGATAGTTTTGCTGAAGCCGCTCAAGTAGTCGGACATTGTTAGGAGGACGTAGAATCAACAATTCCAACGCGAAAAAGAGCCCGGGGACTCCCACCGACGCCGACAACAACGCAATTCAATGGTTTGTTTATGGGCGACGGCGGGCTTCTTGCCCACCATCCACGGCGCATGCGCGGCGCCGGTGACGTCCACTAGGGGCGCTCCGGTTTGTTTGTAAACATGAGTTGGTGTACAAAGGTGGCTCTCCGCGCTGAGAGCTGGTAATGCCGGAGTGAGTTGATAACCCTGCTCACCGCCTCCATAGACGATGAACATCATGGGAAACTGGCTGGCGTTGGCGCTGCCGGCCGTCATGATGAACAGGGTGGCCAGCTTGTGCGCCTGGCTCTGGTACGTGCTCCGGCCGTATACCTCCTACCGACAAGGACGCGACGCAATTAAAAAAGGAATCTACGTCACGCTATTAAAATAATAATACCACGAGGACTCGCACGAAGAGGAAGAGGCGGCATTGGAAGTTTTAGCGAATCACGTTTTCGTAGAGCAATGTTGGTATAAACGGGGACAAGTTTAGAAGCACGCTCTCCGGGAGTAATGCCGGGCCTACAAAACCATTTCTTTATTATTATTTTTTTTTTTTTGTGGGGAGTATATTTGTGCCAAGATATCTCTAATAGAACAACTTCAATTGTGGAAATGTAATGTGGCTCTCTCTTGAGCAAACGCTGAGCAGCAGCGCCCATAGCTATATAGCGGCCGATAGTCTCTGTTGGTGAACGTGTACATGGACGTCATCGCACCATAATTGGTGCTTACTCCTCCTTGAAAAAAAAAACAACAACATTATGTGGCGTGAAATGTATGCCGCAGAAGGTATACGCAGTCAGCAGGAAGGCCACCACAATGGCTCATGTCGTGACGCCATTGCAATCCATGTATACGCCAACACGCGGCTCTGACGTCACGCCGCTGCGGTGGCGCTGCTGTTGGCAGAGCGCATGCGCAGACGCTACACGCGAATCTGGTTCCTGCGCGCGCGCATCACCCACATATAATGTGAGAACTACTCGCTAGCGCACACCTCGTGGGGGCTCCTTTGGAAACAGCGCGTTGGCCTAGTACACGAAACTAAACATGAAAGAGAGGTCAAAATATTCGTAACCAAAAACGGCACACACGATTTTTTTTTTTTTTTACAAGATCAAGATAACGACGTTCTTTGCGTTGGAAAATATTTATGTGCACCGGCTGTGAATGCAGAGTCGTAGGCGTTCATAGGCGCTTTGACCTTTGGACTTTATCTCAGATCCCCTACAAAAAAAAGATAAATAAAAATATAATGGTTTTCTCGCATAGTGCGAGCATTAACATTTGAAAGAAGCTTGTTTTTAAGACAACAAGACAGACAGGGTCAAGTTAACTCTTTCCAAACCGGTACTGCATCTACTTAGGCAATTTGAAGGAAAGAAAAAAAAAAAAAAAATAGGGAGCGTGTAACTGATTTCGGCGAGTGTATTCGAAGCAGATGTCCTCTTTCAAACAAGCGATAGTCTAAATGCTAGTTTGATTTCACCCTATGTTAGAGGCTGAACCTACGCCCATACTCCTCATACTTTAGCTGTTAAAAAGCCTAAAGCCGGGGTCACACTACTCACACATCATAGAAAAGACAGCCTGCAAACACGCATCACCGCAATATTAGTGGTTCGAATGCGGCGTGCAAAGTTTTCTCCTTGAACTCTTTCCCGTGCGGCATTCGAAGCACGAATCTCGCGGTGACTCGCGTTGTTGAAAATGTCGTTGAAAATGTCGAGCTTTTAGATATTACGTTTAAAGCATTGCGTTGTTATTTCAGCCCCCAGTCGACTTTCCTTATGTAAAAAATGCTGTGTAATATTATTAAACGTGAAACTAGTTGTGCATGTAAGTAATCTTTTTTTCTTCATAATGCCTTTCGAGATATTCTACAATTTCGTGGTTGTGACGTAATTTGAGTGTGTTCATTGTTGCTTCTCTTTATTCTCTTTATTTTGCTTTTTCTGTTAATGCTGTAATCTGTATGGTATGTTGATTATTTTCTTTTTAGTGCTGCAAATGCCAATGTGGAGGCCTGTGACTTTGTCAAGCTGGTCTTGTGACCGCTTTTTCCACAAGCCTCCAGTATCATGTACGCTGTACTTGATGCAAATAAAAATCAACAACAACAACAATCTCTATGCAGACTCTCTTTTGTATGATGTATAAGCAGTGTGAGCCCGGCTTAATAAAGACAGCGAATATGCAGCCAACAACCGGCGAACTTCGCCCAGCGGCACATTCCCTTTCGCGCGGCGCAATGCTCCGAGAATGTGAGGGAGACAAGAGCGCGCGGGGACATTCAGAACGCCGAGCGCTGGTTCGAATGATTAGTGGGTACACCTAAATGTAACTGCCTTTGTCTCCACTGCACTCGCCGAGCACGTTAGAACGCGGAACGCCGGCGTCCAACGTTTGGATTTCGCATTTTAGCGCATTCAACGAGTGCAGTGGAGACAAAGGCAGCTAGGTTTAGGTTTGCCGACTAATCATTCGAACCAGAGCTCGGCGTTCTGTCGTCCCCTCTCGTCTCCTCCTCTCCCTCACTTTCTCGGAGCATAGCCACTGTTCCGACGCTGCGAGTAGCGCGAACGCTGGCGGTCGAAATTCGGTGCTTTAGCGCAGCATATTGATAGTTATTGCAATTTGGGTAATTAGGGTAGTGCAGAGTGGGCCAGTGCTGCGGAAAGGCTGGCGCCCATGCATTACGTACACGCGCGACACCCAACCTACACGTCCTTTCTGTACACTTGCATTCAGCCTAAAGGCCCGTTCACACACTTGGTTTTGACTATACGACCGACTTCGACGAGACCGGTTTTTAAGCCTCTTATGACGGCTTACGTCCAGCTCCGCAGCATGCGGCCAGTCGTAAACCGTCACAAGAGGCTTAAAAAGTGGTCTTGTCTCAGTCGGTCGGATTCAAACACAAGTGTGTTAACAGGCCTTAAAGGGGTACTCCGCCGATTTCTTCATGGTCCCCGATTTGCTTGAAATTTTGCTAAACTCGCCAAACAACATCGCCAAAATAGTATCCCAAATATTAGGTCAAAATAATTTTTTTTCACGAAGTTATTGAATTTACAGTTTTGGTCTTCAGCATGTTTTTCAAAGTGAAAGTCTCTACTGGCAACAACAACAAAGTGACGTCAGTGGAAGTGCAGGGATTCACTCTTTGGACTGTAGAATTTGTTCCCAACGGATTTGAAGCAGTTTCATTGTGTCAAATGAATGCTTTGGAAGCTCGCTCCAGTCCCCGCGCTCCAGCACGGAACAAATGATTGGCCTATTCTATTTTTTAGACTGCTCGCCCGACTGGCAAGCTGACCTTCCACTGACGTCACGGCACTGAAAAGGGCGGGTATATTTTAATGTTGGTTTTTGCATAATTTTCATTTGCCGACTTCGCAGTAACTATTATGAATTTCGCGATACTAAATAGCCTACCAGAAAGGGTAAAGGCCGGAGAGTCAGAAAATATAGTTAGTTGAGGTAGCTCAAAAATCGGCGGAGTACCCCTTTAACGGTAAACGCAGGTAACGTACTAAAATGGTGAAGGCAAAGGTAAACGTGCGCTCGAGCTTTCCCAAAAAGAACTGCGCCTTGAAGACACGCTGGCAAGAAGCATTTTGCAAGGCCACGTAAACCCGGCAACAGTCTGCTGCAGGTTAAGAATAGCAGAACACGCTCCTCTCCCAAAGCCCTCCGCTCTTTCCACTTTAGCGTAGCGTGAACGTTGTAAGAAGGCGAAGGGAGGAGAGGAAACCACCAGTCGTGGCGAGCATGAGAGCTCTGTGGGAGGGCTTTGTTCTGCTCTTCGTTAGCTGACACGAACTATATCGGAGGATGCAATGACCAAGTGGGTTGGTCTGTGTACCTTTCGCATTTCTAAGTTCGAATTCTCAGTTACTAGAACAGTTTTCTTTTTCCCGAACCCTTGGCGCAAGCTCACCTCTTTCGTTCCGCCGTCCATGGATTCAGCCATAGCACAGGGTCGGCGACGCGGTCCGATCACTACGAAGAACGGAGCGGAGACGGCAAGTTCGGTCGAGCAGGACGCCTCGGGCTGGACGCGTGTTCGTGGTCAGAAAGAAGATGAACAGAACACGTGCAGCACGGGTCTCAGTGCCGCTTCTTCTTCGTCTACTTGGTGCAGAAGAGCTGTCTGGTTTCCATTGGTGACTCTAGTTTAAATCAGTCCATCAGATGTTATAAATCTATCTGCAGTCACTAATTGAGCTTTCATAGCTTATTTAATTGGCTAGTTTATGCATATCCTCCATCTATGCATCGCTCCGTCCCGAGAGCTACGATCATGGCGGTTTTGCGGCTGACGTTTTCACATCTGGCAATGTTCGTTTCCCATAGACCGGGAGCTCTAATGGTGAATTCCCATGACAGTTGCAGAGCGCTTTCCAAAATATGGGACGGAGGCAAGATGAACTCGCATTTTTGGAGCGACCCTTTCGAGACGGTCGGCTGTTTAAAATGGCCGCTGATCGAACTTGACAAGCCGATCAACGCCTCAGCCGACTGAGCTTTCCGACGACCGGTCACAGCTGTCGCTGTTTAGCTGCAGAAATAACACGCGACACAGGACGGGCGAAGATATTCGTGCCACGTACGGAGCCCACGCAACAAATAACGAGGAAGACGTCCGCGTTCGCCGATGTCACATACCTTCGGGCTACCTCGAAGCGGCGGGGCACGCACGGCGATCGCATTCGGTGGAGTTCCGATTGCTGGTAGGACTTTAATAAACAAAAAGAGGAAACAAACCATCATTTGTATGGTCGTTGCTTAATTTGTTCTTGCTTTATTGCACGAGAGAACGCCGGCGGCATTCTGTGGATACGCGAAAAAGCTACAACGACAACGATCCCACCGACCAAGCGACTGCAGCGGGCTACTTAGGAACGCTAGGTCTGTGGAAGGCACTTCGACCCAACGTTGCTTTGACGACCCGGGACAAGACGATCTGCACACGACCAGCCGGCTTCCTGAATGGAATATGCCCACGCGACCTCTGTAGATCCTTCCGGTATGAATCGTTTAAACCCTAACGCTCCTGACCTCTATTTTGGGGTAAGAGGGCCAGTCCTTCCCCTCGTCGTCCCTATACTCCATCTCATGAGCTGCGTGCAGCAAAGGCAAAAGCACAGGCGTGAGCGCTTGCCTTTGAGATTTGCCTTCCGTTGACGGGCACTCACGGAAGGAACGCAAATCTAAAAGCCACGTCCCCGCGCCTATGCCTTAGCCTTTGCTGCACGCAACTCCTGAGACAGAGTATAGCTTGTCTTCAGATGCAGCGGTGGCGAACGTTCTCGTCGAAAAGAGACAGCCACCTCACTTCTATGTCCTTTTTTGTGTGTTATAGAGCTTAAATAAATGCCATATAGATTGTCTTCGCAACACAGGTACGTACACTGTTTTTAGTGTACCGATTTTATTTCAACATGAGGGTACGCCAACACATGTCGAGTTAGAGCAGTCGTTGGGAGCTACCCAATGCCGGTCCAATCTTTATCTGCCAAACGTCACGTCAGCATCGAGTTGCGATTGTCTAGTGACCCTGTGGTTCATAAAGTCGGTTGTAAAAGATCGTTTCCGAAGTGGTTACCAAGGACGCGGTGCCAGTGCGGTTCAGCTCCCAACGCGAGCAGGTATTTACGTGGATCTTGCTGATACTCTTTTAGTTCAAACCTATCTCCCTGGACGTCGGCTTCCACCCGCATCCCCGAAAACACGAAAAACACCTCAGCGATTTGTTTACATGTGCGCCGCTTTGCAAAGCCGTGCGGGCCATCTCCTTTTAGCAGCGATGGTAATCGTGTTGACTTCGTAGCGTTTCAACTCGTTGCACTCGATTCAGGCGGCTGTCCCGTCATCAAGAGTCGGGGGCATTCGCGCCCGCTTAAATAGACATTTCTTAGCGGCGATATTACATCGCACGTACACAATCCCCAAACCACCCCTAACAAGCGTCGTTGGAAAGACCACCCGATACTAAAACTAGTGGTGGCCAACTCTGCTGTTGCTTGCTTTACTAAAGTGCCTCGGTACTATACGTTCAGGCCTAAGTAATCTATATGGGTGAGCGTACTTCCCGTTGTGGCGCTGCTCTTATTAACATGTTGCCGCCACGACATTCCCCCGACGCTTCACAGACATCCTCGAGGTGGTTTTTGGTTATCGTTTTATTCGGTTTAAATACGTTTTCTTGCATTTTCTTACGAAATATTGGTATTGGTGAAGTTATATTTTAACCCGCTTCATGTTTAAGCAAAGAGATGAGCTCCAGAATTCAGTTTCCGGACCTTTTTAAAAGTTCTAGCCCTTTTCTAGAAAAGTAACTAATTGCGTTACTTGTTAGCGAAAACAAGTAACTAAGTAGAAGTAACTAGTGACTAGTAACGCATGACGTACATATGTCTGACTTTGACGCACTGTCAGCTTATGCATGGGAGTATATTTGCATGCAGTATTGAAACATGCGTGGGCGCGAGCGCTCGTTTTTTAGCTTCGGTCGAGCGAGTAATCGGTCACCAATATCTTGTAACAAAATTACATTATAGATTACTGTCGCAAAGAGTAACGTGGCAATTACAAAATTACTTCAAAAAGTAACGGATTACAAGTAATCCGTTACTCGTAACGGATTACTTCTAAAGTCCGCTCGGAGCTAGACCAATCGGCCTCATGGCCTAGTGTAGGGTGCCTTCATGTGCGTTTTGCTTAGGGTGGAGACATGTGGCCATTTTGTCCCACACTTTAATTTTTCATTTTAGAGCGCAGCTCTTAGACGCTCGTTTCCGGCTTGAGCGGCGTCGGCGTAACCGTAAAATCACGTGACCCCCCTCCCCCCCCGTTCACGTGACCCCCCCCCGCAGTAGGAGGGAGGTGGAGGAGGAATGGGAGGAGAAAGGAGGAGGAGGAGACGAGGGGAGAAGGTTGAAGGGTGAGGAGGAGGTGAAGGAGAAGGAGGGGTGGAGGAGGAGGGGAGGAGTAGCAGACAGAATCACGAGGGAGGAGGAGGGAGGAGGGGTATACCCTCCCCTCAGTACCCTTCCCTCCTCTTCCTCAAGAGCTGCGCTCTATTCGGCGTTACAGAAGGTTGTGAACGGCTTTCATTTTTTTTTTAGAAGCTCCTGAAAGAGCGTGTCCTAGCACGCGTTCGTGGCGCTTGTGCTATAACAACATTTTGTTTTCGTCGATTTTAGAGCGCAGCTCTTAGGGGCCCGTTCCCGGCTTGAGCGGCGTCGCCGTCGGCTTCGGCGTCGCCGTAGGCGGTGGCGTCGCCGTCGGCGTAACCAAGGTCATCCCAAGGTCACTTGACCCCCAAGGTCACGTGACCCCAAGGTCACCCCAAGGTCACGTGACACCCAAGGTCACGTGACTCCCCAAGGTCACGTGACCCCTCCCCAGGGTCACGTGACCCCCAAGGTCACGTGACACCCAAAGTCACGTGACTCCCCCAGTCACGTGACCCCCGGGGTCACGTGACGCCCGATGACGTCATCCGCATCGTCATCGTCATCATCTCTGATGACGTCATCAGTGACGTCACTGATGACGTCACCTGCATCCGTATCGTCATCGTCATCATCACTGATGACGTCACCGGCATCCGCATCGTCATCGTCATCATCACTGATGACCTCACCGGCATCCGCATCGTCATTGTCATCATCACTGATGACGTCAACAGTGACGTCACTGATGACGTCACCGGCATCCGCATCGTCATCATCACTGATGACCTCACCGGCATCCGCATCGTCATTGTCATCATCACTGATGATGTCATCAGTGACGTCACTGATGACGTCACCGGCATCCGCATCGTCATCGTCATCATCACTGATGATGTCACCGGTATCCGCATCGTCATCGTCATCATCACTGATGACGTCACCGGCATCCGCATCGTCATTGTCATCATCACTGATGACGTCATCAGTGACGTCACTGATGACGTCATCGGTATCCGCATCGTCATCGTTACTGATGACGTCATCGGCATCGTCATCGTCACGGGACCCCCCTAGGTCACGTGACCCCCACCCAAGGTCACTTGACCCCCCCCCCCCAGTACCCTTCCCTCCTCCTCCTCAAGAGCTGCGCTCTAATTCGGCGTTACAGGGAGTTGTAAACGGCTTTCACTTTTTTTTGTATTTTACCCGTGAGCGTATGGTGTCGGCATCGGGTACCACAAAGGGTTGCATCACCCTAAGCAGAAGGACATTGAGGCACCCTAGCCTGGTGCATAGCTAGGAGCGCGCAGAAAGAAGATCCAGCGGCCGTGGCAAGGTAGAAAACACGTGCTGAGCTCCAGGCATTGTTAGAGTTCGGCTGTTCTCATCACAGCAGTATATAGTTGGACATTAGCCACTACCCCGCCGAGGCATTGATTGTTACGGAACGAAGTCGAGTGCTCACGCAGTTTTCGTGTCCAATCTATGAGCTGCGCTCGACTGTCGTGAGGTGGGTGTTTGGATGATGATTACGTCATCATTCTTTGCCAGGCAAGACCTGAAAGGAACGCTCCCCTATTATTTTCTTAGTTTCACCGCGACAAAGATGCATGTGAAACAGTGGCCATATGTGCCAGTATACTTGAGACAGATTAGGACCAGTACGCCTCTGCAATGTCATGAACATTCCAGCCCGATAGTAGGTCTGTTCGGTGCGTTTGAACTCGCAGAACTAGTTCAGCAGCGCAGGAACTGGCGCATTCGATTCAACCGGAAGTTGCACGGCCACTGCACAGGCGCGTTCGATTCATTTCATTTCCAAACGAGTTCAGACCCAACAGACCTATTGCTATTGGGCAGGAGATCGATCTGAAGGGGGCGCTTTATCGAGCTTGTTGTCCACACAGCCCGGTGTTTACTAACACAGCAAAACAAAGAACTTGAACCTCGCCTAGTGCGGTCTAGGCACGAGCGCTTCGCTTTGACCAGTGCTTTTGACGCACGAGGAGCGGCCTTCGTATCGTCTTCATAGATTTCTCTGATCAAGAACAAACAACAAAATTCAGTTTGTTCACCACACGGTTGAAGCATGCCGCTAGAGGCGTGACTGTTCGATCTCCTCCTCAATATTACCCAAGCATCAAGGAGAATGCAGGGATTGATGTTCCACGCGCCTCACGTGCTGGCCTCAGCAGTAGTAATTTTTCTAAAGCAAATACCTACAACAAATTTCATCTTTCACGCGCGTTCGTCAACGCTTTATTATGGTTATTTACTTCGAATCTTTTATACGGGGAAGGCGTGCGCGTGTGGCGCGTGGAACACCAATCCCTGCATTCCTCAAAATCTTGCACCGGCTACGGGGTCAGTCAACACCACCTAGACAGAAGGCCTCCGCATGGTTCCCTCTTCCTCTATGAAACGTCATCACAGTCGGATCGCGCTCGGTCGGCTATTGGACCCGAGCCCGACCTTCGACGCGCTGATTGGCCACGAGCCGCAGCCGAACACTGACGCAGCACTCGTGCCCAATCTCTCGCCTCGATCGATCTGACTATGATGACGCGTGTGGAGGCCTTCTGTCTAGGTGGTGTTGAGTCAGTTCAGCGTCCGTGCAGAAGCAGACGACGAAAGCAGACGGCACTCCTCGTCTGTCTCTGCTCGCGGTGGCATATCTTGCAGCACTTGCTCAGATGTCTGCGATGTTTAACAATAACACCGAGGCGGAGGTAACTTTTCCTCTCCTTTATAAAAATAACGTACCCGTGGTGGGCGCGGAATCGAGATTCTAACAAAGGGTAGAATTTCACTGGATTATGTTTTTGAAAGCGTTTTACGCACCTGCTCGCGCAGGCTTGGCTCCCTGCAGTGAGTGTTGAAAGATTGGCTCGCGTAGATTATTTCTTTTTGATACTCTGTGGGTATTCACGGTGTAAATATTCTTCTTAAAAGACATGGGAAAAGTATTACACTCTTGATAACCCCCGCCTTCAGTTGCTCTTGGATGCATACTGACGACTTCGGTACATTGGAGAAGTCTGGGATTTAGTACATTGGCATTCGCATGCCACGTAGCTGACCATAATACTGCATGCCTTGTACGCTGATACCCGTGGACGCCCACTGACAGGCCTGGAAAGAACGCCGAGAATCGGTATTGACTGAGTGGTTTCATGCTAATCTTTCTTGAGAGTCAGAATAAACGCTTCAACTTGACGGCAAGGTGACGGTCGATAACTGTTTTGACCGCTACCGACCGCGCGCTTGACCGCTACCGACCGCGCGCTGCCGCCAGTAACTCCCGAGACGAAATCATTCTGACGCCACGACCCTATTGTCGAAATGAGAAACTTTAGAGATCTGAAATGAATATAATGCTGGCTAAATGAATGCGAAGGACACGTACGCTTATGGAAACGATAGGACACGGACGGCCGTTAAAAATGCAGACAGAACAACATTTCGTGCAGAAAACGTTTTTAGTACACTTGAATAAAGAAACAATAACATAAAAGATTTCGTTTATATACTTTAAAACTAAATAAACGCGAATTGTCTCATCAAACGCGGTGTGGAGAAACAAAAGAGCCAACAGATGCAGACGACACCCTGCGCTTCCGCTGCGAAAGCCGATCACAGCGCCAGTCCTAACGCGGCGGCTGCACTGCTTCTGAGCCGCCGCGGCACGACTTCTGGACTCCTTTGAACTCGGACAGAACTAGTCCAGAACTTTCTGGCCGAATTGAACAGACCTGTAGTTTCACGACCCCTTCAAGTAAGCACCTGGTAGGCTGGTACAGAGTAATAGTTTCTTGACACCCCGGAAACTGGAACGGATACATAAAGAAAGAGCTCTACAGCGAAGAATTCCGTAACTTTCGTACGTCTGCACTTGACAAATATATACTTTAACCGCCCTTAGCATACACAGATTTGGACTGATATTTGGGCCACTAGATGGCACAAAATTTCTTTAAGACTTTACTGCAGCGCGGCGATGGCAATTCGCGGTGGTCGGCGATTTCGCTGATTTTTTCGCCGACTCTTTAACTCCAGAGGTTGTCTTTCGTTTATAGTAAATAAAATGGCGTCAAGCGCGAGGCGTGTATTTTGAGGAGACAGGTACGTAAAGCGTTACAAGTAACGAGGCGCTCTACTTTTTTCAGTAACGGGTAACGTATTTAGTTACTTAAAAAAAAGAACGAGTAACGTACTTTGTTCCTTTTAAGGCCAGGTAACAAGTAACGATATTTCGTTACTTTTGAGGAGTAACGTCTACAACACCTTTTAAACAGTCTCATTTTGATTTTAACCTGAGTATGCGTCTATTGCGACAAAGACATATGGGCAACCTGCAAAACTACTAAACAGTATGACAGGATAACAACGTTTATCGCTGAACAGGTCAGTCGAAATTTACAGCCGGGAATATCCTTCACAAGGCATACACAATAAGGTTAGATGGTTGAACCTTCTAGAATCGTGTACTGACCGAATGTAAAGCTGGAGGCTACCAACACAGGAAGGCACAGAACCCATTGTTGACCTGTAACTTTAGAAGCAGGGAGAACAAACAAGAGCCGGGGAATCCCATGACTCACCAGCTCTTCCTAAAGCACAACACTGCTGCCGTCCCTTCGAGCGTGTCAGTAGAGCGACTCTTCAGCGTCGTCGGAGATGTATTTGCAAGGAAGCGGGAAAACATAGGTGATAAAAACTTAAAAAGGCAGCAACTGAAAAGAAAACAATAAAGCATTAAACAAAAGCAGTTGTGTATTTGGTCGTCAAAGTAACGAGAAAAGTAACTCGTGAGTTTTGAGGAGAAGTGACACATTCCTGTTAAGGATCGGCAACGAATGACGTATTTAGTTACTTTTTGAGCGAGTAATGAATAACGGTATTTAGTTACTTTTTTAGGGTAATGTGTACATTTCTGACATTGAGCAAGCCTCCAAGGGTACGTCGCGGACGAAATTAAAACACCCAGGGGAGTTCGTGGATATACGTCCTGCCGCGTTATCTACCAGAAGAAAAAAAAAAGCGGCTGTTCAGCTTTTGTCGTCACTCGCCACTTGACCAGCTGTCGCCGAGTTGACGCTGATTTAATTGAATATCGAGGCGCTTTGCCACAGAAGGAAAAATCGGCTAGGTTGAGTGATCAGTTTTCGGGCGTCTGATAGTAAGTTGGCGCGACCGAGCACTAGTACTTGTTGACTCAGCAGTCACTTGCCGACCAAGGGGGAAGTCGCGACAAAAGTCGAACAGCCGCGGAAATGTCGCTCGTTCGCACAATAGCTCCGATGCTAACTCGGCTTTCTTCCGTTAGATAGCGCATGGAGGTCTTCGGAGCCACGCGCTTGCCTGGACTTTTTTTTTGTATACGGCGTGCAAGTTGGTCTGCTCTTTGCGTACCGCGTGTGTTTGTTTACCCTCCAATGTGCCCACGTGCCCTTGTTTCCCCTCGACCTCAAGCAATAATGGCGCGAGCTTGGCCGCCTCGTCATCGCGCGTTCCCTGGGCGTTCTCTATGTTGCCACTTGATTGGCGTGCCGCCCTTTTGCGTTCCGATGCGCCAAAGACGCATTTTGTAACACTTGCTCGTCGAATAACTCTTGACTGTACGTGAGCATGCCACAGATAAGCTGACTTTCTCTCTCCCCCCCCCCCCCCCCCCCCGCCCCACTCTTTTTGCCTTCCTTCTTTTGTTTTCCTCTCAGTAATATTTACGTTTCTTCGTAGCTCGTCCTGGGTGGTTTGTTTTTTCGAAGGTCCTGCCACGAGACTAAGGGATGGAAGAAGAACGAGAGACAAAAATAAAGAATGATAAAAAAAGGAAAAAGAAAGACAAAAGCTAATTTTCTTGCGTAAATAACTATTCTATTGTATACACCTAAATAGTTTTAATAAATTTATGGTGTATTTGGTCGTCAAAGTGACGAGAAAAATAACTCGTTTGTTTTTAGTATATGTATATTAACTTGAATCTGGGTGATTGGTCATACGGCTGCAAAAATATCCACTCTTCACTTCTTTTTTTAAGATATATTTTATGTAAAAAAGTTAAGAAAAAATATACATGCGCTAGTTGTCTCGTAAGTCGAAACTTTACTCAAATAAAGCTGATGTTATTCATTAGAAAAACAAATAATGTAGCGTGGTGCTGAAAACAATGTATTCTTTTACAAAATTCAATTCACGTTCAATGTCATCCAACAAACCCAGAAGTGTGACTTCCATTATTTGATTTGCTGACATTCTCATGATGTTAAAGGGACCATGAAATCACCTTTTTACTTTTTCCAGATAACTTTTACATTAAACCGTCAATGTTCACTGAATGCCGAACAGGCATCCGTTTTCGTCTCGGTTTATTAACTTCTACACAAAAAATGAACAAAATATAGACTTTTTCTTTCTCTCCATCTGGTCGCAAAACAAGCCGTGACGTACGCTGTTTCCGGAACCGGAAGTTCTCTCGGCAGTAGGAGAATGGGAGCGTTAGCGGCGACGAGTTGGGGTGCACCGGTAGGTTTTACTGCGCTGATGTCACCGACGTATTTTCTGAATCGGCGCTTAAGTGCAGCAAGTCTTCCGGTGAAGACTCCAGAAGTAAACCCAACTGTCATTGTTGGTAAAAGGCGGCCCGTGTCAGTCGTTTGCAAAGCGACGTAGATGGAAACAAATTGCCGCGGCGTTTTTCGCGGCCTCGGAGATGCAGGAGCGAGCCGACGTTAAAAAAGATACGTTTGAACTACGAGTGTCAGCAAGAGCCACGTAAATACCTGTTCACACTCGGAGCGGACGCGCGCGCGTTTGATGGAAGTGCTGTATTCGCGCTGTTGGAAAGCGCTTCGGGACCGATCTTTTACGATTGCAACTCTATACTGACGCGACACTCGGCAAAGAAAGGTCGTTGGACTGGCATTGCACGTTTACCTCCCACGAACTGTTATAGCTCGACAGTGACGTGCAGTCTGTCAGAATAAAAATGGCATACCAATAACAAAGTGTACATACCGTGTTACGAAGGTAATCCATACGGCGTTTATTTCAGCTCTATATCACACAAAACAAGAAGATAGAATCGACGAGAGTCCCTTTTCGACGAGTGTTCGTCAACACTGCCTCGGAAAACAAGGGGAAGAGATTGACCTCACCTCTTAATCTAAAATTGAGGTCAGCGATCAAACTATAATGCGGGAAGGGTCCACAAAGGTAGCGCGGGCATGGGATACGGTCCATTCGTCATATGCGCACTCGTCACAGGACGATTGGTCACAGGACGATTCGCCACACAGGAACATTCGTCATAGGATGACTCGTCACGCGGCCAACCGGTCCTACAATAGTTCGTCCCCCCAAAAATGTATTGTTCAATTTGGTTCGGGCGGACAACATGCCTCACCTCATATCGTAGTATGTCTTTGGCTTCTGAAAGGCGAAGAATTTGTAACAAACGTTTTAGCTTCTGGTTTGGTCCCGAACATTGAATGTTGATTCGGCCTAACAAAGTGGGTCACATCTTCTCTTAGCATGTCTTTCGCTTCTCAAGGTTGAAGAATTTGTAACAGACGTTTCAGCTGCTTGGTTCGTCCCGAACGGTGAATGCGGAGGCCATATAAAAGCGACTATTTTTTAACTCAGACTTCATTCGAAAGGATGGAGGTGATCACAACAGACAGAGGTGGAGCCATGCAGCTGCACGAGGGGTATACTCGTACACATGCAGCACATAGAATTCCGATACTTATCGGTTTTCTCGAAGAGGTGTATGCAAAGCAAAGTAAAAACTTATTTGGCTGCCAGTCAGATTATTGCTCGTTCAAGCCAGCAACTTAGGTCAACCTGCTGAAGAGTCGTAATATGATGAAAGGAAAAGCGGATGAGCATTGTAAGATTAGTTTTTCTAACCATTGGTTGATGTCACAGTAAAAGTCGTGAAACTCCTCATCAGGGAATGCGGGCGGTTGTTGAGATTTAAAATTTACTATCGCCCCCTGCCCGATCGATGTGACCAGTTGCCCGCATGACGAGTCATCCTGTGACGAATGTTCCTATGTGACGAATCGTCCTGTGATCAATCGTCCTCTGACGAGTGCGCATGTGACGAATCGTCCTCATCCCCGCGGGCATATTCCATTCAGCACGCCAGCCGGTCGTAGGCAGACGGTCTTGCGACGAAGCAACGCTGCGCCGAGTCGGAGTGCCTGCTAGGCCTATATTCTGAGCAGCTCGCTTCGTCGGAGTCGCTAGATTCGTGGCCAGCGTTCTTGTTCGTCGTGGTCTGTTTTAAGTACTTTTTTTCTTGCTGCTTGAAGTCGGCACGCGCGAGAAGAACACGTAGAAAAATAAACGTTCAGTCAGTCAGAGTTTTGAGAGGAAGGAAATCAAAGGAAATAAACGTTCGTCGGCCGTCGCGACGCAAGTAACTGAACTCGACCCTGCCCTACTGCGCACGCGCAGTAGTTGCTTCGTTTACCACACGATAGATGGCGCTTGGCTTTCAGCATTATCAAATTTGGCAATTTTCGCCACACATCTCTAATTATGCTACAAAATGTGGATCTGAATATTATTTAACAAAACTTTTAGGAAACATTCGCCGGCTATTTATTGTTTACGATCGCGGTGCTGGTGTGGTAGGCTCTTACCCAATAGGCGACGTAGATTCGGCTGACGTGCCCCGTTTCCGCGGATGCATCGTAGTGAAAAGGCGAAGGAAAGAAGGCGCAAAAGAGTCCAGTTTTCTTTTAAAAGTTCTATAGCAAATAATATTTTCTAACTCCCTATTTTTGTGTTTTTGTGTTTCTTTTCACACCTTTTAAATGTGCGGTGGATGAAATTCGATTTTAAAATCATTTCATGGTCCCTTTAAGCAACATATGTATCTGTTTCTAATCCATAATTCCACTATACTTCGGCCCACCATGGCATGGACTATTGTTAGCCGGGCATGCTGAAAGCGCGAGCTATTTGGTTTGGGTGAAGCCTCGGTGGCTGCACGAGCGCTCGTACAGCGAGTGCTCGAGTCAAGCTCTCAAAAGTTAGCCGCTCGTGCTTGCACAGCCTTCGCAGTTAGTCCATGCTAAGGTGAGACGGAGTACAGAGCGACAAACAGAAACAACCGACACCGACAACCCTCAAATACCTGCAGCATGCATGCACGCGACGATACCTTTGGCAGCCTTGCAGTCTCTTGGCGCTCGTGAACTTAGCACGAGTGATCGCAGGCCTGTCAACGATACATTCGCGTGCGTGCTGCTCGTGTTTGACGCCTGTCGGTGTCGGTTGTTTTTGTTTGCCGCTTTATTGGGACTCGTGCATTACTGTCCTGCGCATGAAACGTCGCCTCTTCCCTCCTTCGAGCCAATAACAAAAGAAAACTAAAATTCCAAAGTTTCACATCCCTGCACTCCAAACGGCACGTTGACCTCGCGAATGCGGAACCAAAACTTCCGACCGCTGATATTTGGCGCCCAACCATGCAGACTGAACCCCTCATTTTTGCGTGCATCTTTTTTTCTTTTTTGTCTGCCAACATTTACGAATGAGCCCGAAAACGAGTGATGACCGTGAGCGGCAGGAAAGTAGTGACGCATTGCTGAGCTTCGCGCGCGCGTGCCTTTCCAACGGTGCGATGCACGCAACGCCAGCCAGCCTTTACAACAACGAGCCGAAAGTGGCCAATTTTCGCATCCCTCCCTTCATACTCTCTCATCTCCGGCAGCAGCAACAAGCGACACCCGTTTCACATTTGGAACGGCAGCCGGCTTCCGGCCTCTCCGATCTCCGTATTGATGGCTAAAAAGTCACCAAGAGCCGATAGCCCTATCCATCATTTCCAGTCCGCCTCGTTACCACCATTACCGTTTCTCGCGCGATGCCCGGGTGGGACGGGTTTTCTAAAGGATACCAACGCGAAGCCACGGAAGCGGACTACGGATTCGGTTTCGGCTACAGAAGTCTCCTCTCATCCATTGTTGCCCGAGGCTCCTCTATTTCTTTTTATTGCTTCATAGTTTGAGTTTTGGTGAACCTGATGTACTATTGAATCGTCGGCGGTTTTCGAAACCTTCTGCTTTTTTTTTCTTCTTTTTTGCCTAACATCTCGCTCGACGATTTAAGCACCTGTACGAGGTGAAGAACCGCAAAAAAATGCGTCGCCACAGCTGGCCAAAAAGGCGGATCTTCGGCGTAGCGCGCTAAAGGACGACAAAATCGTCCATTCATTGCCTCGCGCATTGTTTTCTTCTGGCGTGCTTAGCTTGTATACCATTGATTTTGTTTGTCTGTATGTGGTTCGCAGAGTACGCTTCGACCCATAACGCTGCCACCCGCGATTCGATTCGATCGGGCGAGGACGACCGCGCTCGCTTCGTGGCTGGTGGTCAGTCGTAGATCGTGCGTCAGGGACGTTCGACAAGGAAGGGAGGGCAGGGCGTGAAAAGCGCCGACGACGAGAGCGGGAAGGGGGGGAGCGCCCCATCATCTCGCGGGGAATCGTCGACGTCGTCGCCGTCGTCGTCGTCGTCATCGTGCATTCCGTCGACACGCCCGCAAACCCTCTTTTTGTTGCCGCACGGGAACGTTAGCAGTTATATACCTCGCCCCGCCTCTACATGCCAGTCACAAAAAAAAAAAAAAAAAAGAAAAGTTTAAAGACAGAAGGAGGAAGATTGACCTCGAAAATTCGAGTCCAGATGAGAACGGGCGATTTCGCGAACTTCTCCTTCTTTTTTTTTTTCTTTTTCGTTTTGCTGAAAGAGATTTTGTGTGTCTGTCCTGTGAGTCTGATGCGTCTGATATAGTCGCGCCGGACGCAGGGAAAAACACAGTTCTTGCGCGTTCACCACGATAACTGGACGAAAGACCAAAATAGATGTAGGGAAACGTTATAAAACGTGATAAACTTTGTAAGGATGCCCTAGTAGACTAGAGAAGACTAGATCGTTACTTGGCTGCGGCCCAGTGGCCGCGTGACCGAAGTATTGTTTCTCTAAGCGAACACCAACAACAACACCAAGAATGCGAGTTAGCAGCACGTTACCTGATGACATCTATCAGTGTTCATGCTAGAGATTGTTTATACGAAAGCTGCACGAAAGGCTGGGGACAATGTGGTCGAAGTTTTTTTAGTTGATGAGTCTGCCCGACTTTAGAATTCGACACTTGGAGGAATTTATGTCGGTCTATGATACGCTCTAAGACATCTAATTTTTTTTTTTTTTTTTTGGCAAAGCACTTGACGTATCCAATCGCTGCTATTTCAGCGAATGAGGAGGCTGCGAATAGGTTTAGACCCTAAAAATACACTCTGTGCCGCGATGTTGAGTGCGGTAAAACGTCGTGCTGATTGTCAGAGAGAGAGAGAGAGAGAGTAAACTTTATTTTTGTACGCCTGGTCCGGCGCTCGCTGAAAAAATTTTGCACTCTAAACAAAAAAAAAAAAAAAAAAACTCGTGAGTCCACTTTCCCGCACAACACCCGTAGAGCCAACCACCGCAACCCCCGGAGGCAGCCCAGCGAACGGCGACGCCGAAACACATGTCCAGACCAAAAAACGCACTCCGAGCCGTGACACCAAGCAATGCAAGCGTGACGCTTTGCAATGCCCAATGTCACAACTCAGACCGCGCCCCCCTGCCCAAACACACGCCTCGGCAACGCCACCAGCCGAGCCGCCCCCGCAAGTCGCGGCGACCGGCCCCCCAAGCGCTGCGCGGGAAAGCCGACACACGGGCCTCTTTTAGATTGTGGGGTGTTTACGATTCCTCTTCTGGGAGGGTGGTTATGATGTGTTGGAGGAGAGTATCTTGGTACACGGTGACGAGGTGTTTGGGTGGACGGAGCCATTCTTCGCAGGATGAGGGCCGTAGAGTAGGTGATATGCAAGATAAAGCCGTGCGTTTTGAAGATTGGGCATTGGGACATGCCCAGAGTGTATGGTGGTTGTCTGGGTATCCTCCACAATGTTTGCAGGTTGGGTGTCCAGCACTTCTAGATATATAATGGACGAAGTTGTCTGTAAGCAGCGATAATGTCTGCGCTCTTCTTAGGAGTACTTCTTCCTTCCTCCCAAGCGAGCGTTGAGGAAGGGGCAGAGTTCTGACATTTTCCTTTAGTTGCTTAAGTGTGAATTTCCTTGTAGTTCTGCAGATGGCTCTCTCGGTGCGTGGGTTGTACTCAGGCGGCCATATAGCAGGGGGTCCCGGCAAAGGTTCTCGGGTGAGGAGGTGAGCCTCCTCGTTCCCCTCTAGGCCATCATGGCCTGGTGTCCATTGTATCGCGACCGTTATGTTCCTTCGCAGATGCAGGTAATCCTGGATATGTTGCCTAATGTGTGAAGGCAACGTGTTATCTCGGAAAGCCCTGCATGCAGCTTGGCTATCCGTCCGGATGAGGATGTCTTCAGTAGGGTGGTAGGGTAGTGTTATTGCCTCGCCGATAGCTGTTATCTCTGCTTCCTCTGGAGTGGGGATTTCTACGTGTTTGTTCTGCCAGTTGAGGTAGTGACTGGAGACTGATGTGGTGCTCATTTCTTCTTTGTGTGAGGCGTCTGTGTAGTATAGTGTGACGTGGGCCGGGACTGGAGAGGTGCGGAGTCTATTGATCCTTGCCGCCCTCCTTGTGGCGTATCTTTCGTTGTCCATGTTCCGAGGGATAGGTAGAACCGTTAGTCTCGGGATGTATTCCCACGGTGGAGGGATGTCGGGGATCTCTTCAGGGGGAGGTGTAAGGTAACCCTGCTGCCTGAGGATCTGTCTTCCTTGCTTCGAGGTAAGTAGGCGGTCATGTTGGGATTGCCGTTGTATGTCGCACCGCTCCTCCAGCGTGTTAAAGGTGCCGGTTGCTTCGATACGGTAATTCGCTGAGAATCGTGGGATGCCCAGTGCAAGCCTGTGGCCTTTGCGAAGAATCGTTTCAAGTTTGGATGTTTGAGTCTTGGTGAGTCGGATGTGTGGTAGTTGGTATAAAGTCCTAGAGTATACGAGGGCCTCAAGTATACGTCTCAGATGTTCTTCTCGTACGCCTCTGTTCTTGCGTGTGATTCTCTTTATCATGTGATGTATTTGTTGTATTTGTACGGTGAGTTTCGTTAGCCAGACGTTCCATTTTCCATTGTCCTGAAGCCAGAAGCCCAGGATGCGTATGACGTCTTTGCGTTTTATCTGTGTGTTTGCGATGTTGAGATATATGTGGTTTCTAGTTTCTTCGGCCTTCCTACCGGTCGCGTTAGTTACAACTATGTATTCGGATTTTTCTTGGGAGAGGGTTAGCCCGAGCTCACTAGTGTATTTATGTACAGCGTCAATACCCCTTTGAATTGTTTCCTGTTGTTCCCCTGGGGATCCATTGTTACACCATAGTGTAATATCGTCTGCATACACGGCGTGTTTAAGGTTGGGTATGTTCTGAAGTCTGTTCGGAAGGTCTTTCATGACTATATTAAAAAGAGTGGGCGACAATATCGCTCCCTGTGGGACTCCTTTCTCAGCTCTGTGTTGCTGAGTAGTATGGTCGTCGACTCTGACCTGAACAAATCTGTCTCGTAAAAAATCTTGGACGTATCTGATTAGTCTATTTCCGACTCCTAGGTCTTTTGTCTTTTGGATTATTGCTTCGTGAGCGACGTTATCAAAGGCCCGTTTGATGTCAAGTCCAACGATCGTCCGCATCTGGGTGGTGCTTTCAGGGTCATATATGTCCTCTTTAATGCGGAGCATGACTTCCTGTGTGCTGACGTGGGATCTGAATCCTACCATCGTGTGAGGTAAACATTCGTTCTTGTCGATGTGCCAAAGCAGTCTTTCAAGGACCAACTTCTCCATAACTTTGCCTATACATGATGTTGATGAGATAGGCCTGAGATTTGAGATTTGGTCGGGCGATTTACCTGGTTTGGGGATTGGTACAATTGTGGCTATTTTCCATTCTTGGGGAATTTTGCCAGTTTCCCAAGCGGCGTTGATGATTTTTAGTAAGTGTTCAAGTTGGTTGTCCGGAAGGTTACGGAGCATTCGGTAGCTTACACCGTCTTCTCCTGGGGAAGAGTTTCGTTTGATGTTGGCGAGGGTTCTGGTGAGCTCGTTCAACGTAAAAGGCGAGCTTATTCCTTCTGCTTCGTCCGTTTCCCTAGGTGTTTCGTCTTCTGTATTTGCAGCGTCTTCAGATGCAATGCTAGGATAGAACTGGTCGATCAGTGCTCTCCCTATTTGTTCTTTAGTGTTTCCCGTTCGGAGCTGTATCTTGGTTAGAGAGTGTTTGGGTTTAGCCTGTCCGAGGAGCGTGCGGAGTATGTTCCATGCCCTTGCTGTGTGGAATTGGTTGTTTAGATTATCGCAAAGGTCGAGCCAGTTGTTCGTCACGAGTGTCTGTGCGTAGTCCTGTGCTTCTTCTGTTATGTCTTGTATGGCTTTCTTGAATTTACGGTTTTTATTGTTCTTGCGCCATTTTTGAACGATTTTATGCCTTTTATCCCATAGCGCCACGAGGTGTGTGTCAATTTGAGGGAAGTCTTCAGATCTGCATATATTTTTTGTGTTTTTGTCTCGGGTTCTGTGAAGAGTTTGAATCCATGAACTAAGGTTTTCCGGATAGTCCGTTTGTTTTGCGAGTTCCTGTCTAAAGGAGTCCCAGTTTGTAATATTGGTTGTGGGTCCGCTTTTTGTGCGTCCCTTTCCAATCTGGACGGTGACTTCAAGAATAAAATGGTCACTTCCAAGATTTTCTTGCGTGTTTGTCCAAAAGACATTAAGTTGGCCCTTGTAAAATGTCAGGTCGGGGGAAGTATCTTTTAGTGAAAAGACGGGAAAAAGTTCCGTGGGTACTTAAAGGCTGTTTGAGAAATAAACCAGTTAGCTGAGTTTGAGACGTTCTCTGTGTCTGTTCCTTCTACTGAAAGTTCTTCCGATTTCTTCCACCGCAGTCTCAGGTGTAATACGACATGAGAAGTATCTTTCTCGACGCTGTTGCCTTCCCGTGTTGAGGTTGTCGTGTCGTTGAGGAGTGTCAGTGCTTGTTCCGAGGCCAGGGTGTCCAATTTCCTTCCGTTTGGGGTATTAGTTGTGTAACCCCATGATTGATGTTGACTGTTAAAGTCTCCAAGTAGCAATGTTGCAGCTCTATTGTTGTCTTTCATTAGCTTTCTTAATAGCTTGGTCTCTGCTTTGTACTGTCGTGGTGTCCAGTAGCAGTTAATAACAAGGATCTCTGAGGCGGAGTCTGGTGAGTCCGGATGCTTAATCTTGACCGCGACTGTTTCTTGTGTTGTCGTGTTGAGATGGGTAGTGTCCAGTTGGATGAAGGCCAGACTTTTGGATACTAGAGTAACTGCCATGGATTTGGCTTGTGTTTGGTCTCCCTTCTTGCTGGTTATGCTTGGTTGCGCGTATGAGTCATAGCCAGGTAAAGAGACTGGCCCGTTCGTTTCCTGCAAGGCTATGATGTCGGGTTTGAACTCTAGTGAATTGAGATACTGTATGAATATTCCTCTCTTGCGGCGGATACCTCTGCAGTTCCACTGAAGTATATAAACATGTGATGTGTGTTTTCGAGGATGAGTATTAGTTTCCGTTGGTGAGTTATTCATCGTTGATGGTTCCGTCGTCGTTCTCAGGTAATGCGGCCAGAGCTTTGTGGGGCCTGTTCGGTGAGAGCGCGTGTCTTTTCCTGGTGATTTGGAGGTTGGCAATAAGCTGCTCGTTTTTGATCGTGGCGGCCTCTATGTCCTCAACTTGTTTGGATATCTGGGTTAGGCTGTTGGCGATCTCCTGTATGAGGTTGTCTCTAGCTTGATTACTAGCGTTGTTTGCCTCTATCGAAGTTTGGACGACGTTAATGAAAGAGTCGAGTTTGACCAGAATGTTGTCGACCTTTGTCTCTAGGCTGTTCATTTTGGTTTCAAGTGCGTTAAGGCGTGCCTCGTGCGTGCTTTTTGTGTGCTGGGGAATTTCTAATCCGTTGTTTCTTGATATAATCCCTTCTTTTATGGCTTCTGCAATGTTTTCTGTTTGTGGATTTTCTCGTGCAATCTGTAGGGCATGAGCATAGCTGCACGACGGGTGCTCTAAGTGTGTCACTTTGGTGTTCTTCTGGTGTGGCTTGTTGCCCTGTTCTTGTTCATGTGTTGGGGGGTTCGTGCTTCCCGGTCTTGAGCTGGGGGGGTGCGCCTCCTTGGGGTAGGTGTTTCTTGTATGATGCATGCCATTTTCTCCGACAAACTGAGGGTCGATTGGTTTATGTTTGGGGTTGTTGGCGCCAGCTTGAGATCCTCTGGGTGGAATCTCCTCACTTTGGAGTAGGGAGAAGCGATTTGACGTCGGCAGCTTTGGCCATTTTTCGTAGTTGTTGGAGAATCCTGCCAGCGTGGAGTGGTTTCTTGTGGAGGATCCGTTGGAGATTTTCCAGGCGTTGCGGCGTTCGATTGCGGCTTGTTGGACGGCTTGGTCAGCTTGCTGTCTTCTAGGACATAGGGGAGAGTTGGGAGGGTGTTCGCCTTGACAGTTAACACAGTGCGGTTCACATTCGTGGGGGGTCTGCGTGGGGTCCTGGTTTGAGGGGAAGCGTTTGCTGCATCGGGGGCATGTGTTGTGTGCAACTTTGAATGGGCAGACGTCCGCACGGTGGCCTATATCGTAGCAGTGCGCGCACTGGGTGCTGCGTGGTCGATGGGGATACAGACGGTAGGCGACTCGGTTAACAAATGCATATCTGGGTAGCCTGGGTCCCTCTACCGTGATGAGAATGGTTTGAGACTCCCCAATCCTTCGTGCAGCAAGGAGCTTGGCTTGCTCAAGAATGAGAGAGTCTTGGATGTACTGGTCGGAGTAGTGGGGCCTGATGCCGTGGATAACCCCCCTAGCGTTGTTTGGACTGTTGGCCTTGTAAGACCTCACATGAAGCTTGACGTTTTGGTAGGTTAGCGAACTGAGCGCTAGGATTTTAGTTTCGGCGGAAGTGCGGTACGTGTCGATGGCAATTAGGTTTTGGAGGGAACGTACCTTGACATAGGTATCTCCGATCTCTTTGGGTGTGAGGCGCGCTGCCTCCAGAATTGCGGCTCCTAGGTTATGGGCGTCAATTTTTTCGAGGTGTATGGCCGACCCAAAGCGGATGATGATGGTGGCCGCTTGGGAAGATCGGGGTGCGAGACCAACTGTCTGCCATGATCCGTCATTTTCGTTGAGATCATCGATTTCCATGGTGTGAAGAGCAGAAGCGACAGCCAGGTTGGGCGAGCTCGAAGCGCTCTTTGACCTAGCCGGCGCTAGGCCAAGCGCCACCTCTTACTTCCGTGTTGAAATATTCTTCGTAAGAGGGCGAAAATTCTACGTGGTTGGTCAAAAATTTACTCACGTGTCTAAGACGTGTTCCGTAGATAATTAACGGCTGTTTCAATGCGATCCAGTGACTGAAACTGGTGAAAATCCAGTGTTTTGGCGGAGCTCAATGTCAGCTCGTCCGAACACTTGAAACTTCGTCTTCCTTCCCCCTTGTCAGAGAGCAGACTGTGTTTGATTAGGTCTACACATTTTGTTCAGTTTTCTCATTCGTCAAGCTCCCTCGCTAGATTGCAGCGATTAACTCTCTCGAGTGTTTTGCGGGAAAGTAGACGCTTCAGATTTTTTGGAATGTAAGGAGTCGGTTGTTGATCACAGCTATAACTAAAATAAAATACAACCTCGTCGCCTAAAAAAAGATCCCTCAAATGTATACATTTTTTTTTTCACCCTGCGTTGTTTTATAATAACTGCGTACATTTATGCAAACATGAATAATCATCGGCTTACAAATAAAAGAGTGCAATTATGACCTCGAAATCCTGCTGAGATTCTTTTTTTTTTTATTATTCCTAATCTACACAAAATGTGAACTAGGCCTCGACCGAGTTTACTATTCAATGGCGCTCATAGAGTCGTACTCGTTAAAGGCACGCTAACTAGAAATAGCCAACTACGTTAGTATTCATAGCCTGTAAAAGACACTTGAGGACATTTTATTTTACGTGTTTGTTATCGTTCGGTCTTTTAATAGTTCCTTCAGTCGCAGCTTCAGGTTTACGGCACGGCCGATCGTCGCTCCTCCCTGATGCTGTCGTGGGAGGTGGGAAAAGAGAAAAAGCGTTTCCAGCTTTAGCAATTCCCGCGCGATAACAGCAACCTGCGCGACACGCTGACTCCGGACCTTCCAGACAGCCCCTAGCGCATAATATAACTCTGGCACGGAACTGGAAGGCCGCTGCGAACAATGCAAAGAGCGGTGAGCGGTACAGTAGCGTCGCCGCTCATCAAGGTTGCCCGAGGCAAAGCTGGGTGCACCTCGTTGTCATGCAGATCGCGCAAAGGGGTGACATTGTGCGCACTAAGGGTCTCCGCCGCGTTTCGCGGTCTGCCGGAGTCGCAGATGACCGACGTGCTGGCGACGCGCGACCTTGCGGCGAAGCTCGGTTCCTTCCACGCTTGGCGGCTACGCAATGTGACGCCGGTTCATATTGCCGCGTCCATCAGTCCGGGGATAACGCGATATGCGTTCGAGCAGTTCGTAATCGGAAGAGAACTGTAGCATAAGGAGTTCGTGCGAACCTTTTTTTTTAAAGAATAAGCTAGGTTATCCACTATGACCCAACGAGTTACGAAGTCTGGGCGACAGATTGCTCGGAATATATGAACGAATATCGAAGAAAAATGGCGCCGTCGCGTGTGGCGCATGCACGCGCACACGCGCAAGGACATATATGTGCATACACATAAACGAACATATACGTTCGTTTGTGTATGTATGCATGATTGGGTATGTAAGGTAGTGGATATGCGTGTACGGACGCACATAGGTCACAAACACATGTGCATGTGTGCATATGTACCCACACAGGGCACACAAGTATACGAACATATTGATACGCACAAAATACGCACATATACACTCAAACACACACACATGTACACGTCACTTACGAACACAGACATACACACACACATAGAGGCACGCGCACACACAAGAACATACACGTACGCACACGTAAGCACACTGAAACGCATGTGGTGTTGCCAGAAAGAGTCCTCCCTTTTGTCGCAAGGAAAACACAATGTACACACGTGAGCGATATGAATGTGAACAGACCTCCTCTTGTTTTTGACGCTCCTGCAAGTTTTGAAACAAGCTCTGTTTCAGAAGAAAGCTAGAACGCAAAGTTGTAGA
Organism: Ixodes scapularis; assembly: GCF_016920785.2. Classification (NCBI taxonomy): domain Eukaryota; kingdom Metazoa; phylum Arthropoda; class Arachnida; order Ixodida; family Ixodidae; genus Ixodes; species Ixodes scapularis. Next base: position 79,445,119 of record NW_024609868.1, read on the forward strand.
CCCCAAGCTACGTACCATTTGAGACGTTGGGAGTTAATATAGCTTTAGGGAGCCGTAAAACAGGCAAAAAACCAGGTAAGGTGCTCACCTTCATATTGCCAGCGGGTGTACGTGCATATTGTACCATAGATATTAAGTTCCGCCAGCACATACTAGTGCCCGTATAGTCTTTGGGGTTGATCGAACTATCTTCGCATGGTGTGCACAAAAGATCGTTCCTCAAAATTCTATCTCCGCACAAATATTTTTATCAAGCTTTTATGCGAACCTGCTTAGTTAAACAATGCACAAAACGGTGAAAAATAAATAAATGTTCCTTAACGCCTCGCAAGTCGCCCGAGTTTACTCACATGCTGGATTGACCAAGAGGAGAGACAAAAACAATACATGGAGATGTGCAAACGCATGCAGCGCAACCGAGGTGTCTCTCTCCTGGAGAATAAGGTCGTATTTCGCAGGGCAAAAAAAAGACAGACTGGCAAGTCACACACGATGACATGCCACCGGGGATCTTTCACGCGCAGAACACTCATCGTGATGTCACGAATAGGCTTAGCGAATGCGCAAGGTCGACTATTACTCAAGATGACGGTTTAGAAACTCTAGCGTTATAGACCAAGCCAACTGACAATATATCTTTCTGCGGTGTGTGCTAGACAGAAACCTCCAGAAATTCTCCAAGGCTGTGTAGTGAATCAATTTCACATATGTAGTTTCATAATTGAACGCAAATAAAGTAATTTTCATTGTGTGCACAGCATTGACAGAAAATTGTAGGTCTATATTAAATGAAAAATGAGTTTTTTGAGTTTCTGCGCACAAAGCCATGGTGGTATTCTGGAGCCAGAATGATGTGCCAGTGATGTGAAGACTATATTGGATGTGGTTCGCTTGGTGTGCTTCATGTGTCAACGGCAGACATTGAGAGGGTAAATTGAGTTCAAAGAGTAAAAGAGTAAATATAATTCAATTCATATCACGAAACGGGGTACCAAACTCTATTATGTTTCCTATGTAATACCCCATTCACACGATCCGAAAGGTGTACCTTTAGCTGAGGGACCTTTACGGATGGCGGCGAATCAAATCATGATTCACAGTATCGGCGCTCTGTTCTCCGACATTGTTGTGGGCGCCGCCATTTTAGTGCTTGTGCAGAGCAGACGCAACTGCCGATCGTCATGATTCAAAAGTGCGACTTTCTCAGTATTAGATTCGGTGTTAGGATGCTCATGTAATATTGATTTGCTCTGTCAAAAACTGTTCGAACATTTGGGGAGGGCGGGAAAGCGTTGCCTGTGATTTCAGATAAAGCTTCAGATAACTGGCAACCATGATGTTAAGCAATATGGGCAGTCGTTACTCTGAAGCTTAGCTTATTTAGTGGCGCTAGTGCGAGCGAAGCGGAAACTGCACGCGCGAGTATGCTGCCTTAAAATACCCTTCCACTAAACAAACACGCGTGCTCGGCAGGGGTCCATATGGTTTCGTAGAAAAAGTTTCATGGACACACGATGCATCGACATATTGCATGGACTGAAGTTTCTTCGATACTGTGAGCTTTCGTAGAAACGTGTTTCGTGAACACATGCCACTGCGACGTTTCGTCGACAACGTAATTTCTTTTTCTTTGTGGATTGGCTTGAATTACCACTGGCTTCATTTGCGTCACTGGCAGGATTCCGGAACTAAAGTGAACTCACTCCTGGCGGCTCCAAAGGGGCGAAAACAAACTCGCGAGCCCTAATCCTCGGCTTCCGAACACACCACGCTACCTGCGGAAACCCCTCACTCCTCTCGGAGAACTTTTAATTTAATGTAATTTCAGGCCCGAACTTGCAACAGCCCTCATTGGAACCGCGAATGGTTCGGCATACGGGGCCCATCCAAATGCCTTGGACAGAGGCGATGTGCGCGGACAGACGCCTTCGACGGAAGGTCGCAAGGTGTGTCGGTGATACGATTGCGGGAACCTTTCGATGAAACGTCGCAGAATACGAAACAATCTGTCGATCAGACGTCGTTCGACAAACTGATGGCCAACGCTCGACAGACCCGTTCAAAGCACGGAACTCGCTCTTGTTGCATATGCTGTGCTCAAATCCCCTTAATTTGCCCGTGAAACGTCGAAATATCTTCACCACCGTCAAGTTTGTGTATAAATTTGAGTACATCTGCCTCACCTTCTTTTCTCGGTGGGGGCTGAAGTAAAGGATACAAGCGCGAGCGACTAGTCCTAGCAGGGCTTCTGCTACCCGACAGAAACGACGATGTCATTGTTGCAACCGTATCAACCAAATCAAGAAGTTTAAGGACCGGTTGTTACTTGCGATCAACCAATCACACATGGAAAAGACTATGAGTGCGACTCTTGTTCACTTGTATTTGCTCTTCACTGCTTTTAATTGGACTGGTTGCCACGCGGTGCATGAAAGGCACGATGCATGAGTTGCCGAGTAGTTCAGCGCTGTTGGTTCATCGGAGTGAACGAAATCAACGAATCAGCGTGCGCTTGAAACTGTCATGCATCCCAAACTTGTCGTTTTTGCGAACTTACTGTGATACTTTATCTTAAAATGTGTTTACAGGGTCGTGCAAAGCATGGTAAAGAATAGAAGTCAAAATGGTTTACACCAAGGTTTTAAGCAAAATGTAAATCGGGATTTAAAGTGCTCCAGTTTTACTGTGATGGTTTTAATCACACTTTATTTAAAACTAAAATTTTAAAAAATGAATTTATTGTTTGTTTGTGATTTAATGCTTTTCATGTGCATTTATTTTGTATTTTTTAAGTAAAATAATAACCAAACAAGGAAAATATATATAAGGCTGAACACGAGCAAAATGCGATATTCTCTGAGCAAATCGAAAAAGAGCTTTGTTTCTACCTTCTCCTTTATTCGCTCAGTTCTCTGGCATCCTATGCGAGCCAATTGAAATGCGAAAAAAGGAAACGAACACACGAATGCGTCCGCCCAAAAGCACACAGACCGGCAAAGAGAGACAGAACGAAAGAAAAAGTGACAGATAGACAGTCACAGAGAGACAGACTGAGTTATGAATCCAAGGTAGATCTTGCACTGGCCAGTATAATCGTTGTGTCATACGCGAACTTCCTGCTGCTTTATTAATACCATTCCACCAGCTTACGCTCTTTAACTACAAATAAAAAAGCCATTGTTGTTCGTCAACTAGACGACTGTGCGCGAGTTCAAAAGCACAAATCATTATTTTAAGGTAAAATGATTGAAATCATAAAGTGGTAATTTAGATCACAAAATTTCCACTTAAATCAAATAAATGTGGATTATACGTTTTTTCCTTTCGATGTTTCCCACCATCCTGTGAAGTACAAGCGTGAGCGCACGACATTAGAAAGTGCTTCACTTGAGCGAAAAATTATGCACTGAGCAGAACTACGTAACGTTCCTGAACCCTTGTCAACACTGCACACAATGAGTGACATAAATTACATAAAAAATAATGTAGGGGAAATCCTCAAGATGGAACAGACTTACGTTTGAATAAATTTACTTATACCTGAAATAAAGCGCACTTCTCGCCTTCTCGGCGACTCATCGCCGCTGAAAATATCCGCCAGGTTCAGGAACCGATCCCGGACCTCTCCGACACTGGCGAAGCGCTCTACCAGCTGAACTAACTAGGAGTTAGCCGTCAGTACAGCAAACGAATTTTCACACTTCCTACCGCTCTTGATCGTAACTGCAACAAGGGTGAGATCAGACGTTTAATACGTAAGTATAATCACTGAACGTATGGGAACCCGTAGAAATAACTGGAGATCTGTACGCCATCGCTTTGCCTCGTTCTTTTCGAGGCGGCTTTGAAATTAAATGAAGTAGAATAATTGCGATATAAAGTACAGACGATGAATTTTTGTTTTGTGAAAACATAGAAGAAAAAATGTCTGCAATAAAAACATAACAATAAAAACAAAATCAAAAACGTTCTAGAACAATAGCGCCACTACGAGATTTGAGGTATTTCACGATCAGGGGGGGGAGGAAACATAAAAAAGATAATCGTTACAACTGCTCTAATTTCCGTATTTTTTTGTTTCAGTCGCAGTAACGTGTTACTGCTTTCTGTATATACAATATTTTCCCAGAACTTTAACAACTATGCCCTGTTTCATCATAAGACAGAGCGCAATCAAAGATATGAAGAAATAAGAAACACGAGCACATACTAAAGACGCAATATCAGGGCGTATTCCCTACATTTGTTTTAGCCGATGATCGCACAAACACAAAAAGAACGAACTCTATGACTGTGCAATCTTGGCGCTGCTTGGTTAGCTTCATCGGCCCGTAGTGTTTGTTGGCTGCGCCCTGGTGTAAACTAAAGCGAAGTCCAAATTCAGATCTTAGGGTCTAAAGGGGTATTCACACGAGGGAGAAATCCCGGGGATTTCTCCCCAGCACGCGCATTTCACGACGAAAACGTCAGGCTTTGCGATGTGCAAAAGTCTCGCGTTTTCATCTCGTGATGCGCGCGTGTCGGGGAGAAATCCCCGGGATTTCTCCCTCGTGTGAACCAACGAAAAGCATCCGGCACGCCCCACTAAAAAAAAAAAAAATTGGTCGGTGCATAGGTGTACTATGCTGTATACATATCCACATAGAACTAGATGTGGGTGGCACGAGAAATGAGAAGAGGGGGGGGGGGGGGGGGGGGGGGGGGTCAACGCTTCGCCGATTCGCGCTTGGGAGTCGAGTGAATCGCCCGTGCCGCAGAGGACACGAGCTCGGCTACTCGGCCGCTGTCCGAGCGATGAGCGAAGATTGTGGAATCACCAGCCGTAACCGCTCGTTCACACTGGAAGCGGATCCGCGTTCGCAAAACAGTTGCGAACGCGGTTCTATAAAGATCGAGTACAATTGCACGTGCACTTGATGTCATCGAGTGCGCGTGAAATTGCACTGGAATACAGCGATGCAATGCTTCGTCACGGAAACCGTAGTGAAGCCGGCAGAGTTCGCCGCGACTGCACAGGGGGGGGGGGGAGCGCGATGTCACCGCCGCAGCACCGTGTGTGATAGAGAGACGTGGCGCGCTGCTCGTAGGAAAGCGCTGCGTATAGGAATGTTCTACACGTAAGCAGTCTTACGTGTCTGTGCCGAATTTTGTTTTTATACTATTTCCGGTTAAGAGTTACTTTCTTTGTTTTACATAGCTTTGTGTTTACCATGCACAAGGCCTGTGAACTAAATTCTTTACATAATCTTTCTCTATCGAGCACGGGCACAAGTTGGACACGAATGCTGTGTAAGCGTTTGGTCGGGGCCCCCGTGTTCAGTTGTTCCTTCACTGATCGAACACCAGCCCCGGACGAACGCTGCGTCAAAAACACAAACAAATCCTTCGTGTTGTTGCTCCCATTGGTTAGGTTCTAAACTTATCTGCTCTAGAGGCACGAAGCTTGGATCTCCAGTCGATAGGCCAGGACTGCATGGTTTGACAGTCTTTATCAGAGTGCGCATGATTCAATATCCATAAGCCAACCTGCAAATGTAGTTGTCTCATTATATTTACCATAATTTAAGTTGATGCTTATAGCATCATTCTAACAAAATTACCAGCTAATCTAGACATTTGGAAACGAGAAGTATAGGGACTGAAATGTATATATACACTTGTTATAGTTTGAATTTCGAAATAAAGAAAGTATTACTACATGCACATGTAACAAAAAAAAAAAAAAGACGTTGCATATCAGCGCTTCCAACTCCCTAAACGTGTCTTATTTATTGCGTTTAATTAAATAACGTATTTTTTTTCTTTCTATCCTTTCAACGGGCACATAGCGTCCATTGCGCGAAAGTTGCGATAAACATTTTTCGAACGGAACCAGCTCAGCAGGAAACGGTCTACAAGAGCAGCTAAGCTCCTCTATTATTAGGTTTATTGGCACGCGTGTCGTCTACTTGTTGTACTCTACCATTTTTGTTTTCTCGAAATTACCGAACAAATAGCATTTCACGGTGAGCATTTGATGCCTTTCTTCTTGTCCAATCCCTCGGACACTTTTTTTCTCGCGCTCTTTTCTTTCTAAACACATCATTGACAAAAAAATTCTCCTTTAATTCTTGTTTCTTTTTCGACGTCTTCATTTTTAAAGAAAACCTCATTTGGCGTCCTTCAGGTTATTCAGAACGGAGCAGTCAATCAAAGATTTATGTGTAAATACGGCCAAAAAGTAACCGCTTCGAAATTGAGCAACGCTTCAGGAAATTGCCGTTCAAAAACGAAAATTGAGAAATTGGCTGTATCTTATTGCGATCGAAATCCCATCAAAACAGGAGTTAAATGACTGTTCACTAGGTGTGAATAGTTCAATGTCGCTCTGACGGTCAGGGCCTGTGCTACACTGGGTCATCGTTAACCATACGCTGTGAAGGTTGGTTTACGCACAGGCAATAATGAAAGAGTGTTATTAAGGAAGATCGTCCAAAGTTGACCTGAACTTTGATTTCTACCGCGGAAATAGAAAACCGAACAAGCACAACACTATGTCAGTTTTTCAAAGTACGGTATTCCCCGTGCGCGTCTAGGCACTGCTGCCATCATTCTGGCAGCCTGTTGATTCTTTTTGCGCAGCAATAACTGGGCTGCGTGACTGCAGTCGGAAGTACGTGTCCGTGGGGCTCTTTTGCCACCGGCTGTTGTCCTGTGCCAAACTACAGACATAATTCGGATGATCTTGTCCGCGACATCGCTTGTTCACCATGTATACTCTGCTTGGAATCCTCGCAAAAGCTTAAAGGTACCATGGAATGCGTTTTCAACTTCTTCCTGCTTAGCTTTGATCCTCAACTCGAAAGCGAATTGAGAAATCATTTGGTCATGACGTCCATGGGCACCGGTCCGATGACTCCAAGCTTCCACCGTGCTTTTTAAGCACACCGTAGAACTTGTTATTCTCAAGTAATGATGAAGTGTCGTCACGGCAATCATTGGCCACGAACGCGAATCCAAATATCCGTCGACGGATTGATTGTTGACGAGCGCATACGTCCGAGTCACGCAGTGCTCGTGTACAATACGTGAGCTGGGTTCGGCTGACGCGCTTGGGCACTGCTGATGCAACACAGCGAAAAGGCGGAAAGCTTTCGAAGGAAAGGAGGTACAAAATAGTCCGCTATACTTTCAAATTTTCGTACCACAAAGCAGGCTTTAGACTTTATACGCTCGTGCACTAGTTTTATTTGGTGCACTAAACGATATGCGATTACTAAAATCAAAATTCATCCCAGTCAGAAATTCATTTCATGGTCCCTTTTAACTTTTTATTTCGCCGAAAAGTTTATTTTGTACCGCTGCCTCACAGCTACAAACATATTGCTCGCGGCAATGACAGCTGAAACTGCTGCACTTACATCAAATATGTTTTTTTCCGGGCACGTTCAAGATCTTCGAAAGGCTCAACGTCCTGCACTTGTTCAGCGATTTATTTTGAACAAAGGTCTCTGTCAATTGCGAACGATTCCTGTATGTTGATGTTATTTTTGTGTGATTGTTTAATTCCACTTGTTTAATTCCACATCTGCGCAGATGAAGGAGAAAAAATAAAAGCGAAAGGACAAAAATATCAGCCTTCGAGAAGTCGAAACACACGGGTCACCGCAATGAGGCATAGGCGCGTTAGGTTCCGTCAGGGACCACAGGCGTTCGTTCGTCTGCCAAATTGTCGCTTACTTTCGCTGCCTTACAGTCTAGCTAGGTGGAATCACATTCTTCAATGCAGATTTTATCGAAGGTGTTAGTTTTTTTATGCTTGTGTCAGCTTTTCGAAGCAGATTATGCGAAATTGAACCGATTCACATGTGCACCCAGCAGCGTTCAGGAATGGCAGAAGCGAACCAAGCCTTTCCGTATAATGGCACATCAAGTCGACGCACACGAATGTTTTTCTCTTATTTTTATACCAAACAATTGTGGCAGTGCCGACGTGTAAGGCTTTTTGAGGACTGTAGCGAGGTTCGATCTTGCAATTACTTAGATTATCGGTGTTGATAATTTGATACTTCTAGCAGCTCGTCGTCGAGCCCGTTCTCCGACGCTGTACGGAATCCGCATTCACCTTTGGTTCTTTGACTTATGTCGGCAGGGGAGTGGTCAGAAGATAGAGTGAAATAGAAACTATACTTGCGATTACTAAAAATATAAAAAAAAAAACTTGGGTCTTCAAGGATATTCACTGTACCCCCCCCCCCCCCCCCCCTTTTTTTTTTCTTTACCATGTATAGCCGGTCGTTCCTTTTATTTCTCCACTGTAAATTACGAAATACAGTCGGGTGTGACCTGGTAAGTTCTTGCATATGAGAAAGCTTGCATGCTTTGAGGTTCCAGTAGAATAAATATATATCGTATGTCTTAGCCGTCTATCATGTCTGCCAGAGTTTCCATAGAAGGGCAGCGAAGAGAGGCGATCGGCGGAGGAAGACGGTTCCTCTCGATTGAGTTCGTGCGTACGGGCAAGAAAGATCCACCGAGCTGCGGAGCCGCGATGAGTAGCGGCGCGGCGCTGGTTCTACCGGAACGAAAGTTGGATGCCCTTCGCCTGCTATTGAAATACCGCGAGTTGATCGTAATAACGCTGCGGTCTATCAACGCAAACACACACACCGAAAATCGCTCACGGGCGCCCGCCAGTAGAAGGAAGGGGGGGAGTTCCTGCCGGATGTTTCGCCGTCAAGTCAGAAGAAAAGCGAAGCAGAGTGCTCTGCCCCTTTCTTCTTTCTTTCTTCTTATTTCCCATAACGGTTCTCAACCCATCAAATTCAAAGGCACTAAGAGATCGAAGAGGAGAGAAAAGAGGCGAAGGGGGAACCTCAGCTAAGGCAGAGTTACCCGGCCTCCCTCTCCCCTTCATCCGATGTGGTCGGACCCTCAAACGAGCCGTATATTTACATGTCACATGTTGCCGACTTCTCGAGCCGCTCGGCCAGCCAGCTCGGAGCGCATACTCGCGACGAGCGTAGCCTACACCTGAGCGAAGAAGGTAACGCGTGGTGGGAGAGAAGGAGCCTTGCCAGACTAGTTTCCGTTCTCTCCGCCTTCGGGTAAGGTAACGGGCGTCCCCTTCTTTCTCAGAGCGGCTCTCCGCGGTCCCGATGATTTGCACCGCCGGAGAAGACCTGCCAGTGAGTGCTTAGAGCTCGCAGCTGTACGTCGTCGCTCCTCGCCTGTCGTGTGGTGGTCGCCGAAGAGAAACCGCGCGCGTCACTGGGCATCCCTCTGGTGACAGCTCGCTCCCAAGGATCTGAAGGAACACCGATGGCTGGAGGGTCCCTGGTTCTTGCGGTCCTGGTGCTTTTTTCCACCTGCGTGCTTGGCGGATTGTGCGCGGTCCGCTCTTAGTTGAGCTCACGGCCGGCGACTGCAGAAGTGCTTCGAGTGAAGGAGGTTGTGTGTGGTTCGTTGGGGCTGTGGTGAAGGCTCGTAAAGTGTGGACTCTGCGCGGAGAGTTTTCGACGGTGTCTCGGCGATCGACGGTGGCGGTGAAAAGGAAGTGCTCCGACTTGAGTGACGTTCTGCACTTGTCGCGCTCATGCGTCCAGGTGAGTTGCTTGAATTCTGAACGGGGTTTGGGAGTCCTTGGTTGAATCACGTCTTATATCTAACGGAGGGGAAAAAAGAAAACATAACGATATCTATTGCAGGAATTGTCTGAATGATTATAGTTCACGGGGAATTCTTTATGGGTAAAAACGATTGATTTTTTTTTTCTTCTCGATCTGTATAAATCACGAGCTGTGAGAATTCGATCGAGTATCTGTTGTTTAAACGAGTTCTGAAAAGAGAACAGTAGGCTTAAATAAAAGCGACAAGATAATGTGGGGGACCTTCGGAAAGAAAAATACAACAACAGCGAGTTAAGTCTGCAAACGTGGGGGGTACTTCTGAACTATCTAATGATGGAATATGTTTGGTACGGCTACATCAGATACGGAGCAAACATGTCCGTATTCAGCAAGTGCCCAAAGTATATTGACGCATACGAGTTATGTGCACTAACTTTAAATCGAGCATAAGTAAACAGTTTCTATACAACGACACTGCGTTATTGGAGCACAGTCTGCGCATCTGTCGAAAACTGGGTTTATATCGAAGCACTAGGGAAATTATAAGTAAAAAGATCGAATGCCACGGCTTATGTCACTTTACTTGGTTTGTTTTCAATGTCATTTTGACGAGTCTTTCTTAGTCTATGCCGATGGTCAATGTATCTGTATCTTAGTCAATGGTACGTGAAATGCATCTATATCACGAGTTTGTAGTTTTGGAAGGTGTTTCTTCTCTCCCGGTACACTCCTTCAACGAAAGCATGTTATCGGGCTCACGGAATAGTGTAAGTACCCACAACACCAGAAGTAAGAAGGTATGACCTGGCGTTTACACCACACAATATGCAAGCATTTGAAGTACCAGTGTGTGCAAATTATGCTAAAATCCAAAATAAATTTTATTTCCAAAAAAGTATGGCGCAAAACTCTAGAAATAATAGTGTCTTAACTTTTTTTGATGCACCTAGCTCTAAGTTGGTTAGTAATTTTGGCTAAAAATATTAAGTACTTCAGACAAATAGCTAATTACACTTCCAAAGCAAACATGCCACAAAGACCCACAGAGCAGCCCTCGTCGAACCTATGCCTGACCCGGGAACCTCGGACCTTGCGGCCGCGATTTCGCTAGTGCAGTATATGCCATTCATCTCGCGTCGCCACCATTGGAATACGAAGAGGCGAGAAAGCTGACAAACTTTTTTTACATTCCCGTTCAGACAGGCACGTCGTCCACCATTAGATGACATCAGGCTCTCACCTCTGCCATTAAAATAGCTCGAATCAAACAGGGCCCGAAATAGGTTACGTCGACCTCCTCCGGGCGACGGTGGCACCCGCTTCAGCGATGCATGCACGAAGCACGCGCAGTCGCGCACGCACATAAAATTACGTCCATGACTGTTCCGCTCAAGACCAGAAAAGCATCGGCGCGCAGCACGGGGTCTCCCAGGGGACTCTGCTCAAGGCATCCACCGGCTCCGATCGGGCTCTTGGCCCCGTTCGCGGTCACGTCGTGACAAAACCGAAGGGAGGAACAACAGCGGCTGGTGGTCGGTCTGGCCCGCAGCACACTTATCGAGCAGGGCCCACCGGCGGGACGCGCCGTGTGTAACCCACAAGGTCAGCCATCATCGACCCGGTTGCATGGCGGGGTCACACGGGGGACCCAGAACCCGATCCCCATCGCAGAACTGTGTTAACGGGCGAAGTGCGAACCACTCGCAAAACTTGCGCGCGCGCGCGCGCGCGCCCTGCGCGAACTTTGCCGCGGGCTGACCTTTGTTGTTATGGTCCGCGGGTGGAAGGAGGGGGGAGAAGACTACCTCGTCCGTTTTCTTCCCACACTCGTTACTTCTCTCGCGTGCCGGAGTCTGCGACGGTTTTATGGTGGCCGCATGCAGCGCGCGAACGGTCGTTTTGGTTGGACAACGGGGAGAAAAGTTGGTGACGCTGCCAGCCACCGGCGTCGTGATGCTGTGAAATTCGCAGATTTTGTGGTTTTTATAAGGAGTATTCACTGGACGCCATATTTGTGGGTGCTGTCTGGAGCGCATGCTCAGAACGAGCCCATATTAATAGGTTGCTAAGACCGGCAATCTTGATGGTGGGGAATGCACGTTCCAAAAGTACCGTGGGAGCTCGCCATCTGCACGCGCTCAGCAGTCGCGCACACAGCTATGGCCGCTAGTGAATACTTCCTATACTGTATCTCACAAATGGCTATACAGTCCAGACAAAAACACCGGCCCGTGAGCCGGCAGAATGCTTTGTTTGTACGAGATATCGCGCATAGAAGGCACCGTTCAAAGTCACACGCGCGTGCCTCTGACAGTATCTGCCCCTTACTGAAAGTTTAAAAAAACGTAGGACGTGACTTAATCTGTATACGCTGCTTGCTTTGTGATTCGTTCTTCGGCGATATTAGGATGCTAGGAACTGGCCCCGAACTGCGTTTTTTTTTAGCTTACCAGTGACCATAATCAAAATAACGAGCGTCTGGACGATCGAAGTACAAAAGGGTTAAAAACACTTTACCTTTATTTCGAAGAACCGGCGATATAACGAACCGGAAATAGCGTAATTCGGGCAGACCTGTATATACTCCATTTCACGAGTGCCTACACAGTGCGGACACTAACACAGGCGCCTGAACCGAGCTCAGCACCAATGCTTTTGTTTGTGCGTGAACTCGCGCGTACACGGAGCATTCCAAAGCCACAATCTCGTTCCCGTGACTTTGTGAACATTGCAGCTATTTGTGAGGTAGAGTATATAGGTCCATTGAGAACTGCAGGAAAGACCCTATAGACGCTTTAAACACGCGCCAAATTACGGCCGCCATCGCTGACCTTCTCTTGTCTTACCGAGATGCCGAGCCACTGGAAGGGAGGGAAGGGGAGTTTACGAGCCTCCACAGAGGCTTTTGTTGGAGAGAAGGACACGGTAGAATCTAATATGGCAATGAACTGTCCTGCTGTGGTAATCACGAAGTGAAGTAAACAGAATAAAAGGATGCAAGGAGTGAAGTTGGACAATGTCGGCGCCTATGCACAGCTGCTTAAAAGCGTCTCCACAGGTCTGTTGAGAACTGCAAGAAAGGCCCTATATGCCCACAGAAAACAGCGTTTCGTTCAATGTCCAAGACGCGTTGGGTATTAGACAGAGATCTGTCGTCCGGGGGCGCCTCACTTGCAGAAAAGGACACTGTCTGGTGCCGCTCCCTTTCCGTCCGTGACGTCAAATTACGGAGCGTAAGTACTAAGCCCTCGGCGAAGAGACGCCATTTCTCCCCGAGAATTCGGGGGCGGAGTACGTCCTGCAGTTCTGTTGTTCCAACGCGCTATAGGCACATTCTTTGAAGTGGACCCCCTACCAGGGAAGCCAACTGGGCCACACGCAGACATGTTTCCTGGAACTATAGTGAGCCCGGAACCAAATGGGACGGATGCTTTCCTTCACGTTGTTTCGTGTCGGTAGCTCCGTCACAAAAGAACGCACGTGGACTGACTTGTTCAGCGGCGATGGCCTCGACGTGTATACCTTGTAGCCAGTGAGCCGCGTTTGTGAGGACGCTACGGAGAAAGCGAGCAGGGCGGGCACGTAATTGGCGGCATCCAACAAGAGCGCCAAATGACGGGGCTCCAGGGGACACCAGGATTGACGACGGGAAGAGAAATACATGGAAACAAGTAATAACTGTGATTTGTTTTCTTTCTTCCTTTTTGCGCTTTTTTTTCTCTGTTACAAAATGGTTTCTATGAGTCGCGCCTCTCGACTAGGTCTCTCCTCTGTATGGGGAAGGCGCGCGCCTTCTGCCAAGAGATACCCGTTTTTATGAGAATGGGTACTTATTCGGCCCTCGCAAAAGCTGCCGCGTAAAGCGATGGCGCAAGCGCATAATATAGATTTGCTCGTTCGCTTGTGTGTTTTTTTGTGTGCGTGTGTGCTTCTTTGTTATTTGGTTGTTTAAGGCAGTGAAGAGGAAATAGCGGCCCCCCTCACAATGAAGTGCCCAGAAATAGCGCCCACTTTCAGGCTTGGGATAATCGAAAAAGAATCCTGACTAAAATACATATTCAGTAAGTAATTACTTCCCCTAGTTAATAATGTAAATTCAGAACCCGGCTGAGATGCCAGCAATCTGACGGAGGCATATTCCGGATAAGGCACGCGTAACCGAGATTTCGGTTGCATGTCGGAAGATTCCTAAGTGGTCGAAATCAATCCACAGTCTTTCTCTGATTCGTGCCACATGCGCCAAGATTAAAAAAAAGAAAAAAAGAAAAGGACCCGGGGGGGGGGGGGGGGGGGGGGTGGTACTGACTTAGCCGGGGACCCTCATTGGTTTGGCACTTGGCCCCCGAAATTCACTTGTTTTTCTTTGTATAATGTATAAAAGCATAATTTATAATAAAGTATAAGCTATAACAAAGCATAATGTTCGCGAAAAAAAATACGAAGTGTTTTTCGCACGGTGTAAATAAAGCACTCAGTTTTTTTTTTTTTTTTTTGTAAGGTGTAACGATATTGACTAAGATAAAATCCAACAATTAAAAAAAATGTTTTATGAAAATGAATTTATTTAAATATAAAATAAACCAAAATGAGTTCGTTCTTGCGAAAAGAGGCTTCTTGAGACGACCTCCTCGCCCCGCACGTCTAGATGTGATAGGCAGTTTGGCAGAAAGTAAACAAGAAACGCTGCAGAATAGACGCAGAAAACGCGAAACACCAGAGTTTGATCCATGACAAAAAAAAATAAAAAGAAACGACTGGCCGTTGTTCAACCATGCAATCTTTCCCCTTCTGAAATATCATTTGACATGACAGAATAAGGTTGTAATTGAACAGAACAGTACTTTTGAACTGTGTCTCGGAGCCGATTCTTATCGTGGGTAGAGAACCGTTCTGAAGTCAAGTTAGCGTAAATTGGAGTCCATTCTTCCCGAACCTACAAACAAAACAACAAGTTTCCGCAACCTCACTACGCCAAAAACGCTGTCGTGTGACTTAGCGTCTACTTCCCAAAAAGAGTAGTTATCTCGCTCGGACGGCATGCAACTATTAAGGCAGACAATGGTTTTACATCTTCTTTTGTTTTTGGGTACCGAAAGTCTGTCTGATGCATGTTATCAGAAATTTTATTAACGACATCAGATGGCGCGGTACCGCTCGTAATGCCGCCGCCTGTCCCCCCCCCCCCCCCCCCCTTCCGCCCCCCCCCCCCCCCCAACACACACACACACACACACAGCTCTCTTGCTCTACACTCCCATCGGGATTCGAAACAAAGAACTACCCGGCGTGACGGATCCTTATTATTATTTTTTTTTTGTTGTTGTTCCAGCGTGCACGCGCCGGTTGTTATGCCCAACGGCATCCCATCTGGTTGACGTAGGAGGCGTGTCTCCTTTTCGGGCACTCTACCTCTCAATTTAATGGTTGGATGAGCGCGCATGGCTAGCTTATGTCATTAGTAAGCTGCGCTCTATAGGCCGAGTCAGGGAAGCGGACTCTCAAATGTGACTCACCTTCCGTTTTCTATCCTCTGTGAGATGTCGGTACACGCGACTTAAGTGGTGCAGTCCGGGACAGCTCTGCTGGCTCGGACGCTTGGTTGTGAAGAACGCTCTGATATGGTATGTATTGAGTTGCTGAAACGTACATTTGGTGTTGCAGAAAAAAACCGAATAGTCGTGATGATGACGAGTGGGTTTTGATCCTAGATAATGTTGGTGTCAAAAAAAAAAAAAAAAAAAAAAAACTGCCCCAAATAAGATGATTGAGCCACTTTATTGTTTTGCATGCTTGCATCGCTGCTGTGCAATTCTGCGCGTTTATAAAAATAACAAAAAAGAAAAAGAACGTCGTAATTTTAGATTTATTGTGAAAATATTACGCACAAAATGAGATGCAACAGTCACCTTTGCGAAATATGTAGTAAACACCAAAAAGTATTAATTTATTGGCTGAATAACATCATTTACTCACGTAACTGCGTAGTATTTACAGCTCTATGGTTGAAGAGGCCGTAGCTTAAAAAAAGGTATGTTGAGCTCCACTGTGACCACCTTGCGTCTCCAAAATGGCAGCTGAAGTATAAAAAAAAAACAAAAAAAAAACGGAACTTTTGGGGGATTCTTTAAAATATATTCTGGGCGGTGATTTTTAGTCACCTTCATGCTTTTGTGCTTTTTTGTGTGTGTGTTTTTTTTTCGACTGTATTTAGCTACATGAAAGCGCGAAGCAAGACAAGCTGGTAACTTCACTCCGCCTCTCCAAGAAACCGAATTCTTTGATTGTTTAACACATAAAAGGACAAACACCTTTTTATTTTTTGTACTGCCCCAATATGGAGTCTGTCTCTTGCGCACACAAGCAATATTGTGCACTACATAACGGTTCTTCACAAACAACGCATGTTCTTGAACACACAAAAAAAAAAAAAAAATCAGGATGCAAGACATGCTCACCAGCCTGTCTTGCTTCGTGATTGATCATTTGGCATTTTTTATGGCTGTGGCCGAAACTGCAGTAACAATAGGGAGTATTCACTGGCGGCCATAGCTAGCTGTGTGCGCGAATGCTGAGCGCGTGCTGATGGCGAGCTTCCACAGTTCTTTTGCAACGTGCATTCCGCACCATCAATAAAGCTGGTCTTAGCAGGCTATTGATGTGAGCTCGTTCTGAGCATGCGCTCTAAACATCGCCCTCAAATAGGGCGTCCAGTGAATACTCTCTATATATCAATGTGAATTTGATGTGTGCTCGAACTGCGTTCATTGTTTCGCGCTAGTTAGTCGAGGTCCGTATTTCTACGGACAGAATCACTCACACGTATGACGATCAAGTGAATTTTCGTCAATGACCCCAGTAAGGTGAACCTTACGCGTCCTCGAGCTGCATATTCGTTGTTCGACTCTGTGCAGCAGACGGCTTACAGCGGCGTGCGCACCGGCGGTCTCGCACGTTTTGACGAGCAAGTGATCAGAACGAGAACAGCCTAATAAAATAATGGCAGCGCGCACTAGGCCACTCGCCGACCGGCGTATATATGCCGCATACAAATGAAGGGCGTTCACTCGCCACACTGAAGCTCTCTTCCGGTCCGCCGTCATCGCAACATCAGCAGCAGCAACAACACGCCCTTGCAACAACGAGGCATTCATGTCGAAACCCGAGACCCCGGCCGCGCCGAGCGTCCGTCGGGCGTGGACATTCAATCACGGAGAGTTGCCGGTTCGACGGCATCGAGAGCGAGCGAGCTTCTCGGATTCGGCCAACGCGAACTGCTAGACTCACTGCATTTACTGCTCTGATGAGAGCATGCGGCGCTTTTGGATCGCTCCAAATCGCGATGTAGCACAAGGTGTGGACACACAGCATGACGAACGCTGCGATACAGTTGACGAGATAAAGTCCTATATCGGCGCGCGCACGACTAGCCTATTCCGACAGCGTCTCCGCCAGCCATACGGCGTAACTGTATACGGAAAAAAAATTAATGTTTCTCGTTGCCATAACGCCTGTGAGCGTGCATTTCCCGCTCGGCGCGTCTGCTTCGGCCTCGACGGACGCTGGCTCGAACACTGCGCCGGAGATCTCTCCGCCTCAATACTTTCATAAAGCTGTTCTTGCCGCCGTTGAGGCTACGAAACTGTAGGGTCAATGGCGAAACTAGGTGTCTAAGCAACAAATGTACCGCCAGTGCTAACTTCTACACGACGCGGCACACACACACAAAAAAAAAAAAACGATTTAAAAGAACTTTTCCCCATAGAGCAGCATGGAAGACCGGGCCCGCGACAGGCTACCACCGGCCGATTACCGAAGAGTCACGCCGCTTGCAACAAAGGCGAGGAGAGGACATTGCCTTGCAGTGTGCGTGCGTGCGTGCGCGCGCGTGTGTGTGTGTGTGTGTGTGTGTGTGTGTGTGTGTGTGTGGCGCGTGCAGTGCCAACACACACACACACACACAGGCAGCGTTAGATTCGATAGGATTCGATAAGACATCTGGAGCGTCTACTGGCTTTCCCGCAAAGCACTTGGGAGAGCCACTCTCTGCTATTTACTAATGACGAGGCGAAAAATAGGTTTAGACCCTCAAAAAACAACATGCGCTGTAATCCAGCGCATGATACCTTACACTATAGCCTCATTTCCAACGCGCAGACTGATTTCTTTTAGCTTGGGTCGAAGAAACGTGCGTTCCGCGCTCCCTCCCCAAGCCGCAGTCACCCACTGCTGATACCTCGCTCAAAAGACAGTCTTTGCAGACACTGTCCGAAGCGTGCGTTTCTTTCTCGTGTGACGGTCCCGTCATACTGGCAATAAACACTATCTGCGGATGAATATACGAATAAATCATGCTTCCAGGCGTGTCCGGAGTTAACTCTGTAGTCGCGTCTGTTGCGAACAGCTTGTCTTTTGTGTGATGCACGTGAGCAGTGTGAGTGCGACTTTAGATTGCAGCGATTGACTCTCCCAATGTGTTTCGCGGGAGAGAAGACTCTCGAGATCTCTTTGCGCGTGCGAGAGACGCCATTGAATGCAGCAACGACGATTATCAGCGAGAGCTCGTTAATGGGAGAACGACCTAGCTGTGTGTATATACACGGTGGAACGAGCATGCAGGAAGCGAGCCTGCAGCCTGCTCGCCGAGAGACGCGACGCAGAGAGTGACGAGGAGCGTTCTCTCGCTCCTCTCCGTAGAGCAATTAAAGCGTTTTACGCGGGGATAAAAGTCGACCCGCTTCCCTTTTAGTATCGTTGTACTCGCTGCCCTTCGCCTTCCTTGTTTTCGTTTCTTTTTGTGCGATTATTACTATTTTTTTTAATTTTATTTATGTGCCCTCGGCTAGCGGCATCGTCGTTAGCTTGCTTCGAGTTGCGTGGCAACGTTCTTCTCCGAATGCACGCCGGGAGGAGAGAGACGCCCCGGAGGCTGGGCGGGTTGCGTTTGTGTTGTGAGCAGAGGCGAAAGCGCGCGCGGCTGGGCAGAAATCCCGGAAAACACGAGAATCCGCTCGCCCTTTCTTGTTCTTTTTTTATGATGTGTTTAGAGCGGAGTTGACCTGCCGAAATCGTCGGTCGCTTGGTTCCTCCTCGTGCGGCCTCCGCGCGTACAGAGCGTCGTTTTTCCTCCCGGTGGCTCGCTGAGTTTCCTCGTCGGAGGAAAAGCGGAGCCTGTCTGTGTCCTCTTCTTCGCGTCCGCCGCCACAACCTTGGCTTAGATTGCGTGTCCGGTTGGGCTTCCCGGGACGGCGCTACTTTTCGGAGGATTCACCGTCGGAGGCTTCGTAGAAAGTATAGCCGAATTCGCGTATGAATTGGAATGAGGTTTCCTTCGCGCATACGCCCCTATTTGTTTGTGACGTTTTTCTGCGTGAATCGCAGAAAAATGTCGGACTTTGTGGGTAACAAGTTTCGAAAGCACGCTCTTACACTTTT
Source organism: Ixodes scapularis (assembly GCF_016920785.2). Lineage (NCBI taxonomy): Eukaryota > Metazoa > Arthropoda > Arachnida > Ixodida > Ixodidae > Ixodes > Ixodes scapularis. The sequence goes on from NW_024609868.1 coordinate 79,464,159, forward strand.
TTTTATCATCGTTAAAACTAACTATTTTCGTTTTTTTTTTGTGTGTGTGTGTGTGTGAAATTTACTAATAATTGAAATCAGACATCTCAGAATCAAAACAAATCGATAAAAGCATATACTCTGTTCCACACTTAGCGTGCAACGCTTTCAAAGCTACTGGCGCGAGCGTGGGGCTTGATATCGTTGATCATTTGCACGCGATCTCGCGCAAACAAAACCATAAGATGAAGCCACGCGCTCGCGCCAGTAGCTTTAACAGCGTTGCACGCTAAGTATGAAACAGAGTATAGGTTTCCCCTACCTGGCGTTTTTTAGTCAGCAACGTTGTACATCTTCACCGCTGGTACGACCGCAGTAGACGGTACACGATCGAGTCATCCCAGCTCTGTGACTACGCTCGCCACGCGTCACTGTGCTCCCTCTCCAAGGTCAGAGGATACTCACACGTCGTTGGATTGGCTCATGGTGACCCCTAGTATCCTCTCCGGGACGACGTAAGGTGAAGGGAGTATAGCCGTTATGGCATATATTCTTTAGGACGTGCTCCTTTACGTTGAAGTGTCTGAGGTGCCTCACGGCCGGGATCGAATGCCGCTATATAGCCCCGCTGTGGTTGTGTATATACTCTTGAATCGAGCTCACTTTCTTCGCTTTTGATTCATTATCATCGTTGTATATATGACGGAAATGTTTCCCCAAGGTAGCCAAGGTAACCGACGACGTCTGATTCCGTGCGTGCTTTGGCTGCACGTGCAACGAAGCGTTATCAAAGGCAGAAAGCTCACGCTTGAGGCAACGCATCTACTGGGTTCTCAACCTCCAACCGACCGTAGCACGCCACACAAGGCTGTGACGTAAAGTCACACTTCTCAGAAAAGAACAAAATCAGAAAGAGGCCGACTTCTCCCAACACCGTCCTATCTCTCGCACCTTCTCCGCTTGGACCTAGGAAAATAAATGACAACAACCGCGAAGATACAATGGACGTCACCGGGCAGTCTGGTTTCTCTCGGAAAGCCGGCGCCGCAGGACGAGGAGTGGACGTCGCTTGCGCCAACTTTCGCCTGAAACAAGTGCCCGTCGCGGGGGCGTTCTAATGAGAGCTCCTATTGTTCTCGGGGATAGGGGCTGTCGCCGACCTGGCCCGAGAAGCTGCGCGACCGACCACGCAGAAGCACCGCCATTGACGACGGCACCCAGCCGCCGACATTGCTGTTTTTCTTGCTGCGTCCACCACAGCATCTATTCTCCGTTTTACCGCAGTCTGGCAAAGGACGAACGCTACCGTCCCCTCGGACCAATCAGAGCGACGGAGCGAAGCTCGTGACAGTCCTCCGCAGGAGGAGAGAGCACTCCGACGATACGTTTTCAAGTGGACTCCTCAGCTTCTCCGGACCAATCAATCCCCGCCCTTCTATCACCCGAGCTTTCTTCCTACGCGTGGGTAGGGGAGGGAGCGTGATCACGTTGCGGGAGATAGACGTACGATTGGTCTAACGAACACGTAGCTTCCATTGCACTGTCAGCTTATGGGTGAATGAACTATAGCCAAGCGGGGCGATCGTCCGGAATCTAAGGTTTCGTCATCGGTGATGGCGGCGGCGGTGGGGGCGACTCTTCTACTAATGGCCCACTTCCGCGTGTGGGGGCGGGAGAACGGTCCTTCCAAAGGGTCAACAAGCGGAGCACCTGGACTGGGGAGGGGTACGGCGGACCGGTCTTTGAGGGGCACCTGGCTCGCCGTCTCGTGCATCTGGATGACGGCAGCTGGCGTGACGCCACCTATGGTTGACGTGTCCTGCTGCAGCGCCGGTTCGTCGAGTTGATGTATGGCTTGTGGCAGGCAAAGAAAGGACTGGCGGACTGGGAACACCGGATGCCTAAATGATGAATGGGGAAGGAACTATGGATTCCTCTAAGTGTCAAACGAAGTGTTTACGGCTAATTGTAGTCTGGTTTTCGTAGGAGAAATGTTCATGACCATTGTCAAGATTGGCTACCGTGAGAATGAAAACGTTGTCTCTTAATTTTTAAGTAACTCATTTTGCATTAGCAAACAGGAAGAATATGCGAATCTCACCAGCCAGTTTGACTACGCAACCGCTGTTGCAGTGCATCGAGGGAACTTAAGTCTTTCTGCACGCGCGACAACTCCGCTGTAGTTCTGCTCGTGTAGAACACGAGACAGCACGAACCCTTTCGTGCACTGCCGTCTGTCTCCTGTGAACTAAAGTTATGGCAACGTCACGCCCGCGCCGAGCTCTTTGTGAGTTCGCTTTATTGCTCTCGTTCTTTGAACACGCAAATAATAGAACCTAAGGCCTCGTCCAATTTGGTAACATAAAAAAAATGGCTACAAATTCATTTTGCCAAAAACGTCAATAGGTTATGAGTCATTCTGTAGCTTGAGCCCTTTTTCTCTCCCCTTAGTTCGGTGCTCCCTTTAACTTCAGTTTCGGGATAAATGTGATCGTGGTTAGCTTTACTGATTGAACTAACACACCTGGTATTACAATAGTCATGACGGCGAAGGCAAGTCGTTTCGTCAAAGAAAGTTGGCTTCGTGAACAATATTGGCAGATAGGACTATATGGGTGTGTTCAAACCGCAGAACCCAGTAACACGGGAATGGAGAAGACTGTCTGATGACTTTTATATTCGAAGAAGTGGCTAACAATGCAGAGAAATTCCGACGGAAATTGTTTGGGTATCAATAGAATATCAAGAGGTGATGTTTGTCATCTACGACGTAAAATCGACTAGAATACAGACGACAAACAATCAACGTCTGACCCTGGTGGTGCACCCGTTTTAAAAGAATGAAACCACGATATCATATGCCATTAAGATGCCGCCCCTCTGTGGTGTTTTGCGAAGTCACGGCGTTCAGGAAAATAGGAAGTGTGCAAATCTCGTCAATGCCTCTTGTACTTCTCTTCCAATATATGGCAGTTTTTTCATACCTTGCCGCACTTGCAATTCCACATTTTCTGGAAAGATAGTGATCCCGATGAGCGCCTGATACGTGTTTTACGTTCAATTTAAAATACCATTTGTCTGAGCGCCTTTCTAGCCTGCGCGCGAGCACGGCTTGACTCACATGGTGCGAATTTACTTGCGATTTCACAATTGCAACGTCGCTCGTGCGAAAAAAGAAAAAAAAAAAAATCCGGGGAAGTTGTTGTGGCCGACGTCGCATCTGCAAATTCGCGAGCGAAATAGCATCACGTGAATCTGGCTTGAGCCCTCAAGGAAGCTTGACAATGAGGCGCGTGGTATCTTCGAACCTTTCCTCGAGGTTACATATAGACCTTTCCAGAAAAGGGCTGCTGGCCGGTTTCATTTTCAGTGTTCGTGCGTATCGCGCGTGATTTGCCCGCTTTCCGAAGCGACGCACACGCGCGTGCTGAGCTGTGGAGATCGCACGCTGAACTGTGGATTTGTAAACATTGGAAAGGTCTATAAGGCATTTGAAATTCACACTCGTGAATGTTCACTGTGGGATTTTTATAATTGCTTTCTGACAAATGTTTTCGCATTTTATTGTATTCCTAGAGGTACCAACGTATGTCTTGCAGCTTTTTTCCAAAGCTGTATGCAATGATTCAATAATTTTTTCCATGAAAAACAAAAAAAGAAAACGTAAAGTCGCTGTAACACTGCTCATACACCCCCCCCCCCTCCCCCCATCATACACAAGACAATCTGCAAACATGAGTCAGCGCAACATCCGTGTTTCGAATGCCGCGTGCCAAGTTTGCTCCTCGAACTCATTGCAATGCGGCATTCGAAGCACGGATCTCGCGGTGATCGACTCGGGTTCGAATCTGCACGCACACTGTGTTTTGTAGGATGTATAAGCAGCGTGACCTTGAGCATACATGCACATCGGCCGAACAACCGACGAACTTCGCCCGTGGCGACACACATTCGTTCAATTCGCAGCGCATTCGCTCTTATAGGGCGCCCTCAGCTAGCCTTCACAAATGTGGCGCGGTACGCATACGGACCCTGGCAGAGTGTTCGCCTCCTTGTTTGCCAGACCCTAATCGGCCTGCCTCGTCAGGTGTCCGTCACAGGCTACTGGTTTCGGGGTCGGGGGATGAAAAGACGAGTCCGCTTGTGACGAATCGCGTCGCGCGATTTGTTTGAATGGCGTGTCGTGTCGTGTTAGGCTCGCTCTGAATGGCGGGAAAGTTCACCGGCGCATGCGTGACTGCAGACCCTCAGGCCGTGTCGAGGCTGCGAGATTTCTGAACAACGCGCACGACCGCCGACCTCCGTGCTTGACACTGGCGTAAGATATATACTATATGTAAGAGTTATGGATCTGTCGCAAAGAAACGTGAGTCACTGTGTCCTCAAAGTCGAAAACTCCTCGTGGCAATTTTTTTTTTCCTTACTGGGTCTATTATCGCACGAACCAATCCTATAGCACAAAGCCACTCGCTATACAGTAGCCGCGTCAAGTATATTGCGCTGCTGGCGTTTTCGGGCTAGGTGCACGAATAACGATACACAAGATGTTGCCTTCTTTTGCGGTGTAAGCCTCTCGCGATGGTTTGAAAAGGGGGGAAAATGAAGCCGAGAGTGAATTTTCGAGCGGGGTAGGAGATGCAGTGGTAGTTGGGCGGCAGAAAAATGTGGAAATGAAGCGGCGTGGAGCGTAAGTGGACTAATGTAATATCATACGTGTGATGATACATTTCTTAGGAAAACTGCGTGGCATGCTAACAATAATTTAAACGGTGAAACAGAATGATAAATAAAAAAAAGTGAACGGACACAAAATATATACGTTGTGTTAGACTATATTATCACTAGCGACGTGTCTTCTCTGAAAAAAGCAAGCGTCCAAAGTTGCATCGAGAAATTCCATTTAAATAGAGTCGTGCAATTAACAAAGCACCTGCAAGATTGGAATATAGTTTTTAACCAATTTCAAAAGTTTTCGTGTTCATTTCTGTTTTTTGCACGAAACAGGCGAAGCAGGGTTGTGCAAGGTGTTAACTCACAACCCCAAGATTGTCTCGTACTATTTCTTGCATCCATAAGAATCTGAGTTCCACTGCTGATGGGCCAATAAACATTAGTTTAATGGTTCGCTCGGTACTCTTCTATAAACTTGTGTTCAAACTTTGCAATGCTGATGAAAACAAAAAGAAAAAAAAATACTTAAAACAAGATGACGTCCCTTCGAACTCAGCTTTCCTGACTGCAGCACACATTCACCGTAAGTCCTCCACCTCCTTACCTACGGCGAACATCAAAGTGTAATACTATTGCTGTGTTGCATAATGCCAAAGGAAGAAAAAAAAAGTAAAAAGAAAGTAAATTCATTATGCACATTTGGTTATTTTGGAGGGTTTAGTTCTAGTTAAAAGTCTGCTTAGTGTAATTCTAAGTCCCGATTAATGGGATGGTCCTATTATTTTTCTTATTTCATTGTCGTGCTGCGTACAGAACACCCATACTCGTGCGCCGTTATTACACATTAATTAATATAACATTATAACATTAATTGTTGGAGCATTATAACATTGATTGCCGGAGTCCCACTGCTCATACATGATACAAAAGACGCGGTCTTCTCGCTGCAGACACGGTGACAGAACCATCTGCAGGCATGCCTCAACCATCTACGAAGCAGACGTGTGCTTGGAACATGTCTGCATGCCGTTTTTGTGCGACAAATGCGACAAGACTGTCATGCAAGGAAAGAACGTGCATGGCAAGACTGTCATGCAAAGAATGTGATTGCGGCTTTACGTCGCAGCTGTGTCAGCTGCTCACAGTAGCCACGCGGACTTTTTTCTAGAAAACAAACCAAAACGAAGGAAGATCAGTCGGTAGCAGAACCTGCGCCGACAGACTCCATTTTTCAATAGGATTTCGCCCGACACCCAGTCGTCCGTGAACGCGACCAGGTCACGCCGTCCTGCTAGGAGCTCAATTAATAACGAGCGAGGGAATCTAGGCCTCCTCGATTCTGGCACCACGCGTGCATGCGGAGGAGGCAGTCGACGGGACAGCTTTTAAAAACCGGACACGCGGCAGAACCCATCGCAGACGAGCGTCAAACGTAGAGTTGTGTATACCGTAAGTACCGTTTCGCGCACGGCACGAGATGATAATTTGTTTTTGTTTTTTTCCGGATCAGCAACCTCGATTTTGCGCCGGGAAAGACTCCGGCGAGGGGGCGAGCGACCCCGTAGTAACCTTGCCAGTTTTACTCGACAACCGCCGTCCGCGCAACTCTGCGAGCTAGTGTGTCGAGATTTCAGAGTGTTTCGCATGGCTCGGCAAGGAGTCACGTGGTTAATGGACCACGTTTGCGATACGAGCTGCGAGGAGGTGACGAAAGAGTTGATCGTCTGCAAACGTTTTCGCCATTCCTCTTCTCCACGTGACAACGCAACGCACGCGCCCTTGCGATCCACCTGCACAGGAGGCACCCGCCATAATATTGCAAACGCTCTCCATGGTCTGAGTTGCTCCCTCTCTTAAACCTAGACTCTCTTCTACGAGCCGCCAACAACTCCGGTCGTGCGCTCGCCCGCTATACTTTGTTTCACCATATACAACGGAGCGCAGTGGACGCTACGATTCCAATCCTTGCGGTCCAGCGGCGCTGCGAACGTATGTCACGTGACTACGTGCCGCACGAGTCCCAGCGTCCGAAAGGTTAAGTTACATCCACGCGGCATTGGATTAGCTGGGATGGCTCGTAGCGTCCTCTGCGTTCCATCTTTGGGGTGAAACGAAGTACAGCGGAAAGCGTCCAATGGAGGATGGCGCGTAAATCGGTCGTGCATTATGCAATTCGTTGGTGGGCGATAATATGCTTCCACTGGAAGAACGCGCTAAGTAGTGACGCAGCGTCCAATTTGAGCTTATAGAGCTGAAGCAACGTTTGGAGTTGGACGTGTCGGTACGTAGTGTACCAATTATAGAAACAGCACAAATAAACACGAGGAGAAGCAGCCCTTAATGTATGCTAGCGAAATGGAAGCCGGAGGTGAGCAAATATATGCGGACAGAATACTTCTTTATGCTTTAACTGTGTGTGTTTGTCTGTGTGTTAACTGGGTTGCAACTTGCAAATAGAGGAAAGATGGTGATTGGCTGGGTTTTTTTGTTTATTTACATTAAAACACTGGGACGCAAAAAAGAGGAGGGACTAGGGTGGTGGATGCACCGTAGTGGTTCAACAAACAACAACGCAGAGGCCAAAGGTGTCATTTTCATGTTAGCCTCCTTTCATTCACTTCCGGGGCCGCTGGAAAAACAGGTACGGTTCTTGTTTGGGCATCATTAACTTCCTCCCGCGTGTGGTGAATTAGTATACTTGCTTGCCCATTTAACGTAAGTCATGTCTTATTTTACAAACACGTACACGGTTCAGACGCAAGAAGCACATATCGTTCCTATGGGGACGGCGGTTGTGCACCCTTGAAGGTGGAACGACTTTTTTCGAAACGTATGCGTATTAAAGTTTTGATTTTTACGCGAATTCGTCTTAACGTCTTTAATATCTAGATGAAAAACATCTTTTAATTCACAACTAAGCCCTGTAAGAACTACTGTACGCAGCATATGAAATATGCTGAAAGCCTGGTTTTCTTTTTCTTGCGGTGGAAAGGCATAGCTGTCTCCATGCTTCGTTTCGCTCATGTTGTTAATGGCACTCTGACGAGAAACACTTTATGGGCCTACGTAGGATAATGCATTTCCTTTGGAAATTTCAAGCTAGAAATTTCAAATACTCTAGAAATTCTCTCCAAATCAGTGAAGACCCTCCCAGAAAACTTCAAGCAAAATGTATATTGCGCAAGAAGAGCCTGGAATCTTAATATGAGGTAGAAATATGAGGTTGATTAGACAGCCCAAGACTATTGCTGGCCTTAGCAATGTCGGATATTTGCCGTAAAAAGGCATAAGCGGTGATTGAGCGGTTAAAGCGCGCAAGTGGGCTGATACATCATCATTTTTTAAATAAAGTACTTTTTTTTTTTACTGTGAAGTTTTGATTATGCACGGAGTGAGCGAGTGAAATTGCTCAAAATTCGCTGTGTCAGTTTACGCATAAAAAGTCTACTTTAAGGGAATATTAATTCTTTAAATACAATAGATCGTGCGCGGATCACCAGAATAAATTGTGATTTTTATTTTCTCAACGGCCGTTTGCAGCGAAAGCCACGTTCACGGGACCGACTTGTTTGGTTTCCTCGCGCAACCTACCGTCAAGTTCATTAAGGACAAGGTGACAAAAATAATAATAATGAAATACCTTTTCTTATTTCATTTGAATCAGATTTTATTTGCTTTTAATCAGAATGGCTGAAAAGTAACTATTTGTTTTAAAACATGACATGTTGATTGATAAATCTTTCGATCACTGAAAACAATGAGAAAAAAAAAACAGTGTAAATATAAAAGACAGTCTAATTATCTATTTTTATCGATTTCAACACCGCCATACTAGACCAAATGCATATTTATTCTTTTTTTGTTTGTGAAAAAGATTGTTTAGTTTTTCCTCTCGTGTTTTGATTTCTGTGTAATATAACATTAATCTTCTGGTATTTGTTTCTTCCTTTCGCTTTTTGATTTTCCTGCTATATGACCATACGTAACTGAGGAACGAAGTGTAAGGTAGAAAGAAGGCTCGATCGACACTCTGATCTGCTCAGAAGAGCACTGAGCTGCACTCATTTTCAGCCTGCTATAAATATTTCTTGCTTTATGGACGTTTCATTTAAATACAAAACAAATGAACATAGAAACTTAATGATAGAAAAACTCTAAAATATTTTGGTTATTTTTTGTGCGGGTTCTAAATCATCATTGGAAAATCAATGCGACTTAAATCACGCTATACATCGCGATTTAAATCATGATTTAAGCAATCTAGATTTTTTTTATTCTCCACCCTGAATTTATAGGGCACAGCGTCTCGTACGCGCAGAAGCAACACGTTAACGTTTAGCTGCTTGGTTTTCTTCCTTGATAATTAGAGAAAAAGCGTCCCAACCACTTCCGGTAGCAGGTGTAGTTGTCACCCAAAAACGTCTCTTTCTTGAAAAACGGTAAAAAAAAAAAAATATAATAATAATCAATGAAAAAGAGACATTGGTTAACGCTTTAGCTGTTCGACTGATATCATCTGGTCGGCCATCTGACCGCTGCATGCAGACTGAACCAGTTCTTTACTGCACCGCCGGCGGAATTCGACACGGGGAGAAACACCGTTTCGGCCGGGACGCTCAACCGGTTCCCAAGCCGGGGTCACACTGCTTATACATCATACAAAAGACAATCTGCACACAGATTCGAACCCGAGTCACCTCGAGATCCGGGCTTCGAATGTCGCATATGGCAATGAGTTCAAGGAGAAAACTTGGCACGCGGCATTCGAACCAGGCATACATGCGGTGACTGGTGTTTGCTGACTTTGTTCGGGCTGAGATCGGAGTCGGACAATAAGAACATTTCGCCCCGAACCAACCCGCTTTATTCTACGACCGATTCTTACGCCATTTCGTTTCCGGGGACGAACATTCGCTTGTTTGCTGACGCACGCGATTCAACAATGGCTTCAGCGGGACGGGCAATGATGGCGTGACGTCTCCGTCGAAAGTGTCTCGCGCACGCAGATCTACGCAGTCTACGAATGTGCTTTCCAGAAAAAACACGCACAATGCCGAGGAGGCGCGGGAAGGAAATAAGGACCATAACGGTCGTAGCCTCGTCATGCGTCACACCTATATTTCATTCAACCTTAAGCTGACAGTGCAGCGCGAGCCACGGTCTCGTTGGATCAGTCATACGTGTATTTTTCGCCACGGGATCACGCTCCCGTCCATACAGGGACGCGGAGAGTGGGGTCAGGTGACGAAAGTCAGGCTGCTGATTGGTCCGGCGATGACGTAGCTTCCAACGCACTGTCAGCTTGGGTGAAAGAAGTACGGTCACACCCCAAGGGCGTCCCACGAATCGGGCGTTAGGTGGGGTGCAATCCGAGTCCGACCGAGAGCCTTCCGCGAGGAAGGCTGTTCGGGTTGCCTTTTCCACCTGACCTTGACAGCGAGGACCCAGTTGGATGACAATGATGGACTTGCTGGGGGAGTTGTCTTCCATCATTCGACGCTGACACTGCACCGTGTCCTATGATGGCCTCGCTAAATAAACCAGAGTCCGACAAACGACTCCCGCTTCCTTGTTAGCTATCTAGAGAGCGATACGAAACCTGTTGTGCGTACAGGGACTCTAGTTAGAACGCGTTGCAGCAGCGAGGGGACCCGAGGTAAAGGCGTACTTGAAAAGAAAAGAAATCGGCGACGAGGAATTCGTAGGGAAGCGAATTCAGCTTTGGCAATGTTAAATGAAGGCATGCGCCAGTATAGGAAGTATTCACTGGACGGCGTATTTGTGGGTGCTGTTTAAAGCGCATGTTCAGAACGAGCTCACATCAATAGGCTGCTAAGACCGGCAGTCTCGATGGTGTAGAATGCACGTTGCAAAAGAACTGTGGAAGCTCGCCATCAGCACGCGCTCGGAATTCGCGCACACAGCTATGGCCGCCAGTGAATACTCCCTATTGGATCGCGTTGGACTCTGACCAGTCGCGCGAGTCTGGTCTACTCCCTCCGTCTCTTATTGAATCCTCAAGCCATATATTTTAGATTTATTCCGTCATTATTAAGTAACTTTGGCGAAACCCTTAATTTTAGTCTATAAACTTGCTAGGCGCTTCATCAAGTTTGCGAAGAGTCCATAAAATGTGGACGGAAAATGAGCGCATGCAGAGGGAAAATGAGGTGACGATCACTCTCAGCAACAAGGTCAATCGGGACCCCCTGTTTATTTGACTGAGTGTATGACTCTATTTGTGGATCAGGGTTGTCCAACGCCGGATTTGGACCGCAGCTCCCATTTCCCGGCTGTGGTCACAGTGTCTAGAGGGGCGTCTGAGTGCAACTCAAGAAGTAACATCTTGTGGTAAAGCATGCACCGACAGGCCCTGAATGCCCTTGATAAGTCGTTTGCACCTTCTGGCTGGAACATCAAACTGCATTGCACCTTAATCTGTCTGCAACGATTCAATTGAAGTTCCAACGCACCGTGCCGGTTATTTGTGAGACACTCCCAAGGTCCCGTGATGCAGTAATTTCCTTCCCTCTTGCAGTCGGTATCACACTATTTGAGGTATTGGAACAAGATTAGCAATAATTAAAACAGGAGTCGTGCTGTTCACGCCGTTATTTATCTACGTCTGGAGCTCACTGAGAGAGTTATAAGTCTCGGCCACCCCCCTCTCGTAATTGAATTAAATCACAACACAAACAAAGAAGCAAACAAAGTTAGCTTTCTTTTGGAGCCAAGTTTAGTTGTCTGAATTCTTACATCTATGGCATGTTTTGACGACGGGCAACACATCCGTAGATAGAATGTGCCAGCTCACGTGACAATATGAAACATTAATTAATTTGTTAATTATCATTTACGCTCGTAACTTGGCGCCAGCCGCTGTCGATAACGTTACGCGGAAGGAATATATATTTTTACTTCACTTATTTTTTAAAACTCTACTTAGAATTTGGTGAAGCACCCTGTTAAATATGTATGTTAAAATATTCTAGTAACATAATTATCTGAAATATAGTTCCTTACGCACCCCTTAAACGAGTTGCAGGAACGTACCATGATCATAGTAAAACACCAGCTCCTTAATAAAACACCAAGAAGCTATACCTTTCTTATATATATAACCGAGCAAATGATTCAGTTTTACTACTCGGTCATCAGATTGCGCAACACCACCAGTCTTCCGCTCAATATTGCTCAGTCACGTTTTCTACAAAATCACGACCATCATCAATTCAATCCCCCCCCCCCCCCCCTCTTTTTTTCCCCGACTTTTTAACACTCGCACGCTTTTACACTCACAGCGAAAAAAAAAAAAATCCCGTAAACGCCACGAGGAAGGCAACATCCGTGGGCGAACAACTGCCCCAAAACACGGAACCGGACAACGCACAGCGGCTCTTCTCGCCACTACCAACAACCACAACACGACCATCCTTTATTGCTTATTCCGTTATCTTCACACAAAATGGCCGAAGCCTCCTCGCAAGCACCCCGAGGTGACGTCTTCCGTTCCTCCGAAAACATATACACTAGATATCCCCTCCCGCCCTCCTCCTTTTCCAGCGTGAAAAAGTTCAGGCAGTTCCTCATAGACGAAGTTTGCACGCGTTCCCTTCGCGAGCTGCGGCTCTCCGGGAGAAGGTTCTGGGTCCTGGGTAACGAACAGGAAGGTCGCGCCTGCTGCCAGACGGCCATTGTCTCTGCTTCTTTTGAGCCGCCTTCCGCACCGATGCCCCGCCGCTCGTCTTCGTGCCGCGCGCTCTGGAGCGCCCGCGCGGTAAGCGCCAATTGGCGCGCACAATAAAAGACACTTGGCGCGATAGGGGCGGCCAAACTGCACGCGTGCATACACTTTGGTCTCACCGATGGAGGGAGGAAGGAAGGGAGGGGACGGATCTCGTGAAGTGAACATTTGACGCACCATAGAAAAACTTACCAGATTTCTTGTTTTTTTTTTTTTTCCGAGAGTATAAAAAAGGATGTCTTATTTTAGAAAAAAAGTGCACGATGCAAACAACTCGGGTGTTACCTTGCTTCCAAGCGTGCGTACTAGACGTTCTAGAGCGGAGGAAGGGCTGGTTCTTTCTTCAGAAAGGGTCAATTGCAATAACTTCTACTTCTCATTTTTGAAGCGAGCCTTTCATAATTTTTTTTTTTTTTAAGTCTAGCGTAAAATGAATTTCCGTGCAGTAGCCTGGTACTGATAATCAAAATGAAGAAATACCAGTGTTTTCATTGCGTTCTGTTTTATATCAAATTCGGCTCGATATCGTAATCAATACAAATAGGAAAATAACAGAGATATGTTCGGGGAATCGCGACCTGAGCCCAAACAACGCGCGAAAAAAAAAGTTTTATTTTATTTTTTAGCCATACTCTCATTGTTATCAATATTTATAACATATTACACTATTCGAATCGCGAATATGCCGAGGAAAACGCTCCATCACTCATTTTTATAGACATTTGTCGTACACGTACAATGTATCTTATGTAGCTTGCCACAATCACTATTCGCGACAAAAATAAAACAAACAAAGCGTAATTAATTCAGTCGGCCTTCCGCGCATCGGTCAGGCTCACGTCTTTCTTAAATAGCACAAAACGGCACAGCGGAAGTGGGTTACCCTTTGACCGGCGTAAAATGCTCGCTCAAGGTCCGAACAAAATCAGTTTCAAAGTCTTAGCGATTAACATTTTTTAGAACGCGGTCACACTGATAATCATGCATCATAAAAAAGACAGCCACGCAGACACTGTATGAGGCGTTTTTTCTTTCTTGTTTTCTTACAATTTTCATTTTCATTTTCACGCCGCCGAAACGGCGTTTTATTTTAAAAACAATCGTTTAAACGCGGTGAGAAGCTTGCTAGGGGCGCTTCTATGGGTAGTACAGGTGCATGTTTTAATTTTCATAGTGCATAAAAGCTTGTCATTACACGTGCCTACACCTGCAGGAGAGGAAGTTTTCTCACTCTGGTTTGTGAAAAACATTCCGCCAGGCGGCGACACCCAAACTTCTCGACGCGAATATGTTGCGCCACGTACACGCGAACCTTGCTTTTCCACCAGGAACGAAGATATATCTTTACCATGGAGGGTCGTAGCCGCAGAGCTCTTAACCCGAGGGCGAGAGTACTCAGACACGTCAATAGACCTTTCGCCGAATTACTCAAGCATCAAAGAGAATGCCGGGATCGTAGGTACATGTGCTGCGCGTGCTGGCGTTTGCCCAGCGGGAAGTATTCGAAAGCAAACACCTAAAACAAATTGCACTTTGCATCCGACTTTTCCAGTAACGCTGTGTTTGGGTTATTTACTTCGAATCTTTTGTATAGAAAAAGCGAGCACGTGCAGCGCGTGTACCTACGTTCCCGGCATTCTCTTCGATGCTTGGATAATTTAGCGAAAGGATAATTTAGCGATGTGCTCCTGTCAACGGCGGAGGGCGTTTTGTTTTAAAAACAATTGTTTATTCGCGGTGAGAAGCTCGCGGGGGGCGCTTCTGTTTTCCTCGCGACTATAGACTAGGTTCCGCGGCCACGTCTCGAGCTCTAACGACGTTGTCGAAAACCTCGGATAATGTTCCAGTGGCTTGAGACGCTAGTCACAGGGGCCCGGCCGCGAGCGATGTTTATGCGTCAGCACAGACATAGCACCGTGAGAATCTCCTGCGAAGTGACTTTCCGGTCTCTCGGAATGCCGACCGTATACCATAATTCAACCAAGACGCTTGCGTTCGCCAGATACATGCGTGTTGTGTCTGGCTATAGTCCTCCGTTAATCTTTTCTTCTTTTTTTTTATGTACTTAATGCTTGTGCTTTGTGAAGAGAAGACCGTTTTTCTCGTGAGCCACGATTTTGAGGATTCTTGTCAAGATTGTCCGAATCGGTATATCTCCTCCGGCCCATAAACAAACCAGAGCTCGTTTCCCAATGTTTAAGCTCAGAGCCGTGGGGCCTGACCTTTTCTGACTTTCAGAGAGGGTGGTGTCCTCTAGTCCGATTTGTCGAGAATACGTCGATGCCTCTATCCCTGGCATTCTGACCAGACACTGAACGGACGGGGCAGGTCTCGGCGAACGGCCTTAGTCCAAGACCGGACGGGTTGAGCTCGAACTTTGAACGGACCCGTGCGCCAGCATTCTCTCCCGCGGCGAGCCGCGTTACCTCTGTCGTGCATGAGAGCAATTGCTCTCCGGCTACAAGGTAGCCGTCTTCCTTACCATACGCGGGTAGACACCTGACGCCGGGCCGTCCGTCTTCTAACTGTTTAACTACGTAAGCCATGTGCGGCAGTTAATTACAGTCGCATTTTTTTTACCCATTGTATTTATTGCGAAATAAGCCTCCAATTGGATTAACCCGCCGTCGTCAACCCCAAGAAGAAGGTGAAGCAATAAGTCTCCTTCAACCAGTCCGTCCAGCAACCGGCATCCCCATCCACGATTCCTTCCTCCGGTCTACGACCTTATAGACACCCCCAGGATGCCCATCGACGTCCGCGGACAAAACAATCTCTACTCGGGGAATCGCTAACTTAGCCCTAACTGCACCCGCGAGCGAAAAAGAACAACAGAAACTGTCCTACTTTATTTATAAGCCGTACTCTCATTGTCATCAATATTTATAAAGTGTTACGATATTCTCATCGCGAATATACAGAAGAAAAAAAAAAAAAAAGAAACTCCATCACTGATTTATAAGCTCGTCACAATCGCTGTTCGTAACAAAAATAAAACAAATAAAAATCAAATGATTATTCAGTCGACCATTCATTCGCGCATCCGTCAGGCTTACGTCCCTTTTTAAGTAGCACAACGAGCAACCAAATCAGACGCCACAAGATAAATGCGGAACAGTGCGTTATTATACCCTTTGACCCGCGAAAGGCTCGCTCAAGGCCCGAACAAAATCAAAGTCTTTGCGATTAACATCTTTTAAGCCGCTGGCACAATGCATCATAAAAAAAGACAGCCACGCCGACTGCTGCGTGTTTGTTCCTCGCATGACGCGTCACGCTGGCCATACAAAAGCAGTTGTATATATGTTCTAGGCAAACATACGTAGGAAGGAAATAGGCTTCGAAGATTCTTGGTGCGCGTTCGCAGACATTTCTGCCATCATGTCCGCGGCGGACATTGTGTCCTTTGTACGATGTATGGAGCGGTGTGGCGCCGACTTTATGGTCTCGAAAGATACGAGGAAGCGGGTGTATTTTGTAAGCATTTATAGACTGGTGTCTTTTTTTGACATGTATATATAAGACGTTGCCTTTAAAATACCAAAGTACCGAGCAAAAAAAAAAAAAAAACTTTTTTTTAAAGCATTTTTATTGCTACTCCCCCCCCCCCCCCCCCCCCCCCTTTGCCCCAAATCCCAAAATTGTGTCCGTCTCTCTGTCCGTGAGTGCGCTTTCCGCTAAATCTAGCGGAAAGCGCACAGATTTATGCACCTTGGGGAAATTGACGGCACGTGACCTATATACACGTCGACTCAGTTTTCCCGCTACATTTAGCAGGAAAATTCGCGTCTTGTGGCCAAAACATCAATTGAGTTTCCCCGCTAAATTCAGCGAGAAATTGACGCCACAAGCCCTATAAGGGAGATTGTCCCTCCATGTCCGCGAAACCTTGTAAACTAAAGATTTTAGAAAACATCACGCGCCTGTCATTCTGTACTTAAGGCGGAATGAGTACTTGCGGCGGGATGAATAAACTGGCATTCACGAAGGAGCTTTTGGGTCGGTCATTCTTTGCGAGCTTCTGTCTTCTGTAACACCTGTAGAATGCCGTTAGAAATTGTTATCATCAATGAAGCCCCGACCTTCTCAACGATTTCCAAAGGTTCTTAGAGGTGGCTGCTGGTTCTTTTTAAAAGAGCTGAAATTAACCCCTGTCAGTTGGCTATGGCGAATAAAACGTTTCCTGAAAGTTTTTAGCAACTGGGGCATAATAGCTTACTTGGTGAGGGGACTTTTGAAAAAAAAGTTCTCTGAAAAACGTTTTGTCAGCGTGAAGAATTAAAAATTGTCGTACGTGCGACGGGGCGGTCAAAATTCTTGGAATGACCGGCTCGATGCTCAATTGAAATAGCGCGCACGTATTCTTCAATGTCGACGACTGTCCGGTCCTTCCGATGAAACGAGAGGAAGCAATAATATCCCCAGGACATACACGGGCGCCTACTAACACATTTTCTTTCATACAGCACCGTACTCTGTCCCATTGTCCGCAGTGCCGGCCCCGATAGCCTTGGGGATAGCCATTGTTGGGGCGGCGGCTGCGACCACCAAGGTCGGTTCTTGTGGTCAGGAGGAAATGAAAAATTGCCCAGTATACAAGCTGCAATATTGGATCGTGCGGGCATGAAGTGATACCGTGGGAACGTATTCACGTTTTCTTACTTCGTAATATGGAGCACAACGTATGGACTTGCCCGGTGAAAACAAGCCGTCACTGAGAACTTAACAAAGACGTCGTAGCAAATTCCGAGCAACTTATTATCGCTCGCCGCAGTCATTGATATGGCTGCATTTTCCGATAATTAAGCCGGAAAACAAAGAAGCCTAACATAAAACACTCCCTGCGTTCTTCGAGCTGTCAGTAATTACAGTTGCTAACCTAACCTAACCTAACCTAACCCAACCTAAGCTAGCCCCTAGCCTAGCATAACCTAAAATAACCTAATCTAACCGAGCCTGTCCTAACCTAACCTAAATTAACCTAACCTAGCCTAGCATAACCTAACCTAACCTAGTCTTGCATGACCTAACGTAACTTAATCTAATTTAACCGAGCCTATCCTAACCTAACCTAGCATAACCTTGCCTAGCCTACCATAACCTTACCTAGCCTAACCTAACCTAACCTAATCTAACCTAACCTAACCTAACCTTATCTAACGTAACGTAACCTACCCTAGCCTCACCTAGCCCAACACAGCTTGAAGCACTTTGAAGTCGTTGGTACTTTCTGTTGTAACGTAAGACAACAAACTCAAGCATCTCTGATGGACGTTAAGAAATTGCGATGATCCCCGAAGCCAATGCTACTTCAAAACAAAGCCCCAGCGTTCCAGGATATTTATTTTTAATTAAACAAAATTTCCCAATGTAACCTTTGAAAGACAAAAATTTTATTCGTGACTCCAGCGACCCATATAAACGACGCCACTATCGGGCAAATATGCCTATCTAAAACAGATCGTGCAGTGCTATGTGCCAGCTCAACACAACGCTGGGGCATCAGCAAGCAAGCATTGGACTCGAAATGGTTTGCCCCGATTTTTATCCTCCATGTTTCGAACCTACGGCGATACGCTGGTGTAAGCGACCCTCCAGATGCTTAACTTTATTCGAGGAAGCGGTGAAAGGACTGCCTACTGTCCTTCCATGGTGCTGATGAACGTTGATAAATGCGGAATGGCTGATTCACGCGGTTGCGTAGGTTGCGTTCAGACCACCCCAGCCGATACTACAGTTACGATAGAATCCCCAAGACAACTGTTCCATCGCGCATACCACCGACAACATGTAATCACGGAGGCCACAAGAGACAAGCAGAAATCGCGAAGGGACCTGTTCCGGCCAGTTCAGTGTTCTTCCCTTAGATGCCTTCTGTTTTACTGGAGTCGCGAATAGCAACTGACAGGGTAAGAAATTTAGAGGCGTGGTTAATCTTGTTCACGCTTCTTACTTGCTCTTGGAAAGTCCAGCATCGGACCCCTCAAAATTTACCACCTAGACATCGGCAACTGATCGCATAGGACGTGCAAGCCTGGAGTGGCTTTCCCCAGGCCCATCTCGGAGTGTGTAGTCTTGTGTATGTTCTGAACTACAGGGCTTACAATCTTCATGTCATCGAGCCTTCCTGGAGAGGGCTAAATTCACGAACTCGAGTGCACTTTCGCACACGCTAACCAACTTTACGATATCGGTCCTTCCTCGAAAGGACCAAATTCACACACTCGAGCGCGCTTCGTTCAGTGTGTCGTTCGTGCACCATTAGGAACGCTTTTAGAGTCCATATCGGTTGTTCGTTGATAAAGCACGCAGTCCACGCTACGAACAATCGTGCGTGGAAGAACTCCTGGAACGAATTCGGTCTCGGGAGCCACACTGCGGACCGCAGAAACTTTCCCCCTGGCCTCCCATGCAAGCCCTCTCTGCGAGCTCACGAAAGTGGATTCTCCCTTTCAATCGAACGCGTGTGACGAGCAGACACCATGAAGAATTCCACTGCCCATCTTAGCTCCGGCTGTCTTCAAATCGCAGGCACCTCGCATGTTAGTAAGGTCATGGTCACCACACGAGCTCCATCGCAATTCGACTGAACAAAGAATCGTGCCACCCACGTTCCATTGTGTAGCAGATGATGTACATACGTACTTCGGTTTCAACGGCCGTTCTTGTGGCTTTCAACGGTTCGATTCGGTTGGATGCCCCAGAAATTCAGACGATGTCTTACGCGGGGGCCAGACAACCTTCGCATGTCCAGTGCGCAACGTTGTTAGCGGGAACGCAACATCGGATGAACATAGATAGAATTAGGAGAGCGCGTTGGTTAAACATTTTGGTATGCAAACGCTTTTTGTCATTTATGGGTACTATAATGTACCGCTTACGTTGGATCGCCCCACCAGGAATTCTCGCCGTACTTGTAACATTAAAGGTGCCCTTAGGAGGTTTCTGAGATTGCCTAGGGCAATAACTCAATCTACGGGCTCTAAGCATCCTAGAAATTCATAAATCATAACGATGCGTGGCCGATTTCCATATTAAAAAAAAATAATAAAATATCGAAATTATCTTCGGCGATGGAAGGAGCATTGTTCCGGCAGCCAGGACGACATGTGACCAATGAAAACGCGAAATTTTGTTGAGATCGCAAACGTTGTTATGTTATAAAAATGTGTATGCTTCTGTAGACGATAAAAGCAAATGAGAGTAGTCGAAAAATGTTAATTTGTCGTGGAGAGGGAGCGTAATACTGCAATAATCATCTCCACAACAACGCACAATATGTTTTCTTTTTTTGTCTTTCGGGGGAGTTGTGTGTCCGGTCGTCAGCTCTCGAGCGCTCGCTCACTGGGTTGAATCGAAGTACTGGCTGTAAGGGCAACGAGCCGCACGCATTCGAGATATCACTCCGCGGTTCCACCTGTTGGAGGCGCGGAGATCCTTGGTTTGCTGCTGACTGACAGCGGCCCTGGTTTCGGAACATGCTCTTTCCATCGCCGGAGATGAGCTCGGTGGGTTGCGACCTTTGACGGCGTTTTAAATGGGGAAATCCGCCGCGTATCATCATGATTTAGGGTTTTCCAGGATGCTTAGAGCCAGCAGAGGGAGTTATCGCTATACTTAGGCGATCTCAGAAACTTCCTCAGGGCACCTTTAGTACGTTATTAACAACTTTTTGGGTAGAAAAAAAAAAAGGCGCCCATTTAATCTGTTAGCGTGGCAAAGGCAGAGGTAACATGGAATGTGATGTGTTAGTGTGGAAAAACTGCGCACACAGCTGGAGACGGGATGGCACGAATGGGACCAGTGTGCCACCTTCCGCGGTAGCAATGTAAACGCGACTTTCTCAGAGCTTGTTGGAGTGTGAGACAACGATACTAGATCAAAGTCAGTTGACCAGCTTTCTAGAACGCCTGCCGCCTTTTCAAGGCGAGTGCGCTCGGTGGCGCTTGGTACGCTATCAGCCCGCCCAATGGACAAGAGCTGCAGAATCGGTGGAACGTTGGATGCAGATTACCTGCGGTGGAAAGAAATTCTATCGGAGTTTTTATGGTAAAAAACGTTTGTGCAAAAGTCGACGAAAGAAGAGCCTTGTTTAAAAATGGCCCTTCTTCGTTTTCTATGAAAGCGTTGGCGTCCGGTGGCTCTAGGAACGCTATCCTCCCGCACCTTCTCGCGTGCAGGCAACAGAGAACTGCCGATTTCGAACGCCGCTCATTCAAGGAGCTTGCCAACCTAGAAACGATCCAGTTACTTTATGTCAACTAACCTCCTCGTTGTCAAATGAGAGTGTGAGACGCAGTAAACGGGAGGCGCTGAAAACAGAAGAATTAAAACGCGGCAGCTCCGAATCTGCGCCGAGCTGAGCCGGAGCCACCGTGGCCGGAGCTCTGGCGCCAGCTCGCGGCAGAAGAGAACCAAACATTTGAACATGAATGAACCTGTTTCTACCGTTGCCGTATAGTTTCGGCAAAGTGTTTCTCTGCTTTATTGTCGCTATCTGTCGCGCTCTTTTTCTCTGGAAGCCCGGAGCGCACTCGTTTCACGGAGAAGGGCGCCGCTGAATTTCTGAACGCGTGATGTTCTCTCCCCGCTGGGAAAAACACGGAAGCACTCGAAGAAAACGTTCGGCTGACACTGTAGTCCTCTCCTATGAAGAAAACGTTCGGCTGACACTGTAGTCCTCTCCTATTAGTGAAACGACGAGCGTCCGTCAGCGTTCGACTGGCAGTCGGCTTATCGACGTTCGTCACTGGTTGTGTGACGGAAACGGTTGTCGGTTAGGTGCCAGCCATTTAACACATTCTGTGTTAAAAAACCAAAACAAAAATCTGGTTATGGCTTCAGCGCTAATAGTGTCGCGCTATATCACGTACTTACGGACGTACGCTAATTAGCGCACCATTTCTCACCTATCGTGAACTTCAAAGTCTGAGAAGGAATCGAGATTATTTGTGTCTGACAAAAATTAACAACCCAACGTGGCACCCACCTGACTTGTAAGCAGAAAGCAGGCCTATCCCGCAGTCATATATATGAGAATAAATTGGCCAGTTACTTTTTTTTTTTTCTCAGCCCGCATGAACCCGCTTGATCTAAAAAGTTTAAAATCACCGAGTCTTTTATGCACCAACTACGACGTACCCGATGCCAACCATCCTCAAAACGTTACATCAAAGACAAAGACTGTACCTGCGCAGAAATTAAGAACTTTATTCAGCGGTGTGAGGAACAGGGTGTTAGTCTTTTCTCTATACTCTATTTCATACCTAGTGTGCAACGTTGTCAAAGCTGCTGGCTCGAGCATGGGGCTTGATCTCATTCATCGTTTGCACGCGTTCTCGCGCAAACAAAACCATAGATGAAGCCACGCACTCGCGCCAGTAGCTTTGACAGCGTTGTACGCTAAGTGTGAAACAGAGTATAAGTGGTCCTTGTGCCAACATAAAAGAGAGTTTTAGTAAATCGTGTTTTCAGGCCACGCAACTTGTAGCGGGAGCTCGCGCTGCCACTTCGATGCATGCTCTGAAGCGCGCGCTCGTAGCAGTAGCGAGCATTTCAAAATGATTTACTAAAACTCCTTAACATTCGCAGCGCACGCTCTCGCATGTTTCTGTGCGCAAGACCTGACATAAAGTATAGATAGTGCGAGTTCTTTAGCGTGGTGCGGTCCATCGGGCTTACGTTCGAACGAAGGAGTTTCTGCGCGAGAAAGTACACTTATAACGGGCACGACATTACAGGCACGCACACGTAGAAGCACAGACTTACCAACTCACGCACGCAAACCAGCAAAGACAAATAAAATCGAGAAACAGTTGCAGTCGGGTACTCCGCGCGACTGCGAAGCAGTAGCGCTCGGTGGCAGTCGTAGCGTCCCGCGGCAACGGACTCGATTTCCGCCTGATGTCACGCATCGGACACGCTTTCCATCTTCCGCGAACACGAAGACGCGATCACGGGCGTCTGGGACGGGCTTCCGAACCGCCGGTGTTCGTGCTCCGGTCGTTTGGAGGTCGGCGCTGCGGGAGAGGGGACGGGCCGCTCGAGTTGACCGTCCGAGCGTCGACGTCGTCGTCGTCGCCCCTCCTGCCTGGGTTCAACGCGACGGGACGACACCAGTCCGCTCTCTTCGGATTCGCCGGAGTTTTATATATTTTCGGAGGTCCTTGGGGCCAGGGGACCCGAGAAGATGAACGCACCTCGACACGGGCGTCTCACCCTAAGTGCACTCGTGAAACTGGGGACAGCAGAAGGGAGCCGTTGGTTGCCGTCGCGCTACAAGGAGACGAGTTTAAGGAAGTGTCTTTTGATGCACGATTATGGTATATTTATGCTTTCATTTTCGAAGAGGTTGTATGCCATTTTTTTTATCTATCGCTCTTTGTTTTTCTCGATGGAGGCTAAATGGGTCGTGACATGGAAACTACACAACACGGTGTAGTCCTAAAAAAAAAAAGAAAAAAAAGTTTAGAGACATAAATTTTACGCTTCATATAAAAACAAAGCTTGGGGTTATTGCGAAAGGGAGTCCGTTTTGTAACGCGAGTGAATGCGGAAATGCGGCCAGCGGGTTGTAGAAAGGGACGCTGGAGGTATCCTGACTTTACCTGTGTGCTTTGGACACTATATGGCCACTCTCGTAAATGTCGAGAACGTAAAACGAACACTAAATCCGAGCCTTTGTGGGGCTTTGCCAATAAGGCTTCTTGGTGCTATTTTGTTATCGAGTTTTCAAGAGTTCGTCGCAGCCATCTTCAAAAGTGCATACGTTGACATGTTTTTATATGGGCGCGATGGGGGGGCGCATCATACTCACAAAGTTTGGCCGACTAGATTACGCTGACTTCGCGGTAACACAATATGGTGCGTTGTCTTATTGAGACACTGCCATTCGCTATGCGTTAACAACACCACATGGCGAAGGAGCATGTAATTTCCCAGCTGCCAGACCCGGAAGCGTTGCTGCTAAACGGCCGTCATCTTAAAAAAAAAAAGAAGAAAATATTTACCGAGTTTTACTAGTTTGGATGGCTCTGAGCGTACTGACTCAAGGCTTTCTTTCATACAACAGATCAGTACGGTGGCTGCCAGAGTGGCGAGAGTCATTTGCCGGCTTTTACTTCTCCGCGCGGTTTTCGTGGTGTTTACTCCCACCAGAGGACAGAGGACGGAGACCGAATTTATACAACCAGTGCAGCAACTACTTTCCTCATTTGTTGAGAGCAACTTCTCGATAACAATGGTGAATTAGCTTGTGACTACGTCTCACACGTCCTGTGTCAATTCCTACTCCACAATAGTATTAAATTTATAATATACCAATATGACGTTGTCTCTCCGGAATATAACTCTGAATAAGAGCACCAACAGACCCCTTTCAAAATACCTCTGCTGGCAGCTCTGAAATCTCTGCACAGAGATCTCTGCACAGAATACGTCCCCCCCCCCCCCCCCCCCCCCCCCCCCCACGGCACACTAGAAAAAACACATCCACAAAAGAAGGTGATGCTCGGAGTGACGTTGCACTTTCCGCGATGTTTGATTGGTTTGTCGGCTGGTAGTGTTGGCCGCACTCCGACGTTCGCTTTCTTATGGAGTGACTTGCACGTCCTTCGATGCAGTTGTTCCGCCAATGTGCAGGGGTTCTGACCTTTATAATAATCGGCACGTGACTTTATAGAGGGGTCTATATAGATCATCACAGAGAACAACGAACAACGACAAACGACTACTACCTTTTGTTGTTTTTTAAAAAAGTGCCTTTTGTTGGCTCACTCCAAAACAACTTTGTATTGTTCTAAAAAAAAAGAAACGGCAATATAGGTTGTTTGCTTACCAAGATATGATTAGAACGACCGCTCTGTCGTCGTCTTTTATTAGTGCACCGCGTATTTTTAACCAGGGTGTCGAACCGAAATGTTTTTCGTTCCGGTTTTCATTCCGGTTCAGGGAAAACGGTTCAGCTCCGGTTCAACTCCGGAGTGAAAAAATAAAGGTTCAAACCTGTTCGAACCGGTTCGTACTCATATGCTACAAAAACAATTGACCAGAGCAAAATATAAACTATGCATATTTTATAAAAGTGTTACATATAGAAGCAAAGGCTCACATTACTGTGTGGAATGAACGAGCTAGTGCTGGGGCACTTCGGGACGTGGGTGAAAGCGCAGTTCAATGTCAGGCAGCTGACCGAAGAATGCATATCCGGGGAAAGACGGCACCTCTGAGACGATAGAATAAACTTCAGTGCAGAAAAGGCTCGCTGCACGCGGACCTGGGTCTCAGGCACTTCCAGGGCTATTTGCGCCAACGCGTAGAGTTCTGGATGGCGTTCGCTTTTCTCCTCCCAAAGCTGTAACAGGTTAGCATCCATTGAAAGCCGCGGCTCCTTGTCTAGCAATGCTTACAGCCACTAAATGAGCTGCGCTTAGAGTATCCGCACTCCGTTTTCCGACATTGTCGTGGGCGCCGCCATTTTGGCTCGTACGCAGAGCAGACGCAACTGCCGATCGTCATGATTCAAAAGTGCGACTTCCTCAGCATTAGATCCGGTGTTAGGAAGGTCACGTAATATTGCTTCGCTCTGTCGCGAACTGTTTAAACATTTCTGGAGGGCGGAAAAGCGTTTCCTGTGGTTTCAGATGAAGCTTCAGATAACTGGCAACCATGATTTTAAGACACAATATGGCCAAGTGTCGCTACTCTGAAGCGTAGCTTCTTTAGTGGCACTAGCAATGCTCAGAAGAGATGAGCGCCTTGATGTTTGTGTTTCTGATGAGAAAACGTTTTGGTCTTTGCTGTTTCTGCTACCGAAGCTGCTTTGCTGTTTTCTGTAGTTGTAACTGTTGATTAAATCCCCCCCCCTTTCTCGGTGCTAAACGGGACAGATTATAAAATCCGCTGAGTTATTTTGAAAGCAGATTAGTTGTGCCACAGTATAGCAACTAGTGCAGGTACTAAAATATCCATCGGCCTTTGTATCGCTTTATTATCCGATCAGTTGTACAATGAAATCAAGGCGTTTAAAGTAAATTGCACACAACTCTACAGAACTGAAGACAAGAAACACCAAAAAAAAAAAAAAAGCTTAAACTGAACGCCCCCCTCCCCCCCCCCCCAAAAAAAAAAAAAAGAACAAAGAGGTATAGACAACACTAAGGGTGTTGTTGTCTGTACCTCTCTTTGTCCTTTTTTTTTGCGTTTAGGTCGAGATGAAAAACCAACTAGCCCAACTCACCATTTTGCCACCAAACAGGCTCATTAATTGGTCACTTTTGCTGACGCACAAATTGGGATTGTTCTAGTATTAAATTTTCTTCGATGACCCACTTTCGGTACCCAAGAAAAGGTAGGGACGAACGAGGGCATTTGTTAAAGAAATACATAAGACCAGAAATCGCGTAGAATTTATATGTACTGTGCTCATTTCGTTTGAGTTCTTGAGACGAACTTTATAAATTAGGAAGACGACCGTTATCTGAAAACCTGATAATGGAACGTTAAAGAGCCTTCCGCGACCTATTTTTTTTTCTTCGTTTTTTGACTTTCCACATGAACGAAACACCGAAAATATAATTGATTAGTTTTGTCCAGAAACGAAAACATAATTATTTCGGTCCAACTCAACTCCGGTTTGCGCAAAGATATTTTTTTCTTTTATTTTTTGGTTTACTTTTCAGGGTTCTGTGTTTTTCGCAAACTCACTTTTCACGCAACCTGCCTTCGCGTGTGAACCGAAAACCGCATGGAAAACATATCGGTTCCACTCCGGTGCGAGAAAAATTATTCTGTTTCGGGTAAACTCCAGTTTGCGCGAAAATAACATTTTTTTTCCGGTTTTCGGTTCACGGTTCGGGTTCGGTTCAATACCCTGGTTTTAACACACGTTAAACCAACCATAATACGATCAAATCCATACAGTTCGAAGGGGAGCTGCGGTGAATGGCGTTCGTAAAGGAAATGGTCAAGATATTGACCTCTCACCACAGTCTGTCTGGTTTTCATATATCACGGAAAAGAAGAACGTCTGCGAGGCAATTATTCTAGCTACAAATCTGTATATACAACGCAGCGCACCTTGATTGTTTCTTTACGCTTATTAGAGACCACACGGCGGAAGGTCTCTACTTCAACTTTTCAAACTTACAAGTAAGAGGCTTTCGCACAAACTTCTTGTGCGCTTCATTCTTTCTTGTTTCACTGAAAACATAGCTTACTACAAGTGGCCTGAAGAACTTTGTTCAAATGAGATGAACCACTTCACGGCGATGAAGCTCGCTGTTGGTTGGGTAGACTATCAGAGGATAGTCATAGACTGTTGGCTCAGCGGATCCAAGTGTCCCGAAGGGTCGCCAGTTCCTCACGCGTTGCATGATAACACTTCTGCCGAAAACATTTCGAGAATGTTGAGCAGTTCTTCTGAGGGATACAGGTACCCTCCTCGATCCAGGTGCTTCGTAAGAACCTTCAAATTGATATTGGTCTTCGGTTTCATCGTGTTACATAAGCAGGAGGGGCATGCCAAGTGTTCGTTTACGACACGGGTGATGCCGCCTCCGATCTGGGCCGTTGCAGATAACTCAAGGCTTAGCATTCTTCTTACAGTATGATGGGACCAACGTTCTTAGATCTATCAATTGACAAACTTCACAGAAGAACGGCGTTCGACGTGGGTTCTTCTCTGTTGCGTACGCAAGCGAACAGGTACGAGCGGATAGCGTTCCCTACCAGCAACGAAGAAGGACCGTTTTCGAACGACGCTCTTTTTGCTCAAAATTTTGTGCAAACTTTATGTTTATAAAAAACCACGATAGAATCCCTTTTTACGGCAGGTAATGGGTAGGATGCCTTCATGTGCGCTCTAGTAATGGGCATCCACGTTGCACCGGTTTTGCCGCTTCTGTTCCCTGGGCGGGCTGATAAGGATGATAGCATAGCAAGCGCCACCGAGCGCACGCTCCGTGAAGCGGCAGCAGGCTTTCTAGGAAGCTTGTCAACTGACTTTGATCTATGGTAATGCTGAATGGGACAGCGTAGCGAAACTTTTTGCAGCACTTTCTGGAAGGTCGAATGATGCGGTGACTAGCACTGTAAGTAGCGTGCAAGGGCAGGACATAGATGAATTTGAGGCCCGAGAAGAAGAAGAAATAAAAATAATATGCCTCAGTCCGCTCCCTCTTTAGCGCAGCAGACTTAAAGTCAATTAAAATAAAATGAATTGGATCCTTGGATCAAGTAGGAATTTCTGGAAACGAAAATTGAAAGTTAATGGGAATAGAGGAAACCAGCAAACGGGTCAACCAGTGGAACGGCCCGGAAAGTGTCAACCAGTACTAAAAGCTCCTGCAGTGCTCGACTCACCCATCCAACTCCGCTACTAAGACACGAGCGTGCCTCACAACGGGTCGGACGGTCACTTTATGGCAACCATGAACCACACAGCCCCGTTGCAGTGATCAGTTTGATGTCTCTCGGCTCCCCTTGGAAACCACCCCCACCACCATGTGGGGGCTCCTCCCACCCTGGGGAGATTTGAGAGGCGCTACCTTTATGTCAGCCTTCCTCGACTCACGGATCACCACGCAGCGTCACACGTCCCACGTCGCACGTCTCGCACTCACGTCATACGTCTCACGTCATACGTCCCACATGTCAGCACGCTTCACGTCACACGTCCCATCCCTTTCGGGTCGGGTTGTCACACGTCTTGCGTCCACACATGTCACACGTTGCACGTCACACGTCCTCACGCCGGCCCCGCGTCTCTTGTCACACGTCACACGCTGCGCTCCCCGCCTCACAAGCTCCCCTACTCCAGCGGGGAAGGCTAGGGTTGGCAAGTCCCTCTTTGTTTCCCCCGTCCACGAGAGGAACCCCAATGCTATTGTTCCCCACCCCAGGTAAAGCCCCTTGATAAAAGCGTTTTTTTACAAGTACCGCCAACCATGCATTGTTGTGGAAGCGCGCGAGACACGTGCCATGAGCGGGTGCTCCACCGCCATTCGCTTCCAAGGCCCGCTCATTTCAGTGCTGCGCCGCCATTTGCTTCCAAGGGCCGCTCAAGACATGGGCCTCGTGCACTCGCGCATTTGACGCTACTTGCAAGACAAACGCAAACACATCGAGGGGCTTTAACCCCAGGTGGGGGGTTATCGCCAGAGCCTCCGTTGCAGCAATGAAGCCGGCAGGGCGCACCACGAGTAGGTGGAGGTTGACTTCCCACGCGGCGACAACCTCGCGGGCTGACACCCATGCGGTTGTCGCCACATGCGAACTACTTGCCGCAGCTCGGTAATAATAGGGCTTCGCAATGTAAATTGCGGATCGCCAGGACACCGGTAAGCACGACGATCGAGCAAGGTGATATAGGAGGTTATGCGTGTTCTAACCACGGTGGTTCTAACTGAGCAAAGCGCTGTCTCGGCTATCCTAATTTTGCGCGCTAAAGGTCACTTTTAGTTGTTTTATTATTTTCTTTCGTTTTTAGTGGCCGTCGAGGAGGCTGAGGAACGGGATTCGGTTTAGGATTCGGTAAAGCCCCTTCATGTTTTAAAGTAGTGCAAGGTGCGTCGATGCAAGAGGCACGTGCAACGTGCAGCTCTTGGGAAGATCATGGTGGCACAGCGCTACAGTGTACTAGTACAATGTAATAAAGTAGAAAGTTGGGCTAGTTGGTTTTGGTTATACACTACTCTGTTCTATCCGGTGTGTCTCTTCCCTTTTGTCCTTTTGCGCTGTGTATTTGTCATTATGTATAGTACAAGGTACTAACAGCGAAGCACTGATCTAGATTTCAGACGCCATGTTCTTACCAGAAGTGGCGCCAGGCACGTGTCTCGAGCATTTCCACAATAATGAATGGCGCCACTTTTCCCAGGACAGAGGGGCTTTAGGATTCGATGCGGCGCTGGCAGGCGTAGTGAAACTTTTACAGACCCTTTTCATGGCAATTGCCACCAGGCAATGCTCCAGTCTTTAACGCCCTTTATAACGCCCCAGTCAACGTTTCTGGAGCAAGCTCAGTTTCGCAGCTCCCTATTCTCGCCTGCAGAGGCGAGTGGCCCGTGGCGGTCACGAGAACTAGCGGCGCTGCAGTCGGATGTTGCTTCCCTGTCTCGCGCGTCGTTTACTATACTCTGTTTCACCTTATGATGTACCGCAGGAAAGGCTACAAGCGCGAGCTCCTTGCTCTAGGGCACATCTCGGCGGCACAAGCTCTCGTGCGTTAAGAGCAGCCCCCAACGCTATGAGCTCGCGCTTCTAGCCTTCTCTGCGGTACAACATAAGGTGAAACGGAGTATACCAGCGCGTCGAGAGCTTCCTTTTCTTTTTCTTTTCTTCCTTTTTTTTCTACTTCCATGTGTATAATAGCAATAAAGATGATGAAGATGAACTGTAATGCACCACAGAGATCAGAGGCAGCGCATTGTGAGTGTTCTCTCTTTGAGTGTTTGAAATTTATTTTTGTGTGCGTCTGTTTCCTTGCGCTGTGAAGTGTTAGTATGAATTGCCATCTCGCCCAAGCTCAAGTATTGCTAATGAAGCTTCGCGGGCTAGACAATCCAGAAGTAAGACTCGACTGCAGCGCTGCTAGTTCTCGTGACCGCCACTGAGCCCACGTCGCAGGCGGAGCTGTGAAACTGAGCTTGCTCCAGTAACGTTGGCCCCAGTAACGCCCCAGAGAACTTCCGGTTCACAAAGAGAATGAACAAGGCCCATCTTAACACCGCTGCTTGAAAGGTCGATAAAACGTTTACACCACCGATTCTCCGAGTGAACGGAAAAAGAACGAAGACGCGCAAGATCTGTTAATTTTTTTCGAATACCCTTGTAATCCAACTTGCCTTATCCAAGACACTAAATTGCACAGCCGAAGGCCCTTGTTACTTTCGCTGAATACTGCTCAGAATTACTCGCGAACGTTACTAACCAAATAAGCTTGCCTTAGTTTTTCTTTTGAAGCAATGGCAGTCGGCAAATAAATTCGAGAAATATGAGCATCCCCTCTACTCGGAGCGAGAACAAGCGACCACGTGGCTCGGTGCGAATCCTACGCCGCCAACGTTAATCATAGCCACGCGCTGGGATCAGCAAAGTAGCTAAAACGTGTGCTGGGCACCAGGCATCGTTAAAGTTCGGCTATTCTCATCATCGCAGTGGTCGGATACGAGCCAGTACCCAACTGTCCGCCGAGGCATTCATTGTTTCGAGCGGAAGTGGAGTGCTCACGCAGCTCTCGTGTCCAATCCATGATTGTACACGAGCCACCAGCACGCCTCTGTAAAGTCATAAACATTCTAAACTGATTTGGTTTTCCTGACCGCTTTAAATCTCTAACTGTGTTGTGCGTGTAGCATTTAGGCTTTCTAGCACAGGTGACGTAAGCAAACTCGACAGGCTTGCAAATATGAAGATAAGGGAAGTCGCTTGGGACGCAAGCGGAAGTTTGTTTATAAACAGCAAAAGGGTCTATACACGTTTGCAGGAAAGGCTTTTGTGCGCTGACATTGTAAGCAATGCTGGCGCCGCGTAACGTTTCCGCCATGTTGAGGTGGGCTAGGGGCTCGTCATTTAGGTGGGCGAGGGCAAGATGGCGGCGTCTGCTGCATCGCCGATGGCCGACGTTAGCGCACGTGAACGACGTACTTACTGTTTCGAAACGTAGGGTATACGTATCCTTTTCCTTTTAACTGGGATGAAAATAGCCTCGTAGATCGTGCTGCAAAAGTTTCCAAAGTCAATAAAGATTCGTTCTGTTTTTTTTTTTTTTTTTTTTTTTTTTGTACTCTTGTATTTTTTTAAATATATTTTTTTTCTCTTTCGCCAGCGACTCTTGGCAACATTGTACGCCAAGCAGCGAACATCCTGGCTGGGGAGTAGGTCCGCCTCACCTGGGGGGCTATGTTGCACGTTTTGGACTCCCAGGAGACTAGGCAGAAGGAAGTGACGTCAACGATACAGCAAATGCAGATTGAATGTTGACAGAAGAAAACAAAATCAACCTCCAAACTACATTTGCTGCGTTGTTGACGTCACTTCCTTCTTCCTAGTCTCCTGGGAGTCCAAAAAGCGCAACAAAGCACCCCTGGGCGCGCGGTTTAAGGGTAAGCCGGGATCCCACTTGCAAAGGTGTATACATCATTCCAATATGTAAAAGCCCACAGCCCAGCGTGCAATCTCCTCAGCCCTGCACGCGCTTGTTCATCACTTCGGAAAGCGAGCAAATCACGCGCCATACGAAACGAACATTGAAAATGGAACCGGCCAGGAGCCCTTTTTTTGGAAATGTATGTTCGCCTTAAGGATTCAGGGGATTCAGTCGACACGGCTCATGCAGTGAAAAGCAGAACTATGCTTTGTTTAACACTTATAGACGCTTTACACACGCGCCAAATTACAGCCGCCATTGCTGACCTTCTCTTGTCTTACCGAGATGCCGAGCAACTAAAACGGTATAGTTGAAGATCCTCTACAAAGGCCGAGGCTTTAGAAAAGGACACAGTTGAATCTAATATGGCAATAACCTGGCCTGCTATGGTAATGATAAAGTGAAATAAACGGAATAAGAGGAAACAAAAACTGAAGGTCAGTTATGGCGGCGTCCATGCACAGCTGCTGCAAAGCGTCTATACCCGTGCCACACGGGCAACATCGAATGCCATTTACAACGAATGCCATTCGAACGATCGGCCAATCAGCGCGCGACACTCCGAGCGTGGGGCGCTCCACGCGCGACAGATTGCGAGCCGATTCGTTGATCACACGAATGTCATTCGTTGTAATTGGCATTCGAGTTGCCCGTGTGGCACGGGTATAATATTGGAGCAGGACGAATGCTACGCACGCGAGGCCGAAGCCATGGGAGGCGCAAATGCAGCGCTCGCACACTGAAATCAACTAAGAGCTCGTGCTTTGAAATCTTGGCCGTGTTCTGTGCCGTTATTGTGGATGCTTTGTCTCCACCCGCGTTGTGGACAGATGGAATCACCAGGTGCTTCATAGAGAACCATGGATAAACAAAAGCACACTTCCACACAATGCATTCTGGATCTCGCGACCAATATGAAACTGATTGTACAAGCTTGGAGCACGTGGAGCGAAAACTCGCGCTGCAGAACCCAGGGATCCTGAGTTCAATTGCCACCCCTGCCCGTTGAGGTCTGGATGAGCATCGTGTATTACTTGTGTATTACTACTACTATACATTGTGTATTACTACTGCGTCATTTAGTTAAAGATCTCAGGCTAGCAGTCTTACTGCACTGGATAAATTTCTCATCTACAGGAAAGTTAACAATGTCATTTTCTGGCAGACTAAACACCAACTGTCTAGCGAAGCATACTCGCTGACAGCTTTATCTGGCTATGCAGTGGGCGCTCGTGCAACTTGAGCTCCGAACAAAGCTGTACACGAGCACTTTCCACTTCTAAAATGCCAGAGAAAGTTGTTTGCTGGTATCACCAGTATGACGCCCAATTTTTTCAAGCTTATCCTTAATTCATGAAATTGCCGAAATCAATTTTAAATCCTTCGCCCTTCTTGAACAGAAAACGAAGCGCTTAATATTTTTTCTTTCTTGCCGTAGATTTAAAGAGCAGTACTGTCGTGCGCGCTGGGACCAAAAAACAAAAAAAGGAAAAAAAAAAGCGGCAGTCATAACAACATTAACTAACAACGAGGAAGAGGCGCACGCTGCGTGACGACGGGCTGTTCTTTTTGACCTCGAGGCTTGAGCTGTGCAGATTGAGCAATCGGTTTGGCTAAACGGCGGGTCAAAGAGCGTCGGAGTACAAATATCGCATTCTGCGGTGACCCGCACCATGGGCGAATTCAGCGGGGACAAGTCTCCGCGCCTCGGGGACAAAGAGACGAGACCCGTAGTCGCGGAACCGCTGGCCGACTTCATGGAGGAAAAACGCCTCGAACGAGTCAAGAAGTTGGTAAGCTGGTTAACGGGACATCCACGCTTCGTATGAAAGCGTGGCAAACCAATTCAAAAGGTAGCTTCGCATGCGACACGAAGCTTGAATGGCATCGCCAGATATCTCAACGTAACGTTAGAAAACGTAGACGGACGTATAGTGCGTGAGTGAGGCTTACATGTCATCTAGCGTAACCGCGTGACTAAGTTCATTTTTCACAAGTCGTGTACATGGAGTTCTATCAAAGGTGCAGGCGAGAAAGCGTGTTCTTGTTGAACTACGAAAACTCACAAAAATGAATCCCATTCTGCGCCCGTGCCTTTCAGAACGTCGCGCAGATTTTATTAATAGTGCAATGGCAATTTTACATACTTCAAGCAAGCCTACTCAGAGGCGCGCGGAACGAAGTTAGTGGGTCACCTGATTTCTTCGTTCATGTGGCACAGACTACGATAATTTTCTTGACTATATGGTTGGCTTATATGTTGTTTTCGTCAAAGTATACCCTACTTAGTCGAGTTCTGATAGACGCCAGGCAAGGGTGGAAGTAGTTAACTCCTTGTCTTGCTGTACGGTGCTCACCAAACTTATAAGGAACTTGCGAACGTTGTTTTATCTAGTGGAAGCGTTATCCTGGTGGCACACAAAGGACTGCAGCATGACGTAGCGCTGAATGGAACTTTCTGAGCAGGGGAGGCCGCTCTTGCTCAAGGCCAAAATCGCCGCTAGACTACGAACAACACAGAAATTTTCATGCAAGGCGATCTACGATTCTCACCCCATTCACTAGGAATATCCAGTGCTTACTGACTGAATCATCCAATCTCTGACTTTTTCGACAATCACCTACGAATCTTCGTGCAAAAAGGTAGCGATAAAATATGTTATCTAGGAGGAAAAATTGCGGCGGTGTACACGGTCCAGCGAGAGTGACCTCCCCGACACTAGGATCGCGCTCCGATGAGATAAGAAACCGTTCGCGTGTTCCGGATAAATTTGGTGAACACTGTAAGGCCCTCAATATTTACTTTTATGTGATTGAGATAGGACCAAACAAAAAAAATCTATCTTGGTTTTATCCGCGCGGACAGGTGGAGGTACTCGCCCGGGAGGGGCGCCAGAGAGATCCATCGTTTCCCGAAACTCTCTCCTTCGGACGTGTCTTAGGCGGCGTCATCGCGGCCATCATTGTAGTCGGCCTGGTATTGGCAGTCGTCGGGATTGCCTTTAAGGTGCTCAAGGCAAGAGCCTCTACGAGAAAGGTCAGGGCAGAGTACTGCAGGACTCCGGGTTGCTCAAGGCACGCCGGGCTCTTCTCCACCTTAAACGACAGCCTGGATCCGTGCACGGACTTCGGCAATTACGTGTGCTCCAGCTGGCAACCGCTTCAATCGTTCGGTCAAGAACAAAGCGCCGAATTCGACATCAAGATCCAGTGGCTAACAAAAGTAGACAAGCTTCTGCAGAATAGGTCACCGAAGTCGAAAGCTTTAAAGATGGCGTCGAAAATGTTTAATGCTTGTTTGTCAAACGATAGCGATTCGGAAAAGAGGAACCGCGAAACCCTCGCTCAGTTTCTTGAGACGCAAAGACTTTCTCTGAAACCTGGAGACGACCTGCAACCTCTGGACGTCCTTATAAACTTCGCGGTGAGCTGGCAGACAGATTTATGGTTCAAACTTAGTTTCCTGAGGGCCACCCAGGACCGGAACCGAAGAATCCTCATCGAACCCAGCGTTCACCACTGCGGTAATACACTCATTTCGGGGATTCTGAGGGATTACGTCCTCTGGAAAAAATTCTTAAGTTTCCTACTGGGCCACAACAATTTCAGTGAGGAGCAGTTTAAAATGGACTCCGACGTAAACGAGATGCTTTGCCTCAGTTGGAACGAAACGCAGCAGCCAGCCATTTTTGCTCTGGGGACCATCGCCACCCAAGTTCCAGCCTGGAGCGCCGCATCATGGATCAGGGCGCTTGACGGCTCAATTGCAGACAACCAAGGGTGGTTTACCGGTGACGACGTGGTTGTTGTTTCGGACACTTTACATTTAAGAAAAATCAAGAACTTGACAGCAAAGTACGAGCCGAAGAAAGTGTTGCCACACTTGACTCGGTGGATGCTACTTTCTCACTTGGAATTCTCGTACGGCAGCATTATAAACGTTATAATCGGTCAACGAAGCGACACTACGAATATAACGAGGCTTTTCTGTGCGCAGTCGACGGACCAAGCGTTTGGGCTCCCCATTATGTACAAGATTGTAGCAAATACTACAAAAGACATTTACAAGCTGTTGACATACACGCTCGTCGCGGCGAAGCACGCATTTGACACATCTCCGTGGATCGACGTTGATAGTCGGGCTCTAGCCAAGCTGAAACTGACGTACATGGACCTCAAGTGGCCGTACACAGGTAGACAGAACTTATCCAACATCGAGAAGATATACACCAAAGGGACACAAGAGCCGGGAAACTACATAGAATACGTCCTCGCCTCCAAACGAGCGATGAGCGAGATAGCCCTCTTGAGGAAGGTATCACGTCCGACGGGATGCCCCATGTCGACAACGGCATATTACCACCTTTTCAACAGCGTTTCTATTGCGGCAAAAGTGATAGGCGAACCGTTTTATTACCCCGATGCCAGCCCCGCCATACTGTACGGCGGCCTCGGGCACACATTTTCCCTGCAGCTAGTGCGTGCCTTCGACGGTGAAGGCATTCTTCTGGACCCCATCGGAAGATTCACGTCTTGGTGGACTCCCGAGTTTAGGAAGGAATACGCGAGTCGGGAGAAGTGCGGCGCAAGTTCGGGAAGCAATATCTTTCCCGAAGTTCCCGCCATGGAAATTGCGTTCCGCGCGTACAAGGCGACGAGGGATCCGCTCGCACCTCGTGGACTCTATTTACATGACCCCTTTTCGGCGGACCAGGTATTCTTCATGAGTCTTTGCCGCGCGTCGTGTAAACAGGTGGACGGCTCGAAGGGTTCCGAGAGTTGCAACAAGGCCGTGAGAAACAGTATTGACTTCGCCGAAGCCTTCTCGTGCCCCGTGGGGTCTGCAATGAACCCGATTTTCAAATGTTCTTTCTTTGGAGACGTAAACGATAGTTCTGCTAATCGGGAACTGTAAATACATTGAGGAAGTGCCGTCTTTCTTGAACAGAAGTTTTGTTTTATAATATTTACTATCCTAAATAAAGCGTTATGGTCTCAGCTACATCGGCTGGACACAAACCACTGAAAATACAATATGGCTTGTTATTGTTGTTGTTTTCCCCCTCAAACTGTTTTTTGGGGTGCTGGCATTGACGTCCTTCTGACGTTCTGGCCAGCATTGTGCACTCTTTTCAAAAGCATAAAAAAAAAACAAAAAAAAAACGCGCGTTTCTCCTAAAGCGGTTTTGAAACAATTTCCCTATCGTTCGTTAACTGTTACTCCGAATCACTCACTAACGTTAATAACCGAATAAACTTGCCTTAGTTTTAGAGCGCAGCTGTTAGGCGCGCGTTTCCGGCTTGAGCGGCGTCGGCGTCAGCGT
This sequence comes from Ixodes scapularis, assembly GCF_016920785.2. Taxonomy (NCBI): domain Eukaryota; kingdom Metazoa; phylum Arthropoda; class Arachnida; order Ixodida; family Ixodidae; genus Ixodes; species Ixodes scapularis. The sequence goes on from NW_024609868.1 coordinate 79,501,024, forward strand.
AACCATAACGCGTCGGCGTAACGCGTCGGCGTGACGCGTTGGCGTCGCCGTCGGCGTAACCGTAACGCGTCGGCGTCGCCGTCGGCATAACCGCGCGGTGCATTATTGGACGTTTCCCTTAATGCACCACGCGGGAGGGAGGAGGGGGAGGGGGAGAAGGAGGGGGAGGAGGTGGGAGGAGGAAGGAGAAGGAGGACGAAGAGAAAGGGGGAGGAGGAGGGAGGATGAGAAGAGGGGAGGAGGCGAGGAGCACAGGAGGAGTAGGTGAGGATGGAGGAGGAGAGGGTACGGATGAGGAGGAGGGGCATACAGTCCCCTCCGTGAACTCCCCTCCTCCTCCTCAAGAGCTGCGCTCTAATTCGGCATTACAGGGAGCTGCAAACGTCTTTAATTTTTTTTTCTAAGCAATGTAGTCGGCAAAGAAATTCGAAAAAAATTAGCCATCGTTCATCCCCTTAACGCGCAGCCAGAACAAGCGGCCACGCGACTTGGTGCCTATCCTATGCCGCCAATTAGCACCACGCCAATGTTAATCATAGCCACGCGGTGGGGTCGGCAAAGTGAAAAACGCGTTCTGAGTTCCTGGCATTGTTAAATTTCGGCTATGTCTCATCACCGCAGTAACTGGACACGAGCCACTACCCGAGTGTCCGCCGAAGCACTGATTGTTACGAGCCGAAGTGGAGGGCTCACGCAGTTCTCGTGTCCAATCCATGAGCTTCGTTCGATTGTCGTCATGCGGTAGGTTTCGATCCCACAATTACGTCATCAAGATTTTGCGAAGGCAGTACTAAAAAAAAGAAAAAAAGTTCCCTTTTATCTTTGTAATTTCACCAGGACCGAGAAGCTTCTGAATCAGTGGCGGTCAGTGCGAGCATACTTGGGGCAGACTATACTCTGTTTGAGCTTATGATGTACCGCAGGAAAGGCTACAATTGCGAGCTCCTTGCTCGGGGCACATCTCGGCGGCACAAGCTCTCGCGCATTAAGGGCAGCTACCAATGCTATGAGCTCGCGCTTCTAGCCTTCGCTGCAGTACAGCATAAGGTGAAACGGAGTATAGGACCAGCACACTTTTGCAAAGTCATTACCATTCCAACCCGATATTGTTTCATGGCCCCTTTAAGTTTTATACTTAATGCCAATTGCCTTTGCAAGTTCCATTCTAAAACTTGCGCGTTTTCCCCAGTTAAGGCAATCTACTAAACTTCCATAAATCCGTCACCGCGCGCGTTGCATTTTGGGAACCTGTGGTCTAGGAGCGCAGCTTGCTTGCCACTGATTCCCACACTGCATAATGTGGCATTACGCCACGATGAGGCGATTTGAGTTTTGAAATAAGTCTATTGAAATATATTGCATATATGTTATACTCTTTTAAATGCGATAGCATTAAAAAATTGTAACGCATCTGTAATCTACGTGCGTCGCCCAAAGAAAGCGATGCAGTCCGAAGCGTGGTTGTGCTCGCAGCTGCCGAGACCTGCACAGGGTGTGTTCTATCTTTAGTTTAATCGTAATGTCTCAGTGTAATGTCCGATATCGAGTTGAGGACGTACAAGCGGGTCTTGCAGTGAACACTCGTAATGGTAGAGGAATAAATAACGCTAAGAACAATGAGTCGCCGAGCGGGTTTACAAGTACCTCCCTCGCTATCGAGAGGCGGGGGGGTTCGTTGTTCTGGAACGCTGTGTTTCAGGAGTGCATTTATGTCACTGCCCGAGAGCCGCCTACGCTCGTGTAATAAAACAACGTGAAACACGCAAAAGCCTTAAGATCTGAAAAAAAAAAAATATATATATATATATATATATATATATATTTTTTTTTTTTTTTCAGCGCTCGCCTTAACAAAGAAGCCGTAAATACAATGCTACATTTATTAAACTTTGTTCGGCCGTAGAGCGCGCCAATTCACTTCAAATACCAGGCTTTGTCTACCTTAAAAAAAAGATAGTAAAAAAAACAAAAAAAAAAAACTCACGAAGACTGGTATTATTTATTTCAGACAGCCACACAAAATATTCACGCCCAAAAAATGGCTACGGTAAAAAGATATAGTCGTGCGTTCTCCTTGTCCAATAACGTTATATCCTCTGAACTATAGTACATGATTAGAAAAAGAGCCGAACTTCCCCATGCGTGCGGCCGCCACCCACGTGTGTCATTTGAGCTCGATGTCCTCGCCAGCCGCTGGAATTGGTCCATGGGCGGTGCGCTCAGTTACGCGCCGGAGAATACGTTTGCATATTTTTCTTGTTTCGTTTGGTTTTCTGTCTCGAAGTTGGCGATGCGATGATCAGTTGAAACCATTTTATGCACTCTGCGTGAACTGGCAGTAATTTCACAATTTGCTAGTGTGTAAAAATAAGCTCTACTTCGTATTACTTTCAACACGGACGGTAACGAGGGCAAGCACGAGTTTCTTCGACCTATATAAGTCGAGACATTTAATGGGTAGGAGATCGAACTATAGGGGTCGCTTCATCGAGCTTGTTGTCCCCAAAGCCCGGTGTTTACGAACGCAGTATGACAAAGAAATCGAACGTCGCCTAGCACGATCTGGGCACGAGCGCGTCGCTTTGACCAGTGCTTTGGTCGCACAAGGATCGGTCTTCGAATGGCCATCTTCGATTTCTCTGATAAAAAACAAACGAGAAAATTCGGCTTGTTATCCCCACGACTGAAGCGTACAGCTAGAGGCGTGACTGTTCGATCTCTTCCCCTATAGCAATCGTCTTGGCTTCGCTCGCGCTCGTTCAGCGGAAGTACCAACGAAGTTAATTCGATCGCGTTATTATACCCTTATCTGCGGTTCATGTTACGGTGAGGTATCTATTCTATCGTGAAGCGGTTCTTTTGCACGCTAAGCGTTTGCGAGCAGATACTTGCAATTGCCTTATCAACATTCATGATATTAAGTTACCCCTTAAAGATAACAAACAAAAAACAGAAACGGCAATATATACGTATCTTTATATAACACAAACTATACTCCGTTCATCGTTAGACTGAGACTAGAAGCTCCGCCTTCAGCGCGAGCTCGCTGGCTTCCGCAGTACTTTGGCTGCGCGTGCCTGCGCGTTCACACTTGGGTTAGAAAGGGCAGAAAGCTCGCGCTGAAGGCGGAGCTTCTAGTCTCAGGTTAAGGGTGAACGGAGTATAGATGTTCTTTGCGTGTGCGTGTGTTTGCCTGTTAATAATTATAAGGCTGGTTCACACAGCACTGTTTTCGTACGTTACGTATAATCCACCGAAAAGTTCGTGTCTCGAATGTCGCCTGCCATGATATCTCCTCAAACTGGTAGCTACACTTAATATGAAGCACAGATGTTCCGGTGACTTGCGTAGTAAGCAGACGTAAGCTTTCGTAACGTCACATTTCGTAAACAAAGACGGGGTTGTGTGAACCAGTCTTTGTACGGGTGATGATCAAGACGCTGATTACAAAGCACGTTTTATGTTCCGGAACTTTCTTTTGTGTCGTTAGCAGTGAATTCGAATAACATACCGCATTTATTTGTAAGTTACCTCGAAGATCGCAATATTCTAACTTCTTGACTTTCTGTTTTAGCGTTTGCATCAGTATTTATAAGTTTTTTTATGCCCTATTTGCCAAACACGTGCGTTGCGGCGGCGGCTTATCAGGAAAAAGACGTGTGCGATTTTGAAATATTTACATCCGTACCCAGCTACTGTCACTTAGCGCTATAGCGAGATACTGTAGCGATGCTATATTCGTGGTTCGTAAAATGTCATAAAATGCAATATTTTGGCCCCAAATTGGTGAACCAAACGGCAGAAGATACGCCTGGACGACTTGAGTCGCCCATTGTATTTGTACCGTGCGTGCGCGGTTTGACATATTTGAAATTTCCTATGATGGTTACCATCGACAGTATTCGGATCGGCGCCTTGGAAGTATGACCACAACCTCAAAACCGTTGGCAAAATACAACGCAAAATTTGCGACGTGAAACTGCAGATAGTTGTATTTCATCGTCATCATGTAGGCCCTTTTCATGACGAACACCACCAGGCGCTGCTCCAGTCTTTGGCGTCCCGGAGAACTAAAAATAATAAACAAAACCCACTTTAACAACGCTGCTTGAAATGCGAATGGAACGTTTAACCACCGATTTTCCTGGAAAACTATAAAAAACAAAAAAGCGCGAGATCTGTTCCAAATTTCCGAATATTCTTGTAAGCCAACTTGCCTCTTCCAAGACCTTAGATTGTAGAGCCAAAGGCCCTCGTTAAATTTCCAACTTTTCTGTCCGTGCAGCATTTATGCTTTCTATCACTTCTGAAATGAACAAGATCGACAGGCTTGCAAAGATGGAACGACCGAAAGTCGCATGGGAAGCAGGCGGCAGTTGATGTCTGTAAGACATTTTTTTTCCCTTCGTTCTGTGTCACGTGGGTTCCGTATCTGGTATGCGGGAGGAGAAAGTAATAAGGCATTTCGACCTGGAATATACGAGAAATTATAGGTAAGGCAAAACAAGAATGTGCGACAATCACGCATTTTGTCTGAACGCCTGCCAGCGGCGTAGAGAGACCAAAACGATGTTCTATCGCACACTAGAAGAGACGACTTTTAAGATGGCTGCACCCTTGTAGAAAAGCTTCTAGTTTTAGACTTCTGTGCTGCGCATGCCTTGTTGCATCGCTGCATAGGAGGTATTCACATGTCGCCAGGGCGAGCTGTGGGTTTAACCGACTTATCATTTGCCATGGTACAGAGCTTTGACGGTATGAAACAAATCTGGCAAACGCGCATTTTCCCCTAGGAATGCACAGGAGCACTGCAAAATCTGACTGGTTGCTGTCTGCTGGAATTTGTGTCACGGAAGTCGCATAGACACTAGCGCCAGTTGAAGCTATAGCGTATACTATAACAACCCAATGGGCGGGACAACCGACACCGCGGAATGTGCAGGTAGCGCTAGCGGGTAGCTTTGACTTGTGCTCTCGCTACACGGGAGCTCGTGAGCCGGAACGCATTCGGATCCAAGGAGCTGGCACTTGTGTCCGCCATTGTGCAAGGAACAGAGGGCATGCCCTTTCGAAAAGGGTCTATGGGCACTCTGCGTCCGCTAGGAGCCCCTGCCGATCGCCCAGCGAACAGGGCGGCGCGCGGCCACTTTTGTAGAGCTCCGCCGCCGCAACCGCGGCTCCCTCACTTCCGCCAATGTGGTAGCCCAAACAGGCATGTCGACCATGCAACACCCACCGGTGTACCACTGCAGTCGAGCTGCGACTGCCGAGGTCGTTTCCCGATCAGTACGATCGACGCCGCCGCGAGAGGCGAGCGTACTGGCACTGAGTTTGATCTGCTTGGTGCCCGTTGCGCGTTCCCTGAACCTTTTGTTTATGGTCTTTTTCTGTTTGCCGGGGCTCTCCTTGCGTTCTGATGTGCCAAAAACGCGTGTTGGAATACATGCTGGCCGTACAACCTATGTTCAGACCTTCCAGGTGTCGACATGTCACTTTTGAAGAGCTTTTATGGTCATGTTTATCTTTCAAGGGGCACGAGTGCGCCCGTAAGACGAGATCATGCATAAGGCTTGCATCGAGCATAAAGCGCCACTGCAGTTATCAATTCTGCACGAGCCAGGGTTGTTCGCGTCAGCATTTATAGGCCATTTCAAAACAGAGCGTGTGGCCGGTGCCATCTTGAGTGTTCGTGCGTATGGGACGTGCGTTTGTCGCTTTCCGAAACGACGAACACGCACGTGCTGGGCTGTGATGATCGCACGCTGGACTGTGAAGATCGAACGCTGAACTCTGATTTTGTGGACATTGGAAAGGTCTATACTCACACGCGGTAAGAGGGCGCCTGAAAGGACGAAGTGAGCTTAAATAAACAAAATAAAAATGCAGCTTTCTTTTTTTTTATTCTCGTTATCTCTCTTTTTTTTCATTTTTTTTTTTTCACCGAATTTCTATCCACCAACGAAATTTTGTCAGCTCATCGCCCGCGAGCAACGCGAAAAAGCGTAATGACGCGCGCAGCCGAAACGCCAAAAGCGAAATATTCAATTTTGCTCGCCAGAGCTGCTGCTCAAAACTTGACAGCTACAGGCAATATTCGACCCTGGAGATAGAAAAGCAACTGCCTACACGAGGCTCCGTCTATCCGTCTAGGCTGGTTGACATATTTGCGTCGACCGCGTTGCGCTGTGTTGCGTCGTGAAGCACCGCGCCTCCCACTTGGCTCGTCGTAATTGTGCCCATAGTAACCTGTACATCGCAAGCCGTTGCAGTTGCCCTCGGTAGGACTCGACGCAAGTGTGTGAATCGTCCTTAACCCTAACTTCAGGTAGGACGTCCGTGCGTACCCGCGTGTGCGCGCGCGCGTGCGTATGCGAGTATGTGAAGGGGGTTCAAGCGTGACTCTGTGCGTGTGCGTTCTTCGTAGGATGGCAAACAGACGTCGCAACTGATACTCTGGGACTCGCAAACACGATGGCCGCTTTTTCTCCGCCCGGTTGGCATCACGATTATCCCGCGGCCTGACTACTTGCGCGCGCGAGTTCGCTCACTTCCTCTAGCTGCACACGCGCCCTGCGCCATTCTGTTTCATTGCCAACACACAGAAGCAATCTCGCTTTGAAAACGAAGTCATTTGGTGCGCAGGTGATTTATCGCTGCAGTTCTGGTCAGTCAAATCTGGCCACGTCTCATTACGGTCACAATGCAGGAAACCTAACGTTTCTATTTTTTTCTTGCCGTTGTTTTCATTCACGAATACTAATGGTAGCGCAAGCAGGCGTGCCGGCAAAGCTGGAAAGTAAAAAAAAAAAGTCCCCCTCTCCCCCCTCTTCCAATCGCTTTTTTTATTGTTTTACACACCACAGACCTAAACATCACCAAGCAGCTGCTGCACCAAGAGTCCGCGTGCCATATTTTAATAGCGTAATAACCTTTGCATCTCTTTCACCTTGCATCGCTCGCGTGTGGAAGTAAATTCCCATTATAGCCGAGTGTATACCGGACAATGTTCTTTAAGCTTTGCATGAGTACAGTAGCCCCCACATCTTCAATTTTCATTAACCAAAGCAGTCAGAGTTCTACGCCTCACACAACTATATTGAACGCGTCTCCGACTGGTGTGTTTACCGCGAGTCAACTTTCCGAGGGAGAGGGGGGCTGGTCAGGATAGTGACGACCGATGCTGATGTTCGCCCCAAAGCAAGTCCCCCAGGAAGTCGAATAAGAAAAGAATAACACTAAAGTTGTTCGATCCCGCTGGACACATTACGACGTTGGTTGGTTTACGATGGCCAGCGAGGCCACGTTTATTTCAAAACAAAACGACGACAAGTCAACAGTAATTTACAAAACAAAACTCCCAAAATCAAAAATTAGTTCCCCAGTCTCAAGAGCCGAATCTGCCTGATCTCAAAAGCCGAATCCCCGAGAATCCTGTCGGCAGTCCTTTTTTAGACTCGTAGGGGCCTCCTTTCCCTCCAGAGACGGACCAATCACTTCAAATTTGCCCATTGCCACGTGGTACACTCGTACCCAATGATCAGCGAACTGTCAACGTGACCCCCCTCCGACACCTCAACGGTCAAACCCAAATTCTTCGTAGACTCACTACATGCTTTCTTCGCCGTCTGGCTGGCGCCGCCCAAGTTAAGTTATTGCGTTAACTAAAAGCGAAGTTTCTACACTAAGCGGCGAAATGTGCCGGACAGAAGCTTAAGAAGGGGGTGTTTCGGCGCCCCAAACTGAAACCCAATCCGTTTGTTAACGACCGGAGTCCGACTCTTCCCCACCGAGCCCCGCGGCTGCTCGAAGCCCCCCGCGCGTGGGGGCAGAAGACGCCCAAAAATGCAGACACAAACATAGGCAGATAAAAAAAAAATGCCGACGCAACTGTAGGAAGATAGACTTTTCTAAAACAAATCTTACTTATTTCTAACAAAATCCTTTCTTACTTAACACCGCGCCAAAAAAAAAAAAAGAAAACAAGTGGCCCCTCGATTTCCGCCTGTTGACGTCGCATAAGAGGTGTCATGCTGTCGGCAGTCGGAATCCTGGGTGTGTCCGAGCAGCGGGGGTGTGTGCGGCAAGCGCCTGTTCTGCTGCAGCTGCACGTCGACCTCCAGTTTGACGGTCCATGGAAGTTTCGGCAGCCAGAACTCAGGAGTTGGGATGTCGCGACGACAGCGGTAACAGCGGCACTTGTACTCGTGCTTTTCGCCATCATTTTTACTATCAACCGCCAGGATCGCGACATCCGACAGCATGCCACTCCGGCTTTTGTGACGTCATTTGTTGACACTTCCGGGATCACTTTAGATGTATGGGCGGGACAGGACACTATATATACTTCATTTCAGCTTAAGTCCAGACGCAGCCGATGCTACATCATAGTAGAAAACCCAGAGACAAGGAGCAAAAAGGGCAACAACAGCACCGTCTCAGATTTTTCTCTCGGTTTTTCTACTTTGATGCGTCACCAGCTCGCCCGCGTCTTTACTTTAATTTCTGCTATGCTACAGGCGCGGTCATGTGGCCCTGAACAGTGCCTTCTTGCAGCGCACGCGCCTGGCAGGGAAGCTGAAAGCCCGGAGCCCGCGCTTGTAGCATTGGCTGCGTCTAGTCTTAAGCTGAAACAAAGTATAAACACCTCAGTCAAAGACGCGGTGCGTTTGCCGGACGTCCTCGTCGCTGCAGTGTTCCAACGAGAGCATTTCTCGGAGAACTCGTGTAGACGAGTTATCGCTTTTTCTTTTTTTCCTACTTCCTGGTTTCCCCGCGTGTGTTGATGGTGCGGATGGCTACTGCCCTGCCCTGGGAACTTGGATGTTTGTTTTTTCCTCGGGATATTAGAAGCGCAAGGTCATCAATACGCTGCTTGCTGCGTCGCGCAACAATCAGACGTTTTGTGATATGCTGCTTGCTGCGCTGCGATGGAGGCTGATCGCATTACTAGAGCAAATGAAGGAAGTTATAAAGCGATGTAGATGATAACAGAGTTGTCCGTTTACGATGATGATGGTGGTATACCTGCGAGTAAAAACCAAACCCGCAATGTTTTTTTGTTTTTTTTTTCTTTTTCCTTATTGGGTGTTTACTTTAGTCTGCAGGGACAAATGGGAGGTTTTGTATGCCGCCCCAAAGAGTTTCGTGCGGCATTGTTAGAGTCACGGTTTATGATTTGTTTTCTTTACGCGAGTGTGCACGTGAAAACAAAGCATTGCTCAGCACTGCGCCCTCACAGCTCCGCACAAAATCTGTGTAAAGGAGTTCGGTGGTCATGTGTGCTGAGGCATCTGACAATGCGTCGGTGAACGACATTCGCAAGTTTATTAAAACTGATTCGATTGATGACAACGACCAAGGTAGTGCGAGTCGATTGCTAGGAACTTTGCGCAAAAGGTACGCAAGAACTTTTTTCGTTGCTAGTGAGAGCTCGTGGCGTAACTTTGAGCACGGATTGAGTACGCAACCGCAGGGCCCGCAGTTTTGTACGACTTACGAAAAGCCCCTATTACTGTGCTCTAAGGAAAACAGCAGGGAACCGAAATATCTACTGTTATATTCGCTTCAACTATGAGTGTGTGCTTATTAAGATATTGTTTAATTTTTCCCGTTCTATTTATCTTTTGTCCCGAATAAAATCAGCAGAAAAGAATGACGTGCACTGAATGTACCATCGGAAATGCATATAGAGGTAGAAACTGAGGGAAAGTAAAAAAATGAGAACGTGCGGGGACGCAAGACGGTCGATTTCTGGTAGGAATGATTCGCGGGTAGACGCCAAACTAGCTTCCTTTATCTCTACTCTCTGTTTCGAACGATGAACGCCGGCGTCCAAGGTTTGGCGTTCGCGTTCGGACGCGTGAGATACACCGAGGAGAGACAATGGCAGCTAACTTTGCGTCTCTCCCACTAATCATTCCAACCAGTGCTTGGTGGTCTGACGTCCCCCCGCGCTCCCCCTCTCCCTCCTCTTCCCCAGTTTCTAGCCGTATAGTGTACGCAGCAAGAATCAGCTGTACTCTGTTTCACCTTATGATGTACCGCAGGAAGGGCTACAAGCGCGAGCTCCTTGCTCTGGGGCACATCTCGGCGGCACAAGCTCTCGTGACTTAGGAGCAGCTGCCAACGCTATGAGCTCGCGCTTCTAGCCTTCGCTCCGGTACAACAGAAGGTGAAACGAAGTATAGCAGAGGCAAGTCAACCAAAGTTCTGATGAGTTTGGGGATTATATTATGTTGGCTGGATCATCATAAAATAACCTTTGAACAATTACCCCCTTTTGTAGGGAAATTGTCTCACGTTGAAGGTAAATGAAACGTCTTCTACTGTATACTCTGTAACTGCGGCAGCTCTGACGTTACTTCACGTTTTCGGTCTTCAACATATACAGAATTATTGCCAAACAACAGCCAGCGCGCAATCCTGCTGCCTCTTTTACCCTTAGTCCAGAGGTGATCAAAAGACATAAAAATGTAGTGATAGCAAAAGGATATTCAGTCCAATCACTTAGCTACTCTTGTCGGTATTTGACTGACATTAAATCAGTTTCCTTTTTCCATCGAATAACGTCGCCCAGTGCATTCCAAGACACAATCTAAAGTGCAGACGCAAGCTGCTCCTGCAGATGTACGTACAGTTGCGACGTATCCTTTTGAAAGGAATCGGACCCGATAAAAAAAAAATATATCTCAATCCTGTATTTGATTGATTCCTCAACCCGCAGGTAGCTTTAGCCAGGTGCTGCTTCTACGTAACTTTATGGAACAATTACCGTTCTTCGTGTCGTACATCTCCGTCATATGTTTCGTGGCCGAGGCTTCTCTGCGCTGGCCCAACATTGAAAGCAGAAAAGCGACATGCCTCGTGGCAGGGGAAGAAAAAGAGAAAGCCTAGAATGAAAAAGCACGCTAGAGAAGTGCATGGACATACCTCATTACGCAGTATCTTTGTAAAAGTTATATGAATGTCTTTCAGTTGAACATTATCGTAAAATCAGTTACAAAGTTGTATGTTCACGGACGTAAATTGAAATCTAAGATGCCTAACCATATACTACTCACCAAAAAATACAGTTGACCTTTTTTAAAACTGTTTTTCAGAGGGTACATAAGTGGTTTTTGAAATCGTCTTTCTATGGCGCAGACTAAATATACTCCCTTTCAGCATTACAGAAAACACACACAAAAAAAAAATACAAACAAATACATGTTATTTTCTTTAATACAATCGTGCGTGGCTTTTTCTCCTGTTGAAAATACTCCCAATTATCACCAGACGCCCATTTTTTTATCAGAAAAGGGGCGTCTTGCAATGTCTGCTATGCTTTAATAAAAAAAAGTTCCGTATTCTCGTAATTTTAAACTATTTAGAACGCTAAGGACACGTAAATTTAGTTAATGCTACAAATAACAAACAAACATAATACGAATTTAAAACTACTTTAGTGTTCTTTTCATTAAGAAGCCGCTATGTACCAACTACAAAAACCGAAATCTGAAATATTTCTATAGACGCTTTGAGGCAGCTGTGCATGGGTGCCGCCATAACCGACCTTCAGTTTTTGTTTCCTCTTATTCCGTTCGCTCCAACTCATCATTACCACAGCAGGACAGGTTATTGTCATAGTAGGTGCTACTGTGTCCTTCTCCCCAGCATAGGCCTTTGTGGAGACTCGTCAACGCCCGCTTCAATGGCTCGGCATTTCGGTAAAACAAAAGAAGGTCGGCTATGAAGGCTCAATCTGGGGCGCTGAAAGCGTCTACAGGATAGTCCGGGGTCCCAGACACTTGACCATCATACTATCCAAAGCAATTAAACTTACAGCCACCGTAGAAGTATTGCACCAGTACACGGAACTTCAACGGCAGCTCGTTGTCATCGCACTTGTCACACTACCTCCGCACATTGCAGATTTATTTACGAGGGTGTCGTAGCTTCGATTTACTGTTATACCACTTCAGGGTCCAAACCTGGGACGACTATACCCATTGGTTCGTAATGTCGTCGTCGATACACGATTGTTTATCACCTTCAGCGAAACCGATGCCTACCTCGCCGAACGTCGCGTACACAGACCTGCAATTAAGCGGCGCTCGCTTGGGTCAAACAATTAGTGCCACTTTTCAGCACAACACTCCGCGATGCCAGGCCGCTACAGAGAAGGCCGACGAGAGCCATAGTGATAACACCCAGCTCAATACGGGCTATTGTCAATTCCTCTAGTGTTGGCGACGGACACTGGGCACATAGCTTCTTAATTTTGTCGTAATTTTATCGGCGCACTCGACTGCCACTGTATAGAGGTACGGGGTTCGATCAGCTCACAGCGTTTCCGGTAGCTAATTAGGAACCACGTGGGTTCCTCGTGCAGACTGCGCTCCCGAATGCGCGCCGCCGATCGCTTCCTCAATGCGGACGCATGAGCAGCCAGGGGCAAACTCGTTCGTGTGGCGTGAGCTGATAGCATCTGCGCGTGAAACGCTCGTGAGAAGTAGAGCGCAGCTCCAGGGCGCTCCATGTTTCCACACCAAGGGCGTTCATGTAAAAACACACACAAACTTTAAAAAAAGGCCACCCATTCGTCTTAGATATTGATGTAACGAAGGGTGTTACGGGAAGTACGGTTAAGTTTACGCCCTCAAGGGAACGCATTCGAGGCCGGAGATAAACATCACCCACCTATATTCATAAACATCGCGCCAATATATTACAATATGGGAACGAAGGGTAAACATTTAAGTTTTTTGAACACGTTGTCATTTAAAAGAGTTATTGAGTAGCTGTTCTTTGCTTGTTCCAAAATTTTACGCATGATATTCGAGGACAGTTACCACACGAAAATTTAGAGGGCATGTAAAATTTTCTCTTGCATCGACAGGCGAAAAATGAGCACGTTAAAACGACTTACTCGACTTTTTTTTTTAATCTGGCGGTTTTATTTAAGGTGCCCAAAGGTAGAAGGTGATCAGGTTAATTGTATTTTATCATTGATTTAGGTCAATGGCTAAGTGGGTAAAATGAATTTCTTGGAAAACGAGAATAGAAAGCGCAGTGTGGGCCACAGAGCAGTATATGTTGACGAAACCATTGGAACCTACCTCCCAGATTTTTCTTCACGACCATCATTTTTTGTTTAAAAACAACAAGCGACACACCAACACTAAAAAGTCATTTATACTTACAAAAGCAAACTGCAGTTCACAAACTATTTTTTTTTAACGCAGAATGTGTTTATATATTGCCACCTACCCATTTCGTGTTAGGCACCAACAACGGAAGTCGACAGACCGACTGCCAGCCGAGCGCTGACACTGCGCTCGTCTCCCCACTGATTGGTCACCAGTGCCAGCCGAAACCTCTTCCTCGAGTGCCTCTGTGTTACTCCCGACGGCGGTAACACGTCACGTGTTCAGACATACAACGCGGAATTAGAGTGCAGCTCTTGAGGAGGAGAAGGGGAAGATACAGATAGGAGGCTATGCCCCTCCTCCTCTCCTGCTCGCCTCCCATTTAGAGAAAAAAATTTCCGCTAAATTTAGAGGAAAAAATTTCCCCGCTAAATTTAGCGGGGAAATTTTTACGCTAGATTTAGCGGGGAAATTTTTTCCGCTAGATTTAGCGGGGAAATTTTTCCGCTAAATTTAGCGGGGAAATTTACCCATAATGCACTGCGCGGTTACGCCGACGGCGACGCCGACGCCGCTCAAACCGGAAACGGGCGCCTAAGAGCTGCGCTCTAAAATCAGACGCCACGTTTAACATGCTTACTTTGCCATGACGGGATCGGGTAGTTCGAGTGTTTGGCCCTTTTTTGCCCCGATCTGGCGCCAGGGCTCTGCTCGGTGATAAAGTCACTAGATCCTGGGAGAGTACCGCCGTTGTCTTCCCTGCCTGCTAGCCGGACGACTGAAACCTCGGAAGGAGATTGACTGATCGGTCCCTGTTGCATGGCAATCGCCATTTCGGTCCTTTCAAATCTTCGGAGTTTCAAAAGGGTCGTTCTGAACCAATCGCGCCAAGATGGCTATGAAGCGTCATCTCGCTAGAAGCATTCCTCGTCAATATAAGCGTTTTTGGCACAGGGCATCCGATCAATTTATCAATCATGCATGCTCATGTCCACAGATCTCTTACAGTGATACTGTTCTTTTGGCGTATTTAAAGACAGGAAAATTATTTTTTCAATGCCGCCAAGCACCAACGCCGCATGTGGTGGCCGTGCGAAGATGCGCGCTATTTTCGCCTGTGTGTGGTTGGAAAAATCTCGGTATACAAAGAACGTCTCTATAAAGCTACACGTCACCAGCGAATTTGGATCGGCTCACCAAGAATGGAGAGGTAAAAAAAAATTGCTAATTTCATGAGCCAAAATGGCGATTGAATATATGGGGAGCAATTGGCGGCAATTTCCCGCGATTCAGTTACTTTAGCACGTCTATAGTCCATCTCACAAATGTCTGCAGTAAAGGCAAAGTCACAGGCGCGTGAGTCAAACTCAGAAGTATGCTTTGATTTGTACGAGAACTCGTGCATATGAGGCATTTTCCAAAGCCACGCGCTCCAGCCCATGCCTTTGTCTGCACTGCAGGTGTTTGTGAGATGGAGGTGCCCACATGTCTGTCTGTCTCAGGATGAAAACATCCTTTGTTGCACTGAGTGTGGGCCAGCGAGTGACGCGCAGCCGCACTCAGTGCTTGACTTGTGCGCTAAAATGGCGTCTAAGCACGAGCCAGGCTATACGGCCTCGAGCTGAGTAACACCGGATTGTGTGCCTTCAAAAAATATATATATAAAAAAAGAAAAGGTTTGAGCGGAAAATGGGCTGAGATATCAGCCATTTTGGTTGTGAATTGCGTTAGCATTCGTCATGTTTATCTCCTCCTTTTGTCACGAGGTCCGCTAAATTCAGGTTCCCCACTAGATTTAGCGGGGAACCTGCATTTGTCTTTAAGTTCAGTGACGTCAGGTCACGTGACGTCAATTTTTCCGTTAAATTTAGCGGGAAACTGAATTGGTGCATAGGTCGTGACGTCAAATTTTCCGCTAAATTTAGCAGGGAAACTGAATTGATGCATAGGTCACGTGTCGTAAATTTATCCCCGTAAATTTAGCGGGGAAACTGAATTGGTGCAAAAGTCACGTGACGTCAAATTTTCCGCTAAATTTAGCAGGGAAACTGAATTGATGCATAGGTCACGTGTCGTAAATTTATCCCCGTAAATTTAGCGGGGAAACTGAATTGGTGCAAAAGTCACGTGACGTCAAATTTTCCGCTAAATTTAGCAGGGAAACTGAATTGATGCATAGGTCACGTGTCGTAAATTTATCCCCGTTAATTTAGCGGGGAAACTGAATTGGTGCAAAAGTCACGTGACGTCAAATTTTCCGCTAAATTTAGCAGGGAAACTGAATTGATGCATAGGTCACGTGTCGTAAATTTATCCCCGTAAATTTAGCGGGGAAACTGAATTGGTGCAAAAGTCACGTGACGTCAATTTTTCCGCTAAATTTAGCAGGAAAACTGAATTGATGCACAGGTCACGTGTCGTAAATTTATCCCCGTAAATTTAGCGCGGAAACTGAATTGGTGTGAAAGTCACGTGACGTCAAGTTTTCCGCTAAGTTCAGGGGGGACCTGAATCGGTGCATAGGTCACGTGACGTGAGCGCGGAACATTGGAGGCCAGATGCCCAGAAATTTGTGATGAGTAGCCTAATGGTGCTATCGCATTAAAAAGGCGCGTGTTTCCGTGAAGGCACTCTTCACCCCCGAGTAAGAAAACCACGGAGCGCTCACGCTCCTACCGCGCACTACTGGCTCCACACGTATATGCTTCGCGCCATCCAGTCTCCACCTGTGTACATGGTCTTTCCACAGTATAATCCGTTCACCCTTAAAGGGGCGATGCAAAATTTTTTGTACTTTGTGCAAATACTGCTTAGAACGGATCCCTGACGGTAATGACCTATGAAACACGCGTTCGTTCTTCATCCCACGCAATAAAAGTCAAAGAAAAAAAATTAAAGAAAAACGAGCAGCGTTCACCCCCTCAACTCGCAGCCAGAACAAGCGGCCACGTGGTCTGGAGCCGATTATATGCCGCCCAATCTTGATCATAGCCACGCGCTGGGGTTGGCAAAGCACAGGACACGCGCTGAGTTCCAGACATTGTTATGGCTCGGCTACTGTCGTCGTTGAAGTGATTGGACACGGGCCACTACCCGAATGCTTCTCCAGCTAATAATTATCACGAGCCCAAATTGAGTGCCCACGCAATGCTGTGGTTCTATCTATGAACCGCATTCAAATATTGTCATTGGGGTGTGCTGCGATCCCCACGTTACGTCATCAAATTTTGCAAAGGAGAGGTTGAATGAAAATGATCGCTTTTGTCCTTGAAATTACACCGCAACAAAGGAGTTTCTTGGACAGTGGCGTTGCGTTCGAGTATCCTTGGGTCCCACCAGTGCCAGTAAGCTTGTGTAAAAGGAAAAACATTCCAATTGAATATCGTTGCACGGCTCCTTTAAGCTGAGACTGCTGCCAGTACCACAAGCAAGAGAGCTCGATGAAGCTGCTTTGAAGCGTTTTTCCGCAGAACGAGCACTCGCGCTAGGAAGTCACGTCTGAAAGCCAGGAGCGCGGGCTAGCTCGCCCTTGTAGCTTTGACCGCAGTCTCAGCTTAAAGGGGCGATGCAACAATTTTTGTACTTTGCACAAATACCGCTTAGAAAGGATCCCTGACATTAATGACCTATGAAACAC
The DNA here is from genome assembly GCF_016920785.2 of Ixodes scapularis. Lineage (NCBI taxonomy): Eukaryota > Metazoa > Arthropoda > Arachnida > Ixodida > Ixodidae > Ixodes > Ixodes scapularis. The sequence continues at coordinate 79,517,788 of NW_024609868.1, forward strand.
GGGTTCGTTTTTCACCCCACGCAATAGAAGTCCCAGAAAAAAATTAAAGAAAAACGAGCAGCGTTCACCCCCTCAACTCGCAGCCATGGCAAGTGGCCACGTGATCTGGAGCCGATTATATGCCGCCAATGCTGATCATAGCCACGCGCTGGGGTTGGCAAAGCACAGGTCACGCGCTGAGTTCCAGACATTGTTATGGCTCGGCTATTGTCGTTGTTGCAGCGATTGGACACGGGCCACTACCCGAATGGCTGTCGAGCTATCGGTTATCACGAGCCCAAGTCGAGTGCTCACGCAATGCTCGGGTCCAATCTATGAGCCGCATTCAAATATCGTCAAATGGGTGTACTGCGATCCCCACGTTACGTCATCAAATTTTGCAAAAGAGAGATTGAATGAAAATGGTCGTTTTGGTCCTTGAAAATACACCGTAACAAAGGAGTTTCTTGGCTAGTGGCTTTGCGTGCGGGTATCCTTGAGTCCCACTAGTGCCAGAAAGCTCGTGTAAAATGAAAAACATTCCAATTGAACATCGTTGCACCGCTCCTTTAAAGGAGCGATGCAACAATTTTTGTACTTTGCGCAAATACCGCTTAAAACGGATCCCTAACGTTAATGACCTATGAAACACGCGTTCGTTTTTCACCCCACCCCAATAGAAGTCCCAGAAAAAAATTAAAGAAAAACGAGCAGCGTTCACCTCCTCAACTCGCAGCCAGAACAAGCGGCCACGTGATCTGGAGCTGATTATATGCCGCCAGTGTTGATCATAGCCACGCGCTGGGGTTGGCAAAGCGCAGGACACGCGCTGAGTTCCAGACATTGTTATGGCTCAGCTGTTGTCCTCGTTGCAGCGATTGGACACGGGTCACAACCCGAATGCTTCTCCAGCTAGCAATTATCACGAGCCCAGGTCGAGTGCCCACGCAATGCTCGGGTCCAATCTATGAACCGCATTCAAATATCGTCACTTGGGTGTACTGCGATCCCCACGTTACGTCATCAAATTTTGCAAAGGAGAGATTGAACGAAAATAATTGCTTTTGTCCTTGAAATTTCACCGCAACAAAGGAGTTTCTTGGCCAGTGGCGTTGCGTGTGAGTATCCTTGAGTCCCAGGTGTGCCAGTAAGCTCGTGTAGAGAGAAAAACATTCCAATTGAATATCGTTGCACAGCTCCTTTAAAGGCGAACAGAGTATAACACATCACATTCTGTGTTACCACTGCCTTTGCCACGCTACTACGCCAAAGAGGCAAAACCCTTCACCCAGGCACTGTAAACTTTAAATGAAGCTTAACCGCCCAGCTGCTATATGTGAAAGATTACGACACGTTGAATGAAGCAACTATCTACCCTAATAAAATATGGCACAACTAACCGCCTTGTAAATACAAAAACAAATTGTTGTCATTGCTCGCCTCTACCCTCGAACCTTTCCTTCACTGATATTGCACACTTAAGGAAGTGTACAAGGCTAATTTGTATTTTCTGCATTGCTTTATTCAATGAACCTCTAGTATATTAAGCATGGCTCACTCCTCCCTTTCATTAATGTCGTTCTCATTCCCGCTGTTTCTAAGAAGAAAAAAAAAAGGAAGAAAAAAAAAAAAGAACGTACAACGACGCGGAGCCGGACTGGACTTCGCTCAACCCTTTCCCCCCCCCCCCCCCCCCCCCCCACAGGGAGGTCAGCCAACCCCTCGGCACTCGCATTACAACCAAGACAAGAAAACAAAGAAGAAATGTGCAAGCTTTGATATTATTTTCAGCGTGCCCCAATTAAGCAATCCATCTTCGAAACGCGGGATCAAAACGACCGCGGTCACGCGTGCTGACCATCAGCGTGACACGTGGTACCTGACTGAAGGAAAGCGAATTCCGCATGACAGAAGATGAACACACGAAGACCTCGATTGACGATCATCTTTCATCCGGGAGAACGCGTGTGAAAAAGGGGACGCACAGCGATACCACACACGATTCATTCTCTAACTCTATGTACTCGGCGTCAACTATTTTGCGCTATACGCAAGGCTAGCGTGACATCCTCAATGCTCCAACTTTTGAAAAACTATTTACGCGAGCGCATGCGAATGAAACGCAAGATAAGGCCACGTCCTCTCGCATCAATGCGGGGCTGCAGCACCGTAAAAGCTACGCTATCCTCAACGAAGTAGAAAAAATAGTTGACGCCGAGTGTAGTGAAATGGTGTTATGTATAAATGCTTCAAATTATGTAAAACATGAAAGGATATTATCTTTGAAGAGTATTCGCAAAACGGTCGCTGCACGAGAGAAGAAACTCGGGGAGGGTTAGGTCACCACTCGTTTCTGAAAACTTCATTCGTCCTGCGGCTTTGCTTCGATGCGTTCGTTTGTCAGCCGAACTGCGCGCATTAGGTGCGTAGAGTCGTCACGCCACGTTAAAGGTGCAGCTTGGTACTGGGAATGTGGACATTCGGTGGCTTCAATGAGGCACCCCGGAAACGCCGTCGCGAACCTTATTTTAAGATGAATGATCTGCTTTCCCAAATCTCTGCTTAGGCCCAGGTCGTGTGTTCTTCAACGTCAGACACACCCGCACTTAGAATCTCGGTCTTCCCTTCTCGACAACTTTTCGATGCCGAGGGGTGACACCTCGGGTACTGCGTTTTCAGTTTTTATTTTTTCAAAATTCGGCGTACTTTTCTCGGTGTTTATTTTAAAATTCAATTTTCTGTTTATTTCGGTGTATATTTATTCCCAAAACATTTTACCGGTTTTCTTCGGTGAATATGAAAGAAACATCATCGGACACCGGATCGGATGATATTTGTAGCTGTGATATTTGTGATACTGAAAGAATAACGGCACATATACGTACGTGGTCTTCGCTACAACTTCCGTCAGGGCACACCTTGAAATCGCGAAATTCGCGGGCATAATCTTCAGCGTGCTTCTTTTCCCGTCCCATTCTAACGACGTGAAGGTGATGACCGTACAGGAACCAGTGGAATGGCAAAAGAAAAAAAAAAATCCATTATATTTAGGTTTTCAACCGCAGGGAAGTTTGAGAGATAGTGTTGAGAAAAGTATTAACGGCTTTCCTCGATGTTTTCTGAAGTGCATGAAGCGAAAAACCTTATACTAGCCCACATCCGAACTTTTTTTTTTTTGTTTTAGGTCCGGGAATTTGACACACTGAGCCCAATCACAGAAAGGACACAGATGTCCCGCGAACGCCAATCCAAGACCTCTTTTGTTGCATGTTGATCCTTGGAAGAGGACGTCACACAACGTCAAACCTTGCAAATCCCTCTCCCTCTCTCTCCCTTCCCCACCCACCTCGACGCGGCCCTAAAAAACTGACCATTTTCGGTTAAAACCGAATTTAGAAAACGGATTAGACGTACTTTTATTCGTGTTCATCGGTTTAAACCGAAAACGCCGAACCTAAAACTGACCTTTTTTGGTTAAAACCGAATTTCCGAAAATGAATTCTTTTATCGGTTTTTATCGGTTTAAACCGAAAACTCCGAACCCTAGACTGATACCGCCGAGGTGCCAGTACCAGAATGGCACCTTGGACAGCGCATCACCATACAAGCTTTGCCTAGATTCCGAGAGAAGGTGTCACCATTCCAGAACACATCACACTTTACATGGACACCAGTAAAAACCAAATTCCGTATATCTTTCAACTCGGTAGCGTGAAAAGGCGTGCAAAGCTCTCTTTAAAAAGTATATGCTGTTGGGTATAGCATGAGGTGCGTGCACCGTTGATCCGGTCTTCTATTTCGGTCGATTCGACATATGAAATTAGGTAGACACGACCTCGGCGTAATCCAGCACCGAGTCCACATCATCATTCACCGGAAGCCTTAATGTCACGAGTGTCCCATCGCCAAAAAAAAAGAAAAAGAAACAGCGACCACCGGCGATCGACGATCGCTCTCAGCACCGCAGCCAGCAAAGCAACCACCGCGGAGTACCGCAGCTCACGCAGCGAAGCTCATCAGAACCGGATGGCGGTGCGTGATACCCAATCCGGCACGGTGGCATCCTCATTAACGAGGACGCTTCCTTCGTCTTGCCTCGAGCCGCAGGAAACGCTACGAGCCACTGACACCAATCCAACACCGCGCGAGCGTCCACGTGACCTATACGAGAGAGGCGCATGCGGGGTGTGGAGCGCTTAGTCACGTGACAACTTTACAGCGCTGGATTGGTCGAGATGGTTCGTAGCGTCCGCCGCGGGCCAACGAACGGAGCGCAGCGGAAGACAAAGGGACCGGCGCCGCATTAGCGGACGACGTCGCGAGTCGCGACGCACCGACGATTTGAAAGATGGCGGCGACGGAGCCCGACGCGGAGATCCCGCGCTGCCGGAAGGGCATAACCCAGTGGCTCCTTTCTCACTGCTGGGAATGTCGGCCCGTGAATCTCCACGCTCGATAATTACGGAAGTCGGGCGGCCAGCCCGGCGGCGGCGGTACAGGACACGGGCGCGACGCCGGGAGGCGCGGGAGCACTTCCCACGGAAGCGTGCGTGGTGTCGGGCCGTGCTCCTCATGGGACCGTCTGG